>NC_090445.1:1085879477-1086504477 GCF_031143425.1 Pleurodeles waltl
GTGTCTTTGGCATGCCATGGGGTGGTGTGCGTGAGGTGTGGGGTGGTGTATGTGGTGATGAATGTGGTGAGTGTAGTGGTGTGTGGTGTTTTGTGCGTGGATGTTGTGTGGGTGATGGTGTTGTGTGTCTCTGTGTGATGGGGTTGTCAATTGCTGTGCTGTCTCTCTGGCCTTCTTTTAGAATTTCTGATCGTAGGGGTTTGTGGGTGATGTGGGTGTGTATTTTGTATTGTATTGGGTGTGTGGGAGTGGTTTTTGTATGTGTATCAGGTGTGTGTATTTGTAATTGTCCAATGTGGCGGTGTTTTGTAGATGTGTGTGTATTTTGAGCGCGGCGGTGTGTACCGCCAATGGAATACCGCGGTTGAAAGGCCGCTGCGTGGATTCGTGGGTCGTAATAGCATGGGTGTGTTTCTGTTGGCGTGGAGGTGGAGGATTTGTTTCCGCATGTTTATCACTGACCTTTGGTGTGGCGGTGTTGTGTGGGCGTCTGAATTTCGGCGGATTCCGAGATGTGTGTCATAATAGCTGTGGCGGTCTGCCGCGTCGGTGTATTGGTGGTCTTCTGCACGGCGGTAAGCGCCTTTTACCGCCAATGTTGTAATGACCCCCATAGTTACGTTAGTAAAAAAGAGTGAGTTATCTAAAAGATGTGCCAAGGTGGCTACGAGCAGAGGGGCAACCTCCTCTGAATATGAAGATAAAGAAGCAGTTTGTAAAGTCTTTGACGTACATAGGAAGAAATATAAAGATGGTGAAGGCACAAAAAACAGGAATAAAGGACTAAATAAGAATAAACTGAGCTGTTTTAGTTGTGGTAGTAAAGACCGTCTCGTAAAAGATAAGGGTTGTCCTGCAATTAAAGCCAAGTTATTTTGTTGAATAATGGTTCATTATGCAAAAAAGTGTAGGAAGAAGAATATGGAAACCCAAAGTGTGAAATTGGTCTCTGAAAGGTCAGTCTGATCAATCTGATGATGAATGAGAAAATCATATGGAGGGTGTGTTATGTGTAGCACGCCCCATATTAAGTTTGAACATAGTACCAAAGAATAAACCAATGTGTGAGATGATCATAGCAGGAACAGGTATAACAATTGTTGTTGATTCTGGGTCACCTTACACTATCCACTATCATTAATAGGATGATGTAGGAAGGAAATGTTATAGAAGTATTAGGGGAACACTTGGGAGACAGTGGCATTCATCCTGTCACATTCTCGGTTATGCATTGATCTTAGAAACTTAAATAAGAATATCATTGTGGACAGATTTCCATTACCTAAGATCTTTGAACTAATGACTAAAACTAAGGGTGTCTCCTGGTTTTCCACAATTGATTTAATTTCAGCCTACCATCAAATAACCTTGCAGGTTGATAGCAGGAAGTTAATATGCCTTCTTCACTCCTATAGGGTGTTTCCAATTTATCTGCATGCCATTCCGACTAACATCAGCTGCTGCTGTTTTCCTAGGGTTCATGCACAAACATTTATAGGATTTCCCTAGAGTGATTTACTTTCAGGATGACATACTAATCAAGGGAGAAGCAAGGATGAGCATGTCAAAAACTTGTACAAGGTGTTAAACTAAAAAAATATGGATTGACAGCTGAATTAAACAAATTCAAGTTTTGTAGACAGTCGATAACATATTTGGGTCATGAGATCAGTGAGAAAGATATATTTCCCAAGAAGGTAATAATAGAATCCATTAGATATCTCGGACTCCCACATGCAAGGACGAGGTAAGTTCATTCATAGGGCTTGCAGATTTTTATGTGAAATTTGTGTGTATGGAAAAAAAAAAATATATATACAATATTCGTTAGTTATTGAAAACTAGGCAGAACTTTGAATAGAGTGATATTAGGTAAAAAGAATGTGAAAAAATAAAAGATGACTTCTGTAAGGCTATTCCTTTGCAAGAGTTTGATCCCATGGCTCGTAATGTTGTGACTACAGATGCCAGTAGAAAAAGGAATAGGAGCTGTGTTGTCTCAAATTTAAAGTGATGGATTAGAAAGTACCATATCCTTTGTTTCCGTTTCCCTGACATCTCCAGAAGAAGTGTTGTCATCAAAAGGGAAATTATAGCATGTGTGTGGGCCACAAAGGTTCAGACAGTTTATATGGGGCATGAATTTCGCTTTAGATACAGACCACAAGCCGTTACTAAAGGTATTGTCTACTGATCGGTCTATAGCTAGAATGTCTCTACAACTGTTGGACTATACCTGCAATGTAGAGTATGAACCTGGAAAGAAAAATAAAGTGGCAGGTTTTTTGAGTAGATCACCTTAAAAGGGGGTACAGCAGGAATATGTGAATGGGATGACTATAGTGTAGCCAGTCTTGTTTGGGAAACTACAGCTATTTTAGAGAGTGAATGGACACCTGTTTATGAGAAGGATGTCATTTTAAACAAGGTAATGGAACATGTGACACAAGGATGGCCTGAAAAATGGAGATTCTCAGAAGAGTGTAAAAAATGTTGGGAACTGAGGGAGGAGTTATCTATTTCCAACTCTGGGTCCCTGTTCAGGTACGTAAAGTAGTTACTCCACACATTGTATCAAAGAATCATAGAACTGATGCATGAAGGTCATTTAGGAATTGTAAAATCTAAACAGAGAATTAAGAGTTCTTACTGTTGGCCAGGTAGTGATTTTATTATGGAGAAGTTTGTTAGGAAATGTGAACAGTGTGAGAATAGTGATGAAACTTGTACAGTATTGAGACTCCCTCTTAGTCTCAGTAAGATAACCACATACCCTTGGGAAGTACTAGCAATCAATATTTCAGGCCCAATTTTAGGATAGTAAGGGAATTCCCAAAAACATAATTGTGTTACTAGATTTGCATTCCAAATGGCCGGAAGTGGGCATAAGTGAAAGAGTGGATGCTAGAAGTCTGTCAAGACCACATGGTAGGCCTCAGGCCGCCCCCACCGACCCCACAGTCCACCGACGATCTCCTTGGGTCTCAGCGCAGCGCTCCCCCACAGTGGGGCCAACCAGGTCATGCAGATCCCCTTCCACAGCGGCTGCAGCCATCTGTCACAGCTGAGGCCTACCACTGCAGCCTTTGGCTGAAGAGTGGACCCTGACATTGCTAGGCCCCCGAGGTACACAGCTGCTCCACTATGGCCACTCGGCGGGGTGGGCTCAGATTGAGTCACCATGCCCAGCATGTCGCGCCATGCTCCTTAGGGTCTAAGTTGGTTTCAGTGCACAGCCATGGCAGGCATGGTGGCAGATAACTTTGTTTGTGTCGTGGTTTAGTGGATCTGGCTCCAGAGCTTCCCACTACACAGCTATCTTGGATGCCAGTATGGCCACACCCTTTGTATGTTATTTATATGTGTATGTCTCTCACTCTTGAATACAAGTACCCCTTAGCGAAAAAAAATTATTTGTTGCATGCAGTGTGTGTGTATATGATGGTGGCATTTCTAAATTAAACACTAAGGGGGTTATTCTAACTTTGGAGGAGTGTTAATCCGTCACAAAAGTGACGGTAAAGTGACGGATATATCACCAGCAGTATTACGAGTTCCATAGGATATAATGGACTCGTAATACGGCTGGTGGTAAATCCGTCACTTTCCCGTCACTTTTGGGACGGATTAACACCTCCTCCAAAGTTAGAATAACCCCCAATATGTGGGACTCCCAGCTACATAATAATGCTACTTACTGCATAATAGAAAGACGTGGACCTACGGTGACTGGTAGGATTGTACTACCAGGCACTAATAGGCGCACTCTACATCTGACAAAATAAGTCTGCATGCTTTATCTATATATTATATATTGTCCTTGTAAATATCCCCTGAGTGAAACAGAAAGGACATGACAGTAACTTTATTAGAGGGTAACATGTCCGTCTTGGTGGAAGCCTAGTATCCTAAGAGGTGAACTTGACACCTGAATACCGACACTAAAAAGCTGGGCAAGATTGTTGCCAACTGCCTAGTGCCCTACATGCCTGGTCTGGTTATACATGAAGGCAAGTCTTCTATAAGGCCACTTGACAATATATAATTTATGTACATTCATCACTAGCTTAGCACAATTAATCCCAGAGTTCCAGTGCTCTGCAGTCTTAATTGATGAAGAGAATGCGTTTGATTCTCTTGAATAGGATTTCTTGTTAGCAGTCTTGAATCAAAATGGGCTTGTTGCCTAGGTCTTTGTCCTGGATCTCCCTGATATATGTGGACCTGGTTGCTTAGGTCAGGCTCAATGACTTCTTTTCACAGCCACTCACCACCGGCAGGGACATTTGTCAGGTCTGTCCCCTCTAATTTTAGCCCTGGCAGTGGACTTGTGGGAAAATATATTGCGAGAACACCACTCATGAAGGTGCAGAGCGTACAATTATCTCGAGATGTGGATGTTAACGATCTCAGGATTAACCTTTCCCCAGTAATACACTAAATTGGCGAATTTGGTGGGCTGTCTTGTCTCAAAAGCAATTGGAATAGATCTTGATCTTCCCCCTGACCAGTAGCACAACTGAATGTGGAGGATTTCCCGCTGCTGTGGACAAGGAGTTAGTGCATGTTTTGCAATCATGGTGCACAGCGACCCCTTGATGGGTCTTGATGAATAAGTATGGAATAATGATGAATAGGCTAAGCAAGAGAGAAACCCGCTGGATGAAGGTAATATAAATACTTTCTTGGGCTATTTGCATCGCACTCATCTAAATGATAGATCTCGCTATGCTTCTCTACCTCTGGTAATAAATCAGTTACACGGACATGAACCATCTCAACATCTTGAATTCACTCTTGATTAGATTGATATGTGAAGGTGGGCAGGCCAGGGTGAAAATGAGAACTTTTACTTTACAACGAATAGAGGGAAAGACCTTGGCCTCTTTGTAGCAATGCATTTCCCCATAGACACAGAATGGATAAAACTATTTGATGCATCATGCTCCTTGTCCGAGACTTCAAATTGGACTGTTGTGCACCTCAGGCAAGATATGCTCACCTTTAGTTTCATGGACCTTGGTGATTTCCTAATTGAACAACAGAGACTGTGGTGGCAGTGCTATTCTGCCTTAAGACTGTGGAGTTCCCCCTGACTGGGGGCAGACTAGTGCATGGTCATCACATGGAACTGGGTGAGAGATTGACCTGGTTTGCAACAATCTTACTCTCCGTTGGTCCTGAAACTTACCGTTTGGTACCCTTGACATCGGAACACAAAGTAAAACAGATGGCTAAATTGGGGGTGACGTGCATGGGAGGCCTATTCATAGAGGTGTAGGACGAAACTATATTCCAACTCAAATGAGAGTATACCACATTAGGAAGCCTGGATGTCCTCTCATAAAACAGACTATACAACACATTGAGATCACTTCTATCACAGTATCTTGGAAAAATTCACCCTCTTCTTGCACCCACATCGTGATCAGTAATCCTAAAGCACAACACATTGTATCCCACCTGTACTGCAGTACTTCACCTGACAGAGGTTCGGAGACAGACCAGAGGCGAGGCTTGTCATGATCATTGGAAATATTGCTGTCCCCAAATAAAAGGGGGCATCCTTGAATAGCAGACATAGGCGGTCATTCCAACCGCGGCGGTAGCCGCCCGACATGCGGTTACCGCCGAATGACCGCACCGCGGTCAAAAGACCGCGGCGGCCATTCTGGCTTTCCCGCTGGGCCGGCGGGCGACCGCCAAAAGGCCGTCCGCCGGCCCAGCGGGAAAGCCCCAGCAACGATGAAGCCGGCGGAGTTGCTGATGTGCGACGGGTGCAATGGCACCCGTGGCGATTTTCAGTGTCTGCTTTGCAGACACTGAAAATCATTACGGGGCCCTGTGAGGGGGCCCCTGCACTGCCCATGCCAGTGGCATGGGCAGTGCAGGGGCCCCCAGGGGCCACACGACACCCGTTCCCGCCATCCTGTTCCTGGCGGTATTTACCGCCAGGACCAGGATGGCGGGAAGGGGGTCGGAATCCCCATGGTGGCGCTGCAAGCAGCGCCGCCATGGCGGATTCCTTGGGCCAGGGGTAAACCGGCGGGAAACCGCCGGTTGCCCTTTTCTGACCACGGCTTTACCGCCGCGGTCAGAATGGCCCTGGAAGCACCGCCAGCCTGTTGGCGGTGCTTCCGCGGTCCCCGGCCCTGGCGGTCATGGACCGCCAGTGTCGGAATGACCCCCATAGTCTGCCAAACTTCTAATTCATCAATAGATTCTTTTAACGAGGCACACATCCAAAGCACCAAGGTAACTGTGTCCGCGTCCTATGTTCATATGAGGAGACTGACTTTATACACTTAGCCTGGTGGTGTCGAGGAGTGGCATCTTACCGGAAAGAGATCTGTAGAGAGCTGGGGAACATGTTGCAGTGTGAGATAGACGTGTCTTCACTAGAGAAGCTATTGAAAATGTCAAGGATGTGCCATAATCTGAGGCACTTTACGGTTTCGGCTCTTTTAGTAGCTGAGTGGCGATCTGCTTGGGATGGGGCCCTCTGTTTCTAAGATGGTAGACTGGGTTAGATATTTTCTGTAGTGGTACTTCTGATGCTTGTGGACCATTACTGCCATCCACGTCTAAACCTAGATACACATGAACGCCCCTTAGACAATATTTGCAAACTTGGGAACACAGCCCAGGGCACCTCTTAGTATTCAATAAGATACTGAGATTTTGGAAAATGTATCAAATTCTACTGACATAGCTTTGACTTATGTTCATAGTAGTGCAATGTCTGTGTTAGTAATGACTATCTTATGCTGTGAAGTGTAATGACTTAGTTTGTTGATATTGTGACAACATTTTGTGCATTTAAGAATACTTTATGATTTGTATACATCTTATGAAAACTGCAGGCACCAAATTTGGGGTTTCAAGTACATATTAGGACCTCCAGAAATTAACTAAACCTGATTTTACCCAGGGCCTCATTTGTAAATAAAAACGTGCCGGGTGCTCCAAGCTCTCCTCTGAAAAACGTGGCTGCTGCAATTAAGTGTGCGAACACAGAATACTGAGGCAGCGTAATCCTGAAGCCATCTCGGGCCTCTTCAATCCGTTTACAGCCACTTCCTGCCCCCTCGGCTCACTCTTGCAGCTTTCTGCTTTTCCCCTTTGAGGCGCTTTTCCATCTTTCTTTACTTCCTTCTTTCCCGTTTGTGACTTTTGCTCGTAGTAAATGCCTGACTCAGAAAAATAAGTGCCAGCCTCAAAAAAACTAATCACCGCCTGAAATTAAGCACTGGTTTTATAAGGCCATTGCATGGTGTGAAATAAAGAAGGTGACTGTGCATGAAGCCTTATAAACCATTTTAAGCAGTCCAGGGGCAAACAGTCGACCAGGGAAAGAGCTAACAGGGGCCTTAGTTCTTTGTTTTATGACTGAAGATTTGTTGTGTGTTAGTTGCTTAAGTGGCCCCCCACCACCTCAGGACAATGGGTGCTACTGGTGGACTGTGGTATTAGGGACCTGAAGGGGGGGAGAGCACCTAACTAGGTCACTGGAGCAGATGATCCCAGACTCTGGCATGAATGACGAGTGGGGAAAGATTACTTTATGCTGGCGGTTTCCTGTGCTCAGCACTTATTTCTAAACACCAGCACCTCCCATGGGATTACACCATGGTGGCGGTGTGTGTATATTTGTTTGCTGAAGTTACCAGTGCAGTGCTTATTTGAAACTGATAAATCTAGCACATAGGTCATGCTGGTACTGGCATTCAGCAACAGTGGCAGGGCTGTTGGTGGTACCAGCTGGAGTGGACTCCTATGAAGTGCCTTGGACCCCAGTAGTTAATGCTTTACCACTTGAGTACTGTGAAGGATCACAAATGCCTGGGTTTGGATAGTGAGAGGAGCTAATGTTTTAGACAGGAGAAAGCGAGGAGTGACCTTTATATCAGAGTGCAAAGATGTGTATCATGAGTGTAATAAATCACTATGATTTTCTTACCTCCCCCACCAGGAGTGGTTTGCCGACGGAGCGGAGTGGCGCATAGATTGGGGGGGGAGTGTTTAGGGTTTGGAGGGGGATAAACACTAACTGTATTAAATAAAAAAAATAAACACTTACCTTCTCCACCGCCATACCGCTCCTCTGCTGCAGGCAGGCACAGGCTCCCAGCCTACCTGCAGCCAATCCTAACGCTGCTCAGAGCAGTGCCAGGATTGGCTGGAAGTGCCAAGTCAGGGTGCTCCGAGGCAGACGGGGAGTCTGTGCAAGTTCTCTCCAGCCTGGCAACTGTGTTGCTGGGCTAGAGAGAGCCTATGTGCATGTGTGTTTGGCCGGCCCGGGATGTTCGGCCAAACACACATGTGCTCTGAGAGGGAATGCTGTGCACTCCCCCCTCACTGCTCGTCGTCCACGTGGTACGCCTCTTTAACCTCTTCACCGCCAGGCCTTTTCCCCCTCCTATGCCAGGCCTTTTTTTGGCTTTATGGGGTAGTTCACGCTTAGGCCCTCATAACTTTTTGTCCACATAAGCTACCAACGCCAAATTTGCTTTTTTTTTTTTTTACAACATCCTAGGGATTCTAGAGGTACCAAGTGTTTGTGGGTTCTCCTGGAGGAGACCAAGAAATTAGCCAAAATACAGCAAAAACTTTGTTTTAAAGAAGAAAAAAACAGGAAAAACGTACTGCAAAAGACACCATGTGGTTTTCCCCCTGAAAAATGGCATCAACAAAGGGTTTGCTGTGCTACAATCACCATCTTCCCTGCTTTCAGGAACATGCAGACTTGAATCAGAAAACCACATTTTTCAACACAATTGTAGCATTTTACCGGGACATACCCCATGTTTACAATTTTTGTTGTGCTTTTAGCCACATTCCAGTTAGTGACAGAAATGGGTATGAAACCAATGCTGGATTATGGACAGCTAAACATTTTTGAAAAGTAGACAAAATTCTAAATTCAGCAAGGGGTCATTTGTGGAGACCCTAGAAGGTGTTCTTACAGAAAATAACAGCTGAAACAAAAAAAAAAGAAATTTGAGGTAAAAAAACAGCAACTTCTCTCCACGTTTTACTCTAACTTTTTCCTGCAATGTCAGATTTTCAAAAGCAATATACTGTTAAGTCTGCTGGACTCTACAGGTTGCGGGGATATATAGGGCTTCTAGGTTCATCAAGAACGCTAGGTACCCAGAGCCAGTAAATGAGCTGCACCTTGCAATGGGTTTTCATTGTATACCAGGTATACAACAATTTATTTGGTAAAATATCAAGAGTTAAAAATAGGTATTGAGGAAGCATTTGTATTTCCAAAATGGGCACAAGATAAGATGTTGAGAAGCAGTGGTTATTTGCACATCTCTGAATTCCGGGGTCCCCATACTAGCATGTGAATTTCAGGGCATTTCTCCAATAGACTTCTTGATACACACTGGCTTACATTTGGAATATAAAAATGTAGAGAAAGACGAGGGGAAATAATACTTGTTGCTCTATTCATTCTTCCCCCAAGACTTCTGATAAAAATGGAACCTCACTTGTGTGGGTAGGCCGAATGCCTGCAACAGGAAACGCAACATAGACACACCACCTTTTTACATTGAAATCAAACTTGTTTTTTGGGAAGTGCCTAGCTGTGGATTTTGGCCTCTAGCTCAGCCGGCATCTAGGGAAACCTACCAAACCTGTGCATTTTTTACAACTAGACACCAAGGGGAATTCAGAATGGGATGAATCCTTTGCAAACCTCAACATTTGGCAAAAAACACGTGTTCCTCACATTTGGATGATGGAAAGCTCTGGAATCTGAAGGGAGCCACAAATTCCCTTCTACCCATCGTTCCCCTAAGTATTCTCATAGAAATGGTACCGCACTTGTGTGGGTAGGCCTAGTGCCTGCAACATGAAATGCCCCAACACGCAACATGGATACATCACATTTTCCCCAAAGAAAACTTACCTGTTTTTTGCAAAGTGCCTAGCTGTGGATCTTGATCTCTGGCTCAGCCGGCACATAGGAGAACCTAGTAAATCTATGTATTTTTTAAACTAAACACCTAGGGAAATTCAGAATGCGGTGACTTCTGGGGCTTGCACCAGGTTCTATTACCCAGAATCCTTCGCAAACCTCAAAATTTGGCAAAAATTACACTTTTTCCTCACATTTCTGTGATGGAACATTCTGGAATCTGAGGGGAGCCACCAATTTCCTTCCACCCAGCGTTCCTCCAGGTCGCCTGATAACAATGGTACCTCACTTGTGTGGGTAGGCCTAGCGCCCGTGACAGGAAATGCCCAAAACACAATATGGACACATCACATTTTCCCCAAAGAAAACTGACCTGTTTTTTTGCAAAGTGCCTAGCTGTGGATTTTAGCCTCTAGCTCAGCCGGCACCTAGGAGAACCTAGAAAACCTATATATTTTCTAAAACTAAACACCTAGGGAAATTCAGACTGCGGTGACTTGTGGGGCTCTCGCCAGGTTCTGTTACCCAGAATCCTTTGCAAACCCCAAAATTTGGCAAAAAATACTTTTTCTTCACATTTCGGTGACAGAAAGTTCTTGAATCTGAGAGGAGCCATAAATTTCCTTCCACCCAGTGTTCCCCCAAGTCTCCTGATAAAAATGGTACCTCACTTGTGTGGGTATGCCTAGTGTGCACGAGAGGAAATACCCCAAAACACAACATGGACACATCACATTTTCCCAAAGGAAACTGATGGGTTTTTTGCAAAGTGCCTAGTTGTGGATTTTGGCCTCTAACTCAAACTCAGCTGGCACCTAGGGAAAACTACAAAACTTATGCATCTTTTAAAACTAGACACCTAGGGGAATTCAGAATGGGGTGACTTGTGGGGGTCTCGCCAGGTTCCGTTACCCCGAATCCTTCGCAGACCTAAAAATTTGGCCAAAAAAATATTTTTCCTCACATATCGGTGACAGAAAGTTCTGTAATCAGAGAGCAGGCACAAATTTCCTTCCACCGAGCACTCCCCCAAGTCTCCGGATAAAAATGGTACCTCACTTATGTGGGTATGCCTACTGCCCTTAAGAGGAACTGCTCCAAAACACTTCAAACACAAAAGTGTGTGGGGGTATGTAGAGGATAGGTCGCTAGTAGCATATTTAGGGTCTTGGTTCGCCGGTTAGGCGATCGCCTTCATGGACATAGGGGGTGAAGGTGGCAGTTAGGTGTGTGAGGGAGTTCCCTTTATGGACTAGGTGGTCTCACACACATTATAGTGTCATGCTTCATCATATGACCACCTAGCCCCACCCAGGTAAGATAATACCACCTGGGCGGACTCAACCTCGTTGTTAAAAGAACTCTGAGGGAGTGCTGAAATTTTATCTTGCTGGATAAGTCGAGGGATCTGGTTGAAAGGTGAGATAGATAATAAAATTACCTTGCAAATCACCTGTTAGATATAATAATTCTAAGTAGGTGTTTGTAGGTAAGGTTAAAAGAACAAGGGGACACCTTTGAGTTTTATGACTCAAAGTGTCTGAAAAAAGTGGGGACCTACATGTTTCTGCCCTCTCTAAGAGCCTAAACGGACTGGGGCATTCTTCAGGGTCAAGGATCCCTAATACGTGAGGGGCTAGATAGATATGCTAGACTGTGAGCTAGTAAATATTCAAATGCACACTGGGCCTACCTGGTTATACTTTAGAGGTATGGCCAAAAGGAGAGAAAGTAGATAAGAGTTCAAAAAGTGAAATATATGTGCCACATCACTGCACACAAAAGTGTAAACTTCATGCTGTGGGTAGTACACACTTTCATGCATTTATTACTAGAGCTTTAGCATAGGCTGTTAGTCCATGTGTTTCTTATCCTATGTATACAAGGCGGATAGCCTCTGGTCTGGGAACATGCGGAGGGGAGTTGCCCCTTATAGTCACACTCTATGAGGGAATAGCGGTTCTAAGTCAGCAAAGGGAAATCTAAGGAGAAGAGAAGACCCAGAGGGATGTAAAGGATAGGCTACTAGAGACCTATCCTTTACATCCCCCACACACTTTTGTGTTTGAAGTTCCTTGATGAACAGTAGTTTGTGTGGGGATGTATCACTCCCAATACTCTATTTTTGTGTTGTAATACCCCAAAACACAACATGTACACATCAAAATGATCTATTACAAAACTACCTGTTTTTCCCCGGTGGGGGTGGGTATGTGGGTGGGCACCTGTATTTTTGGTCCAGGTGCAGCGGTCATCTAGGGAAACCTACCAAACACAGACAGTTTTGAAAACTAGACACCTGGAGGAGTCTAGGGAGGTGTGGCTTGCGTGGCTCCCCCAACACTTTCTTACCCAGACTCCTCTGGTCCTAACCGAGACACCTAGCATGTCATGGATGTGCTTCGACTCCTGATTCCAGTGGAGCAGGTTTTTTTTCATTTTTAACACATATACTGGTTGGAGTTGTCACGAGGGTGACTGATGGTTCAGTAGATAAAATTTTATTAACAAGAGATTTCAAAAAAATGAAATGCACTGTTAATAATTGAAAGACCAAAACACTGAACCAATGACTTGCAGCCAGTGAGCTGTAAAGCCGCGACAAGGCACCAACCACTTTACAGCCCATTCACACACCATTCATACATGACATGCACAAGACCATTCACGCCGCCAGCCGTGGGCCCAGCACATTACAACACTCGCATCAACAGAGAGTGCCATTCAAGCATCGATCACTTTCATAAGCCCACGTGCCTGATACAGCAATCACAGCAGCTGATGGGAGTCTGTGGACTGGCGTTTGGCTAGCAGTGTGTTGCAGTGGCCAACAGCAAGTCACTACTTACACCGCAAGCCAAGCGCCACTCCATGCACACTGCCAGCTAAGCGCCACTCCATGCACACCGCCATCACTTTTTTTTTTAAACAACAAAGAAATTACTAACTAATTATAAATAAGTACAAAACTAGAAAAAACAAAGGCTCTAACAAAATACATGACAGTAATGCCAACCGTGAAACTGAACATATGAAAATATAAAACAGGTAGTTTATGCTCACAGTAGTCCAAACAATTCTACTGGGATTGGTAACTCCTGAAACAGCCGGCCACACACAGCCCAGGCTTTGAAGGACAATCGGGGCAGTACATTCGAGTCTCCCTCTGGATGCCTCTTTGGGCACAGACTCTACATTTCTTAGTGGGAAGATCTTTTTTGGAGTGGGAGGAATAGATCAGGAAAGTGGTGATCTTTCAATCTAGCCACATTCTCCACCACTGCTTCTCCAGGACCTCTTGCCTGTTCCACCAAAATAAGGCTCTCTATCACTGACTCCTGAAATTTAACAAGCAAAAACTTTGAACTAGAAGAAAAAGGAGAAATAAACAGTTATGATCACAAATGCAAATATTTCGCCAGTTGACGAACACCCCGCCACCAAACATTTAGAAAATGTCCATGGTGTCTAATTGCTTCTGCCCCCCTTGGGGGCAGTTGGGACCACAAAAAATAGGCCGATCTGCCCCCAAGGGGGGCAGAAATGTCCAACAGTTGTGGACCCCTTGGGGGGCGACCCTCGCCCAAGGGGTCACCCCCCACTCAAAAAAAACAAAAAAACTTTTAAGAATCCCTGGTGTCTTGGGGGCAGATGGGCCTAAAAATAATAGGCTGATCTGCCACTAAGGGGGGCAGAAATGGCATACAACAATATGGCAACCTAAGGGGAGCGATCCTTGCCCAAGGGGCTCCCCCAACAAACAAAAAACACACAAACAACAATCCCTGATATCTAGTGGGTTTCGACTCCCCCCCCCCCCCCCTCCAACCCCCAGCCCCCTGAGTCCAGATCGGCCGCAAAAATGGCCGATCTAGCCACTGGGGTGAAATATTGAAAAATATTTTGCCCCCAGGGCTGCAACCCTTGCCGAAGGGGTCGCTGCCCTAAAATAAAAAATCCCTGGTGTCTAGTGGGTTTTGACCCCCACTGGGGGGCACATCGGCTGAAAAAACTGCCAATCTAGTCCCCAAGGGGTCGCTCCCCAAAAGAGAAAACAAATCCTTGATGTCTAGTGGATGGATTCCAGCTCCACGTTCGCGGGCAGGAATCCATTCAAAACAGGCCATGGGGGAAAGGAAAGACTCTTTCTTTCCCTTCTGTGTCTGTTTCCCCCCCAAAAAACTCACTGAAAGCAAATGTCTTCCAGAGCGTCCCCAGCAGCATTTGATGACGACAGCGGTCAACATCATCAGATCGCCGACTTGGAGGTCAGGGGTGGAAGGGGAAGTGATTCCTCTTCCATCCCTGACTGGCAGGTGGTTGGGGGAGCACTAGTGCTCCCCCTGTGGGCCGGGTGCAGGGCAAGCTAGTCTCGTCCTCGGCACACGGCAACCGTGGCAGAGGGCGAGACCAGCTCGTCTCAGGCACCCGAGGGGTTAAAAGAAAAGGATAATAAACAAAGTTTATTATTGTTTTCTTTTAAAGGTTTTGCAGCTGCCCCTGCTGGGGGGGGGGAGGTTTACGCTCCTCTATCGTAACAGAGGAGCCTCCCCGTCCCCACTCGTACACACTTCTATCATCTCCCCACAGAGTTTCTTAACCGCTTCTGTGCCGGGAAAGTAATGGTTACATCCACCGGCACAGTGCTCCTGAGTGCACATGAGCTCGGAGGGAGCGCTAGCGCTCCCTCCGTGGACTCCCCCCCGTCCCCCCCACCCCAAGGCAGGGATGGAAGGGGTAGCCCTTCCACCCCCATCCCCCCCTCCCCCAGTGACATTGGATGACGTCAGCGTGTGATCGTGTGCTGACCTCATCAGAGGCCACCTCCCATCACAGTGGAAGCTCAGCTTCCAGCGCGATCGGAAGTCCAATCATGTAATTGGGGCCTGAGAGGCTTCAAGGGGAAGGAAAGGAATTTCCTTCCCTTTGAAGTCTCTCAGAGCATTTCAAAAGCCGGATCGTGGGCCTATTTCTGGAAGGCCCATCTGCCCGCAAAGGGGGCAGAAAGCCCACCAGAGACCAGGGAAGATTTTTGTTTTCCAAAATAAGAGTGTGGGGGAATGGTGATACCCCCACCCCAAATAAATGGGGCCAAAGTTGTTCTGCCCACTAGTGGGCAGATGGGGCAATTACCCCTGATCCTCACCCCGGGGGAGCAGAAAGTCTACTAGATGCCAGGGAATTTAAAAAAAAAAAAATAGTGGGGTGGTGGCTACCAACCAGTATGGGCCTGGTTATGCTCCCAACCCCACCTGAAGGGGGTAACAGTCTTTCAGCTCTCCCCCACACACTAAAACATCTTAATCCCAGGGCAAGCAAGAGGACTTTTGATTTTGGGTTTTGGTTTTACATTTGGACCATGACAGCTTGGCTAACTCTCAAAATCGTACCACTTGGAATGGTGAGGGTTGCACTTTTTGGACTTTTGGGATGCTGCCATGTAGAAAAATCCACAAGACCTACACACATCTGAAAACTAAACATCTGGGTGATTCCAGGGTGGTGTGCTTCACATGCACCCCGCACCATTTTCTTACCCACAATGCCCTGCAAACCTCCAACTTTGCTGGAAATCCCACATTTTTGTGATGGAACCTTCTGGAATCTGCAGGAATCCACAAAATTCCTACCACCCAGCATTGTCTCATCTATACCGATAAAATTTCTGCTGCACTTGTCAACCTAAAAATGAGTTTTTTTTCAAACTGCCCTTTTGGACCCGCTTTGATTTCCCCTCAGTTTCGACATGTTTTTGGCTCTTCCCTGTCACAAGCACTTGACCCACCTACACAAGTGAGGTATAATTTTTACAGAGAGACCGAGGGGAACATTGGGTGGTAGGAAATTTGTCCCGGTGCGGTGATCCCACACAAATGTCGGAAAAATGTGGTTGTTTTTTTTAGCTAAATTTGAGGTTTGTTGAGGATTCTGGGTAAGAAAACATTGGGGGATCCACACAAGTCACATGTCTCTGGACTCCCTGGGGTATCTAGTTTTCAGAAATGTCTGGGTATGGTAGTTTTCCCTAGATGGCTTCCTGAGCCCAGGTCCAAAAACGCAGGTCCTGCCCCCCGCAAAAACAGGTAGTTTTGTATTTGATAATTTTGATGTGTCCAGATAGTGTTTTGGGGCATTTCCTTTTGTGGGCAGTAGGCCTACCCACAAAAGTGAGGTACCATTTTTATCGGGAGACTTGGGGGAACGCTGGGTGGAAGGAAATTTGTGGCTCCTCTCAGATTCCAGAACTTTCTGTCACCAAAATGAGAGGGAAAAAGTGTTTTTTGGCCAAATTTTGAGGTATGCAAAGGATTCTGGGTAATAGAACCTGGTCAGAGCCCCACAAGTCACCTCATCTTTGATTCCCCTAGGTGTCTTGTTTTTAAAAATGTGCAGGTTTGGTAGATTTCCCTAGGTGCCGACTGAGCTAGAGGCCAAAATCTACAGCTAGGCACTTTGCAAAAACATGTCAGGTTTCAATGTAAAAATGTGATGTGTCCATGTTGTGTTTCCTGTCGCGAGCATTAGGCCTACCCACGCAAGTGAAGTACCATTTTCATAGGGAGACTTCGGGGAACACAGAATAGCAAAACAAGTGTTATTGCCCCTTGTCTTTCTCTACATTTTGTCCTTCCAAATGTAAGACAGTGTGTAAAAAAAGACATCTATTTGAGAAATGCCCTGTAATCGGCATGCTAGTGTGGGCACCCCAGAATTCAGAGATGACAAATAACCACTGCTTCTCAACACCTTATCTTGAGCCCATTTTGGAAATTCAAAGGTTTTCTTGATACCTATTTCTCACATTTTCTATATTTCATCAAATTAATTGCTGTATGCCCGGTATACAATGAAAACCCGTTGCAAGGTGCATCTCCTTTATTGGCTCTGGGTACCTAGAGTTCTTGATGAACCTACAAGCCCGATATAATATACCCCTATTGGTTTTACACCCATTTCTGTCACTAACTGGAAGGAGGCTGAGAGCACAAAAAATAGTAAAAATGGAGTTTGTCCCAGTAAAATGCCAAAATTGTGATGAAAAATTGGGTTTTCTAATACAATTCTGCCAGTCCCTGAAAGCTGGGAAGGTGGTGATTTTAGCACCGCAAACCCTTTTTTGATGCCATTTTCAGGGTGAAAACCACAAGCCTTCTTCTGCAGCCCTTTTTCCTATTTCTTAATAAAAACGAAATTCTCGCTGTATTTTGGTTAATTTCTTGGTCTCCTTCACGGGAACCCACAACGTCTGGGTACCTCTGGAATCCCTAGGATGTTGCGAAAAAAGGACGCCAATTTGGCATGGGTAGCTTATGTGGAAAAAAAACTTGTGAGGGCCTAAGCGCGAACTGCCCCAAATAGCCAAAGAAAGGCTTGGCACAGGAGGGGGAAAGGCCTGGCAGCGAAGGGGTTAAATAAGGACAAAGCAAAAGGGGTCCTGATGGGTCTGGATGAGACAGAGTGGACTCAGAGCATGTTGCTGGACTAGAAAACACCAAATAATACAAGGATTCTGATCATGCTAGCACAGAAGATGGTGCATTGAGTCCCTTGGAGAATGGGCACTGGTTTACACATCTTTACAGAAAAAGTATCTATGCGCACACACTCAATCAAAACTTGTATTTTTAAACAATTACCTACTGCAATTTGTTTTTGCCACATGTACCACTATGATGGGAAAATAAATATGGTAATAATAATAGCCTAAACTAGACAAGTGGCCCCATCCCAGGAGAAAATAAACTAAGGACTTTGGTACTCACACACGTTATAACATTCACATGGCAGATATATTAAGAGCCAATGCAGAGTCCCATATACCAGTAAATCTTAAGGGCAGCTCGTTGGACATTCAGGTACCTTTATTACAGTCGGCATCAAGAATTTGAGGAAATTAAGGGGTTTGTGTTGGACAGCAAAGATAGTATGCATTCTAAAAGAGCATGCCTCGGTTCTGATCCAGAAGACAGTTTTTGAAAGTCAAAGTAGAAGACATAGAAGGGACGATGAAGGGAAAAAATCCTCTTATTTGTGAGGATACCAGAGGCAACTTGCACATGATTAATTATAGAAGAATGGTGGAAAAAAAGCTGAAGGTGGGGAAATTATCCATCTGATTTGCGGGTTAGACTCTGCACCCATCATTGGTAAAGAAGTCCCAGTAAGGGCTTTTCCCTGAACACAGATAGTAAATATTTGTTTAGAGATGCTGTGCCCAAAGGAATAGAGGCTCGGAGGATCATTACTCTGCTCTAGGGAGTTGTTCCATGGGTGGAAAGTGGGTGTTCTCATGCAGCCACCCATGGATCTCCTGGATTTTGGGGGCATTCCCAGATTTACCATTAGTGGTAGACCTGGGATGGGTCAAAATGCTACACCTCCCCAGGTGAGGCGTAACAAGGAGAAATATCTTTATTTTTCTTAGTTTTGTCCTCTTTCTGAATGCAGCATACCTAGAAAGAGGTAAATGCCTTTGAGGACTGTTTTTGTGCAATAATGTGTCCCTTCCAAAAACAATTGTGACTACAATGCAGGCACCCTTGCACCAAACATAGCTGTTTTGGAAACCTTTGGGTCTTGTGGCTTTCTTCAGAGGCCGCAGTCAGTGTAACAAAAGTGCCAAGCAATGTTACAAAGTGTCCAAAAAGTTATGAGTTATTGTTATCATAGTTTATCAATGCCCTTTAGTGCGAGGGGCAAGAACTCATTGGTTTTTAGTCCTTATACCTTAGAATGTCACAGAAGTGTCACAAAGGATAGCCTATTATAACCCTGCAAAACTGAAATTATTGCCCAAACTAAAATGATGGGTTTTAGGTGACACGTTTTCAAGTGGTCAATGACTGAAGGACACCGGACACAGAGCAAAGGTAAACCATTTACAATGGCAGCTTGAAAGTTTAAGTTCAAATAGAGAGGCTACTGTTTTTCAAAATGTGCTAGCACTTACTGTAGGTTTCTCATGGGGTCCAGGGGTTATGGACTGGTCAAGATCTTCATTTAATGAGGGGGGGGGAATCTGACGGGATGTGGTGGACCTACAGGTTCCAAGTTCACTCTGGAATTTTAACTTTAGGGTTCAACTTAACATTTTAAACTGCTAGATCTCTGAACCCTCATGTTGCAGGTAGGATTAAAACCGTTCTTGGATCTGGGTGCCACTCCCCATTCAACAGCACGGTTAGGATGAGTTTAAAATTGTGCAATATGGGCTACCACAAAGTCTAGAGTAGAGGTTCAAGGAACAGAGCAACTCATCGAAGGTACAGACCAGGAATATATCTCCTGGGTGCCCTTGTCTTGGCTTTTCATAAGTCATTTTGTTCATTTACATTACAGCCAACGGGCTTCAAAATCGTTGTGACTCAGTCCCTGAGGCGCTTTTCTCCCAGGCCTTTATTCAGCCTTATTGTGTTTTTCATTCTCATCAATGTTGCTCCTTTCCAGGCCGGACAGCCTAATAGCTCCTTTCCCGGGCTGGTTCCTGCGTTGGTGATGATAAGCGACATGAAGTGTCCTAGTCCGACACCTCTGAAATAGGCAGCAGAGATCCTTGCAAATCCACACGTAAAACAAGGAACTGGTGAATGCATTGCTTGAAAGGCAGTCAACGAAGAGAACAGCAAGCCCCCCCGGTGATTCCGCAAGACGCCAGGTTTCCTCGGGATGTTGTCTGTGAAGCTCCAGTACAGGGGGTGACTGAACCCGGAGGGTTAAATACGCGCAGTACAGACACACAATGTGTGCAAGTCACTGGGGTTAAACACTTATCTATTACAGGGGATGGGCAGTGCTTAATTTGTCAATAAAAAGGTGCTGGTGCTCAAAGCCCTTCTCTTAAACACTAGGCTGCTGTAATTAAACCTGCCAGCACTGAATACTGAGGCAGCGTAATCCTGAAGCCTCCTCGGGCCTCTTCAATCCATTTACGGCCACCCCTGCCCCTTCAGCTCATCCTGCAACTTTCTACTTTCTCCCTCTATGACGCTTTTAAGTTTTTCCTTCCTCCGTCTTTCCCATATGTGTCTTTTGCTCGCAGCAAATGCTTGAGGCATAAGAATAAGCCCCGGCCTTCACAAATAAGTGCCGGTGCTCAGCACCGGAAACAACAAGCACAAATTAAGCACTGGGATGGGGTGATGTCACTGGATCTCACACATAGTAAACCAGAGGCTCCGGGTGCGATGGCGGTGATTACACCAGTGCACAAAGTGCAGCGTGCACCACATTAAAAAAAAGTGATAAACTGACTAAGTTTAGCCCCGCCTATGTGCGAAGCAGGGTTGGGGGGGATGGTCGTGTTCACAATTTACCACTCTTTTAATCCACAGAGGGGAACAATTTACTGTGTGGATGTTTCGCAGACGGTGGACCACAGACTGTCCGAGTGGAGCAAAGGGCGCGCTGTTCCCATCGTACCAGTGCTGCCCTCTTGATTTTTTTTTTAGATAGTCGGGGGATGTAAGTGGGAGCAGCAAGGAATGCTATATTCTTGTGATTGCCTCATCTGGAAGCCATCCCAGTGTCCCTAGGGTTGCACTGATAACTCTCCGACGGGGGTGGTGGGGGGAGTTGAGAAATTAGGAAGACAATATTCAAAGCTCCTTTCTGAAAAGAGAGGGCCATTCTCTAATATGAATAGTGTTAGCGTCCACCACCGGACAGAGAGTCTGTCCCCACCATAGATCAGAGGGCTCGCACCCGTAACAGGTCCAGCTCCTTTCACAGGACAGAGGACCACCTCCAGGCAGAGGACCAACTCCAGACACAGGACAGAGGACCTCCTCCAGACACAGGACAGAGGACCACCTCCTTACAGAGGACCATCTCCACACACAGGACAGAGGACCACCTCCAGACACCGGACAGAGAGTCGGTCCCCACCATAGGGCAGAGGGCTCTTACCCGTCCCAGGTCCAGCTCCTTTCACAGGACAGAGGACGACCTCTAGATAGAGGTCCACATCCAGACACAGGACAGAGGACACCTCCAGACACCGGACAGAGAGTCGGTCCTCACCATAGGGCAGAGGGCTTGCACCCGTCACAGGTCCAGCTCCTTTCACAGGACGGAGGACCACCTCCAGACACAGGACAGAGGGCCACTTCCAGACACAGGACCACCTCCAGACAGAGGACCACCTCCAGACACAGGGCAGAGGACCACTTCCGGACACCGGACAGAGGACCACCTCCAGACTGAGGACCATCTCCAGACACAGGACAGAGGACCACCTCCAGACACCGGACAGAGAGTAGGTCCCCACCATAGGGCAGAGGGCTCGCACCCGTCACAGGTCCTGCTCCTTTCACAGGACAGAGGACCATCTCCAGACACAAGACAGAGGACCACCTCCAGACACAGGACAGAGGACCACCTCCAGACACAGGACAACCTCCAGACACTGGACAGAGAGTCGGTCCCCACCATAGGGCAGCGGGCTCGCACCCGTCACAGGTCCAGCTCCTTTCACAGGACAGGGGACCACCTCCAGACACAGGACAGAGGGCCAGGTTTTCCCACAGGAAAATGGTCCAGCTTCTGACACAGGATAGAGGTCCAGCTCCTTCCACGAGACAGAGGGCCATGTCCCTATATACGACACAGTACTATCTCCAACCACTGGAAGACCAGTCTCTGCTTCAGGACAGAAGGGCGGCTGCCATCCAAGGCCTACTTTTGCCTTAGGGCACAGAGGCAGCTAGTGCCTCAAGACAAAGGATCAGTTCCCACCTCAGGACACAAGGGCCATTCCAGACTCACGAAAGAAGGCCTCTCCTGCCTCAGGACAGTACGTCCATTCCAGCCTTGGCACAAGGGGCCTTGTCCTGCATCAAGACAAAGGGTCAGCTACAGCTTCCCAACAGAAGGTCAGCATCCACCTCAAGACACAGGGTCAGCTCCAGCCTCAGAAGACAAGGTCAGCACCCGCCTCAAGACATAGGGTCAGCCGCAACCTCGGAACGGGGCCAGGGAGTGCTTCAAGACATAAGTTCATTTGCAGCCTCGAGACACAAGCTGGCTCCCATCTTGAGAGATAGGTTCAACTGCAGTCTTAGGACAGAAGGTTGGCTCCCAGCTTTCAACAAAGCAGCAGCTCCCATCTCATGATGGAGGGATGGTTTCTGCATCTTGATATAGAACCACCACATCTCAGGACATTGGATGAGCCTCGGCTTCAGGATATGAAGTGTAAGAAATTGTATTAGTGATTGGGGTCGATGGCTACCCACCTCAAAGGATAATCCCAACCCTTGTTAGGGTGAACCCATTCTCCTGCTAGCTATGGCACAGAGTAGACATACTTAACTTAGGGCATTCTGTTACGTATTTATACAGCACCAAAACATAAATAAACTTAAAATGCAAAACAATAAAATACCAAACCGAATTAGGAGAAATACTACAAAATTTCACAAACAATAGGTGTAAGGAAGTGCCTATTTTTCATTTTCACTCTTCTCCCCCATTTTTGGACTGATGCTGCTGATTTTTCGACTCTGAGAGTGCACAAAGGCCTGCCAACCAGACATTAGAACCAATGTTTTAGTCTCTTACAAAGTGTATCTCAAATTAGATTTCCCAATTGGCAAACACTGACTTAGTTATAAGGCCCTAGTATATGTTACTCAGGGTACCAAGGACAAGTAAGACAAAGTGTCCACCTAGGGCCGCACCACTGATTGCACCACACTGGGTGTGACGATATAAAAAATGGATCTCAGCCTGCCACTACCAACTGGAAGATCAGTGGTCACACTGCTAGTATGACTTTGCCATTCAAACTAATGGCAAAGCCACTGCTTCCCTTATCTGTGTTTGTAAGTCTCCCCTAAGCAAGGCCCATGAAGTCCTAAGGCAGGGAGCTGTATCTTGTTAAGTAAGACATATTTATATATACATATCTTAATAGCAACACCTCTAAATTGCTGTTTTGCTACGGAAAAGTTAGTAGCTCCATTGGCTATTTAATACAGGGTTGCCAGCTGGCACTCCAGCCTGGCAAACCCCTGAATGGCACTACTTAACAGGTTATGTAAGGTATCAAATTAATCATGCCATTCAACCCGACCTGATGCCTAATCACATTTAATGCCACTATTAAAGTAATACAATTTTTGGAAAGTCGCCACTCTGTGACTATGCTGGTCCAGTAGCCTCATATGGGCACTGACCCACAGACAGGTTTCTGCCCACCTGGGGAGTGGTGTGAACCACTCATAAGCTATGACAAAATAGCAGCCTGCAGCAGGAAGAGGTATCATGTCTGTCTTGCAGGAAGCCACTCAGGGTGTTGGCCAAAAGGGCAAGCTTCAAAGGAGAAGCCCCCTTTATTGGACAAATGGCAATAACTCACCAGAGGGGCTTCCCTTTGTTCAGGTAGACATGCTGGAGTCATGGACAGAGAGGGATGACCGGTGCCCAACACTTTTTTCTGTGGGCATGTAGCTTTCAGGTAGCCACACTTCTAGGATGGGCTACCAAGCGCCTCACAGTTGAGGAAACGTTCAGACATCGTGAGAGGCTAGAATATTGCACTCTGGGTATGCCAGATGCCACACATTGACAGAAATACGTCACCAAGAGGAAGGGGACCTGGTGGCCCATTGGCTAATGATCACATTGCTCCCTAAGGGCATTTAGACAGGATAAATATGGCACGCCTGGCACCCTGAACCTCCGGTCACATCGGAACTGGACCAACGACGGAAAGACTGCTCTGCTGCCCCCTGGACTGCACAAACAGAGGCTGCACCATCTGCTTGAGTGCATCTGATGCACCTTGGGTTAACGAAGTTAAGACTGTGCCTGTGACTCCTAGCTTGGGGAAAAGTTGTGCCCCAACCCAAAGCAGTGACTCCAGAGATCAATTGGTGGATCCCAGTGACGGCCAGCAGCTTTAGGAGGGAGGGGGACGGGCGGGGCACACACACACACACACACACACTCATTCTTTTACACACAGACACGCACACACGCACGCACATCCATTAACAACACTCATACCATTCAAACATGCACGCATGCACCAAACATTCATTTTAAAACATCACACACACTCATTCTTTCACACACGCACGCACGCACGCATGCACATCCATTAACAACATTCATACCATTCAAGCATGCATGCACGCAACAAACATTCATTTTGAAACATCACACACACACACACACACACACACACACACACACACACACACACACACACACACACACACACACACACACACACACACACACACACACACACACACACACACACACACACACACACACACACACACACACACACACACACACACACACACACACACATATATATATATATATATATATATATATATATATATATATTTACCTTCAGCCTCCAGGTCCCAGGAGGGTTGGGACTGCTGCTTTCCCTCACTGGCTGACCTTAGGTCAGCCAGTGAGGGAAAGCAGCAGTCCCAGCCTCGTCACAGAGTGGGATGGGGTCAGTGAGACTGCTGACCCCACCCCACTCAGTGATGAAGTGTCACTGATTGACACTCGCTCTGGGCACTTCAGGGCTTAAACTGAAGCACCCAGGGAGAGTGTCAATTGGTGACGCTTTCCTCGTCACCCAGGGGAGGGCCTCGAGGCACCTTTGCTGGGTTGAGGAGGTCACGCCCATAGGAGCTGTGATCTCCTCATCCCAGCAAAGTTCAGCTCAGGCAGCCAGGAGTCTGCACAAATCGCGCATGTCTGCTCCTGGCTGCTTGACCTGAACATGAAGAGTGTCTGTCAGGCTGACCTTTGTTCAGCCTGACAGACACTCTTCATGGGGGGCAAAAGGTGGGGGGGCGTGGCCCCTCCGCCCTAAAGGATGGGCCGCCACTGGCTGATCCCCTGGGACAAGCTACAGGGATAAAAGAGCTGAGGAATCCCAAACCGGCAAGTTGGTAACCACATCTGAGAAATCATCCCTGACTGCCACTGGACATCCCAAGAGACCAATCCCTGATGGCCAAAGTTTCACCCGAGTCAGTCGGACCCTGAAGTGTTGTCAGAGTCCAGATTTCTCACCCAACAAGGACACTAGCCTCCACCAAAGGAATTCGCTGTGACCGCTGTGTTCAGAAACTGGTAGCTCAGCATCAGCTGGCCTTCTACTGTCTCAGAGAGGACTTTGTGGGACCCTAAACTTTGTAGCCAAAATTGTCCCACATCACATGTGGACCGAGGAGCCAGCACAAAGGCACCTCCTTGACCGCATAGAAATTGGAGCATCATTGAGCATCTTTTCATCCTGTATCCCTAGCATCAAGACCACTTCATTAAACTCTATGGTGGTTGTGCTGTAAAGTTTGGAACTGAACTAGAAAACGCTCTGGTGGCCAGGTAACTGTCCAGATCTACTCCCTTGACCCCCCCAACCTCTGTTCGTCGGTTTTAATGGCCCAAATTGGGCCAGATTCGCCAAACTAACTCTTACAAACTTCTGAAAAGTTTTCAAACTTTTGATTGACCAATGATTGTTTACAGTTGAATTAAAAAGTGATAAAAAACTTTTAAAATCTGTATCTCTATAACCTGCCAGTTGATTTTACTCATCTTGCACTCTAAAAATTCCTGAAAATATACTCTACGTGTACAAATTGGTGTTGTATTTCTTTTGTGTTGTGTAGCGTTCTTATTTCTTTGTTATTTTTTAAATGCTTTCCACTAGTTCCTATGTTCAAGACTTACTGCTCGAAGCCATGCCCAAGACAGTTTTTGCAAGTGTATTCCATGGTAAGGTTGCACAGCCATACCGTATAATACATCCAAATCCTCATAATATGACCCCAACATGACAAATATCCAATAAGAGGAACCAGAGATATGATTTTATGAAGGTTTTTAGTAGGAATGGTGCAAAGAAGCACAAAGTGCCAATAATAGCCTATGATCGCAGTGCACTGACATATGGTCACAAACCGAGGCTGGCTGCAATGGAGCACAGATCGAATACACCAACCAGGTTCCTCCTGGTCAAAGATATTACATTCTGACATAGACCTTTAAGTTCCAGTCCACCACAAGAGTACATTTCTAAAGTTCCCCAGAACCTCTGTGTAAGCAGTTAGAGGCTCACAGAGTGTCAGGCAAAGGCCAGAGCATGGTCCAGTCCAGGTCAAGTTGCCACTAGTCAGCTGGACAGTTGCAGGAAGGGCCTCTTGTAGCTTCTTGTATCCCTGTTGTGTTGGCAGGTCTGGCTTGTGGCCCTTGGAGTCCATTTCTTTGTCCTGGGTACAAGAGGTAGCAGGTCCAGCCCTTCAGGATTTCTCTCAGGTTACCGACAGCAGGCCCAATCCTCTTCTATTCTTCCTCTGGTCCAGGTGTGTTCTGAAGTTGTTGCCTGGAGATGCCACATTTATGCCTGACATGAGCTAGTGGGAGGGAATGTTACCTGGACGTGATCTAACCAATGGGATAAAAGTTTACTGGCCCAACCCTACTCACTGCAGGCATTTGCAAGGTAGTGTACATCTTTGGTCACACTATTGTTGGACTCTTAGGGTTGGGGGTGTGACTGGGAAGAACTAAAATCTAGTTTGGGGGAGCCACTGTACACACAATAAAACCAAAGACAGAAGTCTGGTAGAAAAAAACAGGATTCATCAGCAGCCATACAGTGGAAAAACAAGAATTGTCTTTTCATCCGGTTCCTGTCCTTTCAAGTACGCCCATAGTGTTATATGTAAACCCCAGAGATAGGGCTCTGGTGTAACAAAGCAGCGTGCTTAAGCAACCAGACAGTAGATACTCAAGAATTGTGTTGGCATCCTGTTCTTTGCCTTTCGAGTAAGCCCCAAAGCGTTGTATGTAAACCCAGCAGACCTGTCAAGCAGGATTTGACACTCAATCAGATTTTAAACTGTAATGTGAAAAAGGAGGCTCATAGCATTTGATAGGGGTGGGAAAAGGTGTTAAATGCCCCCCCAGGAGCAAACAGTAGGATGACCTGAATGGACAAAGATTTTGTTTTTTAAAACAATCTTTTTTGACTTTTGTCGTACATTATATAATTTGTGGTATGCATGAAACCATTCACAATAATACACTGTGCCGCAGCTTAGCATGTGGCCATTATTACAATATATTCAGTAGTATGAATACAATAAAGTTCTGCCTTATTAATAAAATCATACAGTTCAAAACAATGTAAAGGTAATTGCCCCCCACCATAACCCCAAGTAAGTAGCTGTCATGTGCAAGGTGGATTGTTAGTGTAGTTGAAACAGTAGGGTCAGGAAAAAGATCAGGGGGAGGGAGTAGGGAGGGATACGGCCACCGATAGGGACGAAGTCCACACGTGGGAAGTGTCAGTCCGATCTGAATGGGCAAAGATGCTTCCTCTGAACTCCACAGAATATGGGTGTGAATCTTGTTTCACACTACACTCTCCAATCCTGCTTCAGTGCCAAATCATGCTTGACAAGTCTGCTGGGTTCACAAGTACCATTTGGGGCACAATTAAAATGGAGGGAACAGGAGGCCAAGACAATGTTTGTGTCTCTACTGTCTGGTTGCTGGACGACACTGCTTTCATCTTTCAGAGTTCAGTCTCTGGGTTTGTTGTGGGTACAGTCCCTGCCTCAAACTGGATTTTAGTTTTAGATGTGGAAGTATATAGGGCTACCACAGTACATTTGCCACATACACCCCCAGTCCTCAGATCCCAAGTTTAGTGTAGCCGAAGACAAAGAAGTGGACTACAAGGGCCATAAAGCTGACCTTCTGTTCAAGCTGCAGGGATACTGCAAGCCCGTTTCCTGAAAGTACCTGGCTGACCAGTGGCACCTACAACTGGGCTTGATCCTGCTGTCGGCCTCTGCTTGATGCCCTGTGAGTCTCTGTGAGACTCCCCTGAGGTCCTTGGTGCTTTATAAGTGTACACTTGTGGTGGATTGAGACTTAAAAAGCTAATGGCCTGATTTATAGTTAGGTGAACAGGTTGCTCCGTCACAAACTTGACAGATGTCCTGTCAGTATTACCAGTGCATTATTTCTAGTGGCACTTGTAATACAGTGGATGGGATATCTGTCATGCATGTGATGGAGTAACCTGTTTGCCAAACTATAAATCAGGACCTAAGTCAGTAGGTAAACCCTTTGACCTGGATGAACCTGATTGGTGTGTTCAACACATGCCCCATCACGGTCAGCTTTAAAGTGCCCGTAGGTCCCGATATACAGTGACCATAGACTAACATTGGCACTTAGCTGATATCTCTGGGTCACCTTACTGGATTTGTCACTTTGGTGGCATTTTGTTTATTTAATGTTACTTTATATTTTTCAACTAAATTTGGGATTTGTAGTGTTTTGCATTTTGATTTTATTGCTGTTTTGGTACTGCATAACTACTTTGCACATTGCCTAAGTTAAACCTGCCTGTTCTGTGCAATAACTGTCAGGAGGTTGAGCTTGGGTTAATTTAGTGACTTTGAGGGTTCACCCTGACAAGGGCTGTGATTGTTCTTTGAAGTGGTAGTCACCCTCACCCCTCAAAATAATAATCCAATTTCTTACAGTCTGTTTCTCTCTCTGATATGAAAAATACTCAGAAACTTGGAGACTGCAGACCCAAACAGTGACACTAACTCTGGGACATCACCAATACATCACTATACTAACACAAAGGTGGACATGGTGGCAACTGGAAGACTTGCCTTTTAACACACAAGAACTGCTAATGTGGTATACATTATCTGTAAAACTGCGACACACATGAGGTGACTAGAATATGGAGGAGTGGACACGCTTGACATAAACCTAAGCAGCTTCATTTTTTCAGAGACTAATTAGTGGTGGGAGTCTGGATCCAAGACTGAGTAGTATGTTAGGAACTTTAATAGTGGAGTGGCACAGGTTCTGATGCAGAGAACCCCCAAGCCATTATAGGAACCCTAAAGTATTTGAAGTATGTGTAAGGAAATGCCTCTTTCTGATGGACACAACTACCTGTTGATTCCTCACTCATTGAATTTTCCCCCTGCGCCAGCTTCCGACGGAAATTTTCTTCCTAGCTTCTGCACGTCGACGAGGACGTCACAATTGCCCACGCGACTCCGTCTGACGTCATACAGACAATAAGAGGTCCGTGCCGACGTCAGTTCCCTTTTTTCCGTGCCTTCAAACGACGGTTATTCTTCGAGGGAGCTACTGTTTCTACTCTGCGTAGTTACAGTTACTTTCTTCGAATAGAAAACATATCTCAGCGAAAGCCGGGATTTAAGCCCTGCAGGGAGTGCGGAGGCAAGATGACGGTGACAGACCCACATGTAGACTATTTGTGGTGTCTCAGCTCTGACCATGACGTGGAGAAATGTGACTCCTGTCAACGTATGAACCCGAAGGCGTGGAAGGAGCGTGAGGCGAAACTCTTTTTGGCGAAATCCAAAAAGAAGGAGAAGCAGCATCGGCGCAAGTCATCTTCACCTAGGTCCCACTGGCGTCACCATGACTCCCGGCGCCTTCGTGAATCTCGGTGCCGGTTGAGTATGGAGCGGTCACGCTCGAGGTCGCCTTCGGTTTGGCGCTGAAAGACATGGGAGGTTAGTCCCACCATCACTCCACAGCCGCAGACGCCTCCTGCATCACCGACTTCACCGGCTTCGCCGACTTCGCCTGTGACTCCACCATCTGTTTTTGAGGTTCCTCAACGTCAGGAGTTCTCACCGGCTTCTCAGACGCCGGGTCCGGCGCCGTTGTCACCTCGAGCTCAGGCTCCGCAGTATCCGGCTTTCCCGGCTCCGGGTGCTGACAGTTCTGCATTTTTAAATGCGATATTTGACATTTTCCAACAAATGGCTCCAGGTGGGCCATTGGCCTTTAATATGGGTGCTCCAGCTCTTCTGCATCCGGCACCTTTCATGCCCTTCCTTCCTTTGGGAGGTGTTGGTTCGGCGCCGGTACCTTTGGCGTCGACTTCACAGCCTGCGACGCCGAGTAGATCTGATGTTCCAGCACCGGAGAGTTCTCCTGTTCATCCTTTGTCTCAGTCGCGCCGAAGAAGTCCACGGCGCCGATAGGTCCGCCGTCAGATGGATCCGAGGATCGGCGTCAGGCATCGATGTCGGCTGACGCCCTGTCGACGCCGAGGATTGAAGCCAGACTGCATTCAAGGAGGCTTGCTCTTTGCCTACTTGAGGAGGAAGAGTATCGGAAGCAGGCCCTGGAGGAAGGGGAGACTGAAGAACCTCTGGGAGATCTCCAGGGTTTGGATACGGCAAGTGGCTTAGACACCTCTCCAGAGTGGGACTTAACATCTCCTAGAGAATATACAGAGGAGGCTGCTTCATTCCACTCTGTAATAAGAAAAGCAGCTGACTTTTTGGACCTTCCCTTGCCGGTGTCTGAATCTAGACCCAATATACTGACGGAGGTGTTACATCCTGCTTCGACAGTTGCAGAGCCACGTTTGCCATTTAATGAGGCTCTGTTAGACCCAATTTTAGAGATCTGGAAAAAGCCGGTGTCATCTTCGGACGTTAATAGAACAGTGGCACGCAGATATCGTGTGGCTCCTGCGGATCCAGGCTTTTTGTCTAAGCACCCGTCTCCAGAGAGCCTGGTTGTATAGGCTTTATGTTCATCTCGGACTTCCCCAGGCTCTTTTCCGGGGGTGCCTTCGGACAGGGACTCAAAAAAGATGGACCAATCTTCCAAGAAAGCGTTTTCATCTTGCAGTATGGCTCTCAAGTCTACTAATGCCATATGCATTTTGGGCAGGTACAGCTACGCCCTTATGGAAGAGATAAAGTCGTCCCATTCGGAGGTGTCTCAAGAGGTGTTGAGCCTGGTTTCGGATGCTCAGGCTGCAGCAACCCAAGTAATCCAGTCGGGGCTGGACACTACTGATTCTGTGGCCAGAGCTATGGGCACTGCCGTTGCTACGAGGAGGCAGGCCTGGCTTCGCTCTTCTGGATTTTCATCTGATGTCCAGTCAGCCCTGCTGGATCTTCCCTTTGATGGGGATGAACTTTTTGGATCCAAGGCGGACTCAGCCCTTGAAAGATTTAAGGAGAGTAGGGCTACAGTGAAATTGTTAGGCTTGCAAGCCTCCTCTTCTGCTTCTTCAAAACTGTTCAGAAGATTTAGGGGGTTTGGTCGTGGCTCATCCTCCTCCTTTCGGGGCAGATTTCAGCAGCCCGCCACTGCTCTCCCCTATAGATCATACAGGGGCAGGGGTAGGGTCCAAACCAGAGGAGCCGCCCAGCAGCACTCTGCCTCTTCCTCTTCCTCTTCCTCTGGAGGGGTGCAGCATGGGAAGCAGCCTTAGTCATCCACCAATTCCTTTACATACCACTCCTGTAGGGGGGAGGTTAATGAACTTTCTCCACATGTGGGAGGAAATAACATCAGACTCCTGGGTCACCAGTATTGTGGGGAAAGGCTATGCCCTTCCCTTTCGGGAGTTTCCAGCCCCCATCCCACCCCGCCCATCCTACTGTTCAGAAGAGCACCTCCTGTTACTAGAACAAGAGGTTCTAGTCCTCCTTTCAAAGGGTGCAGTGGAGTTGGTTCCAGAGCAGGCGAAAGGTCAGGGTTGTTACTCAAGATACTTCCTGATCCCCAAGAAGGATGGTCGGTTGAGACCAATCCTGGACCTGAGGATTTTGAATTGGTTCCTCAAGCAGGAAAAGTTCAAGATGCTGACCCTAGCTCAGGTGCTTTTGGCGTTGAACGAAGGAGATTGGACGGTGTCTGTCGACTTGCAGGATGCTTACTTTCATATCCCAATACTCAAGTCCCACAGAAAGTATCTCCGGTTTGTGGTGAGATCGCGGCACTATCAGTTTGCGGTCCTTCCGTTTGGTCTTACTTCAGCACCTCGAGTCTTCACAAAGGTGATGGCGGTGGTTGCAGCAGAGCTCAGAAGGAAGGGGATAGTGGTATTTCCTTACCTAGACGATTGGTTGATCAAAGCCAAGCCTCCGAAGCTGGTGCTGCGTCACCTGCAGTCGACAACCCAGTTGTTGTTCGATCTGGGTTTTTCGGTGAACGTGCCCAAATCTCACCTGGAGCCCTCTCAGCGCCTCCTGTTCATAGGGGCAGTACTGGACAAAACATTGAATCGTGCCTTTCCTCCGCCTCAGAGGATTCAGGACATTCGGGCGTTGGCTCCAATGTTTCAAAGTGGAGCGGTCATTCCCGTCCTCAAGGTCCTTCGTCTGTTCGGTCTGTTCGCTTCTTGCATTCTGTTGGTCACGCATGCTCGCTGGCACATGAGGGCTCTTCAGTGGTGCCTCCGAAAGCAGTGCTGTCAGCACAAAGGAGATCTCGAGGGATCTGTAAGGATCTCTAGGGACGCTGCAGTGGATCTAAGATGGTGGGTTGCGGACGGCAATCTTTCCCAAAGAAGGCCGTTCTCGCAGCCTTCCCCAGTGACCACAGTGATAACGGATGCTTCCACTCTAGGGTGGGGAGCTCATCTGGGGGAACTGGAGGTCAAAGGTCATTGGTCTCCAGTAGAACAGATGTTTCACATAAATCTGTTGGAATTGCGGGCAATATGTCTGGCTCTCAAGGCCTTCCTCCCTTCCCTTCGCGGTCAGCCGGTTCAGGTCCTGACGGACAACACTACTGCGATGTGGTATATAAACAAACAGGGAGGAGTAGCGTCGTACCTTCTCTGCAGAGAAGCTCTGCGGCTATGGTCCTGGGCAAGGGACCATCGGATTTGCTTGGTGGCAAATCATCTGGCTGGAGTCTTGAACGTGCGTGCGGACGGTCTCAGTCGGCACTTCTCGACCGATCACGAGTGGCGTCTTCATCCAGATCTAGTCTGGCAAATCTTCCATACGTGGGTAATCCCTCGGGTAGATCTTTTTGCCACTCGGGAGAATACGCACTGCCCGTTGTTCTGCAGCCTCCAGTATCTGGTGCAAGGGGCATTGGGGGACGCGTTTCAGATATCCTGGTGCGACCAGTTGCTTTACGCGTTTCCCCCATACCTTGGATTCCTCGGGTTCTGAGGAAAATTCGCCAAGACCGGGCTCAAGTCATCTTAATAGCTCCGGATTGGCCAAGGAGGGTATGGTATTCAGATCTTCTCCAACTCTCTCTGTGCCCCCCGCTCCATCTCCCTCACAGGGCAGACAACCTCTTGCAGTCGCAGGGGCAGGTATTACACCCCCACCTCCAGAGCCTGCACCTTCATGCCTGGAGATTGAACGGGGCAACCTGAGTTCCTTTTCTCTCCCACCCGAGGTAGTGGATGTAATTTTATCGGCCAGGCTACACTCCACTAAATCTATCTACGCTAGCAGGTGGGCTAAATTTGTGAATTGGTGTGGAGAGAAGCAAATTGATCCCTTACGTGCCCACTTATCAGATATCTTGTCTTTTGCGTTGTCCCTGGCACAGAGGGGTTGTGCAGTTGCTACAGTTAAGGGCTATTTGTCCGCTCTGTCAGCCTTTCTGTGTCTTCCAGACCAGCCTTCTTTATTTAAATCTCCTTTAGTATAGAAATTTTTAAAAGGCCTCATTAATAATTTTCCTCCCACTTCTTTCATTATGCCTCAGTGGGATTTAAATCTAGTCTTAACGTTTCTTATGGGCTCACCGTTTGAGCCAATGCATTCTTGCCCCATAAGGTTATTGGTTTTGAAGACTGTTTTCCTTGTTGCGATTACTTCAGCTAGAAGAGTGAGTGAGCTGCAGGCTCTTTCTGCTAAGCCCCCGTATACATCCTTCTATGTAGATAAGGTGGTGTTGAGGACCAAGGCTGCTTTCTTGCCGAAGGTTGTTTCACCCTTCCATTTGGGTCAGACTATTACTCTCTCCTCTTTTTATCCTCCGCCTCATCCTTCGAAAGAGGAAGAAAGGTTGCATCGTTTAGACCCGAGAAGAGCGCTGAGCTTCTTCGTGGACAGAACGAAGGAGTTTAGATTGGAGGATCAACTCTTCATCGGGTACGTGGGAAAGAGGAGAGGAAGGGCAGTCCACAAGAGAACACCCTCCAGGTGGGTCATTCTTTGCATTAAGCTGTGTTATTCTCTGGCAAAGAAGGAACCCCCTGATGGAATAAGATCTCATTCCACCAGAGCTAAGTCGGCCTCTTCGGCCTTGGCTAGGGGTGTTCCTGTGGTTGACATCTGCAAGGCCGCAACTTGGTCATCCCTCCACACTTTTGCAAAACATTATTGCTTGGATTCGGAGGTTAGGAGGGATGGCCATTTTGCACGGTCGGTGCTGCAGGATTTCTTGGTTTGACCATTCAGGCACCCTCCACTGAGTGCGGTACTGCTTTGGGACTCTACTCAATGAGTGAGGAATCCACAGGTAGTTGTATCCATCAGAAGAACGAGTTACTTACCTTCGGTAACGCCTTTTCTGGTGAATACACTAGCTACCTGTGGATTCCTCACGGTACCACCCGCCTCCCCGTTGCCTGTCTGGTCTTACCAAGTTATCCTTGGGTGAGCTCCTGTTGGTAGTTTATTATTTTCATATGTATATGTGTATATATTTATGTATATATGTACATGTTTAAAAAAAAAAAAAAAAAAAAGGAATTTGTGAGGATGCTATACATAGTATATATGTATATATTTTTGCGTATTAACATATTTGAGCTGATGTTTTATCTATTTGATTGAATTCAATATTGATATTGTTGTATAAGTATTTGTTTCAATTGCCTGTTTGTCTCAGAGGCACGTAAAAAATGTTGGTACTGACGTCGGCACGTCGGCGAGGACCTCTTATTGTCTGTATGACGTCAGACGCCGTCGCGTGGGCAATTGTGACGTCCTTGTCGACGTGCAGAAGCTAGGAAGAAAATTTCAGTCGGAAGCTGGCGCAGGGGGAAAATTCAATGAGTGAGGAATCCACAGATAGCTAGTGTATCCACCAGAAAAGGCGTTACCGAAGGTAAGTAACTCGTTCTTCTGCATGTTCACGCCTTACATTTTTGGCCTGATGCTGCTGGTTTTTCAACTCTGAGCGTGTACTGAGGCATGGTAACCAGATCTCAGTGCCAGTCAAACCGGATACACCCAATTGGGAAGAACTGACTTACTTATACGTCCTTAGCATATGGAACCCAGGGCATGTAAGGCAGTGTCCACTCAGGGCTGCAGCACTGTTTGTGCCACCCTGAGTGTGACAAAGTACAAAATGTCCCCAGCCTGCCACCGCAGACTGGAAAACAGCGTTTTCACTACCAGTTTGACTTGGCCATTCAACCCAGTGGCAAAGCCAACCTATTCCTCAACACTATATGCAAGTCTCCCCTAGGGAAGGCCTACAGAGCCCTATGGCAAGGAGCTGTATTTCATTAACTAAGACATATATTTTTGATATATCTCAACAGTAGCACATCCAAAATGTTGTTTTGCTGTGGCTAAAGTTAGTAGCCCTATTGGCTAGTGCTCGGTATCTGGTTGGCATTCCAACCCAATTAATTCCTGAATGGGCCCACCAAACTGGGTCATGTGAGATATCAGTTAATTGTGGCATTAAACCCGACTTGATGCCCAGGTTAATTTTAATACCACTATTAAAGGTAAGCAACTTTTAGAAAGTTCTGTATTTCAGGTAGTCCAGCGGCCTCACAAAGCCCCTGGCACACAGACAGGTTTCTGACCACCTAGGGAGATGTGTGAATGACTCCCCAACATGGGAATAAAGGAAGTTACTGCAGAGAGAGGAGTCACCTCCTCCCCCAGAATGGCTACTCAGGGTGTTAGTCCAAAAGCTGAGCTTCAAAGGTGAAGCAGCCTTTGTGAGGGAAGTAGCATCAACACCCCTGAGCAGTATGCGATTTGTTCCCGCAGACAGAGTGGGGACAGGGTCAAGGAGAGAAAACTCACCCCCAAACTGGTTCTACTGTGGGTGTGTAGCCCTCCCATAGCCACACCTCTAAGGTGGGCTACCAAGCTCCTTACAACTGAGAAAGAGTTGTGCCATCTTGAAAAGGGCAAGAATGTGGCACTCTGTAATAGCTAGATGCCACACATCACAGGAACTTCATCACTAGGTAAGAGGGGACCCAGTAGCCCATTGGCTAGTGACTGTGTGGTCCCATAGGGGCACTTTTCTGGGATAAATGTGGCACCCCTGGCACTCTAACCCTCAGATCACGCTGGAATAAGAGAGAGGACCAAAGAAGGACTGCTCAGCTGCATTTGAATGGGCACAAAGAGAGGCTGCACGCTCTGAAGCGCTGCATCTGCTGCACTTTGGTCTAGCAAAGTTTGGGCTGTGCCTACAGCTCCTGGCTTGGGAAAAAGTTGACTCCCAACATCTAACACAGCAGTGACTCCAAGAATCAATTGGCTGATCTCCGAGAACCAGCTCCAGGGACTCAAGAGCTGATGTTACCCAAATCGCTAAGTTGGTTGCCACTTCAGAAGTGCTGCTACCAGTAACTGGGCACACAAGAAGACAAATCCGAGATAGCTAAAAGTTGCACCCATGTCTGCCTGACCCAGGAGTGCTCTCCCAGTCCAGATTCTTTGCACCTAAGGATTTCGCCCCAACCATGGTGCAGACTGACCAGTAGCCTAACATCAGCTGGCCTGCTACTGCAACATGGAAGATTTCAAGGGACCCCGATTACTGTGGTTAAGTTCACCCAACTCCACTCGTGGACCAAGGAGCACCCCTAAAGACACCACGGTCGACCACCCCACAACCAGAGCATCCTTTGAGCATCTTTTGCGTGCACCCCTCAGCATCAGGACCACTTCATTGTCATCTACGGCAAATATCCTGTAAAGTATGTATTTTGCTTCAAAAATACTCTGGTAACCAGATAACTGTCCAGAGTGTTCACTCTTGCCCATTAGACCTCTGTCCTGCTGAAATTGGTCACCCAACCTGGGCCGGAGTAGCCAAACTGTTTTTGTTGACCAATACTTGTTTACGGTTGCATTTAAATGTAATAATAGCTTCTAAAATCTGTATCTCTGGGACCCTACGGTGGATTTCTTTCATTAAGGTCTGTAAAGCTTCATAAAAATATAATCTATTTTTAAAAAGTGGTGTCTTCTTTTCTGCATTGTTGCTTTCTTATTTCGTTGTTTGGTGTTCTTAAACGCTTTACTTATTGTTCCTTTGCTAGGCCTTACTGCTCACAGCCACGGATACATAGGCTTCAGCTTAATGTTAAGTAAACATACCTGACTGGACCCAAGAAGGTATTTGAGAGTGTACTGCATGATAACGCACCACAGCCATATCAGATAGTACACCTAAATCCTCACAGTATTGTAGCACAGTATCATTGTCAGTAAAGAATATTGAGCCTTAGACGCTCACTGGATTGCATGCAAGAACAAAAAAAAAAATCTGTTTGTCATGGCATGGAAACAAGGACTATGGCCTATTTGCAGGTGCAGTCTTTAGGGACGGTCGTAGTTGAAAGTTGAAGACACTGCTGTGAATGTATTGCAGTGCCTATCTTTCTTTGAGCTCAATTGCATGAAGATTAGTCTGTTTTGTGTCACAAGTGTGGCGAGTGTTCCGTAAGGGCTGTCATCCCATGAATTCATCTGCACCAGCTCTATTCTGTTGATAGTGACAGGAAATTAACTGTAGCCTCGTAACCAAAGACTGAACCAAATGCATGGGTGAGTTGTTACAGGCTTTGGTGGTGCATATCTGAATGTACACTGTTGGCGTAAACCCAAAAGTCTACAACTATTGGACAGAGGTAATGAGTCGGAGGCTAGGGAGTGCAAGCATGGATAGGATAGCATCAACCTGGGCCTAGGAGAGTGCTGATGCCAGCAGATCCTGCCACTTGGAGACAGAGGATCTGCCAACACTGCAGACATGACCTTAATTTACCTTAATTAGGAGAACACATGGATACTGGCAAAGACAGTCAAATCTGTAAGACATTGATTAATTGACAATGAGATTGGGAAGGTCCATCCCACTCACAAGCAGAAGTATTGAGATCTGGCTCAGAGGGATCTGCTGGTGCATTGCAGTCTTACATCTGCACTGAATCCATGACTTCTGTTTTGGTCTTCTTTGATGTGCAGCAGGACGCACATTGTGGGTGATCTTTGGTAGGAGGACTGGTTAAAGTATTGTTAACGTTTATATTTTTATCCCACAAATAATACTGAATATTAATGATTTTTATGCTGGATCCAATACTGAAATCATAAATTAGTATTTATACCATTGAAACAAGTTTAATATGAGTTTTAGAAGTATTAACGTGATTTAGTGATGTCATATTGTAGGAGGCTGGACTGGCTTGTAGTGAGTACCAAGGGGTACTTGCACCTTGCACCAGGCCCAGTTATCCCTTATTAGTGTATAGGGTATCTAGCAGCTTAGGCTGATAGATAATGGTAGCTTAGCAGAGCAGCTTAGGCTGAACTAGGAGACGTGTGAAGCTACTACAGTACCACTTAGTGTCATATGCACAATATCATAAGAAAACACAATACACAGTTATACTAAAAATAAAGGTACTTTATTTTTATGACAATATGCCAAAGTATCTTAGAGTGTACCCTCAGTGAGAGGATAGGAAATATACACAAGATATATATACACAATAGCAAAAATATGCAGTATAGTCTTAGAAAACAGTGCAAACAATGTATAGTTACAATAGGATGCAATGGGGAAACATAGGGATAGGGGCAACACAAACCATATACTCCAAAAGTGGAATGTGAACCACGAATGGACCCCAAACCTATGTGACCTTGTAGAGGGTCGCTGGGACTATTAGAAAATAGTGAGAGTTAGAAAAATAACCCTCCCCAAGACCCTGAAAAGTGAGTGCAAAGTGCACTAAAGTTCCCCTAAGGACAAAATAGTCGTGTTAGAGGGAAAATGCAAGGAAAACACAAATCAGCAATGCAACAACGATGGATTCCTGACTGAGGGTACCTGTGGAATAAGGGGACCAAGTCCAAAAGTCACAAGCAACTCGGAGATGGGCAGATGCCCAAGAAATGCCAGCGGTTGGTGCAAAGAAGCTCTTACTAGGCTGAAGAACTGTGAATACTGCAGGAACGACAAGGGCTAGAGACTTTCCCTTTGGAGGATGGATCCCCCACGCCTTGGAGAGTCGTGCAGAAGTGTTTTCCCGCCGGATGGACGCCAACAAGCCTTGCTACACGCAAATCGTGCGTTTGGCATTTTTGGACGCTGCTGGGGCCCAGGAGGGACCAGGAGGTCGCAAATTGGACCTGCAGAGAGAGGAGACGTCGAGCAAGACAAAGAGCCCTCACTGAAGCAGGTAGCACCCGGAGAAGTGCCAGAAACAGGCACTACGAGGATGCGTGAAACGGTGCTCGCCGAAGTTGCACAAAGGAGTCCCACGTCGCCGGAGACCAACTTAGAAAGTCGTGCAATGCAGGTTAGAGTGCCGTGGACCCAGGCTTGGCTGTGCACGAAGGATTTCCGCCGGAAGTGCACAGGGGCCGGAGTAGCTTGCAAAGTCGCGGTTCCCAGCAATGCAGCCCAGCGAGGTGAGGCAAGGACTTACCTCCACCAAACTTGGGCTGAAGAGTCACTGGACTGTGGGGGTCACTTGGACGGTGTCGCTGGATTCGAGGGACCTCGCTCGTTGTGCTGAGAGGAGACCCAAGGGACCGGTAATGCAGCTTTTTGGTGCCTGCGGTTGCAGGGGGAAGATTCCGTCGACCCACGGGAGATTTCTTCGGAGCTTCTGGTGCAGAGAGGAGGCAGACTACCCCCACAGCATGCACAAGCAGGAAAACAGTCGAGAAGGCGGCAGGATCAGCGTTACAGAGTTGCAGTAGTCGTCTTTGCTACTATGTTGCAGGTTTGCAGGCTTCCAGCGCGGTCAGCGGTCGATTCCTTATCAGAAGGTGAAGAGGGAGATGCAGAGGAACTCGGCTGAGCTCATGCATTCGTTATCTAAAGTTTCCCCAGAGACAGAGACCCTAAATAGCCAGAAAAGAGGGTTTGGCTACCTAGGAGAGAGGAAAGGCTACTAACACCTGAAGGAGCCTATCACAAGGAGTCTCTGACGTCACCTGGTGGCACTGGCCACTCAGAGCAGTCCAGTGTGCCAGCAGCACCTCTGTTTCCAAGATGGCAGAGGTCTGGAGCACACTGGAGGAGTTCTGGACACCTCCCAGGGGAGGTGCAGGTCAGGGGAGTGGTCACTCCCCTTTCCTTTGTCCAGTTTCGCGCCAGAGCAGGGGCTAAGGGGTCCCTGAACCGGTGTAGACTGGCTTATGCAGAATTGGGCACATCTGTGCCCAACAAAGCATTTCCAGAGGCTGGGGGAGGCTACTCCTCCCCTGCCTTCACACCATTTTCCAAAGGGAGAGGGTGTCACACCCTCTCTCAGAGGAAGTTCTTTGTTCTGCCATCCTGGGCCAGGCCTGGCTGGACCCCAGGAGGGCAGATGCCTGTCTGAGGGGTTGGCAGCAGCAGCAGCTGCAGTGAAACCCCAGGAAGGGCAGTTTGGCAGTACCAGGGTCTGTGCTACAGACCACTGGGATCATGGGATTGTGCCAACTATGCCAGGATGGCATAGAGGGGGCAATTCCATGATCATAGACATGTTACATGGCCATATTCGGAGTTACCATTGTGAAGCTACATATAGGTAGTGACCTATATGTAGTGCACGCGTGTAATGGTGTCCCCGCACTCACAAAGTTCAGGGAATTGGCTCTGAACAATGTGGGGGCACCTTGGCTAGTGCCAGGGTGCCCTCACACTAAGTAACTTTGCACCTAACCTTTACCAGGTAAAGGTTAGACATATAGGTGACTTATAAGTTACTTAAGTGCAGTGTAAAATGGCTGTGAAATAACGTGGACGTTATTTCACTCAGGCTGCAGTGGCAGGCCTGTGTAAGAATTGTCAGAGCTCCCTATGGGTGGCAAAAGAAATGCTACAGCCCATAGGGATCTCCTGGAACCCCAATACCCTGGGTACCTCAGTACCATATACTAGGGAATTATAAGGGTGTTCCAGTAAGCCAATGTAAATTGGTAAAATTGGTCACTAGCCTGTTAGTGACAATTTGAAAGTAATGAGAGAGCATAACCACTGAGGTTCTGGTTAGCAGAGCCTCAGTGAGACAGTTAGGCACCACACAGGGAACACATACATGCACACCTATGAGCACTGGGGCCCTGTGTGACAGGGTCCCAGTGACACATACATATAGGCCACAAACCTATGAGCACTGGGGTCCTGACCAGCCGGATCCCAGTGACACATAACAAACATACTGAAAACATAGTGTTTTCACTATGAGCACTGGGGCCTGGCTATCAGGATCCCAGCGAGACAGTGAAAACAGTGACAAACACCGTGACATACACTCACAAACAGGCCAAAAGTGGGGGTAACAAGGCTAGAAAGAGGCTACTTTCTCACACATATTTTGGTGCAAAATCATGTCGGATGATGTGGATGTTGTTTCTGTTTTCCACTCTTGCATTTACCCGCTCCCATCGGGTTCCCCTGCACAGCTTTTCTTTCAACAGGGTCTGCGAAAGAGAAGGATGCTGATGTAATGATTTCCTAACACTTAGAATACAAAGAAGTATTAATAAAACTTTTAGTGTACTAGAAAGGTTGCACCATCGAAGGTTTCTTCTGCTGTGTGAACATAGCTAAGTTCAGTCTTGCACGTTAATGAATTGCCTTTGTTAAATGTTATATATTTTGTTCAAAACATCTCCTGATGACAGTGATGTGGAAAAGCAGAATGCTTTCTTAGAAAGGGGACAGTGCTAAATTATAATGCTATTGATGTGAATTAGTCTGATTCGCCCAAGAGTTGTTACATGGAATCATGCCATGCTGAATCTGTGCTTCTAGCTACTTTTCTATGCAACGATTGTGTATATGAACCCCTTGATTCTAGGGGTGTGCCAGATTTTCCTTCTCATTCTTTTAGGGTTGCTGTCTGACCTATTCCTGGTTTTGCTGCTCATTTGGGATTCAGGACTATTTCTGATTTTTGACTACTTTGCACTACCTTTCCACACTGAGCTTTGGTGGGAATTTATTCTGCACCGCTTGATTTTGAGATTTCTGTAATAAAATCCTTTTACTTTTCCGTGATCTAGAGCTCAGTTATTGCATGGTCCCAGTTATTCATGTTGACCATCTGCAAAACTGATGTTGGGTGGGGTGCCTTTTAATGCATTTATTTCCAGTGGGGGAACATATAAGGAAAAATTAGAAGGTTCAACATTTTGGTGTGTCTTAAATATTGGGGTACAGTGTTTGCCCCCACAGAACCGTTGCTAGTGTTTCTGTACAGGCATGACGGCCCTGTTTTTGCCTGTTCTGAGTGGGAGTGGTCAGGGTGATAGGGGGCTTATAGAAGGATTGTCCTGTCCCACTAAGTTGCCTGCCGGACCTGCATGAGACTGGACTGGTCTTTGGCATGAGAGTGAGTCTGAGTATCTGGGTCCGAAGAAGCTGCCTGACCTTACAGCCTCTCTGCATGACAACCTCCATGTGCAAGTGTTTCCACCATCAATAGCTGGCCCTTAATGGGCAGCAGTGGTTAGGTATGGTTAAGGATGCAGATCCACCTGTCCTGGGAGGCATTGAGACTTTGTGCTGTTCATGTGAGAATGAACATCTTCTGACCCTCGAACCACTGCAGGATTGTTTGGACCTTTTGTCTTCTAGTCTATCCTGCCAAGACATTGCCGGTGGACTGTTTGTGCTGTCCTCACCAGTTACTGGTTTCATCACCTGGGTTTTACATAATACTCAATCTACATCTGTTATAATGGCTCCTTGACACCAGGATATTTGATAAATTGCCTACAATTTGATCTGCTGTTGCATATTGTGTCTCCATTTCACTTTCAGGTGACAGTGTGAGAACAGAGTTTCTTTTTTCATTGATTTATGCATATGATTCATTGTGGCTGCTGCTTATTTTCTAATCTATACATTTAATTGTTTCTTCCTTTCTTGTCACCTTCGTTTTCTATAATTCGGTTTCTTCCCTCCTTCCATTCTGTTATACTCTCTTTTATTTAATGATGGTACCACCTCAGTGATGTATTAATTTATAGTGAAAAACTTTGTTTTGAAGAGCTAGAGCGCTGGCAGTGGGGCACGGACAAGCGCACTCGAGGGCTGAGAAACTTGTACGTTAACTAAGATACTGGCACTGAGAAAGTGGATACATTGACAGTGCAACAATATATGTGGTTCTTTCGAATATACTCTAACATTCATTGGTTTAAAGTAAGATGTCCAACAATTCCCTTAGGCAACGGAATTTATTGCTGAACAACACTGAAGTACACATATGTGTGAACCACTTCAGGCCAGATGTATCATGCATTTTTCTGGTTGCAAACGGCACGATTTACAGAATCGGGACGTTTGGGGAAGGAAAAATGCATTTTGGTGTGTATGAATTCCAAATTGCATTTCAGTAACATGTTACAAAATCGCAATTTGGAATTGCGAATACATATCAATTAGTTATTAGGAAGGGTCGTGTTCAGGGTATCCCTTCCTAATACTGATTCTCAGCGGTATGTAAGAATATTTTGTGATCGAAATGTGGTTGCAAAAGATTTACATTTAACCACCTACTTCAAGTAGGTGCTAACCCATTCGCCAGGGACGAAGGGACCCCCTCACCTTTGTGAATGTTTATGAAAAAGAATTTCAAGAGCAGGCAGTGGTCTCATGGACCACTGCCTACTCTTAAAAAATGAAAAGAAACCATTTCATTTTACTTTTTTTATGCATCCTGTTTTACTTTACAGAAAATCAGCTGCATTTAAATAAAGAAAAAAAGATTGCTTCATTGAAAAGCAGTCACAGACATGGTGATCAACTGACCCCCCCAGTTGGCCACAATTCATGTGATTTTTGCACTTCCTAATGGGTCGCAAATTGCGACCTACCTCATTAATATTAATAATGTACGTCGATTTGCGATCCACTAGGATTCGCTAAATGAAACTCTATGAGTTTCATACATTAGGAACAGTGATTACCTAATTGTGATTTGCAGTGAATTGGGATTAGGTAATTGCTATTTCTAATATTGATAGATCTGGGGCCAGATGTACGACCATTTTGTTTTGCGACTCGTAATTTCCAATTTTACAAAATGTACAACCGTGTCAAGCACTCTGTTTGCGATTCGCAAATGTGTCACCAGGGACCTGTCACATCAATATTCATAAGGCAGGTTGCAAATTGCGACCCATTTGTGAATGGCAACAATCACAGAGACGGTGGCTTGCTGGGGTCAGCTGACCACCATGTCTGTGATTGATTTGTTAATAAAGCATTTTTTGTTTTTTTAATGCAGCCCATTTTTCTCAAAAGGAAACAGGATGCATTTAAAAAAGCAAAAATGAAAAGTTAACTTTTCATTTTTTCACAGTAGGCAGTGGTCCCCCTGCTCTGAAAAAATGTTTGCACCCACATTCACAAAGGGAAAGAGGTCCCTGGGGGACCCCTTCCCGTTTGCGAATGGGTTACCACCAATTTGAAATTGGTGGTAACTGCGATTGTTTTGCGACTGCATTCACGGTCACAAAACAATCATACATGGGTCTTCGAGTCACAATTAGGAAGTAACGCCGCTTACTAATTGTGAGTCACAATCCCTATTTTGCGAGTCTGTAACTCGATAGCGACTTGCAAATTAGGGATAGTATATCCTACAAGGCCATTTTGCAGTTGCAAAAGGCGATTTTCGTATTTTGAGACTGCGGAACAGCGTCCTAATCTACCCTGGCACTTAGGCCCATATTTATACTTTTTGACGCAAAACTGCACTAAGGCAGTTTTGCGTCAAAAAAATTAGCGCCGGCTAACGCCATTCTGAAGCGCCATGTGGGCGCCGTATTTATTGAATGACGTTAGCCGGCGTTAGCCGCCGGCGCCGTCTGGTGTGTGTTAAAAAAAACGACGTACACCAGGCAGCGCCGGCGTAGGGGGATATGGGGCTTGGGCATCAAGAAATGGGGCAAGTCAGGTTGAGGCAATTTTTTCGCCTCAACCCGATTTGCGTCATTTTTTTTCACTCCCAACCCCCATAGAAATGACTCCTGTCTTAGCAAAGACAGGAGTCATGCCCCCTTGCCCAATGGCCATGCCCAGGGGACTTCTGTCCCCTGGGCATGGTCATTGGGCATAGTGGCATGTAGGGGGGCACAAATCAGGCCCCCCTATGCCACAAAAAAAAAAAAAAAAAAAATTACTTACCTGAACTTACCTTAATGTCCCTGGGATGGGTCCCTCCAGCCTTGGGTGTCCTCCTGGGGTGGGCAAGGGTGACAGGGGGTGTCCCTGGGGGCATGGGAGGGCACCTCTGGGCTCCTTCAGAGCCCACAGGTCCCTTAACGCCTGCCTTTTGCAGGCGCTAAAAAACAGCGCAAAAGCGGCCATACGTCATTTTTTTTGACCCGCCCACTCCCGGGCGTGAATTTTGCCCGGGAGTATAAATCCGACGCACATGCCTCGGAGTCGATTTTTTAGACGGGAACGCCTACCTTGCATATAATTAACGCAAAGTAGGTGTCCACGCTAAAAAATGACGCTAACTCCATGGACTTTGGCGCTAGACGTGTCTAACGCCAAAGTATAAATATGGAGTTAGTTTTGCGTCGGAATTGCGTCAAAAAAACGACGCAATTCCGCCGCAAATGGAGTATAAATATGCCCCTTAGTCTTGATGTGTAGAGAGCTTCTGAGTCACATGGTTCGACTGTTTATTTCCCTCTTACATGTTGGTGCACAAGTATGTTTGATGGTTTTATGTGTGGTTGTTTTTAGCCCGGAAGTTGTGGCGTGAGTAGACAGACTTGAGTCTAAAAGTATGTCAATCTTTTTGAGAACTCATGCCCTGCTTTTTGCGAATTCTTTTGATATTTTCTCTTCTGTGATTCTATGTTGTGATTGATATCGCAGGAAAAGAAAACACAAAATGTTAGTTACACACATTTCTTTTAATTTCTCAAATTTCTTCATACGTTGTCCTTCCACTCATATCAAAAACAGATCCATACAGCCTTCTTTTTTTCACTTTCTAGCCCTATGGAATTTTTCTCCTGCAGGCTTCGAGGGGGAAATCAGATCATTTTAACTATTTTCCTTTTAAGCAGAATAGTTATTTTAAAAATGTAAGTTCGGCACAGCAAGAGGTTCCTCTGCTCTCTGTAAGCAGGGAGAGAAGGGCTCCCGGCCAATCTGTGCCGATGGAACAGCTGTTAGAAGTTATTATCAAAGACAGCCAAAAACAAATGCATGTCCTCATTTTCATCAAACGGATCATATTTTTAGTATACGTCTCCCCCGAGAGCAGAGCCTTAGCTGCTTATTCCCAATATTTGGCTGTTGACAGCGAAGAGGTTCTTGCAAAATGTATCCGCACGTGGCGTTGTTGCCCCGTTTTCCTATTTTTTGCTGCATTTCTACCTAGCTCGTTCTGCATACGTTTTTGCTGCCTGTGGCTGGTACTCTGTGGGTTATTATTTATTACGAAACTATTTTTCCCAGCTGAAGTTTTTTGTTATTATAGGGATTTGTCTTCAGCCTCTGACTCGGCATGGCGCCTGTTCACTTACAAGGTCCCTCTCAATGCCGCTGATGTTGGGGCTAATGGCGTACCTATGTGCAGGCTTTGCTCTCTTTTTAGGCCTGGCCAAGAAACCGATTTAACTGTTAGTCGCCTGTTTTTCAAACAAAATCATAAGGTTTCAGTACATTTTTATTACATTTTTAACATGTCATCCTCCCTCAGCTTACCTTCCTAAATTAATTCCTTCCTTGTCCTACAGCATTCAGTGAAGTTTAGAAGTGTATTCAGATGTGTGTTGCAGCTCCCGCTGACTGAAAGGGGCGGAGGGTTGTTGGGAAGAATTACATTAAATACAAAAAAATGTTTAAAAAAAAACACTTACCCTTCACTCACGTGCCGCACCGCTCCTCTGCCTCCTCCCGTCTTGCTGGTGCTGCAGGCACAGGCTCCCAGCTGGGCGCTCCCAGGCAGAGTAGGAGCCTGTGCAGGCTCTCTCCAGCCCAGCAACTGTGTTGCTGGGTTGGAGAGAGCCCTGTGTGCATGTGTGTTTGGCCAGCCCGAGACTGCCAGCCAAAGACACATGCGCTTTGAGGCGGAGTGCTGAGCGATCCCACCAGTGCACGTCACCCCCCTGTTGCCCTGCCCCGTTCCGAAAAAACTATAAAAAACACAGTTTATGATGGTTCTTTGGGAAAAGATTTGCAGCTGCTGCTGCAGGCGGGGGGCAACACTCCTCCGGGAGGAGCCGCCACTGAAAAAAAATATATATATATATATGTATATACAGTATATTATCCACTTTAAAAAACAAAGGTTACATGGACGTTATAGTTAGGCTCACATTTTAACATTACAAAACCATTAAAACCTGTTAGTCATTTCAAGTAACTATAACTCGTGCCCCAAGCAAACTATAACTTGCACCCCTGCCATGCACAGTTTTTTGTGGATAATTTTACAGCAAATGTTGCAGTGATCTTATCAATGATGTTACAAAAGATGTCACGAGTGTTGTAATATCTGGGGTAATTAACAGTGCATGGTAAGGATGTGAGTTATAGTTATCCTAGGGCACGAGTTATAGTTATTTGAAATAATTCGAACTATAATGCCTGAATAACTAAGGTTTTGCATGTTTAAAATGTGAGTCTAACTATAAAGTTCCTATAACCTTTGCTTTTTTAAGTGAATTTCTGTTTTGTTTTTACAAAATTCTGTGTCCTTACTTTAATATTTCTGTAACCTTTGGTTTACCAGTGAATTTCTATGTTTTTTTTTTAACGTAAAGTAATTTTAATTACTATGTGTTAATTCAACCACCGCCTCACATGATCTTCGGCTGTACGCAGCAGTGGTTGGCTGCAGGGTTTTGCATGTGGCCAGGCCTTGCGGCCAACCCCCTATAACCATCCAACCCCATGCCATGAACGGCCTTTGGCTGTGCACGGCGGAGGTTGGCTGTAGGGCCTGGCCTGGGGTTGAGTGGTTATGGGAGGGTTGGCCACAACCCAAAGATTGTGCTGGGAAAAAAGTATTTAATGTTCCATCACGTGGAATATTTAACATTCAAAACACTAGTAAATAGACACACCATCATGAGATAGGAGGATTTGAATCCTCAGCCTACTGAGGGTCTGTGCAAGAGCTTTATCAGTAGGCCACAAGTGACCCTACTGTACTGTGCATCAAACGTTGCTATAACATTTGAACAAAACATCTTGATAGTGTGACACTTTGAAGTCCTTGTATGGAGAGACCATTGCAATACCAATCTCTCTCGCTCTCTGTTCCATCCGGTTATGGGATGGAAGAGGGAGAGAGAAAGAGAGAAAGAAAAAAAGAAAGAGAGTAAGTGAGAGGTTGAGAGAGAGAGAGACATTTAGAGAAAGACTTTAACAGAGAGAAATTGAGAGAGAGAGAGGAAGAGCTAGAGAGAGAGTTTTTCTAGACTTTGATGAATGATATACTTAGAATGAGATATTTTAGGACAAATCGAAAAGAAAAATGTATTTGTCAATTAAAGTTCAAAGTTCAGAATGTACCTTAAACATTTGAAGTTGAAAAGAAATTTAAGCAGGGGAATGACCAAGGCACCCCTCTACTAGTACCCTCAACCTTCAGTGTGAGTGTTTAAGACCTTAACCACTACACCACAGGTTATTCCTGATTATGCAGTGTCCAGACTTTACTAAGACATGCAACCCAAACATTTGCCAGGAAAAAGACTTCAGTGTTTTATCACAAGGAATGTTCACCTTTCAAAATACTTGTAAATAATCAAACACACTGCCATGAGATACCAGGATTTGAACCTTCAACCTACTGAGTGACAGTTCAAGAGCTTTACTAGTAGGTCAGACATGACTCTGTTATGCTGTGCATCAAATGTAACCATAACATTTGTACCAAACATCTTGCTTGTGTGCAGCTTTGAAGTCATTCTATGGAGAGACCATTGGTATTGCAACGGTCTAGCCACAGAACGATTTTGATGCTGCACACAAGCAAGATGCTTGCTCACAGCACAGGACTGCAGGAGGAGCATGAAGGGCTATGTGGTCCTAGCCAGCTCCCCGTGTCATGTGCGAACTGGCATTGCTCCCAAAAGCAGAGACCTGCTTTAAATAGCAGCTCTCTGCTTGTTGGAGCAATGTTTTCATCTCTTTCCCTGCACGCATATTTGCATGCAGGGAAACAGATGAAAACTTCACTTTCAGCAAGCAGGACCTGTTTGACTGCTCCCGCTTGCTGAAAGCAGAGTTATGTTTCCTTTTGCTTGGTGGGAGCTGTCAGCTCTCACCAAGGAAAAGCAAAGAGCTACCTCCTGAGGGTGGGTAACTCAGGTGGTAGCAGGAGCCAGCCCTGCGGGTGTTGCGGTCCCCCAGGGCCATCTATGGCTCCATAAGTGGGGCCATGTGGTCATACTCCATCTTTGTAATTTTGCCCCAGGGAGGAGGTGGTCCACTGAACTGAGGGTCCATGATGGACCCACTTCTTATATCAATTTGTAGCCCTGGGGAGGTGGTGGTCCCTGGGGCACGGGGGGTCTGTAGGACCCCCCCCAATTTTTTCTTTCTTGCCATGGGGAAGTAGTGGTCCTCAGGGTGTGGGGGCCATGCAGCCCCCACATATTTCAAAATTATAGCCCTGGGGAGGCGGTGGTCCCCAGGGCCGAAGGGGTCTGCAGGACCCCCCATCCATTACATTTATATGTTACCATGGTGGTTCCCGGGTGGGGGCTGCTGCCCCTCCCCATGCTTTATTAACATAGCCTCAGCAAGGTGGTGGTCCCCAGGACTGAGAGGTAGTGTATGACCCCCCCCATCATATTAATAAATAAGCCCAGGGGAGGTGGTGGATCAGGGGTGTGGGGGGGCAGGCATCCCCACCATATTCTTGTTCCTAGCCCCGGGGAAGTGGTTGTCCCCGGGGCTTCTGTAAGCGCCAGGAGTGGGGCCCTGTGCACCCCCCTTCTATTTTGCCTGCATTGCCCCTGGGACCTGGCTCACCCAGTTGCGCAATCAAAACAATTGTGGGATACCGTGCTTACTTTTGAAACAAAAACATAAATAATCAATGTGAAATTCGTAAACAGTTATGATTTTTTTCTGTGATTTTTTTTTTTTTTTTTAATGTTTTTTAGCTCTGGCGGGGTCCCTAGGGGACCTCTGGACCAAGGTGAGGGGGTTAGAGTAATGGTACCTTGCCTCCATTTCTTTTTTTTGTTTTTTGAGGCTTAGCTGATGCCGAGTCTCAAAATGGCTGCAAACACATCCTGGTTGAAGTGTTGGAACACTAGATATACAAAGGAAAGGGACAGGCGGGTAGCCCTGGTAGAATACACTTAGACCAGTGGGAGGGATCCACCTACCCACTTTGGCACTAGGAGTAGCTGAACACATGGACTTCAATATACTCATGATGATTAGATCACGTATAGGAGTTTGAAAGAATAGCCACACTCATGGGGAGAGATGGTGTAGATATGCCTCTGAAGTACACAGCTTTGCGTATGTAAAAATAATGTATAAGTAGCAGAAATAGAGAAAGGGATCAGTAATGTCTGTGAAAATGTATTAGACACTTTGTTGGCAGTTTGTTCTTTGTATTTTTAATTTACACTGTGACTATGGTTGTTTTGCTCTACATCTCCCAGAATGCTGGATAATGGCAGCGGGTGGGAGTATATGTATATATATGTATATATATATATATATATATATATATATACATAGGCAAAATAAAAGATGCACTTACTTACCATGATCAAGACTGCGATAGTCGAAACGCGTTGGTAGTGATGATGGGTTGTTTTGGAACACATTAAAGAATTAGATTTTGGGGGTGATTCTTACCTTGGCGGGCGGCGGAGGCCGCCCGCCAAAGTACCCCCGCCAGAACACCGCACCGCGGTCGTCAGACCGCTGCGGTGATTCTGGGATTTCCACTGGGCTGGTGGGCGACCGCCAAAAGGCCGCCCGCCAGCCCAGTGGAAATCAACCTTCCCACAAAGACGCCGGCTCTGAATGGAGCCGGCGGAGTGGGAAGGTGCGACGGGTGCTGTTGCACCCGTCGCGTATTTCAGTGTCTGCAAAGCAGACACTGAAATACAAAGTGGGGCCCTCTTACGGGGGCCCCTGCAGTGCCCATGCAATTGGCATGGGCACTGCAGGGGCCCCCAGGGGCCCCAAGACACCCCATACCGCCATCCTGTTCCTGGCGGGAGAACCGCCAGGAACAGGATGGCGGTATGGGCTGTCAGATTCTCCATGGCGGCGCAGCTTGCTGCGCCGCCATGGAGGATCCATTTGGGCAGCGGTAAACCGACGGGATACCGCTGGTTTTCCGCATCTGACCGCGGCCAAACCGCCGCGGTCAGAATGCCCTGCGAGGCACCGTCAGCCTGTTGGCGGTGCTCCCGCCAACCCTGGCCCCGGCGGTCCATGACCCCCTAAGTCTTTTGGAGTGCTGCGCTTTGTTTTTGGAAGAAAATTAAATGCAGGGAAATGGTCCCTCCCTGACGCAAGCACCAGCCATAGGAGTTTCCTTATCTCCAAGCTACGCAAACATCACTATGGGCTGGTGGGAGAAGCATGTGGCATGGAGAGAGGAGAATAATGCATATATGGAAAAAATCATCATGTGTCTCTGGTACAAAGATGACCTTTTCTTGATTTGGAATGGCCCAGCAGACCAATGTAAGGAGTTTATAGACATACTGAATGTGAACAATGTGGGCCTACAGTTTACATATAAAATGAGCAGGACATGGGTAGAATTTTTGGATGTGACTGTATGTTGAGGAGAACACAATACAGACAAATTTACACCGCAAGTCCACTGCAAGTCCACTGCAACTAACAGTGTGTTACACGGTTCTAGCTTTCACCCAAAATCATTAAAGAAAAGTATCCCCTATGGGGAGTTCATTAGGATGAAGAGAAACTGTTCTAATGAAAATGAAATGGAAAGCAAATTCAGAGAAACAAAACAGAGATTCCTCAAAAGAAGATACAAATATTGGGATGCGAAACAAGGAGAGGATAGAGTAAGATCCTTCACGTGTACACAGCTACTAATGAACAATCCAAGTTCATCCAAAGAGGTGGATGATGCTACTATTAGATTAATTTTGACTAACAGTAAAAAGAGTCATCAAGTACTTAATATATTAAATAAATATTGGACTGTGATAAAGTAGGATCCAGACATTGGCCCAGTTTTAGGGTTGCGACCAGATGTGACCTATAGGAGAGCACCCTCTTTGAAGACCATCTAGTAAAAAGTCACTTTGAGATGACGACACCGGTGAACTGGTCACAACAAAAGAACAAAGGATTTGTGAGGTGCATTAAGTGCAAGGCGTGCCACATTGGCATCAACAAAAAGGAGTATATGGACTATAAAGTTGTATATGCCTTAGAGTGCCTATGTGGGCTAAGATATGTGGGAAGTACGATCGGCCCCCTGAAAAAACGGATACTGGAACATATAAGGGCAGTACAAATTGGAGATATGGATTATGCCTTAACCAAGCATTTACAATGTCATGATGGAGCAGATTGGCTACACATGCGCTACTATGGCATAGCTTGGGTAAAGAAACATGAAAGAGGAGGTGACAGGACACTTGAACTAAGACGATTGGCATCAAGAATGATTATGAGACTCAAGACTAAGATACCGTATTGATTGAATGGAGATGAGGAAATGCTCAGTCATCTATGGAAAATGCACAAACAGGCACTGACACTAGTGTTATGACTGGAGATATAGTGTAACTGTGCAATATCCAAGCCCAGAGACACTTATGTTAAGATCAGCAGACAGAACTATGAAGGTGATTCATAGATTTGCTATGGGAGATGTAAAAAAGTGCATTGGTATTTGGATAGTAGGTACGAAATGTGCATGATTCCCTAAGGCGTATAATGCCCATAGGTCTTGGCAAAGGGACCCGGAAGTGGATAGGTGGTAAGATTGGGACACTGGAGATATTCCTACAGGAGATCAGAATAATGGACAGTTCTCTAGAGGACTTCGGGCCAGACTATACTGTAATGATGCCTTTAAGGGTTGAGGCCAGGGATACTATATCCCTTATTTTAATAGATCTGACTAATATCTAATATAGAAAAACCAATATCACCAGTGGTCGCAAATAAACTAGAACGTTAATAGTGATTACATTTCGATACTTTGATCGATCCATAGGGCTGTGATCTCGGGCTCTTGTACCGGTCCCACAGGGATCACTTAGGATAGGAGAAAGTATGTCCCGACACCATGTAAGTATATGAGAGAGGACAAGTAGATATGTAGTAAGCCCAGTGAAGTAGACATATTGGGACAAAGGAAAGGGACAGGCGGGTAGCCCTGGTAGAATACACTTAGACCAGTGGGAAGGATCCAGCTACCCACTTTGGCACTAGGAGTAGCTGAACACATGGACTTCAATATACTCATGATGATTAGATCACGTATAGGAGTTTGAAAGAATAGCCACACTCATGGGGAGAGATGGTGTAGATATGCCTCTGAAGTACACAGCTTTGCGTATGTAAAAATAATGTTTAAGTAGCAGAAATAGAGAAAGGGATCAGTAATGTCTGTGAAAATGTATTAGACACTTTGTTGGCAGTTTGTTCTTTGTATTTTTAATTTACACTGTGACTATGGTTGTTTTGCACTTCATCTCCCAGAATGCTGGATAATGGCAGCGGGTGGGACTATATATATATATATATATATACATAGGCAAAATAAAAGATGCACTTACTTACCATGATCAAGACTGCGATAGTCGAAACGCATTGGTAGTGATGATGGGTTGTTTTAGAACACATTAAAGAATTAGATTAAGTCTTTTGGAGTGCTGCGCTTTGTTTTTGGAAGAAAATTAAATGCAGGGAAATGATCCATCCCTGACGCAAGCACCAGCTGTGGCGCGCACCGTGAGAGAACTGTTTTGTTTGAATATATATAGAGTCACTGACTAAACCAAAGGCTAAAGGGACATTATAGTTAGGTTCACATTTTACACACACAAAACCATTGAGATTCAGCAGTTATAGTTTTACTTATACTTTTGTTAAGCATCTATAACTCGAGGCCTAAAGTTACTTAATGGCACAAGTTATTGTTTCTTCTGATAAGCATAATGATAACTGAGTAATTTCTATGGTTTTGTGTGGGTAAAATGTGAACCTAACTAATATGTCCCTGTAACCTTTGGCTCTTTCAGTGAATTTCTATGTTCCTTTTAACGTAAAGTAATGTATAAATACCATATCTTATTACAACCACCGCTGTGCACGCACATGCACCACACTCGCGTGTGTGTGTATTTTTTTTCTAGCAAGGTTTTGAAGCATAGGATTAGCACAGTACTATCCATGCTGAACTAGAAAATGACAAAGACATTCGCCATTTATACAGCAATGTTTTTAAGCATAAGATTAACACAGTGCTATCCTTGCCAAGCTGTAAATGACAAAAGCATTTCATCACTTCAGGCACACGATTACAGCTTTGAATTGGTAAAATACCATGCAAGCCAACCCGGAATGAGCAAAAGCAACCCCTGACACGTGTTGCGCTATCATTATAGCTCTTCAAAGAGGTTTAGCTTAGTCCAGACACAAGGGAGCACCCAGTGTAAGTCAAATATTGATTAATTCAGATTGTGGTGTTCTGTAACAATTATTGGGAAAAGACAACCATTCCAAATGTATTGACATTGATCCCTATGCAAGACATTTTGCGGATTCTTCATCAGGATGAAGGTTACAGACATTCAAATAAACAACTCGCTCATGAGAAAAGAAGACTATGCCAATAAATGGGATGGTTATTTCTATAACTAGAGTTAGGAGAACCTGGCCACATCAGTTTAATAGTGTGAAGTGGCAGTGATGGACCTTGCGGGTCACAAATGAATCAGGAAGTAAGGCAGGATATTGTCCTTTCTCCAGGGTCGCACATGGTTCTTCAAGTGTTTAAAAAGGATTTATTGTTTTCTGTGAGTGAAGCCAGCACACCTCAGCTTACGTGTTTTCCTCTGGGATTTCTCAAACAAACTTTGGAAATATAAAACAGACTGTAAGTGCCTGGGATTATGAACTGCACTTCCACCAGAAAGGCCATATCAAAACATGAATGCTGAAGGGATTTACTTAAGTTAGTGAGTATAGAAGATGGATACTGTGCAGTTACGTTCCACTGTTGTTCACACACGATATTAGTCAGTTATAGCAATAGCAGCCAAAATCATCATTCCAAGACGGGTGTGCTCTTTGCACAGAAAAGTAAATATCTAGACCTTTCAGACTGCCAAATGACTCAACAAGAGAAGTAGGTCTGTGGGAAAGGGAGGTGATGTAGTTGATATGTTAAGGTGTGGCCTATCTTGATATTTTACATCAACTATTACCATTGACGATTGCCTCAGACGTGTTAAGCAAAAACAAGAAAAACAGGCCCTTGTTTGCTTCTACTTTTTAAGAAGCATTGGTTAACCCAATAAGCCTTGACTTTGGAACATGCTAGCTTTGCCAATGCTTTTTGGCAATACTGTGCAGTATCGAGCAAAATGTTTTTGTTGATGCTGTGCAGCATTTGCAAAAAGAAAGAAAAAAAAATATGTCATGGTACTGTGCATGTACAGCAGGTGCGTATCATGCCGCTATTGGCGTTGTGTCAATCAGTAGGCAAGCAGATTTGTGAGGATGTATGTATGTTGGTGCAGGCGTTGCCATGCTTGCTTATGCCACCTGAGCAGAGCAGTCACCATGTTCTTTATTTTTTCATTTACTGAGCCAAGGTGGTAAACCACTGAAATCAGTAAATAAAAAAAATTACTTGCGCAAAAGCACTTTAAAAAAAAGTGAAACAGCAGCAAATGGAAGCCACCAGACCATCCAAAATATATTCTAAAACAAGGGATGGGGAAATATTTTATTATATATATATATATATATATATATATATATATATATATATATATATATATATATATATATATATATATATATATATGTGTGTATATATATATATATATATATATATATATATATATATATATATATATATATATATATATAAAAAGAACGCTAAGGAGGAGGAAGCAGTGGACAGAAGAGAGCAACATGGAGCACCTGCACATCGAGGGGCGAGTGAAATAGAAGGCAGCACAAGATGTTGCGAGTAAAATGAAGTGCTTATGGAGGGGGTTGGATCGATTTGGTGAGGGGGGACTGCAGACCCGGGAGAGATCCTGAAAACGAGTACTGGTATGGTAGGCTTAAATAAAAAGAAAGAAAGTGGTTTCCTAAATGTGAGCAGTGAAGGATACAAGTCAGCCAATCAAAGGGATGGTAAAGAGGCTATGCTTCGGGGTTGGGGGCGGACAAAAACAAGAAGAGGAAGACAATCCATAGAGTAAGAAGCAAAGAAATGATAATGACAATAAAGCCAACCAATGATAAGCAGTCAGTGGGCTCTATGTCCAGAACAAGTATTTGGTATGGCCCACAAGATTGTTTTGCTTACTAGGCAGCTAAAAATTGATTTCCTGGATGAGACCTATAATGAATTTCTTAACAGCTCCATTCCAGACTCTGAGGGGATCAGTCTTACATCTCTTGTATAAATAAGGTTCCTGAAGACATCTATTCTGCCAAAGTCCTTCTGGCTGAGTTGAACAGTTGGGCATCCAATAACAAACATTTACCTTATTTTTAAACAGATTTTAGAACCAGTACTGGTGCCATTGATTAAATCTACAGTACATTCATGATAACGTAAACATTTGTGCAATCTAATAAGCAACTATACGATGGTATCATAGTTTTAAGATACATTTTAATCACATAGAAATAACACTATGATGGTCAAAACTACGATCGTGGGACATCGACAAAACCACTATATATATATATATATGTATATATATATATATATATATATAAAAAGAACGCTAAGGAGGAGGAAGCAGTGGACAGAAGAGAGCAACATGGAGCACCTGCACATCGAGGGGCGAGTGAAATAGAAGGCAGCACAAGATGTTGCGAGTAAAATGAAGTGCTTATGGAGGGGGTTGGATCGATTTGGTGAGGGGGGACTGCAGACCCGGGAGAGATCCTGAAAACGAGTACTGGTATGGTAGGCTTAAATAAAAAGAAAGAAAGTGGTTTCCTAAATGTGAGCAGTGAAGGATACAAGTCAGCCAATCAAAGGGATGGTAAAGAGGCTATGCTTCGGGGTTGGGGGCGGACAAAAACAAGAAGAGGAAGACAATCCATAGAGTAAGAAGCAAAGAAATGATAATGACAATAAAGCCAACCAATGATAAGCAGTCAGTGGGCTCTATGTCCAGAACAAGTATTTGGTATGGCCCACAAGATTGTTTTGCTTACTAGGCAGCTAAAAATTGATTTCCTGGATGAGACCTATAATGAATTTCGTAACAGCTCCATTCCAGACTCTGAGGGGATCAGTCTTACATCTCTTGTATAAATAAGGTTCCTGAAGACATCTATTCTGCCAAAGTCCTTCTGGCTGAGTTGAACAGTTGGGCATCCAATAACAAACATTTACCTTATTTTTAAACAGATTTTAGAACCAGTACTGGTGCCATTGATTAAATCTACAGTACATTCATGATAACGTAAACATTTGTGCAATCTAATCAGCAACTATACGATGGTATCATAGTTTTAAGATACATTTTAATCACATAGAAATAACACTATGATGGTCAAAACTACGATCGTGGGACATCGACAAAACCACTTGCGAGACATTTGTCAGTTATATGACAGGTTTTGGGTGCATGTGAATATTATAAGTATTGCTATCTTCCAGGATATAAAAAGGGATTATTAAAATAGGGTATATGTTGGCACCTCTGTCTTTAAACTCTTCCATGGCTGATTTTGATAAAGCAGTGACTGATGCCTTTTCCTGCCCTCCTAACTTCTTTTTTTTTTTATCAAACCTTGTTTATTGTTTTTGCACACCATACATAAACACAATCAGACTCCGAATTGCTGGGAGAGCCATGAATCATAGATGAAGCAAAAATGGAAGTCACCATATACTTCAAGCAGTTAGCAACAACACTGATGAACAATATGAAATGTGGAAGGCCTCTTAGTTGATGGCATTTTGATGCAGCAATCATATACGAGGTCTGGAATCGTATATATTCAAACAGTACAATTAGAAGAGATCAAACGTCCCCCAAAGCCATATATCAAACTCCAGAGTGTCCAGGGTCAATAGGTAGTCTCTCAGCAGTTGCCATATATCCCTTGGCCAGGATGTGGGTGATTGGAGAGTAGCGTACAATTCGCTAGTATTATCACAATATGAAAGACTCTTCAGCCAGGCTTTCACTGTGGGCCCCGTCCTGCTGCCCAGTGGAGTGCTATCTCCCATTTTGCCAACATAAGGCCACAGCGGTAAACCGTCCCATTGGTTTAAGAACATCATCCACATATCCCAGTAATGCAATGAGAGGGTTAGGTGCGAGTGTAGTGTCTATCATCAAAGTAATACAGCAAAAGAGTTTCCTCAAGGAGAGCGCTATGTCACTACAAGTCCAAGTCAGATGGGCAAAACTGGCCTCTGGTGTGTGGCTTTTAGGGCTGTTAGGGGATCGTGAGGGGTCTATTCTTGCTAGGGCAGTGGGTGTTGTGCAAACTCTGCATCAAAATGTGTAGTATTTTAGTTTGTGATAGTGATTGAGGGAAATTGAACATGTTTGAGCGCAGCAAGTGTACCACATCTTGTCAGATAGTAGGCAGCCCTGATCTGCCACTCAAGCTTCTTGGATTATAGTATCACGGACCAGTAGAAGGTCAAGACAGGTGTGGAATAGCTTGGAAATTTATTTATTGCCCATGTGGTTGGTGAAGATGAAAGTGAGAGGCCAGAATTCCTCTGGCACCAATGGATATGAGAATATCAGAGCTCTCGGGGTACTCTGGAGACAGAGGAGTGTAAAGTAATCCATATGTGTGGCAGGTAGGAACCTGTTGTCCTCTGTTCTGCAGAAGGCATGGACATCCAGGAAAAGATCCCCAAAAGTACGCAGGTCTAATTTACTCAAGGTGCGCTGAACCAACCTCTCGTGTGGGATGGAGAGCCATGGATTATTTGACAATGTGATGGCAGGGGAGTACAGTAATCCACTAGTCAGAAGTCAGGCAAGTTTAGGCCATGCCCAGCTGGTAGTGGAGAGCATTTGTTTATCTGCTGGAACTAATGCACTGCCAGCCGGGAGTAGTATCTGTAGCGGGGTTGAGGCAGCTGAATCCTTCTCAGGCACAGCATATGGCAAAGGGATGTCTGTGTGGTATCTGTGGTAGGCATATTGACACTGTACCGTCAAGTAATACAAGTAAAAATGAGGTATGTCAAACCCGCTGCATTTGTAAAGGAGTGTCAAAACATCCCAGCTAATGCAGAACGCATGTCAGCTCAAAAGAGCCACAGTGGGGAACTCTTAGGGCGGTGAAGAAGGAATTTGTGAGAGGGATCGGTATATTCACAAATAAGTACAACATCCTGGGAGAACCACCATCTTAATGATGGCAATGCGGCCCACAAGTAATAGGAGAAGACATATCCAGCGTTTGATTTGAGTGTTCAGTCTGTCCATGGCAGGACTGTAGTTCAGCCGTATCACTTGCTCTTTGTACCGATGGATATGCACACCCAGGTATTTAACATGGTCACTGCACCACGCAAGGGGGAACTTGCAGCGCACGGGGGTCGTCACGTCAGTAAGGAGAAGCAGCTCGAATTTAGGCCAATTAATGTGTAATCCTGAAAAATCACTAAATCACACTATTCTCCCATAGGATCGGCTCCAGGTTGTCTGTTGAAAGGAGTATAAATAGTACAATATCATCGGCATAAAGGCAGATTAATAGCGGGCCTTTTTTAAATTCCAATCCCTATGGATATGTTTCTGTTGGAGGTGCCGGACAAGGGGATCCATCGCAATAATATAAAGTATCAGCGATAGGGGACATCCCTGCCAGGTGCCTCTGGTAACAGCAAAGGGGGCGATAGATTGCCATTGGTCCTGAGCTGGGCTGTTGATTGGGAATAAAGGAGCTTAATCAGGGAGGTAAACCCATGTGGGAAGGCTAACTTTCGAATGGCCACTTCGAAAAAGGGCCATTATGAAGAATCAAACGCGTTTTCAGCTTGAAGGAAGGCCACAGCAGCAGGAATGGAATTTGAGACCCTGTTAAGTACTGCAAATACTCTGTATAAGTTTAAGGATCGATGTGGGACAAAACCTGACTGTGCAAGTGAAATGATTTGGTCCATCAGGAGGGATAGGCGTGCAGTCAGAAATTTAGGCACTTTCTTATTTTTGAAAATCAATAAAGACATCGGTCAGTAAGTACTGCACACGTGGATATCCCTCCCAGGTTTTGGCAACAGGGTAATTACTGCCTCACGCAGTTTTGGTGGGAGTGCACCTTTTTCGAGTGCCTCTGCATACATCTCCAAGAGGTGCAGGGCAAGTATGTGCTTATAGGTTTTGTAAAACATTCCATTAAAGCCATCCAATCTGGGTGCCTTAGAACCACCCAAGGAGTCAGTGCCTGAAGGATCTCCTTGCTAGTGAAAGACTCACTCAGGAATTGCTGCTGAGTGGTAGTGAGCCACACCATGGCAATCTCGTCCAGATATTGCATTCCAGGGGAACAACCACCTGTGCAGGTGGAGTAAAGTTGAGTGTAATGGTGAAATAGTTCTGCCTGTTCATCAGCTGTGTCAGTATTGTTTGTGCTATTCCCCCATTGTAGTTCAGGTATATACGAGAATGACCTGGGTGGTCTGAGAAGGAGTGCCAAGGTGCGACACGTCCTCTCCCCTTCACCACAGCAGCATGTTCTAGCTCATTTGCCAAGGTAGTTCACCTCACGTTCCGCCAATTTGCAGAATTCTTCCAGCAGGGAGATGCACTTATGGCGCTTAGGTCCGGATCCTCGCTGTCTGTCCTCCCGGTACAGGTTAGTCGGTGTGGCCTTGATCCGATCAATGCTCTGGCGTATGTCCCAGAGCACCACAGAGTGATTGGCTATGCAGATGCCCCTAATATATGCCTTAAAGGGCTCCCTTAGGTTGGACTGCGATGTAATCGAGGTTTTGTTGAGTTCGAAGTACTCCATGATCGCAGTGCAGAGGGAACACCTCTTCATGTTGTGCCAAAGCGGGAAACGCCATTGACGTTCGAATCCCCCTATGATAGGGACATGAAATGTCAGCTTAATAGTAGAGTGATCAGAGAGGGCACGCAGGAGATGTGTCACTGAATCAAGCCAAGGTATAGTTGTGAGTTACATCAGCTAGAAATCTACCGTTGTGCTACTGTTGGGCTTTACGGGAGACTTATGGGGGACTTATCAAGGTTGCTCCAAACGTACTCTTTATCTTCATATTGGAGCTGCGCATTTTGATTTACCAGATTTGGCAATACTATACCTATGTTTAAGGAAGGTCTACTGTATATTTTGATTATCGCTGCCTGCATATGACTCATTGTTGTGGACAGTTGGCAATCAATAATATTCCTTTTTCTGTATCTGTCAGACAACGTGCTTACTCACTATCTGAGAGGCATTTTCATTGGCTTCAGACTTCCTATGTACTTAGCGTGTTTATTACTTTGTCCTCAGTGGTACTGGTCACAATACAATGTTTCATAGCCTTAAAAAAGTCGTCAGAGATGAAACACGTGTCGGCTGCCTGCTCTTTTCTGGAATAAATACTTTCGCAATGAAAAATTACGGTTTTGTGCATTAACTTGGCATACTAGATTGACTTAACGGTGTTTTGAGACTAATTTCTCTGCTCTGGGTATCATATTTGTTCATGTAGCTGTGGGATTTGTTCTCACAAGTTGTGACACTAGTTGGGTAGCATGGTGTCTTTACCTGTTGAGCAGACTATCCATACTTGCCTATACCTACGGGAAGTGCGGTATTTGCTTTACCACTGCTACCTCCGTGTATTAGTTGTTGGAAATCTATGCATGTCCAAATGCTGTGGGGAGCAGATTAAAAGGTATATGACGGTGAAGTTGCGTGTTGTATGCGCCAGGAGTCTCGCAATGTGTAAGTGACACAAATGCCTAGAAGTACATGCAAGGGTCTGGGTTTTCTGATAGGTTCGTCTAGTTGTGGGTCCAGTGGCATATTAAAATCCCCAGACAAAATTATATGATCCGCATCCCCCCTGTCTATTTGGGACTGAGTTTTAGGAAGAATTCTGGGGCGTCCTTGTTCGGGCATATATGTTGATCAGTAAGAGCTATCCTGCTGGGGTGCCTGCAAACAGCTCAGATCTATCCTGTTTATCAGAATAACTATAGTGGGGTTGAAATCTGAGGTTCTTATGTATTAGTGTGCAGTATGCGAGTATGAGCTGTAGCTTGAGAAATATTGTTGGGGGCCCAGAGTGAGTCTCTTGTAGAAAGGCTGTTTGAGCGCCATGTCTGGTCAAATATTGTAAGACCTTCTGCCCTGTACGGGGGATATTAAGACATAAAAGTAATGTTAACCTTGGACCTCCTTGTGCTCTCAGTACCTGTCATCTATACACAGATTTGCTTGAGAATGATGCCATGTGTGATGAGCTATTGCACAAACAGTCAAATTAAACAAGCAAAACCAAACCAGCACTCGTCTGCAGTTGGTTCAGTCTAGGATCAACCAGCGGCGCCCCTCTTCGTTGTCAGCGGCATCTCCTGCACAGCAGCTGGTTTATTCTTATCGAAGGACAGTTACTGTTGTTTAGAGTTGCCATGCACCATTGCCCATGCAAGGGCAGCCTGTAGTCTGCAGCCCAATCACGAAACTATTGTGGCTTAGTGGGGCATGTGGTGTCAAACCAATGGTTATGGGTACACAACCAGCCATCGATCAGGTATGCAGCACAGGTATGGTCTGGGCGTAGTCTGTGCCCAGCCAGGAGAGCAGGGCCTGCCGGCTTGCAAGTGTTATATGCCACCCTCTCACCTCGGTGAGAGGGTATCAAGAGATGCAATCAGGGCGAATAGGGCTGTTGGGTAAACTCTCATTCCTTTGGTGAAGGCTGGTTATTAGAGAGGAAAAGGAGTGCCCCCATGTGCCAGCCTCACTCAGAAATGGGTCTGAGCAATCAGTTGTCCATGACGGTGAGTATCAGCTCATTATCAGGCTGCAACAATCAGCATCATCCTATCTCTATGCAGGAACCTCGTCATTATGCTGCTGGGTGTGTTATTTATTAGGCGGCAATAATGTGGGGCCACCCGTCCCGGGCTTCAGAGGCTACATGCGCTTTGTTAGAAATTGAGTTTCTGATTGGTTAGGGTATGCACCTCAGCCAAACAGAACCCACCCACTCTAGTCAGGGCGAGTAATTTACACACCAAAGATCAGCTGTGCTCACCCATCTTAGCTTGGCCCAGAATAGTCAGGCTTACCCCCAGAGGAGAAGTGTTGCACAATGGTTAGAGTGGCAGACCCTGATGCAGGGATCTGGCCTGGAACCAGGGTTCAATTCCCACCTCGGTGGGGTGTTCGGCTCAATTCCCTTGGACCCGATAATTCTCACCTTGGTGCCTAATCTAATTAATGAGTCCCACTCTGTAACTCTGGGCAATAGCTTGCTTAATCTCCACAACGGCTGTGCATGGATGCCTGGCTTCACCCTGGGGGTTTCCCTAAAGTGGGTGCCTCACAGGGAAAAGCCAGGAGGGGTTTCACAGCAGGATGTGTACTGTCGTCTTGAGACCCTAACGAGTGAGTAGTGCGCTATACAAGTGCTAAGTTTAAGTTTTTTAAGTTTAAGAGGTCATGTGTAAAGCGTTGGCGCAGCACACTCACACCAGTGACGCAATAAATACACTACAAAAGAGATTCCACAAAGGATTATGTAAAAATATAGGTCTTATTGCAAATACATCATTAGACTAAATACATCATAGATCATATACACTATGCATATTATGCTATCCCAGTATTGTTATAATGCAAAGTACAACAGTTGCATGGGGTCAGGAAGTGCCTTGGTCATAGGAGGCATTAGGTGATTGCAATTAGGTACATAAATCACCACAATTAGTTTTGTAAATTCATTGAAATAACACATTTATTATTATTACAAAGCTTTGTTGTCTTTTCTGTTTCTTCTTGCAAATTGTTACTTCACTTGCTTTATTTCTTTTTTTTCTCTCACGAATCTAATGCATATTGTATTCCTTTTCTCTGAATCCTTTCGGTATTTGATGCTTGTCTTAGATTCTTGAAATTCTGACATTTCATTTGTACTGGCCTTGGAGAAGCGACTTGTGTTGCGAAACACGTGTTGGCCTGAGAATATTCAATAAACGTGAGCTAGAGAACTAGAAAAGCTGCAAGAAGTGTTATCCTTAAGAGATGATTTTGATATTTCAAAAGAAAGACCTCAATATAGTTTTTAGGTTGAATGGGAAGGGCGACCATCAGTTACATCTTGCTGAATGACATCCAACATTTTCTCTGAAATTTGCTTACCGAAAACTGGTCAGGCTTTTATCAGGTCACTCACTTGCGCCGGTATTGAACATGATAAAAACAAAAAATTTCCATTCATCAAGATATAGCTGTGACTCCATCTGTGGTGCTATTCTACATGCCTGAACTCTGATCAAGGGAGCCACTTTAGATTCCATGTCACAAGAACAGGCAAGATTGGACTTATGTTTATTTCATCAGTGTTTAGCTGTCAATACCAGTTTCCTTTGCACATGACATCTTATTAGTGCCTATAGGAGTTCAGTAAAGTGCCTAGTTTGGAAAGAGCTGCGAGGAACTACAATTCGTTTAGCCCAATATGGGGTACCTACTTGGAGATAACTACTAGATTTCCACTTGAAAAAATGTTGGGACCAGAATTTAACCAATGCGTTTTTCACAAAAATATTGGGAAACCAATTGATATCATTGTCAGGCGACTCTGATATGAAAGGTGTTTTTTTCCAGAAATATGCTGGAGTACTTTCACACTCTTATGTGGCAAGCACGCTTCCAAAACACACTGCTGAACCTATCGCACTGTCCTGTAAATGACGTTATCTGAAGGTAAAATTTGGGCTCCACTAGATGGAGGATTTACAGTAAACATGCACATATCCACCCCAGCTGATGGCTACAGAGAGCTTCTTCAATTACAGACAAACATCCATTGTAAACATCCTTTGTTGCTGCTCAGCTTTCTCAACAGAGGTGATTGAAACCTGCCTTACTCAGGTGAGGAATACGTAGTTGTCGCTTTGCTACATCCATGTGCTTTAACCCATTTAGAGTCTGGTGGACAGGTAAACTCCGTCACTAATGTCACGGACAGCCGCCTCCTTATCACAGGTGCATGATCTCCTAATGCAGTTGTACCTGCTCTTCATACTCTAATCAGTTTCTTGATCTGCATGTGTCCTTGTCTTGTCTATGAGTGTAAAAGGTTGTCATTACCCTTGTTTATTGCTAACAAAATGTGTGGATTTATGGCACCTGATGCGTTTGCCCACAGCAGTGACAACCTTCAGATGAAAGGCTGTATGGTGAAGTTTTTAGAGGTACCAGTAAGCATTTGATGACATGGTACGATCTAAAAGGACTCTAATCCCTCCAAGATTTTACTAAGAATGATGATGCTAATAGTAGGCGCATTGTGAAAGTTTGAGTTATAGAAATTCGTCAGCACAGGGTTTTAGCCCTAATTGCCTCTGAGCTTGTTAGGTTCCCATGCAGCAAAAATATTGTGATTTAAAATTATTTGAAAAGTACTCGGGATGCCAATTGTCTTTTGCATTGTTACAGTTTTGATTAATTGGCAATAAAGCAGTAACTGGCATTGCTGGCTGACACAGTGCAGTGTGCAGATCTGAAGTGCACACCTAGCTAGGCTAGTGTTCGTTGATACCTCGTAGGCCCTCTTTGTCAGCGGAAGGATACTTAGTATTGCGCTACGGCCCTATTCAGATGTATACCTGGTAGAGATCCGCCCTTCTGTGGGAGTTTGGAATTAGTCGAAGTGTCATTTCAGATAAATAAAGGAGATTTTCATGTATCCTAACGTATTTAACGGGCATTTGGATCAGGAAAATATGTCTTTACTTAGCCCACTTGTAAATCTTTGTTAAATGTCTAATTTCTTTACCTAGCCATGAGTCCCATAAGTAAAGCAAGCTTGGTCGTTTCAACTAGGATTCGGAACAATGCAACTGTTGATGTAAATAACGTGTCACAGGCTTATCTGCAGGGAAGCCACCCTCATTCTTTTAAAAGGTTGAAAGACCAAAAGAATCAGGTTCTACAAGTGAGGAGTCGTTTTTTTGTACAACAATTCCTACCAGATATAACAACTAATGAAGGCGTTATCCAGCCCGAGGGATCCTCAAACTCGACTCACCTCTAAGCTAAATAAATTCTACTATTTCTCCTGAGCTCCCAACTTACTTTTCCTTTTTTTCATATGTGAAAAAAATGGTCTAAAAGATTGTAACCATCAGATAGAGCAAATCTTCCGGAGCACAGCTACGTCTCAACCAGATGACTCCATAAAAGAGAAAAATTGTTAAGTAGTGAGCTTCGAAGCTGTGTTCTCTACAAGGCATTATCACACTGTCGACTCCAAACAAAAGAGCCAACCAGAACCATCTTTGCAGACATGAAAAGAGATAAAGGAATCCCAAATAAGTAAGGAATAGATGTGCTAACCTTCAGTAAAATGATTGATAATTTCCGATCAGTAACAAATTGCAAATTGGGAATCGCTATTCCATATGTATTATAGCGTTGTAGAAGCCTTTATTGATTCAGCAGATTTACACTCGCAATTTACAGAATCTCATTTTGTGATTCTGTAAATTGTGAATGGAGTCGCATTTAGCAAGTGTTGCTATCAGGTAGTGAATGATGACCTCACAAGCAGGAAGTACTGTATCAAGTGCTTTGCAGAGGCATTAAGAAACGCATCTTGTTCAGTCACTCCATAATGTAGAAATATTTGAACTTGTTTTGCCATCCACACCTCAAAACTGGAAAAATGTATTTGAAGGAACCTAAAACAGGATGCATAAGGAAGAAAAAGAAAATGTACATTTATGGAGAAGTTTGAAAGTCTCAGCGAGAAGTGTGTATCCCTCAGTTATGTTTTATTTGGGAAATCTTCATGTACTGTCTCTGACTCTCAAAAAATATTGGTCTCCATTCAAGAAATAAAAATGTTGTCAGGGTCACCCAGCTTACCATTTAAGAAATCTCCGATAAAGGACCAAGGCGACGGTGGCAAGCAGACTAAGCAAGGCGCGTACAACTAGAGGAGGACCCCCAACTCAAGCACCACCGACCCATCAAAGAGTTAATCAAGTCCACGTTTGAACTGGAGAGCGCCACAACAAACTCAACTGCTAAAGTTGATAAACTTCAAAATAAAAGTGAGCCCCCAAAATTGCAAATATACTTTTACATGACATACATTCAATCTATGTATCAGCACACTGACTTTCAGTCTAAATCGAAACAGATTTACCATGACAAAGACAGCAGGAGACAATGAAACCCCACCCAGTAACTTGACAGCACTACCTCAAAGATCAAGACACATAGGGGCATATTTATAATCCCCTAGCGCCACTGACGCTCCAGTGGCGCTAAGAACTGCTCCATATTTACAAAGAGGTGTGACGCCACTTTTTGTGTCGTTATGCCTCCTTATCAATATGGCCCCCTCCGATGCGGTATTCTGCACCAGAGGGGCGTGCAATGGGTGTTGCTGTGGGCATGCCACAGCAACACCCATTGCATTTTGACTCTGCCTCAGATTTACGAGATTTCGTAAACCTGAGGCAGCGTCAACATCTAACGCCACCCCAGGGGTGGCGTTAGCAAGGCGCAACAAGGAGGAATATTTTTATACCTCCTTGTTTTTTGCTTTTTCTATGCGTACTGTAATTTGCAGCACGCATAGAAGGGGCAAAATGGCAGAAATGATTGTTTATGTGCGGGAAGGTGTCCAAGCACAGAAGTGCCAAAGCACCATGAATGATTGTTTATATGCATGAAATGACACCTTCCCACACATAAACAATCACACCCCTCAACGCAGACATCCTTGCATGATGGTGCAAGGATGCTTGCGTTGGCAGCTAAGTTTAGCGCCAGCACAGGAGCCAGCACAATGATGCGCTGTATTCACTTAAATACGGTGCACCCATGTGTTGTTAAATGACGGAGCGCAGCACTGCCAATTTTGTTGCAGCGTCACGGGCCATCATTTTCCCATAAATATGGGCCATAGTCCATATGTCTACACAGTCTGCTGATGAGTCTAAGTGGTCACCTACACAGGGGCATTGAGGAACCAGCACTGAGGGTGGACAAGCATGAAGGAGGATTCTTCCAATGCATCCAATTTCAGGGCACCTTCTTATTTGGTGGTTCAGAGGGTTCCATGATAAACATTCAGAGGCTACTACAGAAAACATTAAAGACAAACACAATATATTGGTGTGCATAGAAATATCTAATGGCTTTGAACAATTGCCAAACACTAGTGAAGAGGTCCAAGGGTCACTTGGTGACAATGTGACTGTGGCTGTCACAGGTTTATATGCTAGCAGGCCAAAGGACATCATTTTTGTGCATGCACTTAGCAATAGTTTAAGCCGATCTAATAACTGCCTTGCCCATGCTACTGACACTTTATATGAGCAGACAGTGAATTTACAAATTGAAATGGTCCACTATAGTGATAGGATTGCCTTTGCCACATGGCCTGTGTTCTACCGGCATCACCTGTATTTTATTGTCCCGGCCAGTACAAATATTAAAAGATCTCCTGAAGCCAGTAGTTTTAGCCCCTGTCTGCACTTACTTCAAACAATAAATATAAATAAGAACCTTTAAATGTGTGCTAGTGCTGTGTTATCAATCTTGGACTATTAATTAAAGTTAAAAAGTCAGAAAAGTAATGTTACAAATGAATACATGCAAATGTATTTAAAGTCCTACTTATTATCGTGCCCGGGCCTTTGCAGACTCTTAAAACAACAACAAACGACCTGTATGTCCCTCTTGGAAAAGTGGCAACCACACATAGTGACAATGTTGCTTATGGGCTTCTGCAGGTGACCATTGCAGTAGAAAACGTGCAAACAAGACAAATGGCCTATCTGGGTTCTGGTAGGGCCTTTAGAAGGTGCAGAGCTATCCAGTGAAACTATTGTTTACATCAGTGCAGCTACCAATGTGCGTTCCTGTCCTAGTTAGGTAGAGGTTAGGGATGTGCTCAGAGGTGCTGCTTCAGCAACTAGTGTTGGCAAAGGTAAATGGAAACATTAACAACGCTCCTGGCATTATCTAACTTATTTGTAATGCAAGCGAAGTGATTTATGTTTCAATTATGATAAAATATTGTTGCCTGCCACAGTTAATTAATATATTTGCATACTTGAGATCAAAGGTGATTTATGTCTTTTGGCATCACACAGCTGTTTGGCTCTGTTGCCGGGCATTGGCACACTAATCATACCTTGCACGGGCCCAGGATGCTAGCCTTGTGCCAGCACACATACGCTTGGCAGTGAGGGCAACAGGTTTTTTGGTAATCATATGTGCATAGCACTCTGTTTATTGAGATTCCAGGACTGTCGAGTGGCTGAGAGGCCTCTAGCCTAAAGTTCTGCCCCAGTTATGCACATGGGTCTTTTTGCCATATTCATGTGCATGGCTAGTGCAAGTGTACTGTATAAGGACAAGTTGATGGTATTTTGAGTCAGGTGAATATGTGAACTGTTTTAGTACCTGTCACTAGAAACCATTTCAGATTGCCCCTTTTCTGCACAAGATGGAGTTTAGAGGAAGGCGGCCGGACTAGCATGGGGTATTGCTAGCATTCTTGAGGCTTTTGTAAAGCAACAGGCTCCAAAGTCTGAGAGGGTGCAGACAGGGTTCTCTATAGTTGTGCAGCCTTGACTATTTGGTGGGTCCTGTCTTTTGTCCCTTCCTGCGGCACTACCATTAGTCTGGGATGAAGGTGTGAGGAAGTGTAGAAAGAGGTCTCTTGTGGGACAGAATGAAACGATCAGGTCAAAACCTGTCTTTTATTCCCCCAGATGTGCTGTTCTCAAAATGGTGACTGCTGTGAGCTGCAAGTGCTTTACTCCTTTTTGTGTCCATGATTTGGTTATTTGGGTGTCCTCCTTGGTGACCGCCTTGATCAGCCTCCATGTTGCTGAACCATCAACTAAGACAAAGATGTGTCTGCTCTGGAGGGTAAGGATACACAAAGTAAGAGAACCACACTGGATCAGTTCCAGAACAGGTCTTGGAGAATGAACAATCCATGTCTGGAAAGTGATACAAGAGGAGGACTGAATCACACATGATGATTGTAGGGTTTCTCATTGACTAGCTTCGGTGACAATCCAGTGCCTTGGAATCTTCTGGGATCCAGGGTTGGTGTCGCTGACAAACAATCTTTCAAAGATGAGAGCACAACACCTGAAGAAGTCCGCAATTAGTTGCTGCATTAGAGCTGTGGATCTGCCTTAGGATGGAGTCTGTCCAGACAGCTGAAAGAGGGATGCAGAGGGAATCCATGCAGGGGGACGTTTGCCAACAGGATAAGCCCATCCACAGCATTCTGGTGGAGGTACTACCCAGAAGAAGCAGACTACACTGAACTTTAAAGAAGCCAACTGCCCTGTCACCGTAGGGCATGCACAGGAGTTTCCCTCCCTGGTCTGGGAGTTGTTGAAGTGTTGGCTGTCATGGATCATTGGTGGGGCGTTGCCGGACTCGAACCTGAAGCTATAATGGGTTATCCTGCATTCTGGAGATGCACTGTGCCAAAAATTATGCCTGGCTGCTTTCCTGTGGTCAACCCAAGACCTATTGTGAACCTGTGGGGACCGGTGTTGAGAAGAATCAACTACTACTATCTGCGGTGATCTCTGCAACCAGTACTGGCACTGGAAGATGCTCCACATGACATTTGACGCTCCCCGGCACCATGTGACTCTGACCCTGCAGTATGGGCTCCTGGGGCCAACTTTGATGCCCATAGAGAGTCCTGCGAATTTACCAAAGGCCCTCAAGCTGGACTTGTCACCTTCGTTTGGTTGTTGGGCCCGGAAACAAGATCCGATAAGACCATTAACATTCCAGGTAATGAAGTTCATCATTTGATATAATTATGTTTGACTTAACTTCTCTTTTTAGTCTTTTCCCTAGTACAGTCATTTTAGGTATTGATACAATGAACACCAAAATACAAAATAAAATCAAACTGAAATTAAGAAGAACTTTTTTTGTGTATTTACCATCTACATTCTGGCTTAGACACTCCCACATCCCACCCAAGCATCCACATAAGACCCGACCTAGACCAAGTAAACGCAGTATGTCTGCAGCCCGATGCCTCCCCCAAATGGCAACTTATTTATTTTCCTCTTTGTTCCGCTTCTTTCTCAGTCTCTTTCACTTTTTCTTCTCTCTTTAGCATGCAGAACAAGCACTAGCAAAGCCAATAGGTCTCACCTTTTCGACCTCTTGGCTTTTGCCAATGCTATTTACCATCGCTGTTCAACGCCGTTATTAAGAAAATAAACAACTTGCTGATACTGTACAGCATCGGGAATCACCCTCCCCCCCCCCCTAAAATGCAAGGTTTTGAATGCGTGTCATCATGAATGCACACCTATACGCCATGATGCTATGGCAGCCAACCAGCTCATCTTTGTGCCATTTTATTATTATTATTGTTTTACTGTTCCTGGATGGCTGGCGAGGGAAGGAGCGTAACAACGAATCGGTGGGGGGAACAACAGAGGCGCTTGAGGCTAGGTGTGCGGCGGTGGGGAGTATACATAAAAAAAAGAATAGCAAGGGAGTGATAAGGAAAGCAATGGACAGAGGAGGGTGGGGGCGGGGGTGAGGGAACAACAAGGCTGTGGAAATAAAATATACACATCTGGCACAGCACTGGCAGGCAAAACAAGGCGGACACCACCTGCTGGGAGCACCGACTCTCCAGACGCGCCGCCCTGTGTTCAGAGTGCAGCAATGAACGGAGGTGGCACACATGAAAGTTACCCCCTTCAAGCAAACCGTGGGTGCAGACAGGGCGAGCTGGCACAGCGCCTTGAACGAGCTGAGTGAACTCTGTGCGCTCTTCAGGGCGAACCCACTTTCCGGCATATGAGCTGCAGCAAGAGGTGCTGGGGGTGCGGGATCACCCCCGAAATACCCATGCTGCAGTTCCGAAGGTGGATGAGCACTAAGGATGCCTTTAAAGTTTGTTTTTCTCTTGTCATATTTTCTGTGCGTTCAAAGACAAAGCTCGTATGACAGGCTAAGTCCTCTGACAAATTAGCTGCTTCTTTAAACATTGAAATTGATTTATTTCTTTGACAGCAAAGTAAGAGAATTGAGCAAAGTACAAAAAATATTGTAAGATGTCATTTTTTCATTAGGCACATTTGAAAATCTATACTTGAACTGCACAACTGTTTCAAAATATATCAACAATTAGGAAACCACAAGTAAAGCACTTTTTTTTGTAATTCTGAAGTGTGATGGAAACAAATATTTTAAGAGGACCAAACTAATTCAAGGCAGTTTTCATGGCAATGGGCAAATGACAAACATTCAGGGCTGCTGGAATTATGTGATTGCGCAGCTGCAGTGATTTTTGCATAATAATAGATTTGCCACACGTCCCCCTTAATCCATCATCTGCCGCATAATTTGAAGATTTTAACCAAAAAAATGTGTTTCTAGCTCAAACGGTTCAAAAGGTACTAAAGGTGCAACAACACGTGTTGTCGCCCAGTGAAAGGCCCTTTGCAAAACTGGACTACTAACCTTTTTGTTGCTTATTGCTACGTTTGGGTATTGAAATGGTACTAACGAGGTGCAACCAATGCCCAGTGTTATCAAGTTTAAAAATGTTGAAATTATGAAGGAATATTGTTACAAAGTGTGCTGCATTATGCTCCATAATTTGGCTTTTCCTGCCTCATATTTTACTAAACCCTGCCACATAATTTTGGCACCCTCATGCCGCATAATTCCAGTGGCTCTGCAAATATTCAGTAAAATCCGATTTCCACACATTATTGTTTGTGCGCTGTATACTTGTATAAGTAAATACTGATTGGCAGCACACCTACTCCGAAGATTATTCCAGCACCACTGTTTTCCGGCCTGAAGTGAATGTCTCTGCCAAGGGCCCCTTCCTGTGCATCAATCCATTTATTACAGAGTGTGCATAGGGCCCACAAATGGTCAGGCCCAGCACCATACTAGTGCAGTTCACAAAATGCCTCCCAGTAAGGGGGTCTGGCAGGCCTGTAATGCGATCACCTTGTGGTGCTCATGCATTTATCTGGCACTGCTGCCTGCTGGTGTCCTGCTTGCAGCAGGTCTGTTACTTTACGAGGATCGCCTGGCCTGGTGCCTAAACTCCACAACACCCACTGCGGAGATCAAAGGCAGAAATAAATTGTTCATGGTTTTCTTAGCCCCTACAGTGAATGCTAGACTCGGCACCCTTCTCATGTTTTCAGTGCTGTTTCCTAATTGGACGCATTTGTGCGCTATAAAAGCGGCGCCCTTTTTACTTGCCACAGTGCGCTGGGTTGGTTCTCCAGGTGTTTGTTCTGCTAGAGTGCTTATGGCGTGTCTCGAGCACATAAAATAGCTCTGAGGGTTAATAACCTGCTTCGCATAGCTGCGTACACAGTATAGACCCAGGTTCAGATTCTAGTAAGGTGGACTCGGGTCAGGGCGTAATTTGAGCCGGTGGTTTCCGGTGCGGAGCATCGGCGGTTATTTTTAAAGCCGGTACTCAGTTTTCTGCCTCTAGCATTTGCTGCGAGCAAACTAAACATATGGGAAAGACGGAGGAAAAGAAAAACGAAAAAAAAAACACGTTCGAAAGGGAGAAAGTGTGAGCTGCAAGGGGCAGGGAGGAGCGGCTGTAAATGGATTAGAGAGGCCCGATATGGCTTCAGGATTACACCGTCTCAGAATTCTGTGCTCACCGCTTAAAAGCAGCAGTCGCGTGTTTCATACGAGGGCTTTGGGCACCGGCACGTTTTTAATTTACAAATTAAGCACTGACTCAGATAGCATTAACTATAAAGTCTTTGTGACTGAAATGGCATGAGGCATGTTTGCGAAAGAAACGGTTTCATTGGCAATGGGCGATATCAAGGAGGGGTGCGGCTTCAGTCTGATGGGCATTGTAGAAAAAAACATGACAATATATTATGTTTTACATATTTGGATATTTTAATTCAAAATTTTCGGTTTCAAGTGCATCAGATCCCGGCTCCATGTCCACGGTGTGATCTGCGGGTCACAACAACGGTGTGGGGGCGCTGAATGATGGGCACCTGTCAATCAGCTTCTATTGCAGCTGCCCCTGGCTCCACAGGAAGGGTCTGCGGGTTAACCTGCCCTCGTGCGCTGGAGAAACCCAGTATTGAAAGATAAATGTTGCTCCAACTACCAAATACAATTATGTAGGCACTATGAAAAAGAGTGCAAAAGGACTATCAATTCTTTAACTACCATTCCCCCCCTCCTCCACCCCCCCCCCCCTCCCCCCCAACGGTATACCCGCCTTGTCGCACATATGGAAAACTGTTCTTTTTCACTTGCGCCTCACTAACAGCTCAGGGTGAGACGAGAGCTGAGGTCACCCAGGCTGTGACGCGTTTCTTAGTCTTTTTCTGGGTTGTTTTTTTGCTGAGAGGACAGAAACAGATGATCAGTCAGAGAGTCGTTCCAACACCCGCTCTGCTTGTTTTGCAGCTCCTCAGCAGTTGCAAGACCTAGTAGATAATGTTAATTTATTAATCTTCACACTTGCTGGAAAGCCTCAACGTAGCCAATCAAAAATTGCAAAGTAGGAGTTTGGATGGCTACCGTGCTGAGATCAACAATCAAAAACTAAAATGTGTGTGTGTGGGGGGGGCATATATATATATATATATATATATATATATATATATATAAGCATTGGCAAAACCAACAAGTCTGTTGTTGAACGCCTGCATTTTACATCTGTCATTGATTGTTTTGTTAGGGATTTTGTAAGATTTGATTGTTAGATGTGCTTCCAGGCCCCCCGCCTGCCAAGTTTCCCCATGTGTGATTAGCTGCTCCAGTCCAGTTCTTTGATTTCTGGGACTTGTCTTGTTTATCAGATTCTAAAACCAGGTCTGCAAGTCCAGAATTCAAATAAAAACACCTGGACTGGAGCAGCTCATCAGACATTAACTTTGAAAATGTAGCAGCTATGTTAAAATCAAAACATTTTTTGACTCAAAAGGCACTGAACTTTGTGTGGGGAACCGCTCCCGTTGAAAGAGCAGAATTCAGTTTTTGACAGCGACGTTAGCTATGGCTGACGTGGACTGACCCATTGTCACATGCATTATTCTGTAGTGGTTGAAAATAAAATGTGAATGACACCACAGACCAATAGATAAAAGGACTGACTAAAAGCCCCCATACATATGCTTACACATTATGTTTAGTAAATTACTTCTAATGCCAGACCTACAAATTCAGTATGGGGACTGTCACCTTGAAGGGGCCATCCAGTGGCTGATTTCACAATACATCTCAAAACTACAGGTGATATCATCAAAATTACATTCTAGGATACCTATTTTTAAGCCTTGCTTGAGAAAGCGCGTGTGGTCCTGCTTGCAAAACTTATTGTTTATAAAAAGTGGTTAGGAGCCAGCGCATCATTTACTGTTTGTTGGCTTCATTGTCACTCGCATTTTGCTGCCTCCCAATTGGCCAGCGCCTGTCGGTTTTACTTTCGCTTCTTTTATTTGGAGCATGGACCAAGTACTGATTGATTCATTTTGATTAATGTGATTGAGGTACTATTTTTTATTTCCTCTTCCTCAACCATCGTTTTCCATGTCTCTTCTTTCCTTCCACCCTCACGCTGTCTGTGTTGCTTGTTCCCTTTTATTATCCCTCCCATTGTCTGTGTTGCCTGAGGTTATCAGTGAAGCCCAGAAACTTATGTTTGAAATAGAAGAATCACACACACAAGGTAGGGCTAATATCTGATTCACACCCTTAAATCCTGAGAAAGGCGATCCCCTGTTTCCTAACTCTTGACTCTTTCCCCTAGGTGGACATATGTTGTTTATGGACGGAGTGGTTCATCCTTGGCCAGTCTGCCCCGCTGGGTTAAGATGATACTGACCCAATTGCCTCAGCCTTAACCAGAAAAAGATTTCTTTGTTGGGGAAGGAAGCTCAGAGTAAAGTATGTCCTGGTGGCGTGTGAAACTAGTTCTTAAAAGAATAAAACTGCCTCTCTGCATAGTCAGACTATTTCCTTTATTAGTTGGATTGCACAGGGTAGGCTAAAACACTTTACTCCAAATTTCAGGAGCAAAGTAGGAGGGGTGTTATGGACTTCTAAGGATTGACCAACCCGCACACCTGTTGATGTCAACATGTTTCGGCCGTCCAACAAGAACACCTGCCTCAAGTAAGAAAAATTATTTAAACTCCCAGGATCAGAGATCGGTGAAGACCCGCATTCACGAACACAGAAGCATTTAGGTGAAAAAACATCCCAACCAGACTAATATGCCATTTTCTGGAGGCTGGGCATAATACAGACAATTTTGTCTGGTTTGTAACTGAAAAAAGAGACTAGAAAGTTGCGGACCAGACACGGCCTCTATTCAGGATGGAGCACAGATGGGTATACCATTTCCAGACCAACAAAAAAGGACTGAATGACGACATTACAAGGTCCTAGTTAAAAATGAGATAATAGTTTTTTGAAACACTCGACTTCCGGCCTGGCGGACTGGCCAAGGATGAAGCATGCCACAATTACGTGAGTGAGGCATCTCCCTCCATAAACAACATATGTCCACCTAGGGGAAAGTCCAGAGAGTTAGAAACCAGGGGTTTGCCTTTCTCAAGATTTAAGGGTGTGTATCCGAAAGCTGCCCTACCTCGTGTATGTGATTCTAGTATCAAATTAGGAGATTGTGGGGCAGGTTCATTTTCCCACCTCTCATTTTGTGTTTTTATGAAATAGAAGAATCACAAGCTCCATTTATTTACTTCTCTACACCTGTCCCTCTTACAAACCACAGTTTAGCCAGGACTGGGTTAACTCTCACAAGGCGTACTTCACGTTAGCACAGCCAGTTCATGTAGGTCTTACATCACATAACCATCTTTTGCACCATGTGCCACTTTGTACATCTCAAGAAAGAACAATGGAAATGTCTCTTTTGTCGACCGATGGCTTGCCAGGTCAATTGGCCCGCAGGTCAAGGGGTTTCTGGTCCCAGACAAAGCTATAAGCTATGCTCCATGTTTTGGTAGATGCTCATCCCCACCAGGCTCTAAATAATGCCCTGGTCTATTATTTGTAAGTAGGACAGTTCCAATGAGGATGCAAATACAAAAAAAGGTCCCCCTATGCACTCCGGGGCTCAGATATGATCCAAAGTCCATAGGACTTAATGTGCTAGGCAGCGAAAAAACAATAAATCAGGGCCCCATGGTCAGTGTTAGACTGTGGGTAGGGTGTTGCACTAGCTCCACACACTGTAATCCTTTGATCTAAGGTTCTTATATACTCCATCTACAAACTACGGTTAGTGATCTAATTAGGGAGATAAAGGCAGTTCACAAAACAGACTTGGAGTCAGGTTGATTGGGGCTAGCAGGGAATCAGTACCCATGTGAGACCAACTTTAAGGGTACACCAGTTAGATGATCAACTGGTCTCATGCCCATACAGGAGAGTTACTTGGTGGAATGGAACTAGCACCTTCAACAACTGTTTGAGGTATCCAACTCCGGGGACCATATAGCAGTACTACCTTTGTTGTGGTCAAGATTTTTAACTGGTGGTTGGTCCCCAGGATAATTGCATCACTTATTGACTACATGGGGTTGACCAGTAGGGGGCTGGAAACTGAGATTTATGGATACGATTCACGTCCAATTATAGTTCAAACACAACTTTGTAACCCCGGGCATTAGGAACACTGTTAAAATTTTTCCGTATTCAGGACAACTGACTACAGCCAATGCTGAACTACCCCTAACCTCCCCTAAACCTGGAATGCAGATGAAAACCCCATGTTCCCTCTTGGTCAGGAAGCAGAGAGATGCAGGCTCCTCTGGGGTCAAGCACAGGCTGAGTCATCTCCTCTCATTGGGCAGCGCTGCACTTTCTTTTCTGGTCACTGCAGAAGGAAAGTTCTTTGTCTCATGCTCTTGGAGAAAGTAGCAGGCAGGGCCCAATCCCTGGTTAGATATCTCTCCTGGCCGGTGTCTCCTAAAAGTCCACAAAAGTACAATTATGGCTGGGTACAGTGAGAGTTTATATACCTTTGGGTACCTGCCAGGAAGTCAGGGGCAACCAAGATGTCACATCTTTACACATATACCCATGGAGTGAAAGCAAATGACAATGGAGAGATGAGGGGCTCTTTTGCCAGGTGGTAGTGAGGGAATCTGAGGAGGTGTCCATTGTTGTTGCACTTGGCACGTCCATGGCTGATCCCGGCCCAGGCTGAATGTACAGACATGGCATGCCTAAGCTCACGGTTACAGCACCCATTTTAGGACTTCCTCCTTCTACACTCCTCACCCTCACTTCTCACCCCTTCTTCTCACAGTCCTTGCTCTTAGCTTCGAGCTGGCCAAACGTCACGTGTGAAACCATTGACCACACCGGGCTTTTTAGCCATTACTTTTAATTATCGGCTTTGCAGTTTTTAAACAGTGTTATATTTGAACTTCTGAAAGTGTTGTGAGCCAAAAGATAGACACACTCAATGTGTCAAACATTACAAAGCAAAAGGGCACTGCCGCCTTAGGCAGCAGCGATTCTTACTTGCTGCCCGCACCTGCTAGCTGGCAGCCTGTACTTGACGCTCTCACAGCTCTGGTCATGCCCACAGAGCTCAAGGCGTTGGCAGCTTCTAAGGTAACAGTTCTAATGATACCTGCTGAGCTTATAACCTCGGGCCTGATTGAGCTGTCAGCCTTTGTCACTGGCTGATGGATTTACATCCGTGACTGCTGATGAGCTCACAGACCTCTCTTCATAGCAGTTAAGCTTGCAGGGATTGCCTGCAACACTCAGCTTCCTACCACAACCCTGCCCGTTGGGCCAACATCACTGCCTACATTTCCCTGTTTCTGCCTTCTTGTAATGTATGGCTTTTAGTCCTTTTTCTGTTTCAGCTCCTGTAAACTTACCTAGTTGTATCTGTTTAAGTTTGACTATATGTGCCATGTTCCATTCTTGTCGCTCTGTGAGTTCCAATGCACACGCCAAGGCAGTTGTGGTTGGGAGCCGCAGGATGAGGATCTGCTGGGCATGGGTTTCTTTATTTCAATTTACCTCTCAAATATCCTGTTGTCTCCTGTGGCCCCCTTAACGCTTCTCATTCTCTCCAGCTACTCCCATGATGATTGTTGCTGGGAGCCTACAGCCCCCATGCTTCCCAAGTGTGTTCACAGGTGTTGGTAACACCAGTGATACGTGATCCCTTCATTAAGGGGATGTGCTGACATCACAGTGGAAGCACGCACCTGTGACGTCAGGCATGGTGGCGCTAGACTGAGTCTTGAACCTCACGCTCTCAGGCAGGCCTGATCTGAAGCACTGGTGAGGACCACTCTCCTGCTTGTTCCGATCACTGTGATTTCATCTCCAGGCTTCACTTCCAGGGTGGCCAGATGGATCCACTGCACCCAATCACCACTTTTCCACTCCTGGACTTTGCTTTTACATATCATTGATATTAGGGGTATTGGTCATATTGGCTCAATTAAAATAAACCAAGACTACAACTAGCAGAATGCACGATAAGTAAAAGCATAGGCCAGGAATGAATAATTGGTGTCCTTATGACATGGCTCTGTCTGGTCATTGTACTCACGGCGCGTACAACTCGTGAGGTGGCAGAGATGAACTCTCTGGTGCCGCTGCATGTCACACGTCAAGTGATAATGGAAATCAGGCACAAAGTCCCTCTTGTGCGCTGTGTCCCAGTGCCTCATGCCACATCTGCTTTATATGCAGCCGACATATCATGATGGAAATTGATACCATTCCTGAAAAAATACCTGAAACCGCTCAGGAGCAAAGTATAGCTGCCAGGTTTTCCATGTCTGAGAGCGACCAGGCGCTATAGTATAGGTCTTCTTTGATGCGTTCTGGGACTTGTAGGCAGGTTTGAAGTGTACTAAGACAACAAGTCCCAGTGCCCAAAGAAAAATCTTGACTGGAGCAATTAGTCATGTACAGACGTGGAATATGGGAGGCTCACTTCACGATGCAGAAGATGAGGAGAACAAAATTCTCCTCTCACCCTCCCAACAGGGTGCTGATAATGACTTTGGGGGTTATTCCAACTTTGGAGGAGTGTTAATCCATCCCAAAAGTGACGGTAAAGTGACGGATATACCACCAGCCGTATTACGAGTTCCATAGGATATAATGGACTCGTAATACGGCTGGTGGTAAATCCGTCACTTTTCCGTCACTTTTGGGACGGATTAACACCTCCTCCAAAGTTGGAATAACCCCCTTTGTCTCTAGAGCGATTTCACTGGTTGGGCACCATGCCTTGCCCCCTGTAAATCCTGATTCCAAATAATTTATTCTGTGCCAAGCACAACAAAAACAAGGGGATTCTAATGGAGGATTTCATGCGCATTTGAGGGATTTGGTGTGGACAGGCACAATGATGAATCCAAGAAAGATCAGATTACAACATAATGAGGTGTGCCATTCATCCAAATATGGGGGAGGGCATTTGATGTCAAAAGTATTTTGCAGTTGGGGCGCTCACTTACGCTATCCCAGGTTTGGCCACCAAATATAGAGGGGACATTTGCCATTGTTTCCGTCAAAGAAGTGTTGTGATTGCACCAGTGTATTGGGACACATCGGGTAAACACCCAAGTCCCAATATGTAAACCAAACCTCTTCAGAGAAAAGGAGAACTAACTGGTTCTTCCTCCGCTCTGGATGAGTTAGGCTGTAGGGGAGAGTGTTAGTAGTTAGACAAAGTGTCGGAGAATCTCTCATGCCCAGGCAGTATACATAGAGCCCTCCCTTGGTCCCAAATCCAAGCTCTCACAGAGTGGTTGATATCTCACCATATGTCTATTTATTGTAAACTGTCTATAAATCAGGAGCAATAGAATGGTTGTAAGTGCTATAAACAGCTCAGGAATAATTACACAAATTAGGGCAAAAGTTAAATATGCACCAATCACATTTCACCACCCATCCCTATTTTATTAGTTTTTACCCAAGTTGTGACCAGCTGTTTAACAGCGTCGTTGGGTAAGTTAGAGATGATCTGCAAGCCATGCAGGGCCTTCCCCCTGGAGGCCAAACTTCGAGTTTTTGTTGTGCTTGGTTCAGCATCTCCTACAGCAACTGGCCTTGCGTGTGACCCCCCCCCCCACCCCCACCCCCCTTGTACCTATACTTTATGTACTTTCTAGGAATGGAGTTCAGTGGTGCAGGGAGGGGTCAGCTAACGACTAGTCCCTGCATCATCACAATGTATTTAATTGGCGGACGTGCAGGCAGTGCCCCACAGCCACTTCCCTCCCATCTCCTTACAGGACGGAAGACACAAGGTCATCTTCCTTGGTGGTTATCTTTCATCTGCCGCGTTTGAAAACAGCAGAGAATGGAAAGTTTCTTTCTCCGGCCTGTCAGCATGAGTTAAGAAAAACATAGCAATGAAAGCGCATACTTCTTAGCTGAACAAACAAAAACGAGAAGGTAGCTTACTTTCTAGGCCCTAGGATCGCACGCACTGCGTCTGAGTGCACGAGCAATCACTTTGTTATTCAGCCTTACAAGCATCCAGACCTCCTTTGCATAGAAAGCCACGAAAAAGTGTACACAGGAACAGTGGACAAAATACCAGCCTAAGACACTAGACATGAAAAAATAAAAGAAGTCACAAAGATGGGCACCCAAGTGGACAACAGAATAAGTGTGTTACTTCAAAAGGTGACTGCCCCTGCCAAGCACCAGATGTGTTTAACTTGTGGGAGGCCCACCAATCTCTCTGTGCTTATTATTCAGATGACACCAATCCTCCAGATAGGACGAACAGTGAGGTGAGAAACAGAGAAGAAAATCAAAGCAGGGGATAGCGAATCCCTGCTGTTGCTGCTAGAGACCTTCGAAGAGGAGGTACACATCATCTCAGTTAGCATGACAAGGATGCAAGAGAAGGTAGTCGCACATCAAATGCTAGGCCACCGTTTAAGGTCTACAAATGAATGTGTTGACTGACATGAGAGCTTCAGGGAAGCCCATGTTGGAGGAGCAGTTCTGTAAGTTTAAGCTATGACCACACATCAGTGACAGTGAAACAAAAATATATATGATGGTTTGGAGCCCATACCTTCTGGTCTGTCTTCCACAGTCTGACTTTGGTAACATGGCTTGACCAGCAAGGTTATACTTTAGGGGAATGGCCTGCACAATTAAGATAGATAAAAAAACTTTAAATTCCAAATCAAGATTAGATAAAAAGCAAAAACAAGAGCAAAACAATTACAATTGATTCCAACGATCAAGAATTATTAATCAACACTCGCATCCCCAAAAGTAATAAAGGGTGCAATTGGTCAAGCTTTCAAAACAAGGTAACAGTATTAAAAGTAAATCACCTCACATCATTGTCAAAGCCCCATTATAATGAGATGCTGCAGTTGGTAGGATATTCTCAAGCCAGATGCTGAAGAATTAACCTTGAGTGAATGAAAATGGTGGATTTAAATGGGAAGAGTCATGTCCAAATCAATTATAGGCTCTGCTGAGCTGCATCAAACTGATTTAAATGGTTGGGGTATGTAGAATGGTAAGCTAAGCACAGGCATGTAGCTGTTGAATCACCTTGATAGTTATGTGCAGGTGGTTCAAATCCAAAGTTTCAGGCCATCTGGTCGCTGAAGGTGGTTTAAGGTCAAATATACAAGCCATCCTGAAGAATGTTAGGTTGTGGTCAGCTTGTTGGAGCCAACAGTTAGTGTGGCGTGCTTGTAGCCAGTGGAATGTGTCCAGATAGGTTTATGTGTGTGGATTTACAGTTCAACCTCGTTGAGGTTCCCTGTTAAGGTGGTGTCAAACTTTGATACAGCAGCTGAACTACAACAAAAGCAAGCTGTAGAGGTTCTCTCTAGAAATGTAAGGTCTGAAGAGAAGGATCCTCAAAGTTAGCATGACTTCAGGGTAAGTCCATATTTAAGGCCTAGGTACTTCTTCAAGGCTGGAGGCTTCTTATGCAGTTTACAGCACTTCCAGCAGACTTCAGACTCCTCTGTCCATATGTGTCACCAGGGAAAATTACTGATTACAATTCAGTGAACCAGTACTTGATGTAGAAGTCCTTTTCTTCTCTTTCATGTTGTGAAATGCTTCGGAGCTAAAGCAGCCTACACTTACTAGTCTCACTGCCTCTTCAGTTGTCAGTACGGGTTCTTGTTTTACATACATAGTTTATGGAGTTTTCCATAGTTCTAACCAAACACACACATGGACGTAGACGTAGTTCCAATCGACATGATTACAGAAAGTATAACATACTTACTTACATTTGGACACTTGCTGGTCTCTAGCGTATTATCTATGGGAATATCACACATAACCTTTCTCTGGTCCCCATATGCTCTATGTTTCTGTACGCAGCCTCGTGCTAGATAAATTGACTTTTTCATGGCGGCACATCTGTCCACACCCAGTCATCATTCTCTCATGGCTGCAGCTGTAGAGCTTATTCAGTGTTTGGATATGTTGCATTTTACTAATTAAAATTCCAACCCAATTAGTTTTCTAACATATTTCTGGCAGGGGTGGCTCCTTCGCAATGGCGAAGGAGCATTGCCTCCCTGGCTAAGCCACGTCTTAGGCCGGCTAAACACACATGCACACTTAGGTTTCCCCAGCCCGGTTGTATACACAGCCGGGCTGGAGAAACAGCACAGACCCCAAACTTTTGTGCAGACCAATCTTCACACTGCCTACATGCTGTGTTTAGGGTCCAGGCTCGCCAGGAGTGCTGGGGAGCCTGTGCATGTAAGAAGCTCCAGGATTGCTGGGTAGCCCATACTGGTGTCACAGCAAATGTTGGGACACCACAAGAAGACCAGAGGAGCAACGCAGCAGGAAGCCACGGCGACAACAGGAAACAAGGTAGTTTTTTTTATTTTTATGTATGCATTTAGTGCTACTGATTCAGTCAATTCCGGCAATTCAACCCAGACTGCTGGATCCTCCTGAGGTCTAAACAGCCACTCATTGAGAACTGACAGCTGGGACGCCAGTATTACAACTGTACATCTGCCAGTCCAATGCCACCGTCATACCATAATTGGACACATTTTTTAAATGCACCCTTTAACTTCTTATGCACCCATATGAATGTACATGTTTTTCTTTTCTTTTTTGAAAGAGGCTCTGTGGGATCTCATAAAGATAGCCGTGTAGATAATAATCTAGTGATGGACACCATCTTAAACAAAGCCATCTGCCTGCAATTGAATTCAGTGGTGAAATCCAACGTTTCAAGTAAGAACATGTTGCCTTAAGGGTAGGAGTGAGGTTAAATGCCCAGTCTAGTTGGGGATCTCCCGTAACACACAGCTATAGGCATTTGCAACTTTTGTGCCCGACCGCTAAGCTGCAGTGAGGGATTATTGTGAAGTCGTCTTCGTGTAATGAGAACATTTCAGTTTTGTCCCATCAAGTCAGCGTCCAATAGTTCCATGAATCACTGACCATCTGGAAACCTCGGATTCAAAAACAAATCATCAGCTTACAAAGAGCCAGTAGGTTTTCTTTAATGGGTCTCCAGTGTGAGCCAATACTTCTCATGACAATTTGCAATTAATAATGAAGTTCACATAACTAGACATCAGTTTGTATTGGTCTACAATTAGGGCCATACATGGGTTTGGTCATGAGCACTAAGTTGTTCTTTGTGAATCAATGTATAGTAGTAATATCATACTTTTAATAGTTATTTTTGTTTCTTGTTTTTTTACAAAATAGTAGAGAATGTAATTTTAATAAATGTTCGTTATGTCTTGTACGTTTTTTATTAGCCCCGAAGAGGTCACATTGTCTTTGGGACGAAATGCATTGGCTGTGTTTCTCACTCACATTGTGGCTGTGTCCTTTATTTATTATGGAATAAGAAGAGAATAAAGAATATCACTTTTATCACAAACAAGTGCTCTTGTATTTGGAGGACTGAACAATTATTCTTGGACTTACATATGGAGTATTCATTCTCCTCTTAAACAGGTTCGAGCTGACCTACTACTTAAAGAGTGCCTCTCATAATTTGTGTATGAGATGTTTGTGTTATTTGGATTTTACTGAACAGTTAACCCAGGGAGTAGGGCACCTGTGCTGTAGAATTACTTGAAGCGTGGTGGCATATTCCTCAACCGTGCTTAGTTTTCTATATTTGGGTGAAAATAAAGTAACAGTATATATTCTCTTACAACTGATAATTTGAAAATCAGACACCCCAGGTAAATATACATTTCTGATTGCTCGCCAAATGGCCACAGCTCCCATGTTATGTTATTGGTATTTGTAACATTCACTATCACTTACAGAGGCATCCTGGAACTGAGCGGATGTGTGTTGGGCCGTACCTTTTCTGGTTGGTTAACTGAAAAGCCTGCTCTTCTGGCGGAATTCAAAAAGAGAGGAGAAGGCTCTCATATGGAGTGGGAGGCCGTCCCACCCTTTAGGGGCAATGTATGAGAACGCCTGACCTCCTAATATGGTTATGTGCATTTGTAGGATATGTGCGAGCAGCAGTTAGCACAGATAGAATAGAATATGTTAGTGAAGTAAGTACTTGCAATGAACTATCAGCCTTGCCAGAAAGAAGCCTGATAATGTGGCATATACCACGAAGGTGACATCAGATCTTACTTCTCCATACCATAGCTTATGCATCACAAGTATGATTAAATTACAGACTTTCAGTTTCTTGTTTTTTACCATTCAGTGCTACTCTCCTGGCCTTTGTAAAAGTAGCACGCCATAGCCATATTATAGGCTGAGCTGAAAGACTAAGAGGTTACTACTTAAATGAGACTTCAAATACTCATTAAGGCTGTTTATCAGTCCTCAGAAACACAGAGTCCCAAAATACAGCAAAACACAGAATCCAGGTGTGCAATAATAAAAATAAAAAAACAGGAAAATAGCAAACCATAGAGAAATCCTGAGGTCTTTATAAATGTGACATAGAACAAGGCAAGAGGCACTGTTTCATTGAAACAGAGGCTGCCACATAACTACCATGTATCACTGTAGAAGAATTGGAGTTCAAACAGTTCATCTTAAGTGTTAACATGTATACCATGGGAGACATACTTGAAATATTTGGCCTGCTAATCTCTGGGGTGAAATGCATGAAACAAATGGTGGTATTTATATTCTTCGGCACATCCCAAGGTATTGTGTCCCTGACAAATCCCATACCAGATTTCAAAACAAGTTGAAAAGAAGGTATAAAAACTTGGTGAGAAAGAAGTAATTGCAACAGTTAACCATTCATGTCCCTGTATCAGCCGGCATAGCTTGGTCCGTAAGAATGGAGGGGTGTGAGCTTCAGATTTCCCAACATACCATGCTGGTTAAAATACATTATATGAAAAGCAAGGCAGGGCAGAGCCCTTATGGAGTAATAGGAAGAGAGAGGAGTGCAGAGTGTGTGGATTACTTGTAACTCAATGTTTTGTAAAATAACAATGTTAAGACCTTTAAAACAGAGACCAGAGAGTGTGTGTGTGTGTGTTTGTCTCCATGTGTAGGTAAAAATCCCTAGTGAAATGTGATAAACACCTCAACATACCTGACTTAAAGCATCTGCACCCCACTATTTACTACAAAATACATTTATTAAGGGGTGTAACACCCCCAAACACCACCCACCGAAGCTACGCCCATTCTTGTATCTGCACTATCATAATGGCCAAGAAAGCAAAGCAATCAGTAGAACTGTGTGTCTGTGTAGACATGGGGCTCTGAAATAGAATCTTGAAAGACAGAGAGCTATCAATTCAACTATCAATAATATGCTTGTCTGCCTAAATGGTGTGTAGTGGTTCCCCAAGCTGCACTTTAATCTGGGATACCATCGGCTAGTTGTGCAGCATATTCTTCTCATTCCACACTGTGCTATGGCTGTACTTGGGTATGCACTTGCATCAGCAGTGGAAGACGCTGCCTTTCAAAATGTCATCTGAAAAAATATTGTAGAAATCTCGGTAATTGTGAATGTCAGCAATTACATCCTCATGTGCATGTTCCTGACAAGAACATTACAAGGGTGTATGAATGATATTTGATATGATCAAAGATCATTCCTTCACCGAACTGGAAAAAAAAGAAATTTACGAAGCCCTAATGAAATTCTTTGTGAATGTTTTCTTCATTGCAAGGATCGCGACGAACCTCAAAAAAACGCCCAAGACATCAAATGTTCAACTGCATCCTAGATTGTATGGGAAGTAAACATTTTCTAACGATAGCCATATAACTATACAACATTTCTACCCAATCCTGCAACATGCACCGAGCCTCAGAGCACCTGTTGAAGGTTTTCGCCAAGTGGAAATGGATCAGTTGCCATGAAGAGCCATTCCAAGTGAAGTCCCTGAAAATGCTGTGCTGGAGGACACTACCTTGTGCTGTTTTGACCTTCACCGCGTGAACAAACTGTAGCCAAGTACAGTGAAACAGACCTCTCAGATAAGGCGTGGGACTATTTCCATTAGTTGGTGCTGCAGGCATTTTCACTTCTGAGGACATATGTAAAGTACTGCCTAATCATAAGCCAACCATACCTCTACGGAAGACATCATCCTGACTCCCACCCAGTTGATAAAGAAATTGATTCTACAACTACAGAAGATTAATTCCTTGTAGAATACCCCCTAGGGCAGACATTTCAGCAGTCTATCATTGCTCCACTCAGTGCCACCCCAGCTGTCAAGCAAGGCTCTACCTGCATTGGAGTACACAGAGGAATTGTGCTTGAGGCTAATCTGCTTACTATCAACACTGCTCAAGGAATCATCCAAACCACCATTAAAAATGAATGCCAGCCACTCTTACCCCCCCCCCCCCACAGAATAAATAGAAAATAACTTGCCATAAGGGAACAGCTATTGAATGTCAGAAATGAAGCAAGGGCTAGATATGATCATGAGCTGTATCAGAAGGGCTGGTTCTGGGGGGGGGGGCTCGATTAAAGGAGAATTTGGCTGTGCTGAGGTATAGAGGGTCTTTGGCTTCAGAGTATCATGGTGGGTCAGTGACTGCCTAAAGGCAGAGAGCTCCTCCTCCATTGCACGAGGCATCACAAGCATGTCATGAGCTACAGATCCTTTACCATAAGTAATGAATCACAGGAAATCATAGCACTGAAAATGCATCAGGCAAAGGTAAAAATGGGTGCATAGAGTCAGCAGCAGACTATAAAACGCCAGAACTCAGTGCAAGCAGTGACATTGCAATTTCCTTCACCAAAAGAGACATCATCCAAGATCTTATTTACTCAAGATTCATGTAGATCCTTTCCTGACTCTTGTTTCAGGTCCTTGTACAGGAGTGATGCGACTATTACAGTAAACTACTGTCTTCTGTAGGACTTGTTTTGACATCACTGAATCGAATCCTTACTGATCAACCTGCTAGAGCCCATGCTTGCTCTAGATCTCTCACAACTAGTGCTCCTTTCATTAGTGTATTTTCTGTTCCTGACACTCCTACTCCTTGTTTTGTGGATTGTGGGAGTAGTAGGCTTTCACAAATTGATACCTAAATGGAGTTTCTACCTTTAGTGACATTGTAACAACAACAGCGGCACTCATTCATGCACAATTAATCTGGTGGGTTAGAGTAATGCGGTCAGGGATTAGAGCCACCGCTCATCCTAAAAATATTGTGTGTACTTGTTATTGTTACTCCATAGCATCCACCCTACTGTTCCTGTTGTCTGTTTCCCTAACCCGGTCTTGGGGGCCTTTTGTCTATTTCTCCTGAGTAGCTGTGGGCAGGAATCCCCTGTTGTGGTAGTGAGGCACTTCTTCCAGTCCTTCAGGGACTTGCCTACCCTTCTGCTAAAGTAATGCAGAGCAGGAAACAGCGAACACACTTGGCACGTCAGCGCATCATTGAAACAAAGCCATAAAACCATGAAACAGTCTGGTTGTGTCATGACTTTGCAAAGGTCGGGAAGGTGTCCAAAATGTAAGACCATACAAGAAATAAAAACAACATGTCTACACAAGAAAAGATCAGGATCAAAGACCTGGAGACTGTAAAAGAGTGGACCGTGGTGGCTCGAGTCACGATACAGGGACTAGGTCTTCCAGTTAAGCCAGAGAAGGAAGACCAATCGGAACAAAAGAGGGTCTGCATCCAGGAAAAGGTAACCAGCAGTATAGCAAGGTCAAAATGTGTCGCAACTACTTGGTGGTATGGTTCCCATACGCTCAGTTTACTTCATTTATTTCGGTTCCCTGCATGTTTGTTTACTTGCCTTGGCTTTTCTTCAGGCTCCTATGTCAGTTTTGTGTCTTCCACACATAAACTCAATCAGAAGTCGCTGTGCCAATAGCATCCAGTGGTGCTCGCAAGCTCATGGAAAGCCTTCGGGTACTTTCTGAGTTTCTTTACCAGTGCTACCTATCGGAGCATCAGGAGATCCATATGGGGATTAGGCCCATCACTATTTTGAAATATGCACCCTTGTTTTTATACTCAAACTGTGTGTGCTTATCATTCAGTCCACACTTTCTGTCTCTTGCTAGTGCTTGACCACATATGTTCTACAATCCTCCAGAGAGAAAGACGGGTGCAATCCTGAACTTTAGGAGATGAACTCCAATCTCCAGTGTGTTTCTCCTAAACTTCCCATCACTCTGTTTCCCTCACAAGAAACTGGGGTTTTTAGTTCATTCAAGCCTTAGACTGTACCTCTTATTTGGTGGATAGTGTGGCTTAGCATTCGAGTCTGCTCATCTAAGTGTTCCATACGATTCTCCTGAGTTGAAATAGGTTTGGGCGTAAACAGATCTGTGCAAAAAGAAATGTCTTAATGTCTAATGTCTCAAGCTGTAAAACATGGGGAGAGGCCCCAGATAGATTGTCAGGAGAACTGGCTGAATAACACTGCCATTTAGGAGCACTGGCGAATGGTGTGATGTGATGAGATGACAGAAGTGGGGAAGCAAGTGCATTTTTCCCCAATGGTTCCCACATAGACCAGGCACTTACCATGCCATGTGTCAGATCTGCAATAGTCATGGAGGAACAAGGAACCTCCCCCACATCATGATGATCCAGGCAGCTGAGCGCTGATTGGTTTGGCCAGTTAGGGCCCAGTGTAGTTATCTGTTGCTTCGTGTAGGTACAGGGCCCAGAGTTAACATGGACTCAGTGGAAGCACAGCACCCACACAAGTAGCGGGAAGCTAAGTTATGAGTGGTTGACTAGGCCGGAACTCAATCTGGTAAGGCTGCGGATGCAAGCTGCATAAAAATGTTGTGCCTGATCCCCTTCCCATTTATACCTTACAACTGCTGCAGGAATTCACCTTTACCCTTATCAGTATCTCTAAAGGTAAAGATGTTTCTAGAGGTGCAACATGAGGACCGCACTGCTGCAGCTCCCTCGTCCAAGTCACCTTGCAAACAAGTACTGTCCACCCACAGTCACTTCTGCACAGCTCCTCTTCACAATATGGAGGACTGCCCAAGTGGGCTGCTCAAAGCATCAGAGTCCGCTTCTGTGAAAATAACACATTGTGCTACAGAACTGGCTGCAGAAGTATATATCTTTTTTTCACTCTGCTTATGGTACTGAGCCTAATCAAAAAGCAACAGATATCCCTCTGGGTTTCATTCAACAATTAACACTAATAATCTATTAATCTCTGATAAATTCGATCATGAATGCAAAATAACTAGCAATGGTAATTGTAAACCAAGGTGATATGCTACATTCCTTTATGTACAAAACCGTCAAAAGGAAATGAAGAATATTTACAATGAAGTCACTGTACAAAAGGATCTACAAAAATAAATAATGGTGCTCTGTGAAGTAACGTGATCACACACTGCAAGTGGGTGCATAAGTGAAAAAGACATAAAAAGATTATGAGGGAAATGTAATAGACAATGGCATTGTATATTTAAAATGATAATAGAATGAAAGTTCTAAAATAATTAGAGAAGAATCCATCAGCTTCTTAATTGCTCCTAATAGGCCACTGTCATCAATAAACAATGTATTCATGCCCTCATCTGTCGAAAGTGTTTCGACCCATCAGGTGGTTATGGCGTCATTGTCAGGACAAAAAAACATTTCGGAGCAACAGCAGATCACAGGTATTTTAGAAGATTTGTAATAGAACTCAACACGATCCAAGTACACAGTTACTTGTAAAAGTGCTTGCAGATTAATATCTGCAGCGTCACCAACTCCAGAATCAAATGGAAAACATTGTGCAGTTCCATGAAAAATGAAGCTGCAGGTTTCTTAAAGTTTCACGCTAGAAGTATAAATCACAAAGTGGCACACCTCTGATAAATTCAAAAGCCACCTTGGTGTTATTTGTGGAGTGAGGGAGAATAAATCCCTCTTCGGTGCGACTTGGGCAAAAGTAAGTATGTGGGAAATCCGTCCTCAAACAGCACGTCGGACATGCTATATTGTGCTTTATTTTTCTAGTGTGATGTTTTAAGATCAGTGCGGCTGCAATAGGTAATGATATATATATCTATCTATATATATATAAATATATATATATATTTCTAATGGATACAACTACCTGTGGATTCCTCACCTTATGAATTCTCCCAATGCGCCATCACGCTACGGAAAATTTTGTTCCCAGCTCTCCACGTCGACAAGGACGTCACAGTTGCACGACTCCGCACGCAACTCTGTCTGGCGTCACCGTGGCAATAAGAGGTCCTTGCCGGCATGCTGACGTCAGTTCCCTTTTTCCGTGCCTTCAACGCTAACGGTTTTTTCCTAGCTCTCGGGAAGCTACTGTTTCGAAGGTGTCCTTTTTTTCTCTGGTTACAAAGTCTCCTCCTAGAAAGTCAGGGTTTAAACCTTGTCGGGAGTGCGGGGGTCGTATGTCGGTCACGGACCCTCACGATGACTGCTTATGGTGCCTAAGTTCGGACCATGACGTGGAGGAGTGTGTGTCCTGCCAAAGGATGAATCTGAAGGCGCTGAAGGAGAGAGAAGCCAAACTCTTTCTGGCTAAGGCGAAGAAAGGGCACAGAAGTCATCGGAGAAAAAACAGAGTGAAACTGACGTCAGTACGCCGTGAGGACCTCTTATTGCCACTGTGGCGTCAGACGGAGTCGCGTGCGGAGCTGTGCAATTGTGACATCCTCGTCAACGTGGAGACCTGGGAAGAAAATTTTCCGTCGGATGCTGGCGCATTGGGAGAATTCATAAGGTGAGGAATCCACAGGTAGCTAGTGTATCCACCAGAAAAAAGCGTTACCGAAGGTAAGTAACTTGTTCGTTAAGAACAGTGATAAAAGCTGTTGCTAGTTCAGACTAACGCTTTATAAACATCATCTAAAAATGTCATTATTGTTAACGCTATTATATGTGACATTAAAACAATAACTAACAGCCCCACTGTCGATCTTATTTTTGCTTTGTAAAAATAGGTCATAAGTACATTTCCCTTAAATACAAACGGTTGGGGCAAATACATATAATGGCCAGTAGGGTTTCAATTGTATGTCCGCAAAGTCGACAAGCATTTTTTCCTTTAAGCGTAGGGTCCCATTTTCCCTCAAATTTATAGATCAGGATGTAAAACAGTCTAAATCTTATGAATTTCATTTTAACATAGCCAGGCAGATTTGACCCTAGACATTCTTGTCTCTGCAGTGCTAGGGTGTCTGAGACTAAGTCCATATGTTTATATTGTTGTAGTTTAGCCAAGTCATTATCCTTCTGTCTGCCAGTTAAAATTCCTCGAAATAAGCTTTTCCGAGCCAGTCGATTTAACGTTGTCAGCGACTCTAGGTCGGGCAAATTGTAGATTTATAGGGCTGTATCTTACAATATAACATCAGCTTAAGGATATTAAGGGTGACGGATCCTTCCTTGCACAGTCACAAAAAATAATTCAAGCAGTTTCTGCGGTGCATTGACTTCAAAGGTTTTAAATTCAGTTTGAGCCTGATGATACAGTGTGGAGTGGCTGTGCGGAGATGCAGAAGATTATTTACACACTGCATAAAAAAAAAATTTGATCAGAAAAAACAACCTCTCTACCAATCAGATCACTCTATTTTTTTTTTATTTGCATTCCAGCGGGATCCCCGCAGGACCAATCATCCAGATATCTCTATATCTGTAATCTTAATTTCTCAAAAACAGCTCAACACATTTACACCATATCACAAAAAGCAAACTTTCTGGGTAAAGATCTAGCTTTTTGCCAAAACGGGTGTAATACCGTTCAGCCATATTTGTTGTATCACTGTCTAAAATTCCCTACATAAATTGCATGGGGACAAAGCGGTTTTGGTTCCTCCTTTTTCTTGGCCGCCACTTGATTGATCACCCTGACACTTTCCAGTAAGGAGCAGGGGTCGATTTATTGTTTTGGGGAGATTTGTCAGATTCGTCAAATGGCACCAAAGTTATTATTAAAAAAAAAACGATCTCACTCTGGAAATAAGACCTAACTATACACATGGCAACCACCACTGTACGATATCCACATATATCAGTTACTACAGCTGAAGGATGAGGCTGTGACTAGAGCTGTGCAGATGATATTGTACCCAACACGAAGTTACTACCTCTTATCAGAATGAATCCTTGTTCCAACATCAAAGACCTCCAGTCCAGTTACAACAGTCTTATCTTAAGCCAGTGATACATTTTCATCCAAAACCAAGTTGCTTTCTGGGACTTGCACGCTTACGACTGGATATGGGTTTTAAAAAATCTCAGCATAATGAGTGCTATTATCTAAATGCCAGGAATAGATATAGTTTCTCATGAGACTTGGGGTCAGCTGACACCTATGACTGGCCAAGCCGAGCTTGCCTCACAGACAGTTCTGAACCCACTGACTGCCTGTAGCAGAGTTTACGAGCATCCTCCCTTCTAAGATCCAGTTCTGCCTGCTGGTGGGACAGTTTCATAGCTGCCAAGTTGCCCGGTCCCTGTGTGAAGTGGTGCTCGAGTCCAGCTTTTTTTTTCTTGTTCCTGACGTCATACTCATGGTTTGCTTCCGGGACTTCTTGTCTTGTTTACAGCAATTTAACACCAGGGCTTCAAGATTCAGAAGTCACAGGGAAAAAATCTGGACAGGAGCATCTCATCAAGCATTGACCTGGAGTAATTGGTAGCTACCTAGTGCCCTTCGTGAACCACAAATTGCTGTGCCTGTTGTGAGCTAGGTCTTGGGTCTGCATGGTGAGTAAACAGAGCTCTAACGTTCAATGATCCTGTCTACTGAGCTGTCAGATAATCCAATTCCATCTGTGAGCAGGACACCGAATCCAGTTTATTTTCAATGCATATTGGAATTTGTAGTCCCGTGTAACTCATTACAAAAACCAGGACTACAAGTCCCAGAATTCAAAGGAAATTTCAGTACTCATTCAGCTACTCATCCATGGAACCGGGAAACTCGGGAGCTCACAGCTCGCCCTCTCCGCTAACTAGCAGCCTTAGTTGTGCCTGCTGCTGAGCTCACTGCCTGGCACCGTGCTGAGCTCACTGCCTGGCCCTGCCTGTTCCCGGGCTCGCTCCTGGCCCTGCTTGCAGTTCCCGCTCTCCCCAGCAGCGGGCTGCGAGCAGAGCCTTCAAATCCCATTTCCCTATTAGGAGAGGAGCTGTGGGGCTGGGCTGCTTTTACATCCCAGCTCTCGTCTTTCTGGCAGCTTCGAGGGTCTCCTGCCGGTCCAGCCCCTGGGACCCCATCCTAGAGGATTCTTTATGGGACTTACCTGACGGACCCTCTCTGGTAGGAACCCGAGCCGCTCTCGCGCCGAGAACTGACTCAGAACTAGAGGCTGACGAGTGGGCGCTGCCACAGAGCGCGAAGGAGCGCTGGGATTGAGGGGGCTGGATACGGGGGTTACTTGGCACAGAGGGGGCTGGATACGGGGGGTACTTGGCAAAGAGGGAGCTGGATACGCGGGGTACTTGGCACAGAGGGGGCTGGATACTGGGGGTACTTGGCACAGAGGGAGCGCTGGGATTAAGGGAGATGGATACGGGGGGTACTTGGCACAGAGGGAGCGCTGGGATTGAGGGGGGCTGGATACGGGGGGTACTTGGCACAGAGGGAGCTGGATACGTGGGGTACTTGGCACAGAGGGAGCGCTGGGATTGAGGGGGCTGGATACGGGGGGTACTTGGCAAAGAGGGAGCTGGATACGCGGGGTACTTGGCACAGAGGGGGCTGGATACTGGGGGTACTTGGCACAGAGGGAGCGCTGGGATTAAGGGAGATGGATACGGGGGGTACTTGGCACAGAGGGAGCGCTGGGATTGAGGGGGGCTGGATACGGGGGGTACTTGGCACAGAGGGAGCTGGATACGTGGGGTACTTGGCACAGAGGGAGCGCTGGGATTGAGGGGGCTGGATACGGGGGTACTTGGCACAGAGGGAGCTGTATACGGGGGGTACTTGGCACAGAGGGAGCGCTGGAAATCGAGAGAGTGCCTGGAGTACAGGGAGCGCTGGGATTGAGGGGGCTGGATACGGGGGTACTTGGCACAGATGGAGCGCTGGGATTGAGGGGGCTGGATACGGGGGTACTTGGCACAGATGGAGCGCTGGGATTGAGGGAGCTGGATACGGGGGTACTTGACACGGAGGAAGCGCTGGAAGTCGAGAGAGTGCCTGGAGTACAGGGAGCGCTGGAAAGAGAGCGGCTGGTTAAAAGCCTGAGCGTTTGTAACTGAGGGCGCCGAGAATACAGTCAGTCAGGATTTGGAAGGATGACGGAAAGTGAAACGGAGGGTTTGGGGAGTGGGAAGGGGGACGGGTGCGCGTGTACGGAACGGTGTGTTTTGGGAACCCTGTATTAGAGAGTGCTGGGGAGACACCCTCACATAGTGAGTGGAGAGTGATGGTGTTTGATAGAGAGACACAGACAGTCGCTGGAGACGCAGAGAGAGTGCTGAGGCGCAGGGGCTTGGAAGAGAAAGTCGGTGTTGGACAGCAAGTGTCCCCGGGCTGAGAGCGCACTCCTTTAAGGTGTGCTGAAGTGAGAGGGACCTGCGGCGACAGACCGCTGCTAGCTGTGCTTGGAGGTAACACTACTTGCAGAAAGAGAAACAAAGCTGGGATTCTAGAGGGAACTGGGGTTGTAACGAATTGCCGGGGGTTAGAGTGGGTTTGGAGAGACAGTAGTTGAATGAAAGGACTCTGGGAATGGGGTGAGGGGGAGTTAATGAGTTTTGCGGTCGCAGAGACGCGCTCTTAAATTGCACTAAATCAGGAAGAGGCACTGTTCCTGATCTGGTTTTATTCCTTTACATTACCATGTTCGTAGTTTTTTTAAATATTATTTTTTATTTTAAATGGTGAGGTACAAGTCCCAGAATGCAAATGGAAAATATGGGTGGGTGAACGTCCCACGCTGGACAAGGGCGATCTGAGATGTCTTCGATTTGTGGTGGGCCTCGGGCAGTGCTTTAAATGGACCGGCAATTTTTTTTTATTTTGAGAGGGAGAGTACCTGCACTTCTCAAGGAAAATTCAATGCTTTTAATTGGAGAGTACTGGCACTTCTCAGAAACAAGCACGTACTCTGGTACAGAGTACCTGGCTTTTATTTTTCCATTCCAAGCACTGTCCTCGGGTGAGTGGGTACTGCAGTTACTTGGTGCGTAGTGGAGTCAACTTAGACAGTGCGTTGGTTTATAATCACACTGTTTGCCCTCGAGGGCTTTTTGTGAAAAACGTATGCATTTTGGGTGTTGTAGTCTTTATTTACATCCACTCAACGAATTAACCTAGCTGATAGCAGTGGTTTGTTGGTGAAATGTCCAGGACTGAAGAGGGCGTCCATGATGACATGAAGTAAGGTGGTCACCCTGCCGGAGAGCACCCTGCTGTGGTCACAGGGTGAACGATTTGCCCATTAGAGAGTGTTGCGGTCACTGAGTGTCAGGGATTTGCATGAGAGGGAGTGTTGTGGTCACTGAATATGACGGATTTGCCACGAGTGAGTGCCGTGGTCCGAGTGTAAAGGGTTTGCTATGAGAGTGAGTGTTGTGTGAAGATTTGCCATGAGTGAGTGTTGTGGTCACAGAACGTGAAGTAATTTTCATGAGTGAGTGCTGTGGTCGGAGTGTGAACGTTTTTGAAATGGGAGTGAGTGTTGTGGTCACAGTCTCAAGCAATAGCCGTGAAAGTGAGTGTTTGTGGTAATTTGAAGAGATTGCCATAAGAGTGAGTACTGTGGTCAGGGCGAAGAACTTGCTTGGGGATGAATGTAGTGGTAACAAAATAAGAATGTTTTGCAATGAAAGTGAGAGTAGCAGTCACAGTGTGAAGGTTATGCCATGACCTTGAGTGCAGTAGGCATGTGATGTAATTGCCATGAGAGTGAGTGCTGAGATCACAGGTTGTGAATGATTTGCCATTAGATTGACTGCTGTGGTGACAGGGCGTGATGGAATTGACATGAACGTGAGTGCTGTGAGAATGTGAAGAGACTGCCACGAGTGAGGGCCGTGGTCGTCTGAAGAGATTGCCATGAGTGAGGGATGTGGGAATGTGGAGGGACTGCCTGGAGTGAAGACTATGGTCATTGTGAAAGTTTTGCCAAGAGATTTAATGTGTGGTAATGCGAGGATTTTTGACTGAGTGAGGGCTGTGAGTGTGTGACGGGATTGCCACGAGAGTGAGTGGTGTGGTCACAGTGTGAAGGATTTGCCGTGGGGGAGGGTGTTGTGGACTTGCCACGAGAGTGAGTGCCGTGGAAGCCTGAAGGGATTGCCTTGAGTGAGGGGTGTGTGAAGGGGTTGCCATGGGACTGAGTGCTGTGGTCAGTGTGAAGGATTTGCCATCGGAGAGGGTGTTGGGGTCAGTGTGTGAAGGGATTGCCACGAGAGTGAGTGCTGTGGTCGGTGTGAAGGATTTACCATGGGAGAGGTTGATGGGGTCAGTGTGTGAAGGGATTGCCACGAGACTGAGTGCTGTGGTCTGTGTGAAGGATTTGCCACGGGGGAGGGTGTGGTGGACCTGCCACGAGAGTGAGTGCCGTGGCAGCCTGAAGGGATTGCCTTGAGTGTGTGTGAAGGGATTGCCACGAGACTGAGTGCTGTGGTCGGTGTGAAGGATTTACCATGGGAGAGGGTGGTGGGGTCAGGGTGTGAAGGGATTGCCACGGGAGTGAGTGCTGTGGTCGGTGTGAAGGATTTACCATGGGAGAGGGTGTTAGGGGCAGTGTGTGAAGGGATTGCCCCGAGAGTGAGTGCTGTGGTCTGTGTGAAGGATTTGCCACGGGGGAGGGTGTGGTGGACCTGCCACGAGAGTGAGTGCCGTGGCAGCCTGAAGGGATTGCCTTGAGTGAGGGGTGTGTGTGAAGGGATTGCCACGAGACTGAGCGCTGTGGTCGGTGTGAAGGATTTACCATGGGAGAGGGTGGTGGGGTCAGTGTGTGGAGGACTTACCACGGGAGTGAGTGCCGTGGTCACTTGATGGGACGAGAGTGAGTATTGGGTAAACGTGCAGCGGTTTGACGAAGAGTGCTGTGGCGCAGTGTGCCGAGTTTACAGATCGTGCGCGAGGACTGAAGTGTGTCGGGTGTAGGTTGTGTCAATGAGGCTGGTGTTGTAGTACAGAGGCTGCTTTGCTCGGAACTCGAGTGCGGGAGTAAAACGCGCTTTGACTGCCGGGTATAACAGCTCGAGCGCCAGATTACATGACAATCAGCCCACTTTACCTTTTGCCGATAATTGAACGATGCCGAAGATGTCATAATTCTGTAATGACGACACCCCCCCACGACGGCAGCAAGGATCAACAAGCAATCACTATTTAATCAAACTAGTCGCGCCTCATAAGGCAATGTCGGTTTATAGATATTTTTTTTATAGAAGTTTATTGCAATCTTGTAAACGACTTTTTAAATGACTAAAACAATAACATATTAACCTGAATTGGAAGAGTTTGGATGCTGGGGTTAGAGAGTGAGCGGTGGGTAGTTGCGTGTACAGGACCGGGGTGTACTTAGTGTGCGTGGGCCTTTTTGGGGTGTAGCTGTATGGCGGGAATTAGAAGTGGGCGAGCCAACAAATTAACTGGGAGCCCCAAACCGGGGGACTGTCCCCTCTCTTAGTCATGTACGAGCCGAGCCCAGAAAATGTTTGCTATTTAATCGCACAACCTACGTCACGGAAAATACGATAATGTTTCTTCAAAATTCAAAAAAGGCTATTTCTTTAACGTGGAAGCTTTGCCAAAAATACATCACAATATAGCACTATGAAATACTTTTTCAAAGTGCTAGTTGTTAAGCATGAACCATTAGTGCGCTAAGAGGCAAGACAGTTGCCATATGCCAACACTGTACGTGGCCCTGATTGTTACAGACCAACATAATAGTCTGTTCACTCAAACATAAAACCTTTTTGTACAACTGGTATTCTGAATTCATATACTTGAAAGTGTTTTAATACACAACAATGGAACAAAAATACATTTGGTGAAATAAAATATGTGCTTCAGGTCACACAATTTATTCAGGTTTTTCTGGTTTCACTTTGTACAAATGAGCCAACAAATGGGTATCTATTTGTCTTCCCTTTTTATGTTAACCCTTTCTTTTGACCTCTTTGCGAATTTTTCTGCAGTTTTTATATAGAGCAAACTCAACTGAATGCATTAGAGAGCTCCAGTGAGCACCAGTTAGGTCACACAAGGTTGCATTCATTTTTGCAAGGCACAAGGAGATTGAGCTGCCCAGAATCACAGGCTGTTGAGCCAACAGTGAGAATTCTAAACTTGGTTCCTCAGTTGCAAAGTTGTCAGCTCTGGCTGTAATGGTACACCCTTTGTAGACGGAGGGTGGCGGGCAGAATACACTTGGGAGCCAGCTCGTCATGGGCTCAAGGTTAAAAAATGACCAAGTTGAGCCAGATCCATGCTTCAGGTTTAAGCCTGGCTTGAGCTTTCAGTTGCTCGCCCATCTCCAGTGGAGATTTCAAACTGGGTGTTAAACCGGTGCCACACTTCTGCTACTAGGTCGTGTCTGTGCTCGGGTTAGTGTGTGTGACTGGATTCGAGAGTATGTGAAACTGGTTTCGAGAGAAAGTGCGGGCGTCCTTGGTTTGGAGGGAACGTGTTGGCACCCTTGGATTAGAGTGTGCAACCTTGGTTTAGAGTTTGATTGGATTAGAGGGTAGCTGGGGAGTATATGCCTGTTTGAGCGAGGATGTTGGTGCTCTTGGATGAGGGGGATTGCGTGTGTGCTTGGATTAGAGACCGGATTTAAGTGTGCTTGGACTGGTGAGAAAGAGGAAGTGTGTTTGGAGTAAAGAGAAGTTATGTGTGTTTGGTTTAGAGAGAGGGGATGTTTGTGTGTTTGGTTTAGAGAGAGGGGATGTTTGTGTGTTTGGTTTAGAGAGAGGGGATGTTTGTGTGTTTGGTTTAGAGAGAGGGGATGTTTGTGTGTTTGGTTTAGAGAGAGGGGATGTTTGTGTGTTTGGTTTAGAGAGAGGGGATGTTTGTGTGTTTGGTTTAGAGAGAGGGGATGTTTGTGTGTTTGGTTTAGAGAGAGGGGATGTTTGTGTGTTTGGTTTAGAGAGAGGGGATGTTTGTGTGTTTGGATTAGAGAGAGGGGATGTTTGTGTGTTTGGATTAGAGAGAGGGGATGTTTGTGTGTTTGGATTAGAGAGAGGACGCGCGTGCTTGGATTTGAGTGTGCACGGATTAGAGGGTGAGGGTGCGTGCTTGGATTAGAGGGTGAGGGTGCGTGCTTGGATTAGAGAGTGAGGGTGCGTGCTTGGATTAGGGAGGCAGGCGTGCTTGGATTAGAGAGAGGGAGGGTGCGCACGCGTGTGCTTGGATTAGAGAGAGGGTGCACGCGTGTGCTTGGATTAGAGAGAGGGCGGGCACATGCTTGGATTAGAGAGAGAGAGGGCGCATGCTTGTATTAGAGAGAGAGCGTGTGCTTGAATTAGAGAGTGCACGTGCTTGGATTAGAGAGAGAGGTTGCGTGCACGTGCTTGGATTAGAGAGAGGGTGCGTGCACATGCTTGGATTAGAGAGAGGGTGTGTGCATGCGTGTTTTAGAGAGAGGGTGTGTGCATGCGTGGATTAGAGAGAGTGTGCGCGTGCTTGGATTAGAGAGGGAGGGTGCTTGGATGAGAGGGTGCGTGCTTGGATTAGAGTGTGTGTGTGTGCTTGGGTTAGAGTGGAAGAAGGTTTATGTTCTTTTTAGAGAGAGGGGGTGTGTCCTTGGATTAGAGAGGGGTATGTATGCTTGGATTAGAGAGAGGGTGTACCCCCTGGATTAGAGAGGGGAATGTTTCTTTGGATTAGAGAGAGGGGGATGTGCCCTGGATTAGAGAGGGATGTGTCCTTGGATTAGGGAGGGGTGGGTGAACGTTTAGATTAGAGAGAGGGTGTGTGTGTGATTGGATTAGATCCTGAGATCACACATAGAGCGCTCTACATTTAGAGCGCTCCGGTTAGAGGAGACTGCATTGGCATTATAAAGGGTGGTAGTTGTGAACGAGATGGGGATGTGAGTGGTGTTCCCTGGTGAGAGAGAACCGGGGTCTGAGTGAACCTTCTATGGATGGAGTTGGATAGCTGGAGTAAATTGACGGCCGGCAGTAGATGTCGTGCTGAGAATTTTCCTGTGACATCTGTGATAGTGCTGAGGTTCTAGGGAGCATGAAATAGTGTACAAATGTGCAGTGCAGAGACGCTGCTGGAGTTAGGGAGTAAGTAGGAGTAAAGGTTCTTGGTAGTAAATGGAGAATATATAGTGAGAGGAAAACCTGGGCTCGTAGAGAAATGAGAAAGTTGTGATTAGAAAGAGAGAGCAGTAGTGTAGTACTAGGAGCGGGCTAGGGCGCTGGAGATGGCACCGTTTTGAGTGAGAGACTGCTAGGATGGGGGTGGTGCAGGTTCGAGTGAATGCCAAATTAACAAGAGAGTGCTGGTGAGTGAAACTGTGACTCTGGCCTAGGCAGGAGTGAGACGATGCTAGGATTAGAGTGAGGTTTTGGGCTGAGAGAGTTATTGGATGAGGCCGTTCAGGCACTGGAGTAGCGCTGAGAAGGTGAGCTGCTGCGTAGAGGGTGCTTTAAATGAATGGACCTCTGAAGGGGTGATAGGGTGCTTGGTTAACGACTGGTCCAGTGGTGCTGGGTCAGCGAGTGCTTTGATTGGATTGTGCAGGCCTGGGACTGAGGGTCTTGGAGTGTGGCGGGATAAGTGTGCTGGAGTGGGGAATGCTTGGTTAGAGTGTGCTGGGATTGGGGGGAGGTTCTTGGGTCGATTTTGCTTGGATGGGGTAGTGCTTGGTTAGTGTGCTGGGGTGGGATGGTGCAGGATTAGAGCGTGCTGGGTTGGGATGGTGCAGGATTAGAGCGTGCTGGGGTGGGATGGTGCAGGATTAGAGCGTGCTGGGGTGGGATGGTGCAGGATTAGAGCGTGCTGGGGTGGGATGGTGCAGGATTAGAGCGTGCTGGGGTGGGATGGTGCAGGATTAGAGCGTGCTGGGGTGGGATGGTGCAGGATTAGAGCGTGCTGGGGTGGGATGGTGCAGGATTAGAGCGTGCTGGGGTGGGATGGTGCAGGATTAGAGCGTGCTGGGGTGGGATGGTGCAGGATTAGAGCGTGCTGGGGTGGGATGGTGAAGGGTTAGAGTGTGCTGGGGTGGGGCGGTGAAGGGTTAGAGCGTGGTGGGGTGGTGCAGGGTTAGAGCATGCTGTGGTGTGCCGGTACAGGGTTTGTGTAAGCTGGGGTGGGGAGGTAGTGGGTTAGAGCGTGCTGGGTGGCGTGGTACATGGTGAGTGTGTGCTGGGGTGGGCAGGTGCAGGGTTAGAGCGTGCTGGGATGGGGCGATGCTGAAATTGAGGTTGTGGGTTTTGGTTCTGAGTTATGGTGGGAGTGGATCTAGGTTAATGGGTGCTGGAAGGGGTAGAGCTGGGTCTGAAGTGTACGGGGATACGGCTGTGCTGGGTTGGAATATGTTGGGTTGAGCAGTCTCTGATTTGAGGGACTAGTGGTAGTTTTGAGGATGCGGGGCGTTGCTGGGACTGAACTCTGCTTGGAAGGGCCAGTGCTTAGTGGGAGGGTTCCTGGATAAGACAGTTCCAGGTTAAAGGGTGTGGGGATTGAGCTGTACTTGATTTCAGAGCACATTGCTAGGTTTAATAAGGATGCCCAGAGTATGTGTGTTATTGGAGGGGCAGTGCTTTGTTAGAGGGCAGTGTTGCGGGGGAGGGTGCTTGGATGGGACAGTGCGGGCTAAGAGAGTGTTGGGGATGGAGTGGCTCTTGATTTGAATGCAGGGTTTTGCTTTGAGACTACTGGTTCTTGGTCACTCATAGGCTCTGATAACATCCCCTGAGGGCGATTTAAGAATCCAAGATTATGAGGTGATTTTACAAGAAACTGAAATAGTGAAGAGCAGTGCTTCATTTGGGTAAAAAATAAAGTGTACACTGGCCCTCGTCAGGATGCCACGTCATCTTGCACCACACATTACCCCACCAGTCTAGCACAACTATTAACTATGACGTGCCCACAAGCGTGACAGTTCTGGCTGCTTGAGGCCACTCAAAGCTATAAGAATCGTTGTGCGGCAGTTAAGCCATTTTTAATGTAGATTGGATTATTAAACAGCTGTTGTTGTGCTCATCTCAAAACTGGGCAAACAGTGCCATCATGTGGTGCACTGTAATAAGTGCTGGTGTTGAGAAGTAGATGCTGATGTCGAGCACCGGAAGCCACCAGCTCAAGTTAAGCACTAGCTTGAAGATAAAATAGTTCTGCTGTTATCAGGTGGAAAGTGGAGCCTGTCTCTCTGCTCCATGAGATGTGTTCAAGAGTTCGGGTATTTTTCTGTTATGAGATTACCTCCCTGCCCTGTGTGGCGGATGCCAAGTTCACCTGACAGGTACACCAACTCATTGCTTTTCGAGCCCACAGGAGTGTCTTCACGAATGCTTTAAATGGGCAGGTACTCTTCGGTACTGAGTACCTGCACTTCTTTAATTTGAAAGTGAGACCCTGCACTTCCTGAGCACTGCAGCAATACATTTTATCAGGAGAGTACCAGCACTTCTTGGGAGCAAGCAGATACTCTATATAATGAGTACCTTCACTTCTATATTTCCATTTAAAACGCTGCTTTTCAAGAAATTGCGCCTTGACTCAGCACGAATTATATGTAATGCCCTGGGCCAGGGTGGAAGTTCAGGTCTATTCATTTTGGAGTGAAGCTCAGCGAGTTAAGTGCTCTCTGATGAGAAATGCGGTTATTTGAAGGTCACGAGTTATGCCAGTATTGCCTTGAGAACCTATTAAGGTCACCCGGTGCAATGTTTATTGCTCCTGATGTATTCGGACACCCGTGGATTGGAATATACATGGTGCGATAAACAGCACCCAATTACTTCCGTAGAAATGGGGCATAACATGCGGATTTTAGTGCTTATCGACACAAATTATGCATGTCCCTTTTTTATCGGCAGGTTTTACCTCCGAAATTTATTGATGGGGTACTGTGCTATATATATATATATATATATATATATATATATATATATATATATATATATAATGTGCCATAATGCATAAAAAGGGTTACCACTGGCATCACAAACAATGAAGAACACAGTTAACCTGAACTTAAGCCTTCAATGTTACCGATGTATGGGAATTGGTAATAGCACCTGTCCAAGCGCTTGGAAAAGGCAGGAACGCTATAGAAACCAATCTTCACTTGTTGCCCGATGCCTGGGATGTTGTCAGTCTTTGAAGCCTGGCAGGTGAGGTTATATTTCTGTTGGTTGCAAGCTGATGGTGGCTCGTGTCGTTTTTAGCATTCACACAGTCTCTCTTTATCGATGTGATCTTTTCGTCAAACGTATAATTCGTTTTCTACAAGTGCGGAGAGGCCTCCTTTGTTTGACCCATGAAGAGAAGTCAAGTGATAGGGAGGCTTTTTTTTTTTTTTTACATAGTCAGAATAATGCTAGTGGGATCGCACGGAATCCTATTTAAAACCAGGCCCAAACAAGCACCCTTCATAAAAATATGTTTGTGATAAGCCTGAATTCTAGAACGGCCTTTTTATGGGCGAGCACAAAGTGCTCCATCCATTCTGTAATCTCTTTTTGGGCTTGAAACCACACCCATTCAACGTCAGTCACTTACATTGGTTCGTGGGCTTGCCTGTTAAAATCCGCTTGCTTTCATTTGTGAACGGCATGCATACGTCATGCCTTTTCCGGTGTTTAGCGCACCTACACAGCACCGGTAAAGTACCAAAAACATACGAGGCTTGATTTTTTCAGCCTGGAGTCCAGACTACTTTATCTGTTTATTTTCCACCGAGCGCGATGACACTGCATGTTACATAGCGCGATGGCTCTGTGTTTTTTTTTGCTTTTCAACGCTAATCGCTCTAACTCGAACAAATGCAAGACCCGTTGCATTGAAAATGCTTGTAGTAATTTTGTTGCCGCGTTGATCCTTACTGGGTCATTTACAGCCTGATGTTAACTGCAGACACAAACCACTGGGGTGTAAACGATGTTTGCATCTGAAATCGGGTTAGTTTTTTGCAAGCGATTAATACCTTGGTGTAGAAAAAAAATAGAACCTGGGAAGGTAAATGTTGTTTCATTTTAGATTTCATGCGGCCATTTTGTAGTAGAGGAAGTGTCCAGGGAAAACTTGATGGAGCACAAAATGTGCTCAATGTACAATAGTCACTACTGCTAACAAGCATTTTCAATGCAAAGGGTCTCGCATTTGTTCGAGTTAGAGCTCTTAGCGTTGTAAAGCACACAAAAAAAAATGCAGCGTGATCGCGCTATGTAAAATGCAGCGCAATTGCGCTGTTTGGAAAATAAACAGATAAAGTAGTCCGGACTCCAGGCTGAAAACATAGAACCTCGTATGTTTTTGGTACTTTACTGGTGCTGTGTAGGTGGGCTAAACACCGGAAAAGGCATGACGTATGCATGCCTTTCACAAATGAAAGCAAGCGGATTTTAACAGGCAAGCCCACGAACCAATGTAAGTGACTGAGTAGCATGGGCGTGGTTTAAAGCTCATTGAGAGATTACAGAATGGACGGAGCACTTTGTGCTCGCCCATAAAAAGGGTGAAGCCGGTCTGTGCCTAGTTTTACCTATGCCCTGCAAATCGCCCGCTGCTGTTCCAAAAAACCAAAAAGGGACGTAATACATTCGGCCTTTTTCGTGAGATGATGCATCTTAACTGGTGGGCACGTGGTTACAATGTGCAACAGCCTGGCGGTAGCAGTGCACAAGAAAGCGCTATTTCAAGGGAAGCCACAGTGAGGCCATGGGGCTATAACTGGGGCAGAACTTGGAGCCTTTTCCTTGAGTCTAAGTGGCTGCTAACACATTTCAGATCAGGCACAGATTTAGTAGCGATATATAAGGAGTTTTACAGCCCCGTACTTTGCAGAGAGGACATTCGGAAAAGAAAAAAAAAAAGAAAAAAATACCAAATCAGTCTGTGGCGAAACTCCTCACCGAACCGTCGACGGTGCCATTGTAGAAAACAATACGTTATGCTGTGGCCTAATGCAACATTTTATGACATTGGAGTCGTTGATTGTGGATAGTAGGTCTTATAGCGCCATTGTGAAAGTGCGGGCTCGAGGTGCGTGTGATACAGACCGATGTCTGGCAGGCGAGTTGCACAAGGAGCACATTGCAGTTCGTGATGTTGTGTAAATGGGTTGACACTTGCGGGTGTGTTGATGTACAGATTCGTCCGGAAGATAGAGGAGGCTTACCGGGAGTGAATGAATGCTGGAGCTATAACGCGCCTCATGAAGACAGCTGCGCCTACTAGCTAGAGGAGGGATTAGCAAACCATCAAGAGAGAAGTCAGGTGATAGCTGCAAGACTCCGTGCCGGGTTTGACCGCCGGCCTGCATTGGCCCTTTCAGCCAAGAATACTTTACATACTGGGGTCATAACACCAAAGGTTAAAGGTGAACATAGAAGCCCTGGACTGCAGGTTGGTTTTTCGTTAATGAGGCAGGACTGGCCAAAGGTGTCTCCATGAGAAGAGGCAGCATGTCAGCTGTGCCCGTGGTGAGGCAGCATTCAGTTAGCATTGTTGGCTTTCAGTGGCATCGAGTAGTTGTAGAAGTGAGCGAAGTATAGAGGGTTAGGGCGGAATTAAGGCTATTTACGTTTGTAATATTGGACTGTTTTGTGATGCTGCAGTGCTTCCTTGTGGCTATAGTTAGGATAACAGCTGGCACGATCATTTAGCTCGGAGGAAGCGACGTCTCCCTCTGGTTTAACTTGAACTGTGTGAGGCTGGTTGAGTGGACACGAGTTCGAATCCTCTTAGTTTCTTTGACATTATTGTATAGGGCATTAATGCCGATTACAATCTGTAAAGCCTAAAAACGCAGATTATTAAGGCTATTGCTAGACGAAGTCTAAAAGTGAGCTGGCCACGGTCTCCTCATTTTAAAAACACTTAACAAATTAAAATTTGCTCTACAATGGACTTAAAAGCAAATTGTAATCATTGACCACCAAGGCGATCTCCCTATTAAACAATGACACATGATCAATTAGTTACGCATAGCCGATTTTTAAAAGATGGGCTTAAGTAAGCACACCCGTAGCCCATAAAATCCTAGATTTTAAGATGAGTCAAATATGAAGTGCCCTCCCCCACCACTCTACAAGAAGAATCTTGAAAAGGACTCGTCAGTGGCAAACTTTGACGTTTCGAAGCATTCCGTCCCGTCCACATGGCAGGGACCTGGTGGCAGTGTGTAAGAGAGAGGGCTCAAACATGCTTTCCGTTTTTATCTCACAAGGAACGTGCATGCTTTTTGTCTAAGGAAGTTTAATTATCTTGCGCTGTAATTGTAAAACATTTTTTTTTTTTGTCAATCTTACATTGCCAGTAGCAGTACTGAAACAGTCAATTTATTTGTGCATTGTTTATATATGTTATTTCAACTACACAGCAAATACCTATTTTCCTAACCCATTGCATTGATTACTAGCACTCTGCGCCACTAGAATTATGTGGAAGCAGAGAACTAAATTAAGCGTCAAGAAAAGGCAAATTATGCAGCGTAATGCCGCACATTTTGTGAAAGTATTGCTTCGTTATTTGGTGTTTTTGAATATTAATGACCAACTGAAAGATGAATCATCAACCTTTAAGGGCCTACCACTGCGCTGGAGCACGTCTCCAGGTTTTTAGTAACATTTGAGTCGATTGAGCAAAAAAAACTTTTTTTTTTTTTTGCCTTCCCGGCCCTCTTATCTATCTGCAATCAGCTGAGATACAAGTATTCTGCAACCACCTGTTGGGGTAAACATCTTCCCCCGAAAAGAGTTATTTGGTTTATCCAAGATTATCTGTAGTTTCACAGTTGTTTTCCATCCTGTTTTGTGTAACGTACACATCCAGGGATTTTTTAGTGTTTGTCAGGCTCCTTCAGTTTCCACCAATTCAACTATGCCACATCGTACAGTATAACACCTTTTCTGATCGCTCCCAACAAAGATTAACATCCGTTCTACTTCTACTGCAAGCCATTCCAGCAGGGCAGCGATGAATAGATTTAAAAGAACAGGTGCCAATATGCAGTCCTGTTTGAGGTTTGAAGCCCTTGTTTTCTATAGGGTGACCAGGTGTCCCGGATTTGCCGAGACAGTTCTGATTTTTCACCATCTGTTCTCCCTGGTTTCTGTAAACGTAGCACATGTCCCGGTTTTCAGAGAGTGCGCACAAAACAAGGAGGGAGACAAGTTTTCATGCGTATATCTAGTTAGCAGTCCCTAGAGGAAAGCAAACCATTTAACACAGATTATACTGTATGCACAAGTTGCATTTCATTCTCCTTGGCGCCTCACGGCCTACGTTTTCCGTGTAGTGAGCCATGGGTGTCGGTTCACCAAAATTCCAATCAATCATTGGATTTATAAAGCGCTCTACGTACCCGTGAGGGTTTCAAGGCGCTGGGAGGGGGTACTTTTACTGATCGAAGCAGTGCTTTAAATGGGCCGGTACTCTCTGGTACTGAGTACCGGCACTTTTTTATTTTGAGAGGGAGAGTACCGGCATATCTCAAGAAAAACGTAATACTTTTAATTGGAGAGTACCGGCACTTCTGGGAAACAAGCAGGTACTCTGGTACGGAGTACCTGCACTTCTATTTTTCCATTTAAAGCACTGGATCGAAGAGCCAGGTCTTGAGGAGTCTTCTGAAGGTGAGTAGGTCTTGGGTCTGTCGTAGGTTGGTGGGGAGGGTGTTCCAAGTTTTGGCGGCGAGGTATGGGAAGGATCTGCCGCCAGAGGTCTTTCTTCGAGGATGCTGGGAACGACGGTGAGGTTAGTGGGGCGAAGCTGACGGGTGGGGTTGTAGAAGCTGAGTCTGTCGTTCAGGTAGGCTGGTCCGGTGTCGTGGAGCGCTTTGTGAGCGTGGGTAAAAAGCTTGAAAGTGATCCTCTTGTCCACGGGGAGCCAGTGAAGGTTTCTCAGGTGGTGGGAGATGTGGCTGTGGCGGGGTACGTTGAGGATCAGCCGGGCGGAGGCGTTTTGGATGCGTTGGAGGTGTAGTAGGTCTTTTGCTGGGATACCTGTGTAGAGTGCGTTGCTGCAGTCCAGCCTGCTGCTGACGAGGGCCTGTGTCACCGTTCTTCTGGTCTCTGTTGGGATCCACTTGTAGATTCTACGGAGAATGCAGAGTGTGTTGTAGCAGGAGGAGGAAACTGCGTTGATCTGTTTGGACAAGGTGAGGGAGGAGTCGAGGATGAAGCCCAGGTTGTGAGCTTGGTCGGTGTCAGTGGGGTTCCTACTGCGGCAGGCCACCAGGAGTCGTCCCAGGCGGAGGGGGTGGGTCTGAGGATGAGGACCTCCGTCTTGTCCGAGTTCAGTTTCAGACGGCTGCTTCTCATCCATTCGGTGATGGATTTCATTCCCTCGTGGAGGTTGGTTTTGGCGGTGCGCGGGTCTTTGGTGAGTGAAAGGATGAGCTGGGTGTCGTTGGCGTAGGTGAGAATGTTGAGGTTGTGTTGTCGGGCCACTTGTGCGAGGGGGGCCATGTAGATGTTGAACAGCGTCGGGCTGAGGGATGAGCCTTGGGGGACGCCACGAATGATGTCAGTGGCTTCGGAGCAGAAGGGGGGGAGGCGGACTCTCTGGGTTCTGCCAGAGAGGAATGAGATGATCCAGTCGAGGGCCTTTCCTTGAATTCCGATTTCTTGGAGGTGTGATTTCAGGGTGCTGTGGCAGACTGTGTCGAAGGCGGCAGATAGGTCCAGGAGGATGAGGGCTAATGTTTCGCCGTTGTCCATTTGGCGTCTGATGTCATCTGTGGCGGCGAGAAGGGCGGTCTCAGGGCTGTGGTTTCATCTGAAGCCGGACTGGGAGGGGTCCAGGATGTCGTTGTCTTCGAGGTGGCTGGTTAGTTGTGTGTTGACAATTTTTTTCAATCACCTTCGCTGGGAAAGGGAGTAGGGAGATGGGTCGGAAGCTCTTGAGGTCGTTTGGGTCTGCTTTGGGCTTCTTGAGGAGGGCGCGGATTTCGGCGTGTTTCCATCTTTCCGGGAATGTCGCTGTTTCGAAGGAGATGTTGATGATCTTCCGTAGTTGGGGGGGCAATGGTGGAGCTGGCTTTGTTGTATACGTGGTGGGGACAGGGGTCTGACAGAGATCCTGAGTGGATGGAGTTCATGATCTTGCGTGTCTCTGTGACGTTGGTCCAGGACGTCAGGTGGTTTGTACAGGTGGGGTGTTCGGTGGTGGGGTCTGGCGTGGGAGTGGCGTTGAAGCTGTCGTGGATGTCGGTGATCTTCTGGTGGAAAAAGGTGGACAGTGCGTTGCAGAGTTCTTGGGATGGAGGGATGTCGTTGATGTTGGCGCTGGGGTTGGAGAGTTCTTTCACGATGCTGAAGAGCTCTTTGCTGTCGTGTGCATTGTTGTCCAGGCGGTCTTTGAAATGGGATCGTTTGGCTTGTCTGATGAGTTGGTGGTGCTTGCGGGTGGCGTCCTTGTGGGCTGTGAGGCTGTCGGGTCTGAGTTTGAGGAGCCATTCCTTTTTTAGCTTCCGGCAGTTGCGTTTGGAGTTAAGGAGGTCGTTGGTGAACCAGGTGGCTTTTTTCTGGTTTGGTTGTCGGTGGGTTTCTTGAGTGGCGCGAGGGTGTTGGCGCATTCGTTGATCCACAGAGTGAGGTTGTGGGCTGCGGTATCTGGGTCGGTGGGGTCGGGGGGGAGGGTTCTGGGCAAGGGTGTTGGTAAGCTGGTCTTCTGTAACTTTGCTCCAGCATCGGCGGGGTGGTTTTTGGGTGCGATGGTGCTCGGTATGTTTCTTGTAAGTGAAATGGATGCAGTGGTGGTCGGTCCAGTGGAGTACGGTGGTATGGTTGAAGGTGACGTGGGCGCTTGAGGAGAAGATGGGGTCAAGCGTGCGGCCAGCGATGTGGGTTGGTGTGTCGACGAGTTGTCTGAGGCCGTGGTTGGTGAGGTTGTCGATCAGAGTGTTGGAGTTGGTGTCGTCGTAGTTCTCCAGGTGGAAATTTAGGTCCCCGAGGAGGATGTAATCCATTGAGGTGAGTGCATGGGTGCTGGTGAGGTCGGCGAGGGATTCGCTGAAAGGTGCTCATGGTCCGGGGGGTCTGTAGATGAGCGTTCCTCTGAGAGTGGTGTTTGGGTCGGTGTGGATGCGGAAATGTAGGTGTTCGGCGGTCTTGAGAGAGTCGTCGGTGTGGGTGTCGATCTTGAGGGTGGATTTGTGGGCGATGGCTATTCCTCCTCCGATTCCGTTGGTGCGGTCCCTACGGATGATCTTGTAGCCGTCCGGGATGGCTATTGCGATGTCGGGCTCCGAGGAGTCGTTCCACCAGGTTTCGGTCAGGAAGGCTACGTCTGGGGTGGTGGAGTCGAGCAGGTCCCAGAGCTCGATGGCGTGCTTGCGTGCGGAGCGGGTGTTGAGGAGTATGCAGTGGAGGTGGTTTGTTCCGGTCTTTGTTGGTTTCATTGTTCTGTCGCAGGTGAATCTGCAGGTGCGGCATGAGAAGGGTCCGTTGGTGTTCCTTGGTGAGGACTGGAAGCATGCTGTGATGCGGCCGGGATTGAGGGCGTTGAGTTGGTCGGCTGTGTAGCGGCGTCTGGAGGTGCAGGGGTCTTGCGGACCAGGGGGTGTGGTGCTGGGCGCGGTCCAGGCGCAGACGCGCAGCGACCGCCATTAAGAAGGGGGGAGGGAGGAGCAGCTGGGAGGGAGCAGCGAATGGGGGCACGAGGGTGGCGGGGCCGCAGGGAGGCAGCGGCGGGGAAAAACGGCTCTCAGAGAGACGGCAAGGGGAGTGCACAAGGGGCAAAAGCGGCGGAAAAAAACCGAAAAAGGCACAGAAGTAGAAACTGAGGGGTGAACGGCACACTAGTACAAGGCACAAAAAACGAGTCACAATAACATGAACGGCACAGTAATTCACAATAATTCAAGTCACAATAACATGAACGGCACAATAATTCAAGGCACAGAGAACAAGTCACAATAACTTAACGGCACAAAGCACAAGTCTAGTGACGCTTACCAGAGCCCACTAGACACCAGGGATGAGGCGCAGGTGGATGCCTACGGGTGGAGGAGGGCCTCGAACACGCGATCGGCAGCGTGTGCGGGGTCAAGGACAAGGGAACAGCTTGGTGGTGCTGCGGACGTGGGGGAGCGATCTCCTGACCAAAATCAGGTCAGAGGTCGCTCACCCTCGACGCGCAGTGACTGCCATTAAGAAGGCAGGGGGGAGCAGTTGGGAGGTGGGAGGGAGCGGCGAATGGGGGCGTGAGGGGGGTGGGGCCGCAGGGAGGCAGCGGCGGGGGAAAACGGCTTAGAGGGAGCCAGCAAGGGGAGCGCACAAGGGGCAAAAGCGGCAGAAAAAAACGGAAAAAGGCACAGAAGGAGAAACTGAGGGGTGAACGGCACACTAATATAAGGCACAAAAAACGAGTCACATGAACGGCACAGTAATTCACAATAATTCAAGGCACAGAGAACAAGTCACAATAACTTAAAACGGCACATAGCACAAGCATAGTGACGCTTGCCAGAGCCCACTCGACACCAGGGATGAGGCGCAGGTGGATGCCTGCGGGTGGAGGAGGGCCTCGAACACGCGATCGGCAGCGTGTGCGGGGTCAAGGACAAGGGAACAGCTTGGTGGTGCTGCGGATGTGGGGGAGCGATCTCCTGACCAAAATCAGGTCAGAGGTCACTCACCCACGGATAGCGGAAGCAACCTCTCATACAGCTTGATTTTAATCACATCAGAGGAAGTGACATCATACGACCATTGACTTTTACCGGAAGGCATTTCACATGACCCTAATATTACAACAATTGAGGCTTTGCATTGGATAGTAGTCTGAAAAAAAGCAAAGTTGCGCTGTGTGCTGCTTTGTGTTATTTTGTGTCAAGGGGGCACTCCGTGGGTAGTGCATGGGTGTCCAAGGCAACTACCCGTATGTCTAGATTGAAAACCGTAGTAAACACCAGTAGGCAGGAATTTGCTCCAAAGTATTATTCCTCCTCGAAGCGGATGTAACGAGCAGAAATCTTTCATTTTTGTTTCTCATTTTCCGAACTGTGCACGTGTTGCATTGTACAGCACAAAGACAAAGTGAGAATAACCCTAAAGCATAGTTTTTGTATGGGAAGGGACCACTTGCAGTGCAAAACGTATGCTTCGGAGAACACATGTACACTTGCACTATGGGCCAAGGTTGTGAGTGTTGGTGCATGTCTGCCAAAAGTGCACTAGTGCAAGGGGAGAGAAAAAATGCATCAGATCTTTTTAGATTTGGAAAAAAAAAATCTTTCCTTTTGATGCAAGGCAGTGCAGGAATCTTTGGTGCAGCATTATATTGCCTTGCATCAAAGAATAGAAAATCTGGGACTCAACCTCACTACGTCACATGATTCTCACTCACTTTAACTCACGCACACATGCTTCCACATACACACCTTCTCATACCTACATGCTCTCTCACTTAAACACACACACTCCACAGCCATGCATACAACATATGTTTAAAACCGTTTTTACTTACCCCCGCTGCCTCTAAAGGGCCTGCCTAAGTGTTCTCCATTTTTTTATTAGACTAATAGTGGATAACATTTACTATTAAAAGAATGATAAATGGGCAGCTATTAATGACTGAGGAGCCATCCCTGTGTTCTTGGCACAGAGTTTGCCACTGCTGAGGCCAGAGGTTGCAAAGGCAGTGCCAGGGACAAGCCAGGGGTTCCAGCTCATCAAAACATTGCTGTGCTGTCTTCCAGATCTGTAGTTTTGCTCTCAGAAAGTACTCACACAGTCGGCTTGAGTGAAACAATTTACCTTAAATGTTTGTTGACCACTCATGCTAGGAAGGGCCACTCACAATAAGGACACTGCTACTGCCATTTTGGATTTGTAGTTTTGCACTGAAAAATTACCCGAACAGCCTTGCTGCTGGCTTTAAAGAATAACTTGAACATTACTTCTCAAATTAATTTTTTACTTTGAAACTATGCGACGTGGCGTAATCTTGGTAATTTGACCTAAATGTCATTATGAAGTTCCCAAAATTACAACAATTCTGCCAGTTTGATTTCGCACAGACTTAATCACAGATTATACATCTCCATGCTTTACTCAACTATTCATCTGTCAGAAGGTGATCAAATATGTAGAATGAGTCCTTTAACAGTGACACCTATCGTGTACCACTCAACATGTAAAACCCGACATCTGCTGCTGTTGATTTCCAGCTTAAGTGAGGCATCAATACAGATCCTGTGAGGAGTAAAAGAACCTTCTTTTCTGGCTCTGCCCAAGCCCCTTCTCTGGCACTCTTGCTCCATAAATCTATCTCATGTAGACACATCACTTGTGCTTGTGGGGTCCACGGAGATATTTGTGTGAGTGATGAAAACAGCATGAAACGGTCGTCAGCACATTGTTTCACTCAAAAGCACACTTAAGAAGGATCATCTGGTCGGCCAAAGAAAGAGATGATTTACCTGTTTGCCTGTGAATGGAAGGCAAGCGCTATACCGCATGGAGAAGAGTCAGCCATCTGACCGACTCGCACATCCTGCGTGGGTTTAGTCTCATGGGTTCGTGCCACATCTCTGGTGCCCAAAAGATCACAAAACAGATTCTTGTGTGGCTTCCTTCTTCTTGCTGTAAATGCTGTCAACAGTTCCCAACTTCTGAATTCAGTCCAAGTCTACTTGTTAAAATATATTTTATTTAATTCTTATTTTATTACAACAGTCCCTTTGTGTCATGCCAGATGCTTCTATATATAGGTAGCTCCCAGCCAGTGGCTGTCGGTAATTAGAGCAGTGGGAGGGGGGCACTTCGGCCACCCATGCACACTCACACCCATGCATGCGCACATTCACAGCACACACCCACAAATCCCCATACCTTCGAACATACATGCATGCATGCACCAAAAATTAAAAAAACATAACTTATTGGCTGCAGCCTTTCAGATAGGGAGCCTCAGTGGTTACAGAAGGGATGGGACACCCGCCTCCGCTCATTAGCTGACCCAAGAGGAGGTGGCAGTTCCTAACTAGTCTGAGTGGGATGGGTTCAGTGAGGCTGCTGATCGCACCCCACTATGTGATGAGGTGTCACTGATGGACCTTAGGCTCTGGGCCCTTCAGGGCTCCAAGTTGAAGCACCGAGGTCTAAGGCTATCAGTGATGATCCCTTGTCATGAGGAGGAGGTCATGGAGGCACTTTCCCAGGTTGAGAAGGTCACGCCCATTGGCCTATGACATCTTCAGCCCAGCCAAGTTTTGCTAAAGGAGCCAGCTACCTGCGCATAAATAGTACCCGGCTGCCTGACCGGAACAAGAAGAGTGTCTGAGCAAAGATCACCTGACAGCCTGACCAACACTTGTCACGTCAAGGATTGGGAGAAGTGGTTGTGCGGCTCCTCTGCCCTAAAGGATGGATCACTGCTATTTCCGACAGTAATCAATATTACACTGAGCATTTATATAAATATGTCAAGTTTTTAATGCTCACTGCTCCTATTCAGTTTCTATTTGCTCTCCATTAACACGTTACCACATTTCTACGCAGTGACACCTGTGCAGTCTTTATATTGACAAAGCGTCTAATTTATTTTCTTTATAAGCAATAAATGGATAATAAACAACTTTAAATTGGGTAGTCCTATTTTACAGAGTACCCTCCTTCATGTGAACTTGTTAAGACTTATGTTAAGTATAGGTATTAAGTGAAGGATGGGTCCCCTCACCCTGTAATGTTGTATATGATCAATGCTTAATTTGTGAAAGAATATGTGCCAGTGCCCAAAGGCCTGCTCAGAAACCCCGAGGCTGGAGCTATTACATGTCTGTGTGCTGAATACCAAGGCTTTATAGTCTGGGATCCACCTCCTGCTTCTTGAATGGACTACTAGATGCTCCCCACCCCCTTTATCCCACTTCTGCATGTTCCTGCCTTCTCCCTTTGTGATGGGTTTTTCTTCTTTATCTTGCTCAGTCTTAACTGTTCTAGTGTTTTTTTTTTTCCCTCTCTCTAGCTATCGGTAAATGTCTGATACTGAAAAATAAGTGTTGGTCCCCAAAAATGAGTGCTGATGATCCCCATTGGCTCAAATTAATCACTGGCTATAATCCTCTCCCTCTGCGGTGCAAGTTCGCCATGCATGCTCACTCTAAGCCTTGTCATTGTCTGGTTCAGCTGTTACTAATGAGTATGAATGGAAACAAGGGATTCATATTAAGTGAAGTATGGCAAAGCCAATAGGGCTGGCTTGTGCTGCAGTCACACAAGTGATTACTATATGTCCCACTTGAGTCAAAAGCATAGGGGTGCACGTCTAGTTGCTGGTGATGGAGGTCCTTGTTGAGTCAACAGCAGCAACATGGCCCAGTACTACAGAATATTATTAGATATCCCTGTTGATGTTGAACTATTTTCATAAAATAATAGGGAAAAAGTCCTATTATTGAAAACTTTTGTTGGGGATGAACATTTTCATATAAGTAACAATTTTTGTATGAAACTGTGCTCAGCCATTACTCTTCTACAGGGTAGCGAATGCAGGCCGGGCCATGAGAACATCTGCAGACCCACAATCCTCCACACAATATCTGCAGACCCGGAATACGTCATTGTCACAGGAAAAAGCATTTCCTAATAGTATTTAGGTCTAGCAAAGGGTTTAAGCCTTTGCTGCCGTATTGTTTTTGTAGAAGCGCATTATGATGTGTAAACACACTCCTAATGCTAAAGGAACCTTATTGTTCCTTGTTCGTATTCATTGCGTAGAGCTTAAGAATTATGAGATGAAAGAATGCGCAAGGGCAGATGAAGGAGCATAAAAGACGGTCCACCTCTTGAGTTCCATTTACAATGGCATCCTCCTTAGAATGGAGGAGTCATTACTGTAACTGAAATACCTATTCAGAGGTGACAGACATTTATTCTTATAACTGAGTACTCGCATGGCATTCAGCCAGCAACAATTGGACTACTGTGGCGTGTACAACCAACAACACAGGAGGAGGAGCAGTTTAATAAAGGGACCACATTAGCACATTTAAAAGACAGAAACACAGAACAAGACAAAATTAAAAAGAATCCAGCCAATCAGAAGGTGACTGGCATGCCAACGCTTGACGGATGCTGACTCACTCTACATATCGGAAGCAGCTAGTCTTGCAGGCAGCTGTGTTGGCCAGCCACATGTACAAATGACGAAGAGCCAATTTGCGTAAATTAGTAAACACCCATTCCACCCACCTATGCTTAATTGCATCAGCACAGCAATGGGCGCTCACTTTTGGCAAAGCAAGTTTCAAGCCTATTGTGTGCCGAAACTCCCAGTACTCTTACAAGGAGCTGGGGAGGCAGCACTGGCTGGAGGACAACAAGGGGCAGATGGAGTACTGCATGCCAGGGGGCCTTGGGCAGATGAACAGCAGAGTGCCTGAGCTTACATTGGGGATTACTGGCCCACTTCTTCACATACCACAGCAACGTGTCCCTGGTACCTAGTGGCCGCATCACAAACTGTAAATAAAAACCACGGTAGAAGCGTAATCCTAAATCTAATGTGGTAACTAGTCTCAGAAAATGTAAGGAAAATAGATACAATTTTAACCTGCCGTAGACACATTGTTTTCAATGCGTTTTTTAAAATGTATATCAAATTATCAAACACTGTTATGTTAATTTCAAGATTGGAGAGGAAGTGCTATCGTGTGGTGGACTTTCATTAGTTCCTGAGTTAAGTGCTGGGGTCCAGTGCTAGAAAGCACTGGCTCAAATTAAGCACCCTGCTGAGTTGAGAGAATTTCCATTTGGGGAATCGTTTCTTGAATGAGCTGGAAAGAAAGGGGGTGCCGCCATCAGCGGTGTAACAAAACTAGAGGGGCCCCCTGCAAAGTACATAGAGGCCCCCCCCTCCAAATTCAGTCAGCAGTTCTCATGCCAGGGTACTGTGCTGAGGGGGCCCCCTGGCGTTCTCATGCCCCCCCTCCCTGCACCGCGGGGGCTGTGGGTGCCTTTCTTATGCCACTGGCTGCTATTAATGGTAGGTATCACTATGGTAAGTGGTTTTGGGAAGACGTCTGGTGATCTATATATTTTACATTATTGTGTAGGACATAATCATAAGAAAACACTGATTCATTCCAGTGTGGTTGTGTGAATATTCTCCCTCTTCGAAAAGCTTCTAGGAGACAGTGGAAGGTGATACTGGTTTATCAGAAGGAGACAGCATCTCTAGAAGTGTTGCCGGGTGGATTTCAAGGGGAATGTTGGCAGTGCAGTATTTGGTTGATGCACTTGTCCTCGTTTTGATGTGACAGTTTCTACTCATTAGCATACTATCACCCTGCTTTCTACTTCCTCAGGTACGTTTTGTGACCTTTGAGACACTAGTCCTCAAAATGCCTTAAAACGTGGACGACGCAGGAGGATGGTGGGGTGGTGGGTTTCCCAGCATCGGGCGGGGAGGGGGCTTGTTCGTGGAAGGGGTATGAAGAAGTTGTGTCACAGCCTAATGTTGAGAACAGTTTTTTTTCACAATGCTCCCCTTTCCTCTTTAGGCCTCTCCTTCTGTGGTGCGAGAAATTAGGAAATTATTGTTCCCCTCTTCCAAACACTGCACAGATGGCATCGACAGTTACATCTCACTTAGGTGCACATGTTGGTTCTTTTACACTCACTTACATCCCTAGAATTAAGAATCGATGGTCTGCCATACATACACCCACAACAAAAGCCCTCAGCGCGCCATTCTTGCGCTCGGCGTCTGATTAAGTTCGAGGGTTTACAGAGCTACTTATAGGTATTTTGCAATAAGAGAATGATTGTGCTAATGCAATTCATTTTTTTGATCCCTGGATTCAACCCAGGTTTGACTGGGCTACATAAACACATTGGAAATTGCGAAACACTCTTTATTGCACAAATGTCCTCCGGTGTTTTTTGTGATTTGATGCTAATGTCAGCGTCCTGAATGAAAGCTAAATTGCTGATTATGCCGTTCCTGTCTCTTGTTTGTGTTAGTTGATCACTCTCTAAAGAATAAATTAGCGCCTTTACTTACATTTTCAGGTTTAGCAGGCATGGGGCTGTGACGCTAGATCAGGATGGCCAATCTCTTCTATAAGACTGCTGAACAAATATATATTACTGTATTTGCCAGTAACGGAGAGTGAATCACTCTTTGATACGTTATATTTCTTAAATCCCAAGAAATCCTCTCTAGCAAGTTCATGGGATTCTGTCCCCATGGACGGGCCAGCAATTCTAAGCCATAGGAGGAAGTGCCAGAAACCTTAAAACAATTCAAAGGGCTGAAATAGGGTGGGCGAAAGGTGCACAAAGGAAAAACAAACCTCACATGAGACCAGAACGTCACTCTGTAGGAAGCAGAAGACAGAAGATCTCCTCTGAGTGCAAGAAAGTTCCAGGAAATAAAAAAATTATCCTGTCAGGTTTGGCAAATCCAGCCAAATCCCTTAGAAAGTCGTATTCCAAGCCAAATGGAAGATGCAGAGTTTAAGAGCGAAAGTTGTCAGGAACCATTCATTCATTACCGTATTGTAGGAGCACGAACTATCAGGATGTGCTAAAATTGTAACTGTATTAAAAATCATTTGAAAATTCCAAAAGAATTTAACATTCAATGGGTGTACTAATACATTTCATTACAAATGATTGCATTATCAATATCCACAGGAAATGCTGGAGGGGGTACACTTCTATTTCTTAAGTAACTACTCTAACAACCTTAATAGGCTATCCAAAATGCTTGGTCTGTCATCTTTTTTTTATTTTTTATACTAGATCAGTGATGCACTCTACTTTTGACATAACAGTTGTCGATGTTTCGGTTCTCCGTTAAGTTATGAGTCTCCATCAGGCCAATCAGGTTAACTCCGATCCCTCACAGTAGCATTGCAGAGACACATACATCCAAAAGATAAGGGCCATTTTGGATTTTACATAAAGCAGAATGCACCTTTTTTGCTCATGCACAAACGCCATTCAGTGAAGGTATCCATACAATGTATGCAGTGATAGCCTTTTAAATCAGGAGCTCAAGGGTTCATATCTTGGCAGTACAGCAATCAGTCTTCAGTCAGAGCTGCCATCTTGCAAATAGTCTTCCCCTATCATTTTCATGTTGGCCGTTAACAGTCTCTACGTTTTTGAACCCTTAGTGTGGAAAACGAAAAGCAATCGATTAAACTGCTTAATATAATAATGCTGCTGTATCGCAAAAGGATTCCCGCTAATGTTTATAGTTGCTTAAAATAGACACCATAAAGTACTGATATAGATATAAAAATGTATGGGACACCAGCCACAGTTTATGATCATCTATTGTAAAGGCACCCAATACTGACTGGGATGTATGTGCTTTCTAACTAGTGCATGCATTTAGCTGAGATTACCATCCACGCATTTGAGTGCACACCAGAAGCTGGGCAGGGTGAGGGAAGACATCCAGAACAGCCCCGTCTCTCCAACGGGCCTTGAGACTTCCTATAAGCCCACCACCCTCCTTACTGAAGGCCCTCCTGGGAGCAGGCCAACAAATGAATATCCCTGCAGGCAGCAGGGAACTGTGCCTGGTGCAGGCATGAAGAACCACATAGCAATATCACAAAATAAAATTATGGACGGAGTGTTGAAACTTTTCAAACACTCATCCCCAGTCACACTCTTCTCCTCCCCCCCCCCCCCCCCCCCCCAGCCACAGATTTGGGTTTAATCCATTGTTATTTTGCTCGCTACTTCACACCAGTTTGGACCCAGCCATATGCAAATCAGCCATGACCCAGTTCCCCATGGGAAAAGTCCAGCCCAAACTGCCAGGCCAGGTCCTCCCTGGACAGGAAACAAGTATTCTGGGACCCGTTTCAGGGTATCACCCTTCATCAGCCAGGCTAGTTTGAATCCAGTGGGCACGGGACCCACGGCTGGGCATACCCTAGCTACTTAGGGCAACATCACAAAACAAAATAAAATGACGGACGGATGGAGTGTTGAAACTTTTTAAAAGAACCACATAGTCACCATTTGGATGAGGTGCACTGTGGCTGCGACCTGAATGATATTTATGCAGGTCTGTGCCTCTGAAGGGCAAATAGGCCTGGGACAGGGTAAATCATGTTATAGTATGCCTAAACCGTGACTATCCTCAGCTCTATCCTAGTGCGATTTCAAAAGCACTGGCCTGCTTGTAGTTGACCGATTTCCTGGAAATTAGTTAGCAATGGGAGAAAAAAAAAACATGTAGCAGAGATGATTAAATTGTGTGCTAAGAAAATGCAAACAATGTTGGACATTTTGTGACATTATCAGTTTAACACCAGAACCTAAAGATAACCGGTTAACCGATGCAAAATGTCTGCGGCTGCTTGGCCGAAAGTGTGATACTTTCATTTGTAACTTTTGATCTGATTGGGCCAAAAACAACTTTTTGTTGAAAGTTGCATATTATGCAGCCGATGGTGGATTATGTGGCAGGTGTGGAAAATCCATATTTATACAGAAAACACCTTGACCACAGAATCACATTTTCCAGAGGCCTTTCCTGTGGGCAAATTCAATTTTGAGTACTTGTGAGGTATTACAGCAGATTTTTAAGTAAAGAGGACCCGCCCCTTTAGAAAACGAAAGGTTTTGGGTTTTTGTGAAGTATAGCTTGTTATACCCTAACTTCCCCGCTGCTAAAAGCCCAAAGAATTGGGTTCACTATGAGGGTTCGCCAATACCTCGCGAGTAGCGAAGGGAGCTCCATGTCCTGTAGAAAGCTGCAGTATCCAACATTACTTGGTCCCCGTTATTTACTTCTCAAAAGTGGTAAAAAAACTAAAGATGTTCAGTTAAACGTCTGTCCTAAGTGAAGCAATGAATGTACTTAACGATACTTAGAATGCGTCATTAGACATGCTAATTACAGACACCAGCATCTGGACTCCATGTGTTTTTATAAACAAATGCAGAGAAGGAGCATTTTTTGACGACATGCAGGACTTTTTTTCTTATGTTGACAGGGTGATGGCTCCAGCAGTCTGCCCTGCTCCAGTTTTTGTTGGTACTTGCTTGTCTGGTTATTGAAGGGATTGGAAAAGGCTTCGAGTTTTGGAAGAAATGGTTATGCTTGCACAGTAGTTTTTGCTGATTTAGAATAATTATGCAGTGTATTTTTGCATTTTTGAAATCCGAGCCAATAACGCTGCCTTCAGGCAGATTCCTCCAAGTTTAGGTGAGGAGTCCGTTTTATCATCGGGTTGCTAAAAACAAGCAGCATAGACAAAGCCAATAGGACTTGCTTGTATTTTGAGTCCTGACTAAAACATCTTAAAAAGACTTTCACGGTGAAAATAAAGCAACAAAATAGCTTTCTGTATACAAGCATCCATGAGAACAAGATTTATTTTGATAACCAAATGTTTGTTTTCCAAGTGAACACGTAAAACGCAACAAGACTTGTAGGCTACAACTTCAACCGTTAAACGCCCCCGCACCTTACAGACCACAACTAAATCAGTCCCCATTGTAATCCAGAATAGTCCCGCCATCCGCTCCAAATCTGTTGGTGCTTTTGCAAACGACCACAGGCCACATATGTAGGCAGTTCATGGTGGGCGCACCAGTCCACCCCGATTCGCCAGTGTATGGGGATGCAAGGATGCCCATTTCCGCGCTATGTCCCTCTTAGCAACCAACAAAGCCACGCCTACAAACAAACACTCTATTTGAGGGCCACCAAGTTCATCCATCAACCCAAGTAAGGCAATCCAAGCAGTAAACTGGAGGAGTCTGTCCAAAATCAAAGAGTTCACGCTCGATTTCCCACTCCAATAACTGGTCGGGCCAGGGCAAGACCACAGCACATGAAAAAAAAAAGTCTCTGGGGTTGGATGGTGAAAGCACGTCGACTGGGGCAACCTGCCAGCCTGAAGCAACCTGACAGGAGTCATATAAGTAATGTGTAAATAGCTAAGTTGGAGAAGGTGTAAGCATGTGTATAAAGCTAGCTCCCTGATTGCTGAGCGGGCCTCCCTCCAGCTCACTCAGCCATCTAGCCCATTTCTGCTTCAGTGTGTAAAAGCAGTTGGGGCATGAACAACCAGGCAGCGGCAAACCTGCCAGGAGGCACCTCTCCCAGGCCCCCTGATCCGCAGCTGGGCCTCATGAGGACTGGAATCAGCCCGTCTGCTGGAATGTTCACAGCAAGGGCATGTCACAAATGAAGGTGCCTCTGAAACTGGGCGTGAGAGCTGGTGATGATCACGTAACTCCTGAAAGGACAACAGGTGGGCACCAGCCCAGGTATCTCCCAAGTAGGTGATCCCAAACCTATTCCATTGAAAGAATCCCTCCAGGGTCGCCTTGTGGTGTAGCCAAGTATCCTGCCAGAGTCTGCTCAGTTAGTCTCTGATCCCAGCCCATAACATGCAACAATGCTGTCCAGGCCAAAATTACTGCCTTGTAATTTCTGTGAGGGAGCGGGAAAGGGGGGGGACCCATAAAGTATGCCTAGGACTTTATCAAGACCAAGCAGAGACAGTGCCTCCAGATGTGCCACATCATCCCACACCTCGTGAGTCAGTCATCCAGAACAATCCCAAAGCTAAGTAATAGCAGCAGAGGTCTGCCACTCCTAAGCCACCATCATAGGGTGACAGTCAGCAATTAGCTTGGGCATTCTGGGGACATCAACCCACCCATAGGAAAACACGGACCGTGAACTCTAAAGTATGAAACTAAACCTTACCGAGGGGGAGCGGAACGTTCTGAAACACATAATGAATAGAGGTAGCATAGACATTTTAAAGAGGGCCACTTGGCCCCTCACATGAAGCAGGAGACACTGCCACCTCCATAAGTCACTCTCCATAGAAGCAAGAAGATCGGGACTGGTTACGAGTCCACCATTCTTGGAAACGTAGAAACATGCACCCCCAGATATCAAATGAAAAGGTGACAGATCGGAATGGTGGTGTTCCAGAAGTGGGCAGCCAAGTCACTGGTAAGAGGCATTGACACACAGCCCTGAGAAGCTCCTCGTAGTGTCACAGTATCTCCAAATGCGTCTGACCCGAGGACTGTGGATCCCCAAGAAAAAGGTGCACATCATCGCCATACAGAGCTACATGCTGCTCAGGTCTGGAGTCTCGTGCCCCATCCCTACATCACAATAGATATCACAGGTTAAGGCTTCAATAGCGAGAGTGAATAGGAGAGGAGAATGCTGGCAGCCCAGCCGAGGAAAGTGCCCCATTCACCTGACTTTGTGCTTATGGGTGGGAACAGAGAAGGTTGGTGAGTCTACAGAAGTGAAGTCCCAAACAGGCGCTCTCCAAAACCACGTCCAAGGAGAACCAATCCACTAAATCAAAAGCCTTCTCAAAGTCAAAAGTAGGGCAGATGGGTGCTGCAACTGTGGGCCTGATAAACAGCTACCTGGACACTTTGAATACAATGACTGGGCTATATCCTGGCAGAAAGCTGCACTGATCTTGATGGACCATGTTTGGTAGGATGCAATGTGGTTGGTTATGTAGAAGTTTAGCAAAGAATTTAATTTCAATGTGAATAAGAGAAATCTGGCATTATGCAGCACACACGTCTGAGGTTTGGGCATTGCCACAGGATTGCAACATTGGTTAACTGAAGGACATCTGCAGTGTGCATCCAAAGATGATTGATTTGGGACCTGGTATAATGGGCCGGGGAAGTATGAATGTAAGCATGGTCATGGGAATGCCAGGTCCACCACATGTGACAGAGCCCCAAAGAATCCACCCAAACAGCAAGCATGCAAGAGCAGTGACCAGGCCCTGGGTCATCAGTTAAAACTCTCTCAGATCCAGTACTGCATTAAAGTCTCTGCCACTACTGTGGTGCCCTCCGGGGATACCAATAATTGCGAAGCCAGCACATTAGTGTCTGAGGGAGAAGCAGCTGCAGGACATACACTGAAATGAAGGTACAGTGTCTGCCTTCTAGCATGCGCTCCATCCCATTGTATTGGCCCTGAGCATCATTATGCACATTGATCACCGCAAGCACAAAAGCCCTTGCGCAAAAGGATAGCCACCCCACAGGAATCCCAGGAGAATCCAGAGTCGTAGACCCTGTCATATTTTTTTATGGCATTGAGAACCACCATGGTCCCCAAGTAAATGGGCTTCCCAGGGCATGAGGACTGCCGGCCGAAACCTCTTGGCATAACGAAGAACTGCAGTTTATTCATTACAGTCCAGCAGGCTATTCACATTCCAAGACATAAACTCAAGCAAGCCATGGGGAGCAGCAACCAGATTACGGAAATTGAGATCCCAGGAGCTAATTCCAGACTTACACTTCAGACATGATGGAGAATGCACAGGGCCCCAGACATTAAACGTGGTGGTTTAGTGAAATTGCAGCGTGTGGCTGGGAAAAAACAAACACAAACCAAAAAAACCTGCTACCCCATACTTCCACCCTGAAGCACCTGTCGCCCCAAAAAGACGATACAAAACAAGAGGTATATAGTTCACAAGTGAAAACCTCATCAGATGCAGGATGAAGAGCCGGTAAATAAAACAATTACAAGGTCATATGGTCCACTTTGAGCAAGGGCAGGCGACCCCAAAGCACCACCAGTGTGGCATCTCTGATCAGGGCACTGGGTTCCATGGCTGTGGCATCAAAGAGTTCCAGTGTACATGAGGATGGAGAGACCACATCGCCACGACCAGGTGAGCCCCGGCCCAACTCCGAATCAGTGGAGTCTAACCAGCTCCAGGCCTGGGTGCCCACCCTACAGAAACGATTGTCACTTCCTCTTGTACTTAGGGAGCGGGTGAAGGGAACTTCTGATTATGAGTATCCCATCAGCATCCACCACCCCTGCACACCGTTTACCTGCTCAGTCGCCCACTCCCTTGCTTGCTCTGGAGTCTCAAAAAAACGGGTTTTAGAATTGAAGATCACCGTCAAAGCTGAAGGTGAAGACTGGCATGTAGGTGACCTGAAGGGCATGGAGCTCCAGTTTCACCTCATCAAACGACCACCTATGGTGGTAGACTGCCCAGGTGGAGTCTGAAAAAATCATGACACGCTGGTTTTAAAAGGAAAGAACCTGCCGGCGTCTGGCGTACGTAGAACAACACTGCCCCCCGCACCATGGCGAGCGCAGCCTCTAGGCAACTTGCATGTCAGGAGCCTGCACGGCTTGCAAGGAGGAAGCCACTTGTGTCCGGGAGGCAACCCGCCAGCTCATACTTGGCCGCCCACTGCAGACTGGGGAGCCCAACAACCAAGGGCAAGTCTAGCAGGCCTCCACAGCCCCTTTGGACTCCGCGCGGCGTACGGTGCGAGGCCGCCACACGTGCATTGTCGATGTATCTCCAGGATGGCTCTCACCCTCTTGGAGCTCTGAGACAAGCCGCACCAGGGGAGTGGGGTGAGGTAGAGGAGCAGGATCTGGTTTACCAGTGCAGATTACAGCAGATCGGTGAGGTGGTTAGGAGCAGACCTAAAGTGTGGCCACCATTGTCGTTGCCGTGGCCACACCTCCCTGAGATACGGAATTTAATGTCATGATTCAGTGTACTTTTCATATGTAAAAAAAAAGTCCCTCCTACATTGCAAGGTAAGCACTCTGTAGGAGGCGGAATGATGCCTCAGACAGCCACCACCATGAGGTGAGAGGGAAATACTCCTGTGGATACGAGCGAAAGCCCACGCTATGTATATAGTAAAGAACTGGTACCAGTTTGGCGTGGGCTCGCATGATGTTCTAAGAAATCACCCATGCTGGCCTAAAAACATTCCTCACAGAACACTTACGATAGGGACATGCTGTGCGGTGGGGGTTGGGGGCTGGATCCATTATGGGTACCACTGAAGTTGTCTTTAAACACAGTTAAACGTTGCTGTTGAGCAGGGCAACTGAAACTGGGAGGCACGTTTTGTAGTAGTACCCTGCTGTTGTGTTAAATGGGACATTAGCTCTGCTTGGGAGAGGTTCACCTCGGTACCAATGTAACCCCGAGTGCAGCCCTCAGCAACCGAAAGACAGTTGTACACGGGTCATCCACTGTGCTGCACCATGCGTTTTTTAAAATTACTTTTGATCAGTTTGAGCCCATTTTTTAGGATGAAATTCCCAATTTAAGTGCCAGTTGATTTGAGGCAAGTGCTGCAAATCCATAGGCGTACTGCAAACGCTGTGACCAAAGAATCCCATAATTTGGTGGCCCTGCTATTGAACCATCTGAGACAGTAGCCGCGCCTAGGAAACGCTAAGCACAATCCCCACCAGGCCTAGGCCGAAACAGTATTCACCCTAACAGCAGCGACCACGCAATCTTAGGGACTGCACTGCCATCTCAATGTCTTGTGTTGCTCCTCTTTTTCTTTTTTGGTGTGTCCCTCTGCAGACCTGCAGCAATGCACTACGTGGGTTCATGGCCGTGGACCTGTGACACCGTCCCAGCAAGAGGCACCACAGGGAACCACGTATGTGGCTTATGTTTAGAATTGCGCTGACAGAGCAAAGCAAGAATGAGCTCGTCGGGGAAACCATGTGTTAAAATGTACACAGGGTGGAACATAACCACAATACTAAGTAACCAGTGCTTAATTTGTAAATAAAAAGGTGCCGGTGCCCAAAGCCCTGCTCTTAAACAAGCGGCTGCTGCAATTAAATGTGTGAACACGGAATACTGAGGCGGCGCAATCCTGAAGCCATCTCTGGCCTCTCAATCCATTTACAGCCACTCCCTGCCCCTTCAGCTCACTCTTGCAGCTTTCTGCTTTCTCCCATTGTGACGCTTTCTCGTTTTTCCCTTCCTCCGTCTTTCCCATATGTGTCTTTTGTTCGCAGCAAATGCTTGAGGCAGAAGAATAAGCCCCGGCCCTCAAAAATAAGTGCTGGTGTTCAGCACTGGCAACAACATATAGCTCTCTCTGATGATACTGTACAAGTCTCACAGTAAAGAGTCAATGGATGGTTTATCGAGCACAGCATTAATATTCAGCAAGGGTAACTCGGGAGTGCTAACTGTGCACAGCACTGTTAAACCCCAGCAGGGACCGACACTGGAGGGTTCACCTCCAGAGGGGCCCCGTGTGGAGGAAAGGGGGTGCCAGTGGACATGGTCTTCGCGTGGAACTGCAGTGAGACCGAGTGAACACTCCCAGAGCGCACGCAGCCCCTTCTGGAGAGAGTTGTCTACTACCTTGGCCATCTCTTCACCCTTTCGGTAGCAGCGTTACCCACTGCTTGTCTGATGTGCCCCTGGCTCTCATCGTGCCCTTACAGCTGAGTGTGATGTTGAGGACCTTGGGCTGTGCTGCTAAAGCTGGTTCTTGCCGCCCCACAGGTACTGAAGTGCCTTTTAGTTGATTTCCCCTCCAGCTGGTTTGTCAGGCCTCACATAGGGGGTGAGCTATGCTATTATGGCGGGTGGGTTGTATTTCCAGGGTTCTGCACCATGCTCTTATAAATGATTTCTGGTGCTCCCCAGATGCCCAAACATCTTCATGTGGCTCTTTTGTGGTGTCGCACAGGTGCGGAACGATTTTAAGCAAACTGCATTTCTATGAGAAGACCGTGTTACATGGGTCAGTCTCGCGTGTGTGAGGTACACAGAAAGAAGCATTCGCTGGGAAATGACAAGACAACAAATATAAACCGATTTACAATGGTGAATTACTGAAGAGGTGGAAGGTGAGGTGATTGTTAGCTACTGCAGTGTTAAAGGGGTGGATGTGTGTTATGCAGTGCTTCATCTATGCTGGAGCTTTCATGTGCTTGGCACCGGCACTTATTTTTTGAATCAAGACTTGGTCTCCATCAGACTCTGACTCAGACTGAGAGAGGGGAGAAAGGATTCGAAAAAGAGCTGTAGGAAAACAGTGACAAAGACAGAAAGCAACAAATAACCCAGTAGAGTGAGAAACAGGAGGTGTAGGGTGGTCGAAGAAGATGGCATGAAGCGGAATCAAGAGTAAATCGGGCTGGGATTCAGCAGCCCCGGTGGAAGGATTTAAAAATAAACTTGTGTCCGCTGCACTTACGCATTTGTTTATTTTCCAAATCAAGGACTGGTGCTGAGGGCGCCACCACCAGCAGTGCAATGAGATTGCATGTGAAGAGTAGAAAGCAAGCTCAGGAGAGGAGTCTGAGAGGTGGAGGACCAGGTCCCTGAGGTGGTCACAGTGCTTGAAATGGAAAAATAGAAGTGCAGGTACTCTGTATCAGAGTGGCTGCTTGATTCTGAGAAGTGCCGGTACTCTCCAATGAAAAGTATTACGTTTTTCTTGAGAAGTGCAGGTACTTTCCCTCTCAAAATGGGGAAAAAAGTGCTGGTACTCAGTACCGGACAGTACTGGCCAATTTAAAGTATTGGGGGTACAGAGAAATTTGGGAAGAACTAGGAAACGGAGTGTGGGTTGCGAATCGGTCTTCAGAAATTGCAGAGGTGAATGAGGTAATGGGTGGCAGTGCCACTGGTGACTTTAATAAAAGTATCTTCACTGTGGACAGCATCCTATTTTTGCAGCTCGCCATCTGGAATGTGGGGATTGGATGAGGGAATACGCTGTGGGTGTTTGAGTTCAGTTCTTGGGTTGAACTTGAGCAGTGAGGAAGAATAATCAGAGAGGGTGGGCAACCACAAAACAATTGTGGTAGTAAGGGTTGGTTAGGATTAGTGCAGTGATCACATTTTGGCTGTGTAGAAGGGGATGTATGGTTACATTTTGTCCAGCAGGCTTGGTGAGGTTATGGAGCACACCAAGCTATTGGGCTGAATGTAACGGGGTCAGCATGTCAATTGAGAAATGGACATGGCATTGATGTGGTTTATCATTGTTTCAGACGAGTTTAATATAAGAGCACATAGAGCCACAAATTGCTGGATCGCTGTGAAGCAGTCAGCTGTGTGTACCTGATAGCAATGGGGTACAATCAGTAATGACACTGGTTTGGGTGTCAACTGCTGTAGACATGGTATCTGATGTTCCTGGTTGGTGGCCCACAGGCTACTGTGTAGTTTGTGGTGTTCTCCTGTGAACATGCTCTTAAAACTATAATGTTCTGGCAGGTGTTGCTCTGACCTTGAGGACATTTTCACCTTGGCTTCCTGCCTCATGTGGCTGTGCCAGCCTAGAAGCAGTATGTTTCCCTGCCCCCAGCCTTCTGGGCCATCACGTTTTTGCTCTGCTTACTTAAGTCCCTCTGCAGTAGCAGCAGCAGCTGTGTGCTTTTCCTGACCCCCTCCCCTAACAGGTCATCACTCTGAGGAGACATGTGCGTTTACATAGGCTTCACTGTGAGGCCACCTTACCCGGAAGATGAGAAAAAAAATAGGATGAAGCCAGGGGCGGTTCCTGCACAAGAGTGGGGGAGCGTCGTTCCGCTAACAAAATGCTTTAAGAGCTGAAAAATAAAATGGTAAAGTTTATTTATGACCATTTTGTTTTTTAGCACCCCGTCCTGAACAGTGTGTCGGGGCGGGCAGTTGCTGCTGAGTGGCAGCAGAGAGCTCTGCACTTTAGTTTAAAGTGCACATGTCAAATTTCTCTAATCCAGCTGTCTTAAAACAGATGGGTTAGAGAAAGCCCAGGCCTCCATTGCTCTCAAGAGCGGTGAAAGAGGCCGCTCCATCCAATCTTAGTGCTGCTCTCTTGCTGTTCATCAGCATGAGAGCAGCATCAGGATTGGTTAGTGCAGTTTCCTGGGTCCCGCATTAAGGCTTCGAGGAGAGGAGGACATGTGAGGTAAGTGCCATGGAAGTGCCATTTAAAAAAAATATATATATTATTGTTCCTTCCCTTCCAAATAAAAACAAGCCAGTGCCACTGGATGACGCGTTACACTAAGATGTCGACTTTGGAGCTGGGGAACCAGGTACGAGTCTTGGCATCTGGTCAACAGCCTGTGATGCTGGGCAAATCACTTAATCTTCCCAAGCCTAAAATAAAAATGAATTTGATATTGTGTAACATAACTGGTGGTCATGTAAATTGCTCTAGTAGCCTTTAGGCAGAGTTCACACTATATAGAAAGTTTAAAAAAAAAAAAAATAACCAGCCAGATTCTGCTAAGGCCGTGCATGATAATTAAAGAAGACTCTTTTTTTTTTATTTTTTATTTTTTTTATATAAAAACGTCTTGTCTCTTTCTTTTAACATGCCTTTACTCCTTGCCTGCCGTGCCAGGAGGCAGTGGTTTTAGTTCCACTGGCTCTATAAACTTTAAAATATTTAATTTACCAAACATTTCTATAAAAAAATAGTCCAAAGAGAGTAACCAAAGGGTGATCCATGAAATAGACCATGCGGGAATATGGGCCACTTTTTTGGGAGTGCCCGGGCCTAATTGTGATTCCAATCCGCCCCTGTCCGAACGAAAATAGCAGAGGTTACCGCATGTCAAGTTTGAGGTTCATTGCCAGAGCTCTGTATACTGCATCGAACCACTGATGTGTAAACGTTGGGCGCATTGAGGCTCTTTGGTTCTCTGTGAGTGGCTTCGGGAAACGGTAGTATTTCTTTCTAATTTCCTCGAAACATTTCCTGTTCCTCAAACTCCTAGTTTAGTGCTATCCTTGCTGTTTACCAATCACTCCCTTATCGCGCCTCCTCCTTCCGACGATTAACATTCTGCATCTTTTCCCTGTGAGTTTAAACACGAATCTGTAAATCAGAGTTTAGTTTCATCCCAATCTCCACGAGCACCAGTTGACAGGTTTTCACAGATGTAACGGTAGAGTAGCGCCATCTGTTGGACAACTGAAAATACTCAAAGATGACGATCCTCACAGCAGACCGTATGTTTTCTGTGTGTGGCCTCTTTGGCCCGCGCTGATGGCGAGGTAGAGCCATGTACTCACTCCTGCCACTGGTGCTGGTTATTGCAGAAAATAGTGTGTTCTCTCACATAGTTCCTATACGAATCCTCATTTCTCTCCCTTTTGGCTGGCCCTAGGCCCATCTTGTGCGCCATATTTGCCATGTGTTGCAACATGGGCGTAGACAGTGTCATGGGCCCTTGCCGCTGTTTGAACCGTGAAATACAGCAATAACCAGGCTTCCGTGGGGCCCTCAGGCCTCTCGGCCCGGTGCCACTGCACCCATACAGGCAAAAGACCCGATTGAGGCAGGAAACGCCTGTGGGTTTTTTTTTTTTTTTTTTTTTTTTTTTATCCCAAGAACAGCTTAATTTTAGCTGCTACTGGTTAAAATAGTCTCTGCTTCAATATATGTCAATAAGCAAAATATACTTTCACCCAATTTTGTTTTCAAAATCTCCAACTTTCCACTTTTAAAATGTTGGCATGTGTGCTCCACAGATGGACCCTACGTTAACAAGCTTGCAATCATGTAGGTTGTTTATAGTAATACATTGAAGTAGAGACCAACATTCACACCTACGATTATTTAATTACATTCTCCAGCATTAATTGAGGAAGCTATATGTTTCCATATATTTTAAATGAGCAAGTTTTCTGCGACCATAGAGGCTTTCTTTTTTCGTAGATACATCCATTCTGAAACATCGTTTAGGATTTCTGGTGTCCGAGAGGGAAGGGGAGAGCCAGGGTGATGTATAAGCAAGGGCTGAAATACAGACCAATGCCCAGACCCGACATACTGCAAAGGAATACAGTAGAATTCGTTTGCAAGTAATCGATCATTGACCGCATGTTGACATGGTTCTCTACGATAGCGCCTCTGATCTATGCAGGTCAGCATGGCTAGAAGCTGGGATATATGTGGATTGGATTTGAGTGCGGCAATGCGATGAAGTTGCTGGCTTATGGGGCTCATTCTGGCTGGGGCCATAATAGTTGGTTGTCCACTATATTGGGGAAAGGGAGGCTTTACCTTTCGCTTATTCCTTGTAGATTTTTTTTTTTGGGTGTCTGGTTCCGTCTGCTGGGTTGTCCAATGTTGGTTGCTGTAATTGTAGTGCAAGGGCCCGCCACCTCATCACTGGAGTCAGTAGTGCATTCTGGTTCTGCGGACTGCTTGGCCACATCCAACGTACACTGAAATACATCTGTATCTCAACAGTTCTTTGCTGTTGCTCTTAATTCTGTTCTTTGAGTTCTTGTGTGATTGATCGTCGGTGAGTAATGATTATACAGTCCTTCCATGCTAGCTTTCATTTCCACCTGGAAGTTGTGTTTTTGTTTTGGCTGTTCGGTTGTTCTGAGAGAAGTGGGTGCATCTGGGAGGCATGTGTTATTTTTCCTTTGAGTGAGTTAGTGATGCTGATTTTGTCTTTGACGTTCATAGTACTGAGCTTGTGTTTTCTTGAAGCTGGTGGTACTGTCCTCCCTTCATTTAGGCGGTTAGTGTTGCTGAACAAGTGTTTTGTGGATGCCACTGATGCAATGCTAACTCTACCTTCTTGTTTTTTGGTTCTGATTTTGCCTTTCTTGGTTGTAGTTTCGGAGCCGCTCGCCGGTTGTAAGGATGATCTTCCTCCTGCTTGTTGCCCTGGCTCCGGCGGTGGTGCTGGCAGCGCCACCTCCCATCAACAAACTGGCTCTTTTCCCGGACAAGAGCGCCTGGTGCGAAGCGAAGGTCATCACCCAGATTGTGGGGCACAGCGGATGCCAGTCGCAGTCCATCGAGAACAAGTAAGACATTGGAGAGGGTGGTAGAGGGTTGGCAGGTGGGGTGATTTTTTTTTTTGTGTTGTTGGGGGGTGACTGTATAGAACAGATAAGATATGTAAGAGGGAGGCAGAGGCGAATCAAGAACAAATGAGACCTCTCATAGGGTTTGAACACCCAAGCCCAGGCTGTCTGAATGGGTATAGCAAAGCGGAATGGGGTACTGCAGAACAGGTGACAGACTCCATCCTGAAGAAGCGAGGCGTGTGAGGCAGTGGAAAATAGTGGCGGTATTAGGATATAAAAATAGGAAAATGCTAAACACATCCCTTGCATTGTAAAGGCTTAAAACCTGCCTCACCTCCATCGTCAATGCGCAAAAGTAAATCTGTCAGCTGCAACTCAAAAAACACCAAACGTACCAGTCTCCAGACCTGAACTTCTGAAATTTACAGCAGCAATCATACTCTGAGATCTCACTCAACAGTATGAGTGGTCTTCATCAAAATACTTTACCGACCGCATAATTAGATTCCAAAAACTACCATCTCCAAATGTAAGCACAGGCGCACCTCCAGATCCACATACTTTTTTCGTTCTTTTAAGTCCTACCAAGAGCCAATCTCCGATTTTAACACTGCCCTTGCAATTTCAGACTCCTCTTCTGGGATCCAGTCAGACATTTCAATGTTGTCAAAATCTTCCACTTGAGCATTTGTTTCTTTTGCAGCATGACTTGTGTCAAACCACTGTATTCTATTCCTCTGTTTTTCAAATCTTTTATTATTTACATATTTGAGGGTATCCTTTTAAACATTTCCCACTCCAAATTCCTTCAGCCAGCCTATATATATTTCAGCATGAGGTATGGCTTTAACATCTAAAAGGGTGAGGTCCCTGTGCTGGTCTGAGGGGTACAATGATGCGTCCAAATCTTAACAGATTTTAAATTTAAGGTTCATGCAAATGTAGCTTGAAGCACTTTCCACTACACTCTGTTGGACCTCTCAATCAGGCCACTGGTTTTGGGATAGTGCAGTGGTGTCCATTTGGGAACACCTCTACGTTTACTCAACCTCTCATCTTGTAGGTTGTAAATTGAACACCGTTGTCCAGGATCACTGACAAAGACAATATACTCTGATTTTTTTTTTTTTTTTTTTCTCAAGACGTACAACACAATATGGGGCGTAGGACTGCTTACAAATATCAACTCCTCACACTTCGTAACAAAATTGGCAATAAAAATTGTATCTCATATATTGCCACTAAACACATCCAATAGGAAATCCAGAGCGAAGTTCTACCATGCTCCATCTCGAAGCTGTCTGGGAAGCAATGGCATAGCACAACACATTCTTTTTCTGTCTGATCTGTGGCATTCTTTACAAGACTTGGCTACTGTGATAATTTTTGCCCTTATTACAACAGTGTTGCAAAACGGTTCTGCTGATTTAGTCAGTGTTAGACTTGTCAGCTCTTGGCGTGATTTCCCCTGTCTTTTTGGCTTTTCACCTCCTGTTTTTTTATGCGGTGCTGAGCTTCATTTTTTATGGCTTTGGGAGTCTGGGCACTTTACCATTGCTGACCAGTGCTAAACTGCAAGTGCAAGTGCTCTCTGTATAAATTTTATTGGTGATTGGTTTATCCGTGATTGGCATATTTGATTTACTAGTAAGTCCCTAGTGTAGTGTCCCATATGTGCCCAGGACCTGTAAATCAAATGCTACTAGTGGGCCTGCAGCACTGATGGTGCCACCCACATTAGTAGCCCTGTAAACATGTCTCGGGTCTGCCACTGCAGTGTCTGTGTGTGCAGTTTTAAACTGCCATTTTGACTTGGCAAGTCCAAACTTTCTCATTTACTACATGTAAGTCACCCCCGAAGGCAGGCCCAAAGCAGCCCCATGGACAAGGTGCAGTGTATTTAAAAGGCAGGTCATGTACTTGTGTGTTTTACATGTCCTGATAGTGAAATACTGCTAAATCTGTTTTTCACTACTGCCCGGCCTGTCTCTCCCAGACGTTAACATAGGGATTGCCTTGACATATCTTTCAAGTCTAATTTCCCAATGGGAGCAGATACAGATGTGGAGTTTGGGGTCTCTGAACTCACAATTCAAAAATACATCTTCTGGTGAAGTTGGATTTTAAATTATAAGTTTGAAAATGTCAATTTTAGAAAGTGGGCATTTTCTTTCTTAACCATTCTGTGCCTCTGCCTGTCTGTTGAATACATGTCTGGGTCAGAATGACAGTTGGGCTGTTCGTGAATTCACTCTAGACAGTCACACAAAGGGAGCTGATGTGTACCCTGCATATCCTGAGAGGTCTTCCTGGGCTAGAGTGGTGGGAGGAGCTGACACTTGAACCTGAATAGGGCTCTGCTTAATCTTAAACAAAGCAGTCTCCAACCCTCTGGACTGTGTCTAGGGCCAGGGCAGGAAAGGCAGGGTCTTGTGCACTACAAAGACTTTCCTTTAAAGTTTGCATACTTCAAAGGCAGAAATAAGTATACGTATTGGACCTCTGTGACCACAACTTTAGAATCTTTCTGGACTGGGGACATTCTGCCAGGAAGAAAAGCTAGATGCTGTAGGAGGGACTGCACCTCTGCCTGTTGCGTTATTGTGGTGGCCTGCTGCTTCTGTCCTGGGAGTGAAAGGACTCGACTTTGCTTTCTGCATCCTGCTTCCAAAGGTTCTACCAGGGCTTGGACTGAGCTTGTCTCCTACTAGAAGTCTCAGGGACATCAAAGACTTCATCTGCCAGCACCTGAGCTCTCTTGCTGAAAGTCCTGACTCACGAAGTAGTTCCATATCCAGTTCCTGGCCCCTTAGGAGTGAGTTCTGGTGTAACCCAGAAGAAACCAAGTACATCGACTCCAGAGCGACTTCAGAACCGGCGCCGCTGTCTGACTCCATGCCGCTGCCTGCACTATAGCTGTGCTCCCTGCTGAGTGCAACAACCTTGAAGGATGCCGCAGGCCCGGTGCCACTGCAGCACCTTTGAAGTCCTGCCACAGCATGAGTTCTGAGTGCCTTGTCACCAACGCCCGTGACACCAGACTTCATCAAAGCAACTGTAGCCCCATAGTGTGATCGCGACACAACAAAGTTGAAGCATCCCATCTAGACCTTCTTGGTTCATCGACCCTGCTGCATCGTAAGGGACCGATGCATAACCTCCGATGCAGCATCACCTCTCATGCAAGTTCAAGGAACCGACACCTACCCTCCCTTCCCTAACAGTAAAGAACCAATGCCTCACCTCCCCAGTAGCATTTAGGAACAGATGGTGCAACGGCTCCAGCGACGCCTCACCTTCCTGACTCCGTGCAACATCTTTGTTTCCCCGTTTTCCAAAGGTATTGTACCTGGGGTCTGTGCGACTCCATGACCAGCCTGCACTCCCTCACGAGTGAGGTCAGACTGTTGGGAACGAATCCCTCAAGATGTTGTAAAAGCCCCAGTTGGATCTATTGTGTTTCTAAACGCTTTGCAGAGATTTAATCTTTAAAAAATTATATCTTTGCTTGTGTATGTTGGATTTTTGTTTTGTTGTTTCAGTGTTGTTTTACTCAGATAAATATTGGCTATTTTTCCAAAGTGGTGTGGAGTCCTTTTGTGGTGATTTCACCATGCATGTGTGTGTTCAAATACTTTACACATTTCCTCTGAGATCAGCCTGACTGCCTGTGCCAAGCTATTAAGGGGGTGAGCATGGGTTATCTTAGCTGTGTGACTCCCTTACCTTGACTAGAGTGAGGGTCTCTACTTGACAGGGTGCAAACCACTGCCAACTAGAGACCACATTTCTAAAAGTAAGCCAGAATTCTTTGCTTTTGAACACCTGGTTTTTGGACCTTAACTGTGGGTGACTTTCACTACCAGAGTCTCACTCTTAGCAATTTCTTGGTAATTGGACCGAGTATGGTTACTGCCAGTGTCCACCTGTTAAGGTAAGGCCGCTGCAGCAAAGCTAGTGTAAATTATTTGGTCTGGTTTCATGTGAGCATGTGTGTGGCTGCACATGAGACTTCCATTGTGCGCAGCCTAGTAGCAGCATAAGGTAACATGTCGGTTGCAGTTTTAAACTGATTCATATGGTAAAGAAAGGCAAAGGCCTCTCAAAAGTTGCTATTTTGACAGTTCAAACTTGCAGTCCCCCCCTATGTAGGACGTATAAGTGTAGGACATGTAAAATTTAATGTTGAACATGTCCTTAAAGTGAAATATCTCCACAAGCTATTTTTACTGTAGCAAGACTTGTTGCTATCCTAGGGAAACTTTGGGTTAAATTTAATAAATGCTAAATTCTGATTGGTAACAGCTAGAGAAATAATTCATGGGATTGAGGAACAATTCAAGGGCACATTTTTCTAGGTACTTAAATCCAAGTTGATTGTAAAAATGAATTTTTTCTAACTATTAAGCATCAGGCACTTCTATATTGTTATCATTTTTCTGCCTAATGCTTAAATGCATTCAGCTGTTCAACTGATGACTCCCCTGTAGTAAGATGTTTATTGTTCCCAGACAGTGGATAAAGGTTTCTAAGTTTAGAGAGGAAATTTCCCTCCATGACCGGATAGCCTGAGGGGTATACCCAGTAACTGGGTTCACATCAAAGGGGTCTTCCTTGTCACAAGCAGATGAACTTGACACCAGGCATTCCCTTTGTTTTTTTGTCCCTCTAGCCGACTTGCCTCAAAACCAGGTAGGGGTGGGGGCTGCTGCCACAGAACTGGTTTCTGCCTTATTTGAATTTCCCATAATGCTGTGCAGGATGGTTGATATTGGAGTGGAGGGATGACGTGGCATGCTAGACATTTAGAACATTCCACTCACACTTATGAACCAATTCACAAGGGTGATACAGAGACCAAGATTCTAGACCTGAAAAGCAGCAGCACCAAAATCATGAATGGTTGGAAGGAGAAGCCGCCTGGTTCCCATGATGGGCTAAGAACTTTGCCTGAGGTGTTCCAGAGGACTAGAGGACTCTCTATAGGGTCAGTGGTATTGGTCCAATCATTCCTCCTGAGGCAGAGTTGGGGGTGAAGGTTTGGACTCCACTGCATCCCAGGTGCCTTGCAAGATGTCCAGGATGCCATAATGCCTGTGGAGGGCAAAGCAGAGGAGGAGGATGACGCAGGGACCCAGGTAAACCAGCTGCCCGCAAAGTGCACCCCTCTAGAGGATAGTAGGCCTGCTGAAAATACTTATGGGGGCTAGAGTTTACCATCAGAAGCAAAAGGAGCCAAAGATCAAGAAAATCAGAGGCACATTCAGGCCTGGGGACCCCATCCCGTGGGGCTTGATGCTAAAGAAATGCTGAGGCTGGTACCACATGCCTGGGGAAGAGATCTTCCACATGGGTGGGTGCACAAGGTACAAAGGGCCACTCCCGCAGGATATCGGCAGTGCTCCCAGCGGGAGCAACCAAGTAAACCTGACTCCTGCACGCCCATTTAAGGTTCATGAGCAGGGAGCTGGAAGGGCAGCCGGGAGACAATTGTGGACCTAATAATTGCACAGTTCTCATGTCCTGCACAACTAATAACCCAATTTTTCCAAACAGGCAGAAAAAATGGTATCCTGTCTTAAGAACTTCACTCTCTAGTTATAATTCCTCCTTTGCCTTACAGAAAACTTGAAGGTTTGGCACTAAATCGGCTTTTCTGAACCAACCTTCCACAACATATTTTGTCACTTCAAATTCTGTCATCGCTCGTGTTGTTTCCTCCCCTTTTCTCAAAATTTCGTGAAAAGAAATTTAGTACAGCCTCCGTTTCGATAGGGGGTGAGGAAACTGCACAAAGTAAATGAATGTCAATGGTTGAATATATGTTAAAAATGCAGAAAGAGATTGAGGTTCTCTGAAGGGCTCTGCATTCCAGTCTTCTGAGGTTAGTGATGGATGCTTCTAGAAAGACTGAAATCTATTCCACTTGAACCATTGCCTCTAATAAAAAAAATAAAACAAAAACAGTTAGGCACCCATATCAAATGTGGTCTGCAAAGCTAAAAGGACCAACATGGCCTAAGGCCCTCTATTGTACTAGCCTTTAAACGATTTCTAAAACTTTTCCAAAGTGGCTACAAAGTGACAAGTTACTGCTTTAGAAAATATTGAATAAACCAAGGGGTTTTGTCCTCCAAAAAACAATCACAACTGATAGTGTTTGATTAATCTGAACATCGTTCAGTAATTGTGGCCAACTGCTTGAGCATCATGGGTTAGTTTCAGATCATGATAACTTGAACATGGTTTGTCATGGGTACTTCCAAAGTTTATGTAAACTCATTGTAGGAAGTGTTATTTGTAGTATGTGTTTAGTAAACAACACTGTAGAGGGATTCGTTCTTTATTGTGCGCAAGAGTCGGAGCGCATCTGATTTTACATGTTACTGTTTTTTTCTGGATTTAAATACCTTCATCGTGAATAGCCTCTGCAATGCTGAACAATGACTTTTAAGACCAGATCACTCTAATCCAAATGTAATCATAATCTTTGGAAGTCTGTTGTGCAGTTTTTCTAACGGGTCACTTTACAGAGCAAGGAATCGTGTGTGTTTACCTACACCTCAGGGGCGGCTCCTCCATATGGGTGGAGGAGCATCGCCAGCAACAGAAGCTGCAAACCTCTCACAACGAAAGGATAATAAACTATGTTTATTATCCTTTCATTCTGAAAGGGGGAGGCATGGTGGTGACGTGCACTAAGACAGAGTGCTCAGCACTCTCCCTCACAGCGCATGTGTTTGGCCGGCCGTCTTGGGCCGGCCAAACACACATGCGTAGTAGGCTGTGGCTGGAGAGAGCCTGCACAGGCTCCCAGTCCGCCTGGGAGTGCTCTGACTGGGTGCCCCCAGCCAATCCTGACAATGCTTTGAGCAGCATCAGGATTGGCGCAGGGCAGCCTGGGAGCCTGTACTTGCACCCTGTGACGGAGGAGCGGCGCGTGGCAAGTTAAGGTCGGTTTTTATTTTTATGTTTTCAATAATTTAATGGTTCCCCTCCGCCCACCCGTTTTTAGAGGTACGAGCCGCGACTGCTATACCCTCTTTGCCGATATTGACTTCATTTCTCCCTTTAGTTCATAAATGGAGTGGGCCTGTACTAGGGGCTTGTGAGAAGTAAGACAAACAATTCCCTCCAGTAGAATATAGAGTTTTGGTTGTAAAAGGTAAATATTTGGGGTAGATTCCTTTTTCTAGGCTGGCATTCAGTTTGTCTCTAAGATTTACAAAGGGAGCGTGCTAGAGCGTTCTGTTCATTTCCTGTAATACTTCTAGATCTGGCAATGCAAGGATGGGCTTTATCCCAAGGATGCAGGAGGACCCATAGTTCATGAGTGATGGTGGCTGCTGCTATGTTGCTCTTTTCGTTTCCATAGAGAAGAGGTTAGGTAGATTCTGATTGATCTAAATCTCAGCAATGGAATCTAGTTGGTAGGATCAAAGGCCGCCCCGACCATCCTGTACCACAAATTAATATACACCTAGTTAAAGGAATTGGGCTGAAAGCCAAAGATCCCATGCATATGCCCAGTGAGCCTAACACAGATCTGGGAAAAAGTGCTTCTCTATCCAGCAACCACAGTTAGTGAAGCCCTTGAAAGGCCTTTCATCCAGCTTCCACCTAGACCACGTGCTGGATATTTTAATTAGATCTCTCCATCTGAATGTTAAGGTTTGCATGTGACGAGATCTGTTTTAATTGGAAGTCTGTCTTGCCCTATGCATTTCAGACCAATATTGAGTCAAAGCCTTGTGACATTTGCTCCTTAAATCATATGCATGTCTATATCCCTCAAATCCCATCTGTGCACATACACCACCTGAATTCGTAGACAGAAGGCTGTTTGACGTGGAGTGAATGTAACTTGTTACATTGAAGGTCTGGTTTACAGTACAAGTGGTACTCAGATTCACAATCACAGGCAAATCCTCCGCACCGGCTGCCACAAATCTCAAGGGTAGTGGCAGGGACGGGGGCAGAGGGGCATAAATATAAATAATAATAATAAAAAAAAACTTAACTCTTCCCGTCACCAAAGCTGCCATCCCCTGCCCCTTCGATCCTCTTCTGGTGTTCCAGCATTCACTGGGACACCATCACAGGTTCCTAGTAATCCTGGCGCTGCTTTCTTGCTAAACCTAGCATGAAAGCAGTGTCTGGATTAGGCTGAGCGACTTGGACTGCCTCTCAGACAGAACCCTGGGGCCTGCGCAGTTTCCCAGCCTGGCTGTTTAATACAATCGGGCTGGAGAAATCTAAGTGCGCATGTCTGTTTGGCTGGCCTGAGACGGCCGGCCAAAAACACATGCGCACTTAGGTGCACACTGTCCTCGTCCCGTGAACCAGCCCGCCCCTCCCTTGCTGCTGGCTGAGCCAGCAGCTGAAAGATAAAACAATATTTGTCTATCATTTTATCCTTCAGCTCTTGGCTTAACCAGGGGGGCGACGCTCCTTCACCATTGTGAAGGAGCCGCCCCTGGAAATCCTAGCACTACAGCATAATGGCACCTGTTAAGTTCTTCACAAATTCTTGATTTTCAGTGAACTCGCCATTTAATATGAATGTAGAAAATAATTTATTAAATTAAAACATATCCCTGCCTTCAAAAGCAAAGTTCCTACCATTTTCTTTTCATTGCTATGTGTAGCTAGTTTGTCTTGGCAGGCTGTGGCAGAGGACAGATAGATAAAAAAATTAAAAAAAAGACTTGTTCTCAATTTATTTGTTTTACTTTCCTGTAGGATGATTTGTTTTATAAATGCTCCTTCACATATATATCCTTATCCCTAGGCTGATGTAAATTCAAGTCATTTCTTTAATCTTTCAGTTGCAGAGTTGGAGAATAAGTTGTCTTGGTTTTGTGTTAGCTTGGCTGCAGGCGAGTGGGTTAGCTTGGCTGCAGGCGAGTGGGTTAGCTTGGCTGCAGGCGAGTGGGTTAGCTTGGCTGCAGGCGAGGTGGGGGTTGGCTTGGCTTGGCTGCAGGCGTGGTGGGGGTTGGCTTGGCTGCAGGCGTGGTGGGGGTTGGCTTGGCTGCAGGCGTGGTGGGGGTTGGCTTGGCTGCAGGCGTGGTGGGGGTTGGCTTGGCTGCAGGCGTGGTGGGGGTTGGCTGGGCTGCAGGCGTGGTGGGGGTTGGCTGGGCTGCAGGCGTGGTGGGGGTTGGCTGGGCTGCAGGCGTGGTGGGGGTTGGCTGGGCTGCAGGCGTGGTGGGGGTTGGCTGGGCTGCAGGCGTGGTGGGGGTTGGCTGGGCTGCAGGCGTGGTGGGGGTTGGCTGGGCTGCAGGCGTGGTGGGGGTTGGCTGGGCTGCAGGCGTGGTGGGGGTTGGCTGGGCTGCAGGCGTGGTGGGGGTTGGCTGGGCTGCAGAGGTGGTGGGGGTTGGCTGGGCTGCAGAGGTGGTGGGGGTTGGCTGGGCTGCAGGGGTGGTGGGGGTTGGCTGGGCTGCAGGGGTGGTGGGGGTTGGCTGGGCTGCAGGGCTGCAGGGGTGGTGGGGGTTGGTTGGGCTGCAGGGGTGGTGGGGGTTGGCTGGGCTGCAGGGGTGGTGGGGGTTGGCTGGGCTGCAGGGGTGGTGGGGGTTGGCTGGGCTGCAGGGGTGGTGGGGGTTGGCTCTGCTGCAGGGGTGGTGGGGGTTGGCTGGGCTGCAGGGGTGGTGGGGGTTGGCTGGGCTGCAGGGGTGGTGGGGGGTTGGCTCTGCTGCAGGGGTGGTGGGGGGTTGGCTGGGCTGCAGGGGTGGTGGGGGGTTGGCTGGGCTGCAGGGGTGGTGGGGGGTTGGCTGGGCTGCAGGGGTGGTGGGGGGTTGGCTGGGCTGCAGAGGTGGTGGGGGTTGGCTGGGCTGCAGAGGTGGTGGGGGTTGGCTGGGCTGCAGAGGTGGTGGGGGTTGGCTGGGCTGCAGGGGTGGTGGGGGTTGGCTGGGCTGCAGGGGTGGTGGGGGTTGGCTCTGCTGCAGGGGTGGTGGTTTTGGTGGTTAAGCATGGCTGTAGGGGTGCGGTTTAGCGTGGCTGTAGCATTGTGGGTTAGCCTGGTTGAAGAGTTGTAGTTTGGCAGGTTGTACATTTTTGGGTTAGCTAATTATAATGTGGGTTAATTTAGCTGTAATATTGTGAATATCTTCTGAAGATCAGAGACATATTAATAAAGGATTTTTTTTTTTAAGTGCACCTGTTTCAATGGTTAGCTTGACCTGGATTGTTGGGTGGTTAGCTTAGTTGTAGGATTGGACGGTTAGCACCCTGGGTGTGGTACAACCTGGGTGGTTTGCATGGTTTGCATGGGGGCAGAGTGTGGGCGGGAAGCACGGTTGTGGGCTAATGTGGTGGCAGCGGTTACAGAATAGCTGTCTGATTGCCCTATATGCCAGTCTTACTCTGTAACCGAGCTGAACTGGGAACATGGGGGCACCAACCACTTTTAAACCATGGATTTAACTTTTTTTCGTGGAATTGTGGGACCACTACTGTTGAAAGGGTGGTAAAACGAGACAATTGTGTGAACGCACTGTAACCGAATAATATTTACAGTGATCAGAGAAGATATGGCAATTGCCTGAAAAAGTCTTTCGGCAACTATGAATAATGTACTCTTAGAAATGTGAGAGCTTTGCTTCTTAGTTATTAGGTCGAGCTTGGAAGTGCTTTGACCCGTTATAATCTATCTGTGGGATTTTAACCATGCCCACTGCACGCCTATCGCTATCGCTCGTTCATGGGCTTGCCTTTCAAAAATCCTTTATCATTGGTAAATGCTTTGTTTATTCTCCTTGGGGCGGTTTTATTACCGGCTTGGATAGCAACCCTATTATATGGATAATTGCAGGTTTTGAAGATACGTTTGACAGCGAGCTTCTTTGACTTTTTGTGTCTCTCCTTCTTGCTCATGGTGTCCGTGACGCTTTGACTCGGCTCGCTTATGTCAACTGTTTTACTTTTTATTCTCAATTTATGTGGCAAGAAAAGTCCAGTTAGGAATTTACAACACTAATAGCGCTAACTCAAGCAAAAGCGAGACCCATTGCATTGCAAATGCTTGTTTGCATTTCCTTTCAGTTTTTTTGTAAAGATATCCTACTTTGATAATACCTGTCGATTTATGTAATGCACTTTTGATAAGTAATAAAAATACAATTAAAAAACATCCATAAATTAAATGTAGCCTCTTACAAGCATGTGCTATGCATTCATAGATGCGCCTAAAAACGTCTTCAGTCTTAATCCTGGATAATATACTATGGTTTGTGAATACCTACATAGGTTGTTCGATTGTGAAGCATTTCTTCTCGGGAATGAAAATGCTATCCCGTTAATGGAGGTTTCCTACATAAAAAAAACAGTCTATTTTGCCTTGGTGTTTTCAGCTTCCCTGCTGCTTGAAAAAAAATTAGTTTTTCTGAAAGACTTCCTCCTGCTCTTTGCCAAAACAGACTGGTATTGGCGGGCTGTCTGTCTGTCCCGCTCTTTTCGCGGTGTTGTGTGCACTAGACGCCAATGCTACCTGACCGCTTTAGTTCTAAGTTAAAGAAGTTCGGTCTGAGTGCCTTACAGTGAGGAATGCGACTGTTTCGATGATATATCAGACTTTGGCTGAACAAGTTAATTCTTGTTGAGCAGAGGAAGTGTTTGAGCAGCTTGTCTGCTGGAAATATTTCCCTTTATTAGCACCCTGCCCCAACATTAATACAGGAATGTACTGCTAATAAACAACCAGTTTGTTGTTCCTTATTGCCAGGGCAACTGGAAATATGTAACAGGGGAGGGCCAAATTGTGCTGCAGGGTAGAATAAATTATGCATCAAAAAACACAAATTATGCGGGGTTACGTGGCATAGCTTAAAATAGTATTATTTCACTGTTTTGCCATTTTTACAATTGTTAAAAATCTGGGCATTGGTTGCAGCGCAATAGCACCAGTTTAACACCCAAATATAGCAAAAAACAACAAAAAGGGGACTAATCAAGCTTTGCAAAGGGCCCTCCCACTGTGTGGCAACACGTGTTGCTGTATTTTTAGTAACTTTCCAACTGTTTGAGCTAGAAACATCTTTTGTTAAAATCTGCATATTATGCAGCAGAAGATGTTTTATGTGGCAAATCTACAGTTATGTGAAAAAAGCTGTGGCTACACAATATCATAATTCCACTGGCCCTGATAATAGCAAAGTAGATTGGAGTTAATTAGTGATTTTGCATAAACAATACTTGTGTAGCTGTGGTAAGGCTGTTCCTAGACCATTACACTGGAACAGAGTTGATAATTTCATTTTTTTTTTTTAACACCTTTTCTTTTTTGAAAGTCATACCTGCAACCTAACAAAACCTATTTCTCTATTTAATCCATTAACCGTACCAGACATCTGTGTGAACCTGCATACCTCTCCACTATAATGACCACACCCAACTCCTATTAATTTAATTCACTACAAATAAATTGCTGTAAATGCTTGTAATAGCTTTTTTGAGAACACAAGACTAATTCAAACAACAGATAACTACTGGATTAAGTACTAACCTTGGGGGTCTGGAGCAGCATGGTGCCTGGTGTGAAGTGCTTTAACTCCCCGTCAGGCATAGTAAGCACCCTACACATATGATTACAATGGAATAACTTCTAAAATGTATTTAATTGCCTATAGTTAATATGTTTGCTTTACTTGCAATAAAGTATCACTTGAAATGTCACACATACGCACAATGACGTGAGCAACCATAAAGGTTTGCAGCTATGCTAACTGACTGACCATTGGTTGTTGAAGGCCCAGGCAGACAGTAGGTCTCCTTGCATCACGTCTATTGTATTAGGCCCCACATTTGTCCCTGGTGACTTTCCTGTGTGTGGGGCTGTAGTCCGGTGCCGCAGGTTTGCATGCTGCCTTCGCCGGTGTGGCACAAAGCGGCCCGGTGGCACCTACATACAGCTAGAGAGGTAACTGCATACCCATCCAGTCCACGGTCCATCCGCTGGTGTCTTTGGTCCCTGCTGTTAAATGTTGGAAAGATCACTGATCTGTGATGGTCCAGCGCCATGCCAGGCTGTAGAAGCTTTCCTCCTTAAAGGGGTGGTGGTGAGGAAGAACATGGGTGGGCCAGTGGCACAGAGGAAGTTAACCAAGACTGGTCATGGAGGCTGAAAAAAGTGTGCATGCAAAGGCATGCCCCGTCGGACACTGCCCGCTAAATATTTCAGTTAATTTGAGTTGGCTTAAGTGGGTGTTGGCTTTCCAGAGCTGCAGCTCTATTTTACCCCCTCCGAAGTGGAAGATGTAATGATCACGTGTGATGATGTGATGTGACAGGTTAGCTTCAGAAAGAGAACATTAAAACAATGACTGCTTCAGTATCATGTTATGTTAAACTGTACTGGTCCCCAAGAATGCATGTGGTGCTAATCACTCGCAAGCACTGGCACAAGTTAAGTACTGCTTTTTTTTCTGTAATCTTTCAGTATCAAGGGTTTGATAAATAATGTTGTCAAACCACGGTCACCCCAAGGAAAGAACCTTTTGATAGTGTTATGTGATTTACCTACGTACATAAAAGTAGAGCTAATTCCTTCATTAAGTTTTAAAGCCGAATCATTGGCCAGATTGGAGGTGTGAGGGATACGCACTTGTGATTAAGTTACAGACATTGAAATCTGCGGACTTGAGCTTTGCTTCCACAACTGACATGGTTTGGTTCCATCCAAATGCTTATCTCCCCGAGTCTTGGTCCCCATATGTAGCAAAGATGGGGGCATCTATAACTTGGGCACCTCCCAGTAGTAAGCTCAGAAAAAATGGACAGCTGGCGACCTAGCTGGCAAAGTTAGCATCTCCAGTGGCTCTTGGCATGCCTGCAGTGAGGGCACTATGAAACTGGAAACAAAAGTGCAGAAACCTCAAGGCAACATGTTTTTCCCATCTATGCACCAGGGACCCACAAAAACATTCCTGTATCCATCAGAATCGCTATAACCTGCTCCAACTCGGAAAAGAGCTGAAGATGCACCTCTTTAAAGAACACTACATACCAATACCTTAAGTCCCATTCTGCCATCAGAATTTGGCTACATCTCCAGTCTTACCCATTAACTGCATCGTGGACTTTAGCACTCCACAGTGCTCTGCTGTCTTTTGGCTAAGTTCACATTGTATTGGTGTTATATACATACAGACATGAACGTTTTATTTCGGAGCTATTCTTCGTGCTAGGTACTACTTTCAGACTAAACTGCAGTAATAGGTTCAGGAAGGTGAACAATATTGATTTCTAGGTAGACCCTAAAATCTCCTTTCAGTTCATGGACGCAAAGCTGGGCTTGCAGTGCCTCTGTTCACAAGACCGGGACAAGTCCTCCAGCGATTAGCCTTCTCACTACACAATCCTATTAAATGATTGTGACTCTGGTGCCACACGATCTTTCAATTTTACTGGCCCCACTCTCCCGTTTTAATTTGTACAGTTGTAAATTTGAGGTCAATAAAATCATACCAAATCACATGTGCTGTGTGAGACGCGGATGTGGAGTAAGCCAGATTTGTTATCTTTGGAAATGGGGGACAAGGTTCGAGTCTGGACGTTGGCTCAACATTCTGTGATTCTGGGCAAATCACTTAATCTGCTCCTGCCCATGAAGCAAAAATGAATGTGTCCTTGTGTGATGTAACTGGTGCTCATGTAAAGCACCCCAATACCTTCAGGGGAAGTTAGCCTATATAAAACTGCAAAGAAAAATGTAATCACTGGACAACCAGAAAACCCAGTGTTTAAAAGAAGAAAAAAAAACTTCTGATATCGCCCCCCGTCCCCATTCTTTCTACAAACAAGAATACAGATGCTAGTCTTGAACTGTTATGCACTTAAACCATCAGCATTTCATAATAGCCTTTAAAATATTACGGGTTGACAAATCTCCAACTGTTCCAAGCATAAAAATAAATAATCCCAAACACTGATTTAAACAAAAAAAATAAGTTGCCAGTCGTTCTTATCTTACCATCAAAGACTGTAGCACAAGGACCAAAAAAGATATAACCACGGGGTCATTAAAAACAATTCCAGCCTTAAATATTGCAGAATGTCCGCCGCCTCTGGAACACGTCACAGGCCTCGGCGTTGCCTGTAGCTCGTCCACACCCGCCATTAAGAATTCCATAGATATGTCACAGCTTCATCAGTGCACCTCTTCACCCCCCATTTCATTTGTGATTCATCCCGGCTCACACCTAACCTAATGGTCTCCTGACAAGCACGCGCCCATGCAGATCGAAAAGCAGGATTTAAGGTCTCGGACTGGGATATGCAGCCTTTGATGGTGCTTTTGCATTTACTGCTGTTAGTACCAATTCATTGTTTTTTTTCTGAAATCTGCCACCTGCGAACTTCCCCACCTCAAAACGAATAATCTGCAAACCTGATCTATATTTAAAAGTCTGAACCTGTTGCAGCAAATAGCTCATGAATACCAAGTAGCCCCACAAGCTGACCAAGCCATCGATCACGTCGTGCAATTACTTCTGCGAGGTGTGATGTGGACACACGCTCCATTGGTGCTGTCATCGGCAATGTGCTGCAAGTGCACCGGATTGTGAGTTCATCCATGCCGGGGAGGCTTCTGTGAATTTAACAATGTTATAATATCTTCCCCTTCTTCCTCTTGTCTTTCTTCTTCACTTCCTCCCCCGTGTTTGCGGTTCCACTCTCCACCTCGTCCCCTCCAGTCTGCCCCCACTCTCCTCCCTTCTGTGGGTTCTCTAATCCAGTGGTCCCCACCCTTTTGACCTTATCATTACAGGTACCCGGGGACACCCATTGAACTGCTATAGGATTCCGGGGACCCCCCCCCTAGGTCATTACTGGACGGCGGGGACCCCGGCCTAAACATTGTTGCTGATTTGAATTGCAAAAAATACAGAAACAAGCATTCATCAAACACACACACAAATGATACACAATTTATTTAGTCGGCAAACAAATATATAAAAAAACATATATATATATATATATATATATATATATATATATTAGAATGAGAAGGATGGAGCTTTCGATATTTAAATGAAGCCATTGTCCATGTTATATTTTTTGATGCACCTGCACTGCTCCCACAAATCAATCTGAGGATACTAATTTAATTTTTAGTCCCCAATTCTAAATTCCTTGACATTCACAGTACGTTTTAAAATTTTCATTTGTACATTTAGCCACTTTATTTATATACACTTTATTAAACTATTAATATTTAATTTTCTAAGCAGTCGCGGACCACCAGGGGTCCCCGGGCCACAGGTTAGGATCCACTGCTCTAATCAATATCCCGTCTCTTACACACAGAGCAGCCCTGGGGTACAGTTTCCTGGCCCCCTTACACAGATAATCCTGTACTGAGGCACTGTATTTATTTTTCTCTGTCTCTCCTTGCGCGTCTCCTAGGTCATGTGTTTTACAGCTTTTTCGTCAAACGCCCTGACCAGTAAATATCCTCTGAATACAGTTTAGTCCTTTACTACTCTCAGGCCCTCCTTTGGACAGTCCCCAGTTTACAACTCTCTCCCTCTATCCACAATGGGCCTGGGCCTCTACTGGACAGTGCCAGAGTAAAGAGCTCACTCTTCTCTCCCCTGTAGCTCTCATGGCACAGTACCTAAAGATAGTTATTATTTCTCCCTGGTTGGACTCCTTTGTAAAGTACCCCAGTAAAGAGCCCACTTTATGTCTCTTTGACAGTACTTTCCAGAAGAGTTCACGCCTGTCCCTTTGGGGCCTCCAGTGGACAGTACTTTGGTAAATAAATAACTCTTCTCTTCCAGGTTGGCTTTGATTGTACAGAACTTCATGCCCCAACGTTTTCACTCTTTTCTTATATTCTAAAGGTGTGCGTAGGAAAGTGCCTTAAGTGTTGTATTGCAACATTTATATAGCGCTTACTACCTCTGTGAGGCGTTGAGGTGCTTGTCCACATGGGTAGCATGCTACGCAGTGTAGGGGTTGTGGTTGAAAGAATATTGCCTTTGTTTTGATCCTATGTGGTAAGTGTTTCCATGTTGTGCATGAGGACTACCGAGGTGTGGTTATCGTGTTATGGGGTGCAGCGTTTAGCAGCATGATATCTGAAGAAGTGTGAGGAATAGACGCAAAGTTTATAGTTTTCATTAGGCGGGCAGCTTTGAGTTGCTCTGCAGGCCCCCTTTTGGCATTTCTTATGTTTCTAGTTCCCTTAGCTGGTTACTGAGCCGGATTGTCCTGATGTTGTGTTTAAAAAGTATCGTCTTGAGTAGGCATAGGTTAAAGGGAAAAGTGGTGGAGAGATGTGCTGGGATGGACACTTTTCAAATTTGATTGTCACTTTGAGATACCAACAAGTAGTTGTAGTATGTTGCTAATTGGGATCTGCAGCGTTGGACTAAATTAGGTTCCTCTGTTGTCCAGCGGCAGATGGCAGATCTCTTCAGTTAGTTTGTTCCTGTTAAATTGGTGATGGATGGCTTATTGCTATGGACTAGTGTTGTACTGGAAATGATCCTTAGCAGTTTTATTTTGTCAGTGCAAGAGTGTTGGGCAGTAAAAGGGAATACATACGCAGCCTGTATGAACTACAATCTACTATCTGGCTGCTGAGTATGGTATTAGTTTTAGTATGAGTTATATAATATATTGTACTTTCATTATATAGCATTTACTACCCCTGACAAGGCATTGTTGTGCTTTTTACATGGAGGAGCATACTGCGCCAGATCCCAGGGTTACTGTTTTTTTTTGTTTTAGTTTTTTAGTTTTTTAATTTGGTAGTCATTGGTGGTTATTGGGATGTCTTGTGCTCTACAGGAACCATTTCATGCCTTTACTCCTGTTCGCATTGGGAGATGAAATTAGTAGGCAGTTGGTGTGATTTTTAGTGAGATGAGGGGGGGTGTAGGAATTTTCTGCATTGGTTGGTAGTATTAATAAATGGGCTACAGGACGTTGGGTATTGTTAGGGTTCAGGTATGATTTTTAAAGTCAGGTTGTGATCTTTGAAATAAGGCGTGGACAATTTGCTGAGATACAAAGGGGTATTTTAAACGTTCATGTGGTATATAGTAGACAGTACCCAGACCAGAGACAAGCCGAGGATGGAAAGGAAGCAGAGAGTCATTTGAAAGAAAAAGGACCATCACAAGTTAGAAACTTTATTTAGTCTGTTTTCATGCAGGGATTATTAGGAATATTGTGGAGGCTTTTGAGACGGCATGCAAACCTGTAAGAAGTATAACATTATTTGCATGTGTTGCAGTATCGCTGTAGTCCTTGAGGGAACCATTGTGTGTGTGTAGACACACAGACAACCCCCTCCCAATCACCCATGAGTAAAAAAATAAATATATATATTAAAATAAATATGGTTTCATTCTCCTATATTATCAGAAGGAAGGAAAACATAGAATAGGAATTATATTCTTTAAATGTGTATGCTAGAGTTGAGCCTCCATCTTAGCCTCCATGTTCAGTGTGGAGAGTACAGTCTAAGTGGCTCTGTGTAAAGTAATACATCTTCAGGCAGGGAACAATGGGGCTTTGTCTAATCTGGAGCACAATGAAGTTTGAGATCATGCATCTGGTTGTCATTCTGCCTTCCTGTGGCAGTAATCGGACAAAAAGAGGAAAAGCCATGCCTAGAAATGTTCCCACCTGAGCAATAGAGTCCCCCTCTTCACACTTCTAATTTGTTAAACTGTGAGTGCTCAGGAAGATCAAGTAATTAGCAGCCTCTCGTTATGGAGAGCCTAATTTAGTTGGTGGAGTTCACAGAGTTCCATTCCGTAGAATTCCATGGAGTTGATTAAAAACTCAGTGGAATTCTGTGGAGGTGGAGTTCTGTGAGCCGTGGAGTCCTGGAAGCACCCGATCTCGTACGTTTGAAACCGGGTCAGGCCCAACCCTGCTTAGCACTTCTGAAATCGGGTGCATCAGGCTAGGGCCGTAGGCAGTAAAAGCTGCCGCTTGAGGCCTCTTGCGCACGGGCCTGCCCAGTGTGCACTGCACTTGAATTTCCTAGGGGAGCCCTGTCTCCATTCCTTCCCACTCCAGTGTCTGGTCTCCACCCTTAAGCCATAAGAATGCAGGCAGTGCACTTCCACGGTCTGGGGAGGTGATTGTATGTGCCAACAGCAACATGTGGCCAAGGTTTGTACAAAGGCACTCACTGGGAGGTCCTGTTCCTGCATTGCTCAGCTTTCCTCCTCCTCCAGACTCTTCAGACAGCTTCTGCAGTGCAAAAAGCTGGAAACATATTGACCACTTACATAAAGAAAGTTGAACTTCATGGGCCAGAGCTGAGGGTATCCGTTCAGTAATCATGTTGAAGTAGAAACGTTATGCAAGGTAGCCAATTCCTGGCATCAAAACTGGGACTATAAGAGAGGCAGCAGCGGGCGTGCTCCGGCCTTTCAGCGCATTCTGTGCCCACACGGTTTGGCTATAGTGCGTTTGAAACCCATGTGACTTGCTCACCAACCCCCTTAATAGGTTCATGTTTTTTTATTTATATATATATATATATATATATATATATATATATATATATATATATATATATATATATATATATATATATATATATATAGCGCATGCACACACACCTTTGCTACCTTGTTGCTCTGCAAGCAACAGGTTTCATTGATCACATTTCCTGATGTAAAGATCTCCATAAACAGTGATTCCAGCCTTAAATATTAAGATTTGCCCGTCTTCTCACTGACTCAGTTACTCCATTTTTTTTTTCTTTTTTTCTCTCAGATGTTTTTTTCCCCCGCCTTGTTTTAATCCTCGCTGTTTGTTCTGCTCCTTCCACTCATTCTCCTATTTCCCTGTTCCTGTGAGGGCCTCCTGCCTTGGGCTGTTACCCAGTATTTTTTCTCTTTCCACAGGGCATGCATGGGCCAGTGCTTCAGTTACAGTGTTCCGAACACCTTCCCCCAGTCCACAGAGTCCCTGGTGCATTGCGACTCCTGCATGCCGGCAGAGTCCGTGTGGAATGTGGTGAGTCCTTCCATGGAGCATAAAGAAACACTAGGCTGCGACTCAGTCTTTGTAAGGGGAAAACGAGGAAAGACTATCAAAGCACTGTTGATATAGCATGTTGTGTATGGGTACCGTCAATGAATGTATATAATACCCACTGTGGATGTGTATAGAATCAATGAGGAAAGCAGTTTGTGTATTTTCGGTTAATAGGCTTTGCAGCATCCACAAGCAAAAATTCACATGAAAAGTAAAATAGAAAATACTTAATTTACTTAGGCGTAAATAATTGTGTTCCCCGTGGACAAAACTACATTAAGCTTGGCGCAACAGAGCTAATGATAGGTGCATCAATTGACCGCCAACTTTTATGCAGATTAGTCAAAAGGCGCTAAAGTTATTAGGAAATCATAAGAAGCCATTTCATCTTGTCTGTGGTCTCATGTCCTCTTCCTACCTCTGGCTTTTCCTACTCTATGGGTTCACATGGTGCCCACTCTTTCAGAGAGGTTTCTCATGCTGGCACATCTCTCCTCTGAACAATCCGTTGCTGCTCAAGGTCTTCACATACTCCCCAATTCCTCCTGTGAATGTTTCTCTATTTTAAGGGCTCACCTGATTTCCTACCTTTAGGGATGTTTAAAACCTTACCTGCCTTTAAGGACTTTATGTTCTTCAGCTGCTAATTTCCTTGTTATGCCTAATTTCACTATAACCCGGATGGGAGGTCATAGCTTTCCTGTAATTACTGCCAGTCCTTTGTACTCTGTTTCTGTCCAAGATCCATCAACTGTGTAATTAAATTAGATGCGAATAGACAACTTATCTCGTCAGCTCCACTTATTGTATGATTGGCTGATTTTATGTTGCGCTTTCTCTCTTCTTTCCAAGTCTTAAGCAAGAGGCACCAGTAGATGCTAGGCCAATCAAACGATGCACAGTTGTCTGGGCAATCTATGTGCCTTCCTGGCCTCTGAAGACTTCAGATTCGGGGGTTCATGAGCTGTAGAGTCTAAGAATGCTCCTCCTAAATCTTAAAGGTTCACATTCTGTCCCAAACTGCTTTCTCTAAAGCCTTGTCCTCAAGTGCAGTGGATCACATAATGACACAGCCTGCTTCTCTGTCCCCCTTCGTTTTGAAAGTTGCATGTTCCTTCTGTCCAACCGTTTAAAAGAAAAAAGGAAAAAAAAAAAAAAGGTCATATGTGGGTCTAAATCTCCTTCCACCTTTTAATATATGAGTTCGCCTTATGGTGCCCACCCTATTCTTCTGACATCTTTTCCTCTATTTCAGGTGACCCTAGAGTGTCCAGGCAGTGAGGATGTCCCCCGGGTGGATAAGCTGGTGGAGAAGATAAGTCGATGCAGCTGCCAGGCATGTGGTAAAGACCCCAGCCACGAGGGAGCACTCTTCAGCGTACTGTCTGCCGACGAGGCGCTGCCTCCGATCCAAGGGAGCCACAACCATCCATACATACAGCAGCAGACAGACGAGGCCCATGTACATCAGCCCCATGAGGAAGAGAGCGAGGACTGAGACATCCTCCAGACTGTGGACACCTACCTTGCACCTATGTGGACAGAGCCCACAGTGTATCCCAAGCATTGCACGCATTTGTGACACAGGTCACAGTGATGGGCCATGGCCAGAAGAGTGGAATCTCTAGAGATCTTGGACTCGGTCATGAGTAGCCCATTCCATGCTTATTGTGGTTACCCCAGCACAAAGACTGGATTTTGAGGGGAGGGAGAGTCGGAGGTGAGGGTGAGAAAATCCTGCAGTGGTAGGAGGAGGGGCTTGCTAAACCCCCCTCGGATCTACATTTTAGATAATCTGCGCACATTTTGCCAAATTTTTTGGATACACTTAAAGTGTGTATTGTGGAAGAGTGGAGTGTAGGAGGTGTGACGACGAGACCGTAAATCTGCACAATGAATTGCATGGCCAAGACAACATCGTCTAAGCCTGGAAAGTATTTTCACTGTATAATTTCTGGTTCACTTGTCTTAATTATGAAACTGCATATGTAGCAAAGGCCACGCATCATCCACTATAGCAATAGCCTCTATCTAACCATAGCTCACCACACGCAGGCCAGCCGAGTAACTAAGTATAGTCTAGGCCACATTGTCACTAACTTTCCTAAACATAATGTAGTGTCGTGTGACAAGCCCCATCTCTTTGTGGGTAACTAATCCCAGACCAGCCTGTATGGGCAAGGAACTAAAGTATAGTGCATTTGTGTCGTATACATCATACTGAATGCTACACCATATCTCAGCCTTCTGGGCTGATAACTAGAGGGCAGCCTACTAGTTCAACAATCATTCCACAATGTTTTACCAAACACAGCTCAGCTCACTTTGTCAACAACCACAGGTCAGTTCACTACTACATCCTTATGTACTGGATTACAAACCACAATTCAATCATTGGTCACTAAATATAGATCAGCCAACTGTCTTCTAAGCACATGCCTGTCTTTTTCCATTAAGTTAATGTGTTACCTAGCATAAAAAGTATTACTTGCCACTTGCCAGGGAGCCAGCCACAGTTCCCACAACAGGTCAGCAACATATTAGTTATTGGAAATTAACCACTTCTTACTAACTACACCACACCAGCAAGGGGATACTGTCCACAGCTCACCTGCCAAGGTTCTTAGTCAGAATTGGCAGGGGAGGTGATGTGACAGCAACAGACCATGACAACTCAGCTTCCGCTCTATAATCCACACGATTATTAGTGGAGGCGACAGACCACACATTGACTACCAATGGCTCCCATAACAACAAGAGCTTATGCACTCTGTGACCCGGATACAGTTTATCAGGAAGAGGCAATGTAGGCACTGGTGTCACAGACAGTAAAATGAGCAAGAATCACGGAGAGCAACTTGATCACCAGATGATGTGACCACTGCTTTAGGACCATTATCTGTTCTCGCACTTGGTCTCATTAGCCCCAGGCTGAAGTGACTTTTGATAGCCCCCACATTAAGATATTGTGACTTCTTTCTAGACATCCCTGTAGCTAACGTATTAAAGATGCATCTTAAAGCTTATCTGCAAGAGCAGTGATGAGCTAGTGACTTTGTTCTAATTTGTTTTTGGCAGTCACCTTTGATTTGTATTTCATGGTCATTTTGTTAGCATCTCTACTTAGTATGCCTAATGTACTCTCACCAGCAGTCCAACATGCACCCAATGGTGTGCCATAAAAAGGCTCAAAAGAGCCATACATTAGATAAACCAAATCACCCTCAATAGACCACTTTCAACATATTAATGTAATGCTACGCAAGAGGTCGGTGAAAGACAAGAAAGGTCAATGGGAAGTCACTCAGTTGGCAAAGATGGATCAATGAGTTAATCCAAAGATATAATTGGAAGACCAACAGTCGAGAGGGCCATTAATGAAACATTACAAAAATCAATGTTAAAGAGAATCACAAAGCCAGCTCGACCTCAAAGACCACCGAACCAGGAGTCTCACTAATGCAGACATTGACCCCAAACATTATTCAAAGCATCTCCCCATTTATAAATACTAGTTTCGTGGACCTGAAAATAAATAATTCCAATTATTCTGTGATAGATTGGGGCTCGTCTTCTTGAAGTCTCCAAAATCAGGAACAAAATTTAACATCCTCTATATTAACTCCGATAAAACAGACCTGCCTCCTGTTCCAAAACCACCAATGTCACTCCTTGCGGTCCATGGCCCAGAGTGATACAGCCTCCCTCCATATAAAGGTTATTTGAAAAATATTATATTTTCAACTTCTAAATCACCAAGCCAATTGTAACTCATTCAGCCAAATAGTTTGGCTTCCGCTGTGGGTATGTGATAGAAATAGTCTTGGTCAAGGTATGGGCTGAATCTTTTGCAGCAGCCCTTGATCATAGGACATTGCTCCTTGAAAACCTAGATCTCCACAAAGCTTTCAAGGTCTGTAACATACCCACCTTTTTCTGAAGTATTCAGGGTTCTTCTACTATTCTTCTATTTCATGGTTATTCTTGATTGCGCCCATCTGATCTCAGTAGTTTTGGCTGAGCTTGTTATTTACAGGCCCCCAGTAGTCTCTTGTGGAGACCTTCAAGGATCTTCTCAATCACTCAACCCCTTCAGTATATAACTTTAATGACTGGCATTAAAAACATCCTTTATATGTACTAAAATAATCATTTCTAACTCTTATTGATCACCATAAAGCGAAACCAATAAGACGCCTTAGAGGTCGTACAGTCTGTCATCAGTCCATGGTTGTCCACAAGCTTTTTAATAATGAAAGACTAAACTAGAACTATTTTTGCAACTTTACATGTACTATCAATCTACCTGCTCCAGACTGGTCAGTGGATTAGTTACCCACTACTCCTCCATCTTCTAGAGAGCCAGACATTGGTGGTAATGGGAGCCACCATGAATATAATTCCTGACCTTCACTCCTTCTATCATGGGCTGCTCAAATATTAAATCTTCTGCATTTAAGAGGTTCGTAGCACTGTTGCTATCTGGTGATCAGAAAGAAAAGTCTATCTCCGTCCCCATGAGGACAATCACTGACAACCAATCAACATCCTTATCACCATTAATACTTTATAAATCATCCACAGCAAAGTTAAATAATTTATCTGCAAGAAAACATACTTCTCCCTTAGACCCTCCTGGCACTCATCCAACCAAAGTGTGCTCCGCATCCCCAGGCCACAGCAGGGATGAGACTCAACTGGGAGTTAAAACTATTTTGTGAAATGTGTTAACATCAGGTTCATGTTGCACTGAACAATCGGGGTGAGTGAGGGTGATCATGTGACCATGAGAGTTTCAGCCAGTGAGCTGGCAGCACATTTCTGAGATGCATATAGGTTAAAAAGTAACAGGGTTGTATGTGGATCGGAAGAGACGTGGTGAAGTAGTCAAGCATTTCACAACCTAGCACAGTACGTGAAAGAATTATTTAACACTGATACAAATCATGAATGCCGAGAACTGCATATGCTGTTACCTCAGGGCTGCTGTGACTGTGAATCCTTCGACCCATCTAGCCCTGGAAGATCCTTTCAGAGCCTACTAGGATTTTCCTGTATCCCAGACAGTCCGTTGAACCAGAATGTCCGCACCTCGAAAGGAGGTAGAGACTGTATTACTGGATCTCCAGATAGTTGATGTGCTTCCCGGGATTATGTGACCAAGCTTAACCATCTATCATCATAAAAATCGTGAAACTGGTCTTTTCTAATATCCAGTTGTGTTCACTTCTGCAAGCAACAAAAAGGTAATCCAAAGTGTAGATTTGCACTTCATAAGTCTACTCGTTCATTTACAACATAAGTGTGGCCCTATATCAAATCAATTAAGCTAGTAAGAGGCTTGATGAAGACTAGGCACGCGCCAGAAAGAGCGAAACAAGTTATCATTCGATGATACAGTATAGCACCTACTTGCAGGTTGGATGTTAAGTTTGTGTCCCTTTTTTCACATCTTTTTTTATCATGTTCTTAAAGCATTGCAGAAGTTCCGTTTTCTTTTTGAGTTTCCTTTGGCCTTTCTTTGGCAAATCAATCGACCATATGTAAGTACATCCAAAGCATCCATATGACCTCCGGGTTTGAATGCATATGCTTGTATGATTTTTATGCACATCTTGTGAGCATCCTGGGGCATGTCCTGGTGTAGCGAAGTTCTCTGCTGGCCTTTCACGAGCATGTCTCTTGCTCATGTCTCAGCTTCCTCCTCCACCTTTTCCTTTGGCAGCAGTGAGGAGATCACCTCTTCCCTACCACCAGTGAGAACACTTCATCTAGCTTGCCAACAGCTAGGTCATCACATCTTCACTGGCACCGGTGAGGACATCACCTCTCCTAACAGGGAGGGCACCGCATCTACACATCTAGCCTGCCAACAGGTAGGCAAACATGTCTACAGCAGTGAGGACATCACATCTTTCGTCTGGTAGCAGTGAAAACACGGACTCTCTGCCAGTGGTGAGCGAGTCGCACTCCTTCCTCTGCAAGCTGTAAGCCCATCACCTCTCCTGGCACAGTGAGGAAATCACTCCCCCTCTGACAACAGTGAGAACACCACATTCCTATCTCTAGAAGCAGTGAGTACATCGTATCTAGGCTGCTGTCAACAGTGAGGCCAACATACCTTCTCTGCGAATAGTTGGGCAACCACAGTTCCTCTGCTAGCAGTAATGACATCCCAACTCTGCCAGTGCCATCACATATTTCATCCTTTATAAGCTGTAGGGCCATTACGTCTCCTCTGTTAGTTATAGTGTGAACTTCATACCACCTCCTCTGGTGGCAGTGATGACATCTCATCTCATGCTGAAGCATTAAGGATATTTCATCACATCCCCTCCTCTGCCAGCAGTGAGGGCATCACATCTCCTTTGCCAGGTGTCGGGCCATTACATGTTATACTCTAGCAACCATGAGTACCGCACATCCTCCCCTAGCAGCAGTGAGGGCATCACATCTCCTTTGCCAGGTGTCGGGCCATTACATGTTATACTCTAGCAACCATGAGTACCGCACATCCTCCCCTAGCAGCAGTGAGGACATCACATCTCCTTTGCCAGGTGTCGGGCCATTACATGTTATACTCTAGCAACCATGAGTACCGCACATCCTCCACTAGCAGCAGTGAGGACATCACATCTCCTGCTCTGGTTCCAGTGAGGAAATCTTATATCTTCCATTGGCGGTACTGAGAACACCTCCTCTTCCTAGCAAAGAAGATTTCAAATCGCTAGCAGCCGTGAGTAAATCCCACCACTTCGTCTGGGAGCAGTAAGAACATCACATATCTGCCAGCTGTGAGTGGGTCACATCACCTCCTCTGCAAACTAAGGTCGATTTATCTCCTCCTCCTAGCAGCAGTGTGAACATCACCTTTTCTAGAGCAGAGGGCAGGCAGTTAGAGCTCTTCCTGTGCAAGTTGTGAGGCCATCATCTTTCCCTGGTGACAGTGGGGACACCACTCTGGGAAGAGTGAGGCTGTCATTACTAGCAGACAGTGGGATTCACTCGGGAGGTCTCAAGCCAGTGTAGTGTGCTGAAGGGGCCCCCTGGAGCTTTGGGCCCCCGTACCGTGGGGTCTGCTGGGGCCTTTGTTACACCACTGCTAGCAGATCTGATATATTGTGTTAGCCAGAAAACCATGGATAAGCAAAGATGAATTATGAATCATTCTTTTCTATTCATTATGTATGACTCTTCATGTACATATGTGTTGAGATTTTCTGTGTACATTTTTCAGAAATAAATTAGATTTTACTTTTGTTGTGTGCCTGGAGTGAAAGAATGCTTGGGTGAGGGCAAAGCAAGAGGATAGAGGGCTCCTAAAGGTGGCTATAGGAAAAAAGTAAACTAAATCCTCCCCCCTCTCCCAGGGCCATACAGCGTGGACATTGGATTCACAAGGACACATGACTGGTAAGACAGACATCAATAGTGCAGTCTGCCCTCTGCACATAGGGCAAGTATTGCACAGGAAGCTGCAGTAAAAGACTTGAGTGTACACAGAAAAGTTAAGTCTGAGTTGCCCAACATTGCCCCATTGTGGACCGATCGATGCCCAATTTTCAGGATAACCGTTTCTCTGGGTTTGCTGTACATAAATGAATTTTGTGCAGAATTCCCGAGAGAGCTATGTTGATTGGACCCCATCTACCAGTAGTGAACAAACCTTAAAGTAAACTATGTAGGTCTTCCTCAGACATAAACATAGTGGCGGCTGGCAGTTTTACGTGGGAGGGGGCGGGCGGGAAACACACACACACACACACACACACACACACACACGCACCAACATTCAAACATGTACGCACGCACCAAACATTCATTTAAAAAGATCTCACACACTTACCTGCAGCCTTGGAGGTCCCAGGAGGGGAGGGACTGCTGCCTTCCCCCAATAAGGGAAGGCAGCAGTCCCAACTTCGTCATAGAATGGGATGGGGTCAGTGAGACTGCTGACCCCACCCCACTCTCCCCACTTCCACCCCACAAGGTGTCACTGATTGACACTCGCCCTGGACGCTTCAGGGCTTAAACCTGAAGCACCCAGGTCTTAGTCAATGGGTGATGCTTCCCTCGTCACCCGGGGGAGGGCCTCGAGGCACCTTTGCTGAGCTGAGGAGGTCACGCCCACAGGAGCTGTGACCTCTTCAGCCCAGCAAAGTGCTCTCAGGCAGCCAGGAGTCTGTGCAAATCACGCATGTCTGTTCCTGGCTGCCTGACCTGAACATTAAGAGTGTCTGTCAGACTGACCTTTGTTCAGTCTGACAGACGCTCTTCATGAGGGGCAAAAGTTGGGAGGGGCGTGGCCCCTCCGCCCTAAAGGACAGGCCGCGCCTGATACAACAACTAGTACGGGGCAGCAGTACTGCAAGCTTCTCTCACACAGAACAGGAATAGCACAGGTTGATGCAGCACTTAAGTTGGAAAAGAGGGGGGCATTTAGAGGGGACATGGTCTAAAAAGCATGATTAAGGAACCTCGGTCACTGGTGTGGCTTTTGTAACTTACCGATGCCCCTAATACATGTGGATTTGAGCCCGGTGGTTGATAAATTCCTAAATAAAATATTCCCTTCTAGAAATTGTACAAGACTAATAGTACATCTATCAGTTTATATCACAAATGGCCGATATTTGCTTTCATTCTTGGGCTACCTCCATACCTTGACTTTAAAATTGGAAAATAAGGACATTTTGAAAGAAAAAAAACAAACGTTTTTGGCTTTCAGTGCAATACACTTAAGATGATTTATTTAAAGGGGCATGTAGGTCTCTGTGGACAAACAACTCATTATACATTCAAAGGGGTGTAATGGACAGACCCTCCAAAAAAGGGGAGTCATTAGGATGTATTTCATTTTTCTTATTTGCATGTAATTTACTTTCTCATTTCCTCATTTTGTCACTTGGAGTTGAAGTTGTACTAGCTGCAAAATAATACTATTATGGAGTGGCTGGTGACATTTTGGACCGCAAGGTCAACTGCAGTTTACATAATGACCATATGATTTGGTTCTGTTTGATGATACCCTGATAGGCGTGCGTGAGTGTGAGTGTGAGTGTGTGTGTGTGTGTGTTTTTTTTTTTTTTTTTTCCTCATCACTATCTTGCTCCCTCACCTGCCCTGCCTCCCTTTCTCTTTCACTCTCTCGTCTCTTCTGCAAGGAACTGATTTGAGATTTATGTTTTGGTTTATGCAAGAGAAAGCTTTATTGACTGGTTAGTCTAATGTAATTAAAAAACATCTTGCCTATATAACTATCATATTTTCGGACCGGGGGGGGTTGGGCCATTGGTCTACACATCCATCATTCACAGTTTCCTTTCGTCCACCACAGCATTGGTCAATGGGTTGACTCACTTCAGCCAATAGCACTATTGCTCTGTGAGTGACTGCATTTTTCCTGATCACGTGTGCTTAAAAAGCAGTGCAGCTCTTTGCAAGAGTTGGTGAGTGAACGCTTAACTTTGTTAATGTTTTTTTCCTTTTTTGTTTTTAAGTTCTCTTTATGTGCTTAGATTACATATTTCGGTTACAGCAATTCAAAGCTGGCAGCACATTCTCTTTGTGCCAATAAGAATCGTATTTTCCTCTGAAGTGTAAACTAAAACGGATTCCTATTCGAAAAGGAACTGACTGCTGAAAAGCACCCATACTGTTCTGTCAAAATTAAGAGCTGTGGATATTATTGTTTTAATGACTTTTGTTTTATTGCAAGCATGTGGCGGCCATATTTAGATGGCAGCATGTTTTAGTTTTTTCTTTCTCTTTATTTTGCACAATCTTGCAATAAAAATACATAAAATATCCACTAGCATTTCCCAAATACAGGCCTACTAGCTTTGCCAATGGCTGTTGCTGTGCCCGAGGCATGGGCGTCAGCATGACTTGATAGACTTAAACCTTGATGTGGGTAAATAGTTCTTCGTGCCCAGGAACAGCTGGCATCGGGAGAAGCAGTTTACAAATGGGCAGTACCCAGTCAAGCTATCAATCGCATTTCATAAACGAATGCACACCCCTTTTAACAGGGGCCGATGTGGCAATGAGGCCAGGCTATGCAGTTTCCTAAGACACGGTCACCAAGAAGGCTCCGGTGTTGCCTTTAGAAACATTAAATGTGGAGCATCTGTCCCTAATGGGAAATCGGAGCAACATATCATCTTCGGTGACCAAACCCTGGCTCCGATCCTGCATTCAAGTTCATAACACAAAGACGTATCAATGAGTACAACAGTTGTGCAGTGACTTCAGTGCTTAATTTGAGCCAGGGCACCGTCACTTATTTTTGAGGGCTGGCACTTATTCTTCTGCCTCAAGCATTTCCTGCGAGCAAAAGAGACCTAACGGAAAGACGGAGGAAGAGAACAAGCATTTGCAATGCAACGGGTCTCACGTTTGCTCGAGTTAGAGCTACTAGCATTGTAAACTCCTAACCGGACTTTTCTTGCCACATAAACAAAAAATACAATTTCACATAAGGGAACCGATTTAAAGTGCCACGCCATGAGCGTGAAGTGACTAATCAGAACAAAAAGACTAGTCCGGTTTCGCCTTTGCATATTAATAATAAAAAATTTAAAAAGCGCCATCGCGCTGTGTAAAACCTTGAATTCTAAAAGGAGTGCTTGGATAAACAATAGAATTAAACTTGTAGTCATGAAAAGTGCTCGATTACTGCCCAGTGATATCACGCTGCCTGTGAAATAAATTGAAAAGGTATCCAGAAACCATACGGAAAACAAACATGGAACCTCATATGTTTTCAGTAGTTGGCTGGTGCACTCGAGGAGGGCTAAACACCGGAAAAGGCGTGATGTATGCATGCCTTTCACTAATGAAATCAAGCGAATTTTAAAAGGCAAACCCACAAACCAACAAAAGTGATGGGTGTGGCTTGGGCGTGATTAAAAGACTACAGAGAGATTACAAGGATAGAGCACTTGCACGCTCAACCCTAAAACTGAAAAAGCGTCTCAGAGAGAAAGCTGCAAGAGTGAGCAGGAGGGGCTATAAATGGATTAAAGTGCCCCAAGATGGCTTCAGGATTACGTTGCCTCAGTGTACTGCACTCACACGTTTAATTAAAGCAGCCTTGTGTTTCAGAGGAGAGCTTTGGGCACCGGCACGTTTTTATTTACAAATTAACCACTGAGTGATTTGATTTCTTAACTAGAAAGAGGAAGACTGGCAAGCAGAGCAGACCCAGTCTGAGAAAATGCAAGGAGGCCTGTGGCGTCCAGACTCTCAAAAGGCTGGCAGGGAGATTTTAGGGCCAGTTTAATAAAGTGCCAAGATAGTAAGGGTGGGACAAGAATGAACGTTTTAAAGTCTAAGGGGTGAATTCTAAAAGTTCATGAAAGGGAGTGGTGGACTGAGCCTTGGCCTATAGGCAGGACCAGATGCCTTGAGAATGTTTGGTGATTGGTTTTTACTGTGGCCAGAGTTTTCTTGGTGGGAAGCAGTAGAAAAAGACAACATTGTCAACAAGAACAGTTCAATAGCTCTTATTCTCTATTCTTATAATTGCACAGCATAGGCTAAGTGAGTGGGATCATCATGGCGGATAGAAATGCACAATTCCGTAGCACGCAAACACAGTCATAGACATGCTCTCTAACTCTTCCTGCCGGGGCCCACCTGAATTGTCCTAGTACCACTCAAAATCCACTCAAACCCACGATTACTACTGGGCTCTTAAATTACACATCGAAATTCTGAGTTTACCGTTCATTGCCACACCGCCAAAATCTTGCCCAGATACATTTCGACAGGCCAAAATAGTTGACATTTATAGCTACAAATGCCCTGTAAGTAGTTATTCCTGTTGAATTTGGAGTGTTAGGCATTGAATTTCGTGTGGTATGCCCCATTTTTGCTGACAAAACTCAGAATCCCATAGTGTTATTATTTACTTGATACAGTAAACATCAAACCGCCATCCACCCTACTTGTAATTATGGTATATCCATCCTTGTGACATATACTCCATTATCCCTATTTTGGTTTATTCTACACCTCCAAGCCCAGTTTTGTAACTTGCCTTAAACCTTCATCACTCGACCACTCCTCAATCCTTCCTACATCTCTTTTCCCAAACTTAATCCTCTCTGCATTCTTAAACTGCGTCTACAACACACCATATGTCTCCATTTTCACTCCGTCATTCCTTCTCATTCCCCTTCTACATACTTTTGATATATCCTCCTGCCTACCTGTTACTCTTGCTTTTCCTATTTGGAATTAGTCCCTTTTGGCTCACCTGAGAGCCACTTCAATCACTTTCCACCTCTCATCACTCACTATGTATCACACCTTCATCTTTGAGTTTCATTTCCCAGCAAAATGAATGACGGGGTTCCTGAAAACACCTATCAGTCTGTGTGCATGTATATATATGTGTGTTGCGGATAGATAGATAGATAGATAGATAGATAGATAGATAGATAGATAGATTGACTGACTGACTGATCCTAGCTAACTCTAGAGCCCCCCCAAAAAATATCACGGTAAGACACAACCAAAAAATGAAAGATAAACTAACGGGTCCTTTTGTGTTATTGACTGATTTCTATTGTTTTATATTTACCCAGCTCAGTGGTACTCATTTTATCGACCTTAAGAGGGTGAAAGGGTGAGTTGACCTACCTAGACTCGAACCTATGACAGGTTGTTCAAAAATAGATCCCTGCAGAAGCTGTATTACTCCACTAAGTCACCAGACCCTGCCTAATCCGGATCCTGTCATGGTTATGGAGATCAGACTTGGAGAGGATGGTGTACTATGTTTCGCTCATAGTAAGGATTCGTGCAATCTTTATGGGTTATTTCTGAACTGAAATAGATTATTTACAAATATGACTGTGTATGGCGCTTACCACATGAACACCAAAAGATTGTTTCCTTTCTGGTCAACACTTCACAAATGCGTCAGTCGTTCATAACAACTGTGCCTTGTATGGCTAGGACAAAGTCTAATATCTGAAACATCTGTTTTACGTGTATAAACAGTGTATTCAATGAACTTGCACATTTCATTTCATGTGTACAATTCAAGCATGGTGCGGTAAATATTGGTGAAGTGATAAACAGATTAGTGTGTGTGAAAACATCCAGCAAAGTTTGGTGAAACAGACATGCATATGAAAGGGAGAAAATGATAGTTCCATCCTTTATTGCGTTCCATTCTTTTGTTATCAATGTAAACAACTGGTACACATTCCAAAATCCAATAATTTGACAATGTTTTGGCCCCTCTGCATAAGTATGTGGTAGTCATCAGGGCTAAGAGCTAGGGAAGCCAGCTGGCAGCAGCACTCTGTCTTGGAGCTTAGGAGATAATCATTCAATCTAGCAAAAGTATCAAATAGTAAATGAGGCAAAAGCATCAAACTACAAATGTGGTGTGGGCCCGAAAACAAATGATTGGACAGTTAAAAAGTAATTTCGAAGAGACAGGGCAGCATCCCTGTCAGGACTGAACATGAATGGTGGTCAAAGAGAAAGATGGGTGCATCCAAGAACTCACACCAAAACTAAGGGTCTGGTTGTGGTGCTATGAAAAATAAAATGTCCTCGCTTATAGGAAACAACTAACCTTTTTAAGTCTCGCCTTGGGCTGTGTGTGTCTGTTGTAAGACATTTTGTTAACTTTTAATAGGCTTAGAGCCTGCCCATTACTTACCATTGTTTGGCTACATTGTTGCTCTCATTTCCTTGCTTCCAGATCGATATCGTGTGAGCTTCATTTCCTCTTCTTGGGATTGTCCCTCTCCTGGAGCAAGGACCCATTACCTGTGTCCTTCCACTGCTCTGTTTTCAGGTGCTACTGTTTTCTTTTTGTTTAAGCACTCTACAAGAGTGCATGTTTTCCTGCTGTCTCCCGGCCTGTGTGCTTCCCTGATTTCCTTGTTTTATCCTATCCTTGTTGCTCTTTTACCTGAGAGCTTCTCCCCATCTCTGCGTTATCCTTTCTTGTTCATCTGCTTCCCCCACGTTCCTTTCTCTCTCTCTCTCTCTCTGCTCACCCGCTTCATGATATTTCCTCACACCCTTTGTGATACTCCCTTACTCACGTGCACCCTGTGTTGCCTCCTTTTTCCCCTCCTTGGTGTTTCTGCCACTGTTACGTCCTTGTCTCCCAGCTTTCCTTTGTGCACCCCCCCTCCCGCTGCTTCCCCTAACCTCCGTTTCTTTCTTCCACACTTTTTTTTTTTTTAACCAATCCAACTCCGATCAGCAACAGAAAAAAAATGATTGCAACATTTTGTGGGCCTGTGCATGCATGGAATGGGTTCCTACAGTATGACACTGCCTTCCACGTATGACAGCCATGCTGCACAGATTGAATGGAACCATTGATGAGGCGAACAGGTCGTAAAAGCGAGACCTATTGTCTTTGCCAATACTTGTATATTTTGTGAACATCAATTAAGAAGTACTACATTTAGTAATGTTATTCGAAAATAATAATTGATTGCAAGTCTATCTTCTGTAGGAAGGCATAAGTGCACCCACAGTCTATCTTTCATGTGATTTGGTGTACCCCACGATTGTCCAGAAAGCCAAGCGCTAGATATACAGTAGCAGAATAACACGCACTGTGGGGTAAAGTGTACATCTTTGGCACCCCTCACATAGTGCAAAGGCCAAGTGACAGGAATAGCACAAATAAAATGTTACACATTTATAGAGAGTTAAGCCACAAACAAGGGAATTACTGGGGCTCCTTCAAACAGAATATCCCTGTTATTAGAAAAATGTTGCGATTTGAATATAGGCATCAAAAGTAAAATTACTAAAACTTGATGAAAAATTGTGTATTGCAAGTCTACATTAAAGCGGGGGCACCCGTGGAGTGTGTTTTTTATGTTTTGACAGCTCACAGGTAGGAGAAGTCAGGTGCTAACCATACATTGTTATTGTAACACAACGTTGTGTGGAAAGACTTGTCACTTTGATATTTATGGAAAGTGTACAAAGCACCCGCTGGCAAATAATTTTACATCTGAAAGGTATCTACCATGTCCAGTTCAGGACATTCACAAACGATAAAAAGATATTAGCAATAATTTTACCAAAAAAATAGAATTGCATTGGACAAGAGTTGGATTTCCACAATGTAAGCATCCGAATTGTCATTTGAAAGGGATTGAGGTTTGCCGAGACAAGCCCACACTGCATTATTTTAAATTTCAAAACACAGAATCTAGTGTCTCTATAAAGTCAGTGTACAAAAATCAAATATCAGAAAAGTGAGGTTCCATTTTTAAACAGTCAGTCGTAACTGCTAGTGACTAACATTTATGCATGCATCGAAAGGGAGCGTCACAAGCCCACCCCTCGCCCAGCCCAGTGTTTACAAATGATCTGTGTGGGGCCATTCTCCATTATTGTTAAGCCCAAAGGGTGCTGAACATAAACAATCTACCCATCTATAACTCAGAAAAAGAGAGGTCACTAGATCGCCATCTCGGGGATTAGGTGTAAATTGTCCCATCACTTCTTATCTAATTTCATCTTCTGTATCTCAAAGGTCGTTGACTTAGAATACTAATTGGTGTTCTGATTCATCCTTTGTGTTGGATAAACCACATTCTTTGTGGTATATTCAATATATATTTTAGTGAGGGGGCACCAAAGTGCACAAATTATATTTTGCAAAGTACAGTTCATCTGCTGGTAAAGAGTGCTTCTTACCTCATTATTTTTGTGTCCTGTCCACAGTTAGAATGTCCCATAATGCCAGCAAGCTGCCATTGTGCATTTAGGGTAAATGAGCGCATGGCTCCCTTGTCTGGTATATTTTTTAATGCGAGCAGAAGGAGGACTATTCTCAAATCAAGAGTCTTCAAAATATGTGAGTGCCTGCTAAGCTTTTCTTTATTTAAATAAAACCTTATTTAAAAAAATGCCAGGAGCAGATGGATTCTCGTGAAGCTTCAGGATTTTAACAGCACCTAAATAACCATTACATGGCACCGTGCTACATTAATCCTCAAGTAGCAACTTCCACATTGGCTCACTACTGATTGCACTCGCTAGCTTTGAGGCCTCATTCTAACAGCTCCACTGGAAGTCCAGCGGCCCAGCAACATGAACTAATTCAGTAGGTCTGGGCACTAGCCTTGCTAAAGCATCTCTCTTCAAATACCCAGAAAATGTGTCAAGATTTTTTGGAATTTGTCCCTTTTATCTCTAAATGTTGCAGTTAGTCTTTCCATTACATTTAAGTTCCAAAGTTTAGTCCAACACACGGACATTGTGGGAGAGTCAGGCACTTTTCATTTCCGTGCAACAGTCAATTAGACTGCTAGCAGCAAATCAGTTATGAGTTTTCCAGTAGGCGTTGACAGAGGATGTTGTCCTTCCTCGTCCATATGGCCTAGAAGAGGGATCAAGGTATTCATTTGCAACTGGATGTAAGTACTGGCTTTAAATGGTAATAGGACTTCCCTCCTCTGTATTCTATTGCATTCCCAATCCTGCAACCCTTCAACATGTCAGATCCTTCATGCATTGCCTTTAAGGGCACTGGTGTCATATATCATCTTAACATGACTTTGTATGCACATGCCTTATGTCGAGTACAGATTGATGAGTTTGCTGCTGTTCGCCAGATCCAAGTCCAGTTACTTTCAAATGTTTCAAAATCAAGGTCCTCACCCTATTTTTGATATATGTTAGGTTTTGCAAGGGGGTGCTTTTATCTGGTGCTCTGTATAGTCAAGATACTGCTCATGAAGTGTCTCCGCCAGATATATATCCTCTGTTAGTGCTCTTTTTACAGCCACTCTCCCTCATTAATGGTTGTTTGGCTCAAGACAAAAGCTATGCCAGACAATAGACATTACTTGGTCTCAGTTGAAAATCATTCACGTGCTGCTCTGTGCTTTTGAAACAACATCCTTCAAACAGCGAACTGAGTTGCAGTGCACCTTCCTCCAGCCCAATTAGCTCTTATTGGACATGCATGGCTTAAAATCTAGGTTTGCAACCACTGGAGTCAAGGGAGTGGGATACATTGTGATTTTCCTGCTCTGAAGAGCCCTGTTATAGAATAGAATAATTTCGGTGGAAGTTAATAGGGGAGCTCGGGGGCAAAGCTTTCTGGGGGGGGGGGGTCTTTGGGGGGGGTGGCAGGGTTTAAAAAATGTTGCAGTGGAACCTTGAACACTTCCTATTTCAGACAACACAATTATTTATCTATGGGTGATGAGCTCTAGGTTAGTGCCAGGGTTGATTGATTCACTTAAAATATCTCTTTATGCCACACACACCTAAACCTCTACCTAAAGGTCTTCTAAATAGTAGTGATGTATAGATTCATGGTGGTCTACTATTCCAGATACAACTCCAGATCTTCTCCTGTACATTTTACAGCGTGTCTAGGGGTACTGCTGGCGATATTCTACAAAGGACAAAGGTACAGCTGCCTAGGCTCAAAATTCATCTTGATACTATTGGTCTTCCCTATCCCAAGATATTATGAGCCTCCCCATCTGTACAGCCCTCATATAGCATGTCAAGTAGTGGTGGAAGATTGCTGTCGTGTGCATGACATAATCTGAGAGTGATATTGCCAGCCAGATACCCAATACCCGTTGGGGCCCATGTGAAACCATGTTGCAGATTCTTTGCCTCGCTTTCTTCTACTCCATTACCGACTCCTATGCCCTTCGATTTTGCTCATTAACCTTAAAACCTCCAACTGTCTGGAATCTTTCTGTGTCCAGCAATAAAGTTGAGAGGGAACTAACCGGATTGGTTAAGATACAAAGAATATCATCTGCAAACAATGCTAATTTCATCTGCCCGACTGTAAGGGAAGACCGGTTATAACAGGGTTCGCCATTACCTTTGCAGGAATGGTTCCATTGACAAAGCAAATATTAAATGGGGAAGGTGGGCAACCCGGTCTCATTCCCCTCGCCAATACCATCTGATCAGAAAGATATTATTCTACCCATATTCTTGTTGAGGCTCTGTTAAAGTCAGTCAGAATCAAGGATCGGGCCTTTGGGTCAACCCCGGCTCACACCGAGTATGCCCCGTAAACCTTGTCAAACCCCCTTCACTGTATCTAGTGAGCGAAGGAGTAACTGAATGTTTTTCTCAGTGGCTTTGTTGATAACATTAAGGGATGATCTAATGTTGTTATGAGTCTGTCTCGCCCTAATGAAATCTGCCTGGCAAGGTGAAATGAGGGTAGGACATACATTTTTAATCCTTGAGGCCAGGATCTTGGAATAAAGCTTGCCATCTCTGTTTAAAACGGCAATTGACCAGTAGGAATTACAGGCCTCTGGGCCTCTGACGGGCTTCAATATTAAAGTAAAGGTGGACTCTATCATGCTTTGTGTGACTGTATTTTTCTTTCAGCAAAGGAGACGAGAAGCTTTGTCAGGAAAGAGGACAGGATATCAGGAAAAGCCTTGTAAAAGGAGATCAGCAACTCATTCTGACCCAGAGCGTTATTGCTCTGCAATGATTTGACTGCCTGTAGCTATGTCAGTGATTACATTTTTTCCTACAATTCGGGGTGGTATGGAGTATATTCGGAAACCATATTCGCTGAAGGTAGTCCTCAGGTACCGAGAGGTTAGCTCATTTCTTCAATGTTTAAGGTAATGTAAAATTGTATGTCCATCAACCCTTGTTCTTTGGTTTGAGGCATCCAGTCACTGTCTTTTACCACCCTTATGAAATTTCTTGACTTGTGTTGTGAAATTTTTAATGCTAGTAACCTGTCTGCTTTGTCGCCCATCTCGTAGTATGTATGTCTAGTATCCAGAAGCTTATGGGCTTCCTACTTCATCAGCGGCACTTCTAACTCTCTTTATCTCTGCGCATCTCTCAGAAAACTCATCTTGTGCGACTCCATTTATATTCTAACTCCATTCACACTATTTTGATATCCAAGTCCCAATCTCTAATCCCTCTCGTCAGTGAGGCAAGGATTCCAACCTGGTGCCACGAGGAACCAGACTTATATAGATTAGAATCGAGCACAACATTTAGGTCTCCACCAACTTTCAATCTTTGTCACAAAATGGGATATGAATGGGAACACCCAAGAATAGAAGGCCTCCATGCAATCATTAGGTCCATAAAATGAGACCATTGTGTCATACCCTCCTTGCATCTCTCTTTCTCACTATCAATTACATCTAGCTGGAAGAGGATGCCGTCCATCAGACGTATGGTGACACACTTGGTCTTAGTCAGGGCATCAGAGTGGAATTGTAGCGGGTACTAGTGACGTCTCCACCTCCTGACATCATCTGCTAGGAGATGGGTTTCCAGCAGTAGTAAGACATGAGCCCCCTTTATATGTAGCCAGCTGAAGAGCATTGTCATTTTGCCAGGAAAATTAAAGCCTAGATGTTGAGAGTCAGTTACAGTCAGGGTTTGATCCTCACCCTGATACATTTGCTGTTGTCAAGTTTATCCATTACTCCTTGTTCTGTAATAATTTTGATTCCCTCACTCACCATTTCTACCAGCTCTCCACAGAGTGCTTCACTAGTTCCCCATTACATTTTGAAAAGCTCTCTCCCTCAGCAGAAGAGATAGGTGTTTTTGCTTCCTTGTGCAAACTATCCCTGTCGCCTGGGCTAAAATTATTTTGAATAAGACCAGCCTGTTTAACATAAGCAAAAACAGAAACGTCACACATCCCACCTTGTAAACAGTGATAAATTAAATGGAATACATAGCTACCTGAAAACAAGATGTGATTTACAAACGTGTGAATGTGGACCATTTCACATCTCTGAATAAGTCAAGCCACTTGACAGTAAGGCAGATATATGCTCCTCTAGTTAGCTGCGTACTTTAAATCCAGTCAAGAATTACCTAAGAAGGGGAAGAAAAAAGGAAAGGGAGTGTGTTACATGGAGAGGAGTTCACCCGTCAAATCAAAGCCCTCATCTCTCACCAGTCTATTAGAATGCAGCTTTGGTCATATCATTGCTTAGTACTGAGAATTTGAAAGATATCAGATCAACATTACTCAAACGGCTTACCCTGCAAATACGAAAACTTTTGATCCTGTGGGCAAGCGCAGCTTTATGCTCAAGGGTCTCAAGTTTCTGGGTCCATCTTGTTCATAGACCATTTCTATTGTCTTTTGTTTGCTTTGTGTCTCCTCGCTCTCATAGACTACTTCTGTTGGCAAGCTGATCGCTGTTCATCATGATTATTACTGGCGTTCTCTTGCTCCCCTTTCAAGATTAGATGTACAATTGCTTCTTGTTTGGTGGAAATTTAGACTGGCTTGTCTTTAAGTCTGAAGAATAGCCTGGACGGGTAGTCCCATCTATATGGGATATGCAGAGCCTTCACATGTTCTTTTTTTAATATATTTTTTTATTAATTTCAATAGTACAAGGTCGATAGTCGGGAAGAACTGTGCCAGTTATAAAAACAGTCTCTTAGCCGTGACAGGAGACATAACATCATATATCAGCTGGTAATTTGACACCGTAATCAAACAACCCCATCTCATGTATACTCATGAGAGTCACATAACAGTGCTGTAATAGGAATATAATGATCCTTTGGCTAAGTTGTCTCTGCTATTTGTCATAATCCCACATTATCAACCACAGTGCACAATGTAGTCGGACAGCGTCACTTACTGTAAGGCCCTTGTGGAGGGAATACGGGGAAAGGGAACACAACTTGGTGAAGAGAAGAACTATAGAACGTACCTGGTATGTGCAGTTCAGGGCAGAGGGTATCCCCGGCACGTCACTCAGTCGGGACTCTGTTCCCTGAGGGTAATCACTGGAGTCGGGGGGGGGGGGGGAAGAGAGGGGTCGGTGCTCCCCGAGCAGTGTTCAAAGTGTCCCTCCAGCACGCATATGGGATGTTTACCCATCCCAACCCCTTGAAGATCTTAAAGGTCAGTTAAGGAGGCAATCAGGTAAGGTTATCCAGGTGGGGAGGGGCAAGGGCAAGGAGAGTATCGGGACTCTAACGGGTATGGAGTTCTATCATATAATGGTTGATTGTGTAGTGGGAGTTCTCATTGCTGGCTGGTGTCCTCAGTCCCTTGAGGGGTCAGTTTGTTCACCAGTTTCATCAGATAGGTGTCCCAGAGTGTCGTACCCCCATCTCCAACCCACACACGTACGTTGATCCTGTTCTAATGCGCTAGCTGCCACAGCAGCCCAGTGGGATACAGCGTGCAGCCAGCCCTTCACATTGGGGGGTTGGGGTGCTTTCCAGGACACAGAGATAAGTAGTCTAAATAGTACGAAGGCAAGGTCTACACATTTTAGATAGTGTTTAGTCTGTTTGTTTCTCTTGGTTATCCCCAGTACACAGAGGAGTGGGTCCAGTGTGAGGCGTACATCAATAATGTCTGATACATGTTGTATTATGTGGGTCCATGTGCTGCGCAACACTGGGCATTCTCATGTCATATGTAAGAAAGTGGCATCTTCATGGCCACATCTCAGACATAATGGAAAAGCTTCTGGGAATATACCATGAAGGCGATGTGGCGTCAGGTAAGTTTGATGAACATAATTGAAGTGTGAATATGGCAGTCTGGCATTTCGTGAAACATATCCCACACATTCTAGCGTCATTCTCCAATGCAGTTCGGTAAAGTCAATGCCCAGGCAATTGTCCCACCGAGCCTTGCTACGGGGATGTAGTATGCTCTGTGTCCCCCTCAGTAGTAGGTATAAGTTAGAGACCGCCCTTCTCTCTGAACCTCCTGTTAGTATATAATGTAGCCCATGGTGTGTTGTGGGTTCCAGGGAGCCCAACATCTATATTTCCCTATCACTGCTTGCAGTGCCGCATGGGCAAGGAAGTGCCCTGTGTCCAGACAAAATATTTTTTCTTAAGATCGTAAAGGAACGCAGTTGACCTTCCTCATAAAGGTTGCCTATATATAGAAGTCCACCCTCCCTCCATGTGTTAGTCATACACTTGAGTGAGGTCTGGTAATTGGAGTATATCCCATTTCGAGAGTCGAGGTGAGTAGTGGAGAGACCGTCGTCTTGGATTAATATGTCGAGTTCAGGCCATCCTTGCTGTCCGCAGCAAAAGACCTGAGTCCGCACCGCTCCTGTCTGGTGTAAGGAGCCATCTTAGCACCCCCCCCTCCCCTACAGCGTTCTGTACCACATCTCTCTCTATTGTCTGGTCCCCAGTCAACAAGAGCATCATCCACTGTAGTTGGGCTGCTGCGTAGTATCAATTGATATCTGGTACCGCCATGCCACCTTCAAGCAAAGGGTATTGGAGTGCATCCAGGGACACCCTCTTCTGTCTGGATCCCCATATAAGTGCTATTAGCAGACTGCGTGCAGTCTTAAGGAAGGCCGTCTCAATCTGAACTGATAATGCCATGAACAAATAAAGCAATCTAGGGAGAATCAACATTTTGGCAATGGCTGCTCTCCCCATAGGGGTGAGGGGTAGGCATGTCCAAAAGGACAAAGATTGTCGGGTGGAGGCCAGGGTCTTGCCATAGTTACCCTCCACTATATCCATCTCTGAGTGGTACACATTGATCCCTAAATAATGAAAGGTCCCAGTGGCCCACATAAGTCGCCCTCCGCTCATCGGCCAGTCCGTTATGTCGCCAGCCCCATGTAGGGGGAAAACACACGATTTACCCCAGTTTACCTTAAGTCCTGCCACCTCACTAAATTGGTCTAATAAAGCAAATAGCTCTGGGAGGGCACTATCAGCCTCACGCAGATAAATTAAGACATCATCTGCATACAGAGACGCAATATGCCACCGTACGTCCACCCAGAGTCCCCACCCTAGTTCTTTCATCCGCAATCTCGCCGCTAGCGACTCCATGGCGAGGGCAAAAAGCACCGGGGAAAGCGAACAACCCTAATGTGTCCCCCTTTGGATGGGAAAGGCGCAAGACACCTGGTTGCCAGTCCAGACTCTCACCCGGGGGGTGGGGGGGCGACGGCGTAGAGCAACTGTACCCACCGTATAAAAAGGGAACCCAGTCCAACTCGTTCCAGGACCCACAGTAAGTAGGCCCAACCAAGCGGATCGAATGCCTTTTTGAAATCCAGGGACACAGCTACTGGTTGGCCTGCACCCCTGGAAACCGCATCTATAGTCAATGTTAAGCATTGATAAGGGTCGATATGAGCTCACTTCCAGCGGGTCTTTACTGGGCTTGGGTAATACCATAATAAGTGCCTCGCACAGTGAATGTGGGAGTTCCCTTCGTTGATATGATGCCCTGTACATATCTATTAGCTGAGGGGCAAGAGTGTCCCCGTAGGCAGCATAAAATTCAACTGAGAACCCATCCAGACCGAGGGTCTTCCCCCTGGCCATTTGTTGAATCGCCAATCGTATTTCGTCCAGCTGTATTGGTTGCTCTAAGTCCTGTCTCTGCTGCTGCGTCAAGGTGGGCAAGGGAAGATCTTGCAGTAATGAGTGATTGTGAAAAGCGGCTGGGGCAGGCGGTGCTGCATACAATGTTTCATAATACTGTGTAAAGGTTTCATTAATTGCCTCTTGAGTATTTACCACTTCCCCACTATTCCGAATCGCCCCCACAATCGTCCAGGGCACTTCCGAGTGCAGCAACCATGACAGTGTGCGTCCCGGCTTGTCACCATCCTTATGCTGTTGGGTCAAATACACCTTATAATCTACCCTACCGAGCCTACGCAGTTCTTCCCGGTATTGACTGCGTTGAGCTAGCAACAATGGGCATGCCAAGGGGTCACATATGGCCTCCTTTTCCAGATGACGTATATCATGCTCAAGGTTCAGTATACTACGCATGAGGGTAGATTTCACCCCAAAAGGTGGCCATACAATGGCTTCGCAAAACCACCTTCATCACATCCCACTCCACTTTGGGGTCACCTACAGAGGCCGAGGTTTGCTTAAAATACTCTGTGATAATGGTGCCTATCTAGTTTTATACAGTGCATCCTGCAGAGCCTCTGCTCGTAACTTTCACAACAGAATTGGCGGCTTGGATTTACCCCACTTAAAAGTAACCCTAAGGGAATTATGGTTGGATAATGTTCTGCCCAGGTATTCAGAACCACAGATATAAAGCCATAGGAGTGCGTCACAGAAGATATAGTCAAGTCCTGTATGTATTTGGTATCCCAGCGCGTAATAAGAGTATTCCCAGGTCTCGGGATGATGTAACAGCCAGTTATCATGTAAACACATGGAAAAAGACCACTGCTGGAAATGTTTAGTAGCATGTAGGCCAGGAGTATTCGGTAAAGGAGGGGTTGAGCGGTTTAGTGTGGTGTTTTGTACACAACTAAAGTCTTCCCCCCCAGAGACTAGGAGCCCCGGGATCATGTAATAAAGTCGGGCGGAATTAATTTAGGAAAGTCCCTTGTGCGGTATTGGGGCCATACATTGATTCCAGCATAATAGAGCAGCCATTTAGTTGGCCCTCTAATAGACCGTATCTCCCTTCCTAGTCTATGTGCGCCCTGGTTTTAACTAAGGGCACTTCCAGCGCCACCCAAATTAATGTACCTCTGGCGTAGCAGAATATCCAGCACCATAAATTTGGCCCCTCCACCGACAGCTAAGCTTAAATAATTCCCCTTGTGTCAAATGTGTCTCTTATAGACAGGCAAAGTGTATCCATCGCCACCTAAGGTAGGAATACACCCTGTACCACTTAATAGGATTGGCCATACCCCAAATGTTCCAAGTTGACATAGCATATTCTACAGCCATGAAGTCAACAGATGATGTTCAACTCCACATTTGCTCCCTCCCTCTAATCCCCAAACCCTCCACCCAATCCGCACCCTCCCTGTCCACCAGGCACTTAAAAACAGTAAGAACAAGAGAAACAACTCCCCGATCCCAGGCCTGATCCACAACAAGTATCATGCCAAAGCTCCCCAAGCATTCAACAGTGCGTCAAGAACTGTGATATACATGCGTCCCTTCGGTCAAAGCACTAGGCCTTTCGTTCCCTCTCTTCGGGGTGGGGGGGGTGAAGGAAGCTGTATATGAGGCTCATGTCTGTGTTGTAGGTCCCGGGGGGTTAGAACATGGCAAAGCCTAGGACCTGGTGAAGCAGCAAACCTGAAGGATGCAAGGCGATGTTTTCGTGGGCACCTCCTACCCGCGTCTTATTCGTTGGCTCATGAGGACAATAATAGTGTTGGTAATATCATAGGTCATCTGCCATGCGTGGGATTAGTGCTGGGCCTTCCTCTTCAAGTGAGTTCTGGGAAGGCGATGGCGTTCCTGCCTCTGTATCAGAGGTAAGTGTAGGATTGCCTGCCAGTGCAAAAAAGGGGTTATTAGCTAGTTGTGATGCTTCTTTTATTGCCCTTTTTCGCTCCCTGGCTGGCTGGGCTCAGGATGGTCTCACTCTGCTGGATTTTCATTTGCGCTCTTCATCTCGGGGGGTCAGCCAGGTGGTATCTTCTCGGGAATCATGCATGGGGTGCATTGGCCCTTTGGCGTGCAACCAGGTCCACATGTCTTCTGGGGAGTTGAACACTTGTGTAGCCTCACCATCAATCACCCGAAGTTATGCAGGGAATAACAGCACATGTTTGTAATTCAGTTCTCTCAAACGTTTCACTTTAACGAAGGAGCTGCACTGTTTCTGCACCTCAGAGGTAAAGTCCGGATAGGCTGAGATCTCAGCACTGTCGTGATGCTACGTCCATTGGAGTGGGAGAGTTGCAAAATTAAATCTTGGTCTTTAAATTTAAGGAGATGGGCCACTATAGGTTGTGGAGGTGCACCCGGGTGAGGGGGTCTGCCAGATACTCTGTGGGCCCTTTTGACAGAGAAGAACTTCGAGGGGTTGCCACCTAGAACGGTGTCAATCAGCCATTGTTCCACAAAGAGTTCCACACTGGGGCCTTCCGTTCACTCAGGAAATCCCACCAGTCTAATGTTGTTACGGTGAGACCTCCTCTCTGCATCCTCCGCCTGCTTGTGTAGAGCAGTCATCTCCAGCTTTACCTGTGTCATCTGGACCTGAAGTTTCTGTACCGTAGGGTGGCAAGCGAGGATTCTGCTCCTTCCACTCGCTCTGTCAAGTTACGATGCTCCACCCTGAGTAGATTAACCTCTACGGCTATTGCGTAGATCCTAGCTTCCAGTGAATTTTTTTTTTTGTGTCTAGAATAGCTTGGAGGACTCTATGAAATTGAGAAGAGTGCGATTTAAGTATTGTGTCTAATTGAGTGAGGGTCTCCAGCGCACCTCTGTCTCCCAAGGGTTGATCTGGGTCGTGCCTAATGTTTTTGGAAATGTAGCCTTACCCATCATTTTAGCGCAGACTAGAAGGATGAGGACCGTCCGTCACCATGGGAGCACTTTCCCTCAGAGGAGTGCAACACACCGCCACGATGCCAAGCACGTTGAAATCCACAAATAGTTGTTTTATGGTGGCCAAGAGCACAGGTAGGGCTTCAGGAGGTCGTGAGGGGGGTAGATCACCACTGCCTTGCCCAGGCCTCACTTCACTGGTGCGACTCCTGTCTCCACTGTAGGCTGAGGTCCAATGTGCAGAGTCCCCCCTGTATTAGAAGCAATCTGTATGGAGGTGCAGTTCGAATTTCCAGGCAGGCAGGGGCCCAACCAGAAGATCCCTCCGTCTCGTTACCATTGGAGGGGTCACTGCCAGTGGGTGGTTGTTTGTTGAGGTTCCTTCTTGTTTTAGGTGCAGCGGGGCCTCACGGCTATCTGCATGTGAGAACTGCCATTTAGGCTCACCGGATGCTGCTGCAAGGCCCTTTGGCTGCCACCATGAGTTGCTTCAGGGTTCCTTACTGCCACACCAAAGCTCCGCAGAAGTCAAATACACGATTTGTTGGGCGGCACCCCTCCGGTTCGCATCTCCATCAGTCGGGGGAGAACAGCTGGTGCTGGTTCATGGCGCGGTCATGGCCTCACCGCAGCTGCGCAGCTTCGCACTGGTTCCGCCGGCACTGCTGGTGACATGAAGCTTGTGTGGTGGGCACAAACACTCTGCAGCGAGTTCAGCAGCAACCCGTCAACTGCTACCTGATGCGGCAGCCCACGTGCGGCTGTCCCCTTCACCGGCCTGGATCACTTCAAGGCAGGCCCAGCCCTCAGCTCCTTCTAGGCCTCAGAGTTCGCTTTGCCTCCGCTGCGCCCTCAGAGGTTTCAGTGCCCTTCCTGGGGCTGTGCTCAAAGCACAGCGTGTCTTGGTCTGTGACTGACACAACGACAGGATAAAATCCTGGGGCCTCTGCGGAGCTCCGATTCAAGTGTCCGCACCAGCCGCCATCTTGGCTCCGCCTGAGCTTTCAGACGGTTAATTGCTATTTTGAGGGATTTCTTTTTGCCAGCATCAGGGTGGAGGCATCCTGAAAGGGTGAAATTGTGGATTCTGTAAACACTAGTGCATCTGTTTCTCTGCCCACCTTCATGACTTCTTCTTGTGTAATAGAGTCCAGGCATTATGTCTCAAATTATTTTTAGTCTGGTAGGTGGTGAAAACTTTGAGTTATATTGAGCTCAATTGCTGAGTTATCTCAGTAACAGATTGAGAGCTGGAGCAATATGTACAGGATCTGTTTTGATCTTTCCTGAAAAGCTGATTAGTGGATACCTTTAGTTCTCATTGTTCTTACATGACCTATGTTATCATTTAAAGATTTATATTTTTTTCCAACTCATCCACGCTAATGTGTAGTCTGTTTTTCATATGTGCTTTCTCAGATAGAGCAACTTCCAACTGTTCCACTTTGTTTTCTACTTTGTTATAGTATGGTGTATATTCAAATCAAATCAAAATCAAATCATTAACATTTATAAAGCGCGCTACTCACCCTTGCGGGTCTCAAGGCGCTAGGGGAAAAGGGCGGGGGGGTTACTGCTGCTCGAAAAGCCAGGTTTTTAGGAGTCTCCGGAATGCGGAGTGGACCTGGGTGGTCCTGAGGCTGGTGGGGAGGGAGTTCCAGGTCTTGGCTGCCAGGAAGGAGAAGGACCTCCCACCCGCAGTGGAGCGGCAGATGCGAGGGACGGCAGCGAGCGCGAGGCCCGAGGAACGGAGGAGACGGGTGGGGGCGTAGAAGCTGAGGCGACGGTTGAGGTAATCCGGTCCCTTGTTGTGGAGGGCTTTGTGTGCGTGGGTGAGAAGTCGGAAGGTGATCCTTTTGCTGACTGGGAGCCAATGCAGGTGTCTCAGGTGTGCGGAGATGTGGCTGTTGCGGGGTACGTCGAGGATGAGGCGGGCCAAGGCGTTTTGAATACGTTGCAGGCAGTTTTGGAGCTTGGCGGTGGTCTCAGCATAGAGGGTGTTGCCGTAGTCCAGGCGGCTCGTGACGAGGGCGTGGGTCACGGTTTTTCTAGTGTCGGCGGGGATCCAGCGGAAGATCTTGCGGAGCATGCGGAGGGTGAGGAAGCAGGCGGAGGACACGGCGTTGACTTGCTTGGTCATGGTGAGAAGAGGGTCCAAGATGAAGCCGAGGTTGCGGGCGTGGTCTGCGGGGGTCGGTGCGGTGCCGAGGGCCGTGGGCCACCAGGAGTCGTCCCAAGCGGACGGGGTGTTGCCGAGGATGAGGACTTCCGTTTTGTCAGAGTTTAGCTTTAGGCGGCTGAGCCTCATCCAATCTGCGACGTCCTTCAAGCCCTCTTGTGGGTTGGTCTTGGCGCTGGCGGGGTCATTGGTGAGGGAGAGTATAAGTTGGGTGTCGTCGACGTAGGAGGTGATGATGATGCTGTGCTTGCGTACGATGTCGGCGAGGGGGCTCATGTAGACATTGAAGAGTGTCGGGCTGAGCGATGACCCTTGAGGTACGCCGCAGATGATCTCGGTGGGGTCTGAGCGAAACGGAGGGAGGTAGACTCTTTGGGATCGGTTTGAGAGGAAGGAGGCGATCCAGTCCAGGGCCTGGCCTTGGATCCCGGTGGAGCGGAGGCGGGTGAATAGGGTGCGGTGACAGACGGTGTCGAAGGCAGCCGAGAGGTCGAGGAGGATGAGGGCGACTGTTTCACCGTTGTCCATCAGGGTTCTGATGTCGTCTGTGACTGAGATGAGGGCGGTTTCAGTGCTGTGGTTGGTTCGGAATCCGGTTTGTGAAGGGTCGAGCAGGTTGTTGTCTTCTAGGAAGGTGGTCAGCTGTTTGTTGACGGTCTTCTCTATTACCTTGGCGGGGAAGGGGAGGAGCGAGATGGGGCGGAAGTTTTTCAGGTCGCTCGGGTCAGCCGTAGGTTTCTTTAGTAGTGCGTTGACTTCGGCGTGTTTCCAGCATTCGGGGAAGGTAGCAGAAGAAAAAGAGGAGTTGATGACGGCCTGGAGGTACGGGGCGATGATGTAGTCGGCTTTATTGAAGATGAAGTGAGGGCAGGGGTCCGATGGAGCGCCGGAGTGGATCGAGTTCATGGTGGTTTTGGTTTCTTCGGTGCTGATGTGGGTCCAGTCGTTGAGGGTGATGGTCGGAGGTGTGGGTTCGGTGATGCTTGGTTGGGTCTGGTGTCCGAAGCTGTCGTGGAGGTCGCTGATCTTGCGATGGAAGAAGGTGGCGAGGGAGTTGCACAGATCTTGTGAGGGCGTGACGGCGTTGGCGTTGGGGTTGGAGAACTCCTTGACGATGCTAAAAAGTTCTCTGCTGCTGTGGCTGTTTTTGTCCAGTCTGTCGGTAAAAAAGTTCCTTTTGGCAGCGCGGATCAGGTGGTGGTGTTCGCGGGTAGCGTTCTTGAGGGCGGTCATGTTGTCAGCCGTGTGGTCCTTGCGCCAGGCCTTCTCGAGGGCGCGACAAGTTTTCTTCGATTCTTTGAGGGTGTCAGAGAACCAGAGAGGTTTTTTGGTGTTGGCCTGTCGATGCGTGCGTTTGAGGGGAGCAAGGTTGTCTGCGCAGTTGGAGATCCAGTTCGTGAGGCTGAGGGCTGCGTCGTTGGGGTCGGTGGTGAGGGTGGGTTGGTTGGCGGCGAGTGCGGAGAAGAGTTGCTCTTCGGGGATTTTGTTCCACTGTCGACGAGGGATGGGTTGAGTGCGGAGGTGGCGGGTCTCGCGTCGGAATGTGAAATGTACACAGCTGTGGTCGGTCCAGTGTAGAGCGGAGGTGTGGCTGAAGAAGACGTGTTTGCTGGCGGAGAAGATAGGGTCAAGCGTGTGTCCGGCGATGTGGGTGGCGGTGTTCACCAGTTGCTTGAGGCCGAGGTTGGCGAGGTTGTCGAGCAGGGTGGTGGTGTTGGGGTCGTTGTTTTGTTCCAGATGGAAGTTGAGGTCGCCTAGGAGGATGTAGTCAGGCGAGGGCGTGCGGGGAGATGAAGTCGGCGATGGCGTCGCTGAAAGGGGCGCGTGGTCCGGGAGGACGGTAGACGAGGGATCCTCTGAGGGTGGTCCTGGGGTCAGTGAGAATCTGAAAGTGCAGGTGTTCAGCGGCGAGAGGGGTGTCTTCGGTGGAGGTGGTGACGCTGATGGAGTCTTTGAAGACGATGGCGATACCTCCTCCTACTTGGTTGGTGCGGTCTTTTCTGGAGATCTTGTAACCTTCGGGGATGGCGGTGGCGATGTCTGGAGCAGAGGAGGCGTTCATCCAGGTCTCCGTGATGAAGGCGACGTCCGGTGCTGTGGAGTCCAGGAGGTCCCAGAGTTCAACGGCGTGCTTGTGGACGGAACGAGCGTTGACTAGGATGCACTTGAGGTGGTTGATGGCGCGTGGGCTTGTGGTCGTGGTAGTTGCGTGGTGGAAGATGCGTTTGCAGGAGTTGCAGGCGAAGGGTCCATGGGTGCGTTTGGGGTGAGCTTGGAAGCAGGAGTTGGTGCGCCCTGGGTTGAGGGCGTGGAGGGTGGTGGGGTCGTAGCGGATCAGCGGGGCTTGGGAGAGCTGGGGACCAGGGGTTGTGGAGCTGGGCGCGGGCCAGGCGCAGACTGGCACAGACGGGCTTGCCTCTGGCGCGCCAGCGGCGTGCCCGCTGCGGGGTCACGCAGTGGCCACCATATGAGGTAGGAGGGGGGGAGGGGTCAGCTGGGGGCAAATGGGAGCTGGGGGGCGGGGGCGTGCAGGAGGTCGCGGCGGGAAAGCGCGAGGGAGGGGGGGACAGGTAGAGTGAGAAGAGCTAGGGGAAGGTGGGTTTAAGGGTGGAGGGGGATGAGTGTTAGGAGGTTTAGGAGATTAGGGAGAGAGATAGGAGTAGGGTTGTGAAGATAGGGGAGGGGGGTTGTAGAGGTGGGTGAGGGTGAGAGGTAGAGTGAGAGGATAGGAAGATAGGTAATAGAGGGGGTGGCGGGAAGGGGGGGAGAGATAGAGAAATAGATAGATAGAGAAAATAGATAGATAGAGAAATAGATAGATAGAGAGATAGGTAGATAGGAGGAGGTGGAGAGTGAGGGAGTTAGATAGTGAGATAGATAGATAGAGAGATAGGTAGATAGGAGGAGTGAGGGAGGTAGATAGCGAACGGGGTAGATAGGGGTGATAGAGAGGGGGAGGCGAGTGAGGGAGGGGGATGAGGCAGGAGGGCAGGCGGGGGGAGAAGAAGACGGAGGAGGCAGAAGAGCCGAAGACAGAAGACAGAAGACAGAAGAACAGAAGACCGGAAGAACAGAAGAACAGAAGAACAGACGAACAGAAGAACAGAAGAACAGAAGACCGGAAGAACAGAAGAACAGAAGAACAGGAGACCAGAAGATCACAGAAGAGCAGAAGATCAAAGAAGAGCAGAAGATCACAGATGAAGATACGGAAGACGAAGAACAGAAGGCAGAAGACAGGCAGAAGACCACAGAAGAAGGTGAAGAAGAAGAGAGGCGACAGGAGAGGCAGAGAAGCACACAGAAGAAGAGAGAAGACGGGGAAAAGAAGAGTACAGAAGAAGATTACAGACGAGGAGCGAGGAGGATGAACAGAGAAGAAGAAAAGAAGCAGGAGCCCTTGGACAGTGGCTGCGTGACCCGAGATAGCTGCAGGGTAATTAAAGACTCCTTTTGCGCCACTTGTTTTCAAACCAGAATCTCACGAGGAGCTCAAAGGAGCAAGGACCATGTCATTTCAAAATGAATCCTCAGTTCTAGTCTGCAACAATTTCTTGTTGCTCTGTAGTCATTTGTTTGCATTAAACGCAGGCCAAACTTCCTCTTATGAGCCTTGGCTCTTTAGGACAATGAGAGCAACTACCATGAGGCCCGGCTGAACTGCTTGCTGTGACCTTAAAGGGATCACTCACTAACTCTCCCCTAGTTTTGCCTCAGAGACGTCATCTACTCTTCTCCGACCCTCACATATTTCCTCCTCTTGAACAGTGGGTCTGCTCCCTCACTATATCCCAGTCGGTTCTCCACCCCTCGCTATCAGTGGAAGCCAAACTCTGTGGTCAGATCTCTACTACGCTTTGAGTGGGATGAATAAACTAGAGGGTATCTCAAAAGGGCATCTCCGATGTAATTAAGGGCGTGGCTTAAAAACACAAAAGCTAAAAATCTGTGCTCAGTGTAGTGTGCCGCCCAACTGGTATTTTGCTGCTTCTTTCTGTCACTGCATCCAGATATATAATGCAACAAGTAACATTACACCTACAACAAGCCAGGACTATTGGCTTTGTCAATAGTTATTGGTTGCAGAAGGACAATAAGCAACAACAATGGCGTTGTATAAAATATTGAAAATGCTTCAGTTCTGAAATGATGATACTGTTAAATAACTATAACGAATCTCTTTGAAGTTACGTCAAAGGCAGTGCAGGGTGGTACTGCTGCCCTGTTAAGATGTTTTTGTTTTACCCTGGGGGTAACTGCGAAAAATAGAGAGCCCGATCGGCATCCGTCTCAGCACCTGGTTTTAAGAACTGCTGGTCCTGAGTACCGACAGGACCCAGCCCACTTAAAGCCCTGGGTGCTGGTCATCTTGATGCCGAGTAGTGAAGGTCAGGGAGAGTACCTCAACAAATGAAATTGCCACCTCTTCCTGCTTCTTTTGCGGCAAAGCTCAAGTTCGGGGGTTCCCTTTCTCTTCCCTCCAGTGCGCTCCAGTTTCAGGCAGTCTCGGTACAGTTAGACATCTTTTTAAAACTGGAGAAGCCATCCGGAGCGCGGAGAGGGCACACTTACATGGGTTCTCTCGGGACCCGCATCCCCGCTAATAATCTTTTTAATTTGGTTATCGGGAGGCTTGAAATTAGTAGTACGGATCAGTCTGTCTTGGGAGCAAACCGAGCCTCCATACAGCAATACAGTGTCAGCTTCTGCAACTGTTTAGAAAGTCTTGGGCTATCTATGTTTGAGTAGCCATGTTACTAGGTTATCCGATTCTTTGCGAAAATCACTTTAGTATTTTACAATTACATCACAGTTTTAAGAACTGGCTGTGAGGACATTGTGCAGTTGATTATTAGTTGTATGTACGGAGCTAATTGTGCTCCATTGCCTTTCTTTACAATATAATATATGTGGAAGACCTGTTGTGATAGTGAGTTCTTAGAGGACAATTAATTTAATATTATATTTTAGAGTGAATTGAATGCTAATAGGACGATTGGTTAGGGCAATTGACAAATCTATCCAGTGTAATAACATCTTCAGCACAGACAACAAACACACAGTCTATAAACCAGTGCTTCACACTGCCACGTCCAAATCTTCACATCGTAAGAAGCACGTTCAGCCAAGTCAATGAATCTAGTAGATATCTATTGTGAAATACATAGAGAGGAACAACAGCCGACACGTGTTTTGCCCCCTAGCGGTATGTAAACCTGGCGCTTTCTCAAGGCTATTCAACTGTTATTAAGAGTAAATCAATTTTAAAAGTTAATTATCATAGTTCGTTGATCAAAAAAGCATATCTGTGCAATCCATCGTAAGAGTGAAACTATTATCCTATTTATGTAGTCATTTTAAAGACCTTTGGAAGAACAGATGGCTGAATTTGCTACGCTGGGATTAAAATGTGTGACCTCTCATCATAGTTTTCTTGCTGCAACAAATATTCATCTCATTAAGTTCTCCCTCTGGCACAAAGTTTCAAATGTGTTTGACAAGAATTGTCCAAGGTGAAGATATAATTCATATTGAATAAAAAGGTTAGAAAGATTTAGAGCAATGCTTGTGCCTCAGCTACTCCCCTTATATGATAGAAATAATTCTTTAAGAACTGAAAAACATTTTTTGTCAAGACAGCTTCGGACAAACACATGATAAATTCGGTCGAAAGATATGTAGAAGCACAAAGACAAGTATATACATCAAAACCTCTAGGGCATCTCACGAGGAATGTTAGTGTAAGTGGAAGTCTATGATGACCAAGATGTGTGACCTTTCATTAAATAAAGTGTCTTCTATGGAGTTGCTAAAGTAAGTAGTATGACGTATACCTGGCTGGGTTTCTGATAAAATGGTTTAACGAACAAAGTACAGAACAGTAGAACCACAATTACAGTAGACCCACAATTAGTCGGAATTGGGATACCATGGGAATTCAGTAACTACATGAGATTTTTGGGTTTTGAGTTGGCAGCTGGGATGAGTCCATGATGTTTATCAGAGAAAGGCATGTTTGTTATTTATGCTTATTCCCAAACTTATACTGTCAAATCTTCAATAAGACCATATATTTCCTTCATGTGAACACTTGGTAGAGTAGTGTAGTGCAGGGGTCTCCAACAGGTAGCTTGGAAGCTACTGGTAGCTCCCACTAGCCTGGACGTAGCTCCCTCTAGTGCAGCCCTGTGCTAATTTCAATAATTCAGAGGATCTATCTGTTTTGAAGATGGCATTTTTACACATATCCCCCCAAATTAAGGTTCTTATTTGGGAAAAAGGCAAGGTGTTCTATGAGAATGTTAACCCAATATGGAACGTGCATTTTAAAAAAACCTTTTTATTGATTTTTACCTACCACTAAAGTAACAATCTGTCACCAATTATGCTTTTAGTACTTCATACCACAGAAGGCTTATCTGCATGGCATTCAGCAGAGCCTCTCCATATTAAACTCTCTGATAGGACTTCCATGCTGACCAGATTTTCTTCCATTTCTTGGAGCAGCCTCTCACTTACATGCACCAGTCCATGTCTTTTCCCCACACTGACATTTCTGGAGCCTCTAGGGCCCCCATCGTCTGGCTATATTCCGCTTTGCCAATATTAATCCCAGTGCAAGCCACAATTTCTGGTATTTGGGCATCATATCATCACTCCATATATTGAATAAAAACCACTTGGCCATTTTAACAATAGTCAGGCCTTGCTAAGTTATGATTAGTATTCAAGCAGTTTCAAGTAGTCCCACAGAATGTGCATATTAGATATAAAACCCTTTTTGGGAAACTAATATGCTGATATCTGAAAACAAAAGAATTAAAATTACAAAACATATTTACAGGTGGTCTTTGAATAACAGTTTAAATTGTGTTAAAGAGCTTTATAGCTATAAGTATTTAGTTTGTACCCATGGTCATCTTCTGCTGTTGCTGTTAATTCATTAGTCATTAGTCATATGGAGAGGTTTTATATTGATGAAAGCTTTTCCTGTTATTGCTGTTGGCACCCTGTCTTATATTTTAGGGTGGATGGAGTTCTACTATAATGAGTTTTGATAATTTTCATCCAGCCAAAATATTATTCCCAGAATATTGACAACCAAAGTATCAGGAAGGTAAGTTTTGAATTGGTAAGTTTAATTTTACTTGTATCCTTAACTCTGTCTGTTTATCTTAAATATGTCTGTATCTTCAAGGTACATAAATGCGGAGTTAAGAACAGTAAATATATATTGATACAAACATACTTTAATGTTATTGTGTTAGTCAATATTCTGGTTATGAAATTTGGCATGACGATGTCACTAGATATTATGTCATACATCTCGGTGAGCACTTTTAGTAATGTTGCAAAGTGTGATCACCATGGTGATTGTATTTACTGTTGTCATCACCGCAACAATGGTTAAAGCCATTAGTAGCTCAGGACTATTTTCATTGATGATCACAAGCAGGTCTCTTTAAAAAAAAAAAAAGGTTGGAGACTCCTGGTGTAGTGTAAATGTGTTGACTTTAAGTGGAAATAGGTACAAAAAGTGCAAAGGACCTGCAGAAATCAATGGTCGTGGTAGACTAACACCTAGGCACAATTTGAACCCAACTTCGACAACACACTTGTCAGGTATGCCAAATGGATTGATACCAGTGTAAGTCTGGATTTCACCAAGTGAAAGCAAGTTTGAAAGTCTTAATCCACGAAGGAACTTTGCCATTTTTCTGAAGAAAAAGCTGTATTCTAGGGTTAACAACGGTTGGACCCACAAAGGCTCAGGCGTTTTTGAGATTATTTGTTTGAAAAAGTTTAAAAGTCCTCAAACAGGGAGGGGTTTTGCCATTTTTCAGACATACCGGAGACTTTTTAAGGATGTGAATTCGAAATTCAGTTTGACTGTGAACTGCTGGTCAGCTGCTTTTTGTGGTAGGTCCCCTTGGCTCTGGAACAAAGGATTTCAAAAGTTTCCAAACTTATTTCGGGTGTACAAGCAATCACGGTTGTACTCTTCTAAGCCCACCAGAATCCTGGGGTGGCACTTAAAGACTTTTATGGTGCCAGGCAGCATCCACCAGTAAAGTCCAGTACAATTTCCAATTGCAATTGGTCAGCTGAGAATTGTAATATGAAGGCATCTTGTAGCTTTTTGTGTAACTGCAGCCACACAGGTCAGCTGGCTGACCCTTGGAGTCCATGTCTTTGTCCTGGGAATGAGAGGGGCAGGACCAGTCCTTTAGAGCTCCTCACATGCCAGAGATAGTAGGTTCTTCTGTAATTCCATAGGTTCAGAAAGTATTCTGATGGGGTGCATTGGACTGTCCTATTATCCCCGCAACTAGCTAGTGGATGGGGGATACTATTGGGCGCCCCCTGACCAAATGGGTAAAAGTCCTTGGAGGGGGGAGTCCTACCCACATTTTGAGTAGTTTATGTTTGCCTTACTGCATGCTCAAAATGCCATGCATTGGGGCATATTTAGGATGGCACACTAGACTTGAACTCTGATGGGGGTGGGTGTGTAGGAGAGTGCCTAAGGTAATTATGAGTGTTCTCCAACTGCTAACACTAAACTCCAGTTTAAAGCATGCTCTGTACCCATAACAAACACAGAGACAGAAGGACTAAAGCTGGCTTCTTCAGCAATCAGACAGGGGATACAGAAGTATTTATCTGGCATCCTGTTCGCTCCCTTTTAAATACGCCAAAGTGCTACATGTGGCTCAACAGACCTGTCAGTCAGAATCAGAGCATTCAGAATGTCCACAGTCCTCATGCTGCATATTCTAATGAATTCAGTAAAGACATCTCTGACCATCCTGAACAACCTATTGTGTGCTCCTGGGATGAATTTCACACATCTTCCCTTGCTAAGCATGGGCTTTGGAGCTACATGGAGGATAATGTAAATTAGCCTCTAGTAATATCTGACAAGGAAAGGTAACTTTTCATGTTACTTTTATTTAATATTTATTAAAACTCCAACTTCATCATTGTTTTGGAGTGCACCATTAGTATTTTAATATGTACTCTACAAAGCACATATAGGTCTGCCACAGGGAAAATGTCTTTCTGGGCCTTATCGTTGAGGGAACATGGCAATATAAATTTTCTACCTCACCCATTTTTAAATACCATATAACCTGCCTTGTGGGCTATAAAGCCTACATGTTCACGTACCATTTATAATAGAGGCCTTCACCTGCTAAAAGGGTTATTTTCACAGGTCGCACTGCAGGTTTTACATTGCAGCTGTCATGCTACATGGGGTAGTTCCTTAGCTATGTTTACACTGCCACTGTAGTGGATGGCACAATAAGTGGCATTTAACTTCCATACCCATGTTGCACTTTCTACACCACATACTAGGAACTTACAGACAAGTAAAATGTGGCAATAATGATTGTCAGTTAAACTATATATAAAGGGGGGCAAATGCACTTCATTCCTGGATAGCCCAGAGAAAAGTGTACAGTGTTCTAAAATCAGCAAACATAGTGTCCAGCAAAAGGTAAAGTATTTGGGGTGACCATGAAGAAAGGCGGATGTATTACAGTTGGTAATCGTACTTCAGGCAGTAGTCTCCCTGGAATACAGCATGTACTCGGGTACCACATCCACAAGAAAGACAGGAATAAAGTTTCCATCTACTGAACCTCATTCATGAGGTTCTTTGGAGTGGAATGTGAATCCTTAATGGTCAAATACATCTTCTCTCTAATGTAACTTACACCTTCCTTCTTATCTATAGACCTAGATCAAAGACCTCATCCTTTACAGAATCCCTTTGGGCTCTGTCTGCTTCATCAAGCTGGCACACCCTAATCTACGATTTCATGGAGACTTCATCACCTGGCTCGTAAGAGTCAACCCTGCTAAATCTTTTATCTGTAACCTTGAGGCTCTTTACTTACACCAGAATGTTTCTGGACTGACACGCATGGCTGAATGTCCTTTGATGTGAACTTTGTGCACCCTGGTTCTCTACATATATAGGCCTAGTACCAACATCTCTGAGGTTCTGCTCCCAGCTTCCTTCCAAGCACACTCCCAAGGCTTTCACCTGATCATGAAATACCCTCTCATTTACTGTTCTGGATAAAAGCTGATCTCAACTTCCCCACCTCCTGGCTTCAACACTTTCTTAGGCCTGAATGAAACTTTGCAGCCCACAGAGGCCTTCAACTCATTCACACTACTCAAGGAACATCCAGCAAATTGCAGAACTGCTAGATTGTTTACCAGTGATTTGGCCATAGCCAAAACCACTGCAATGGTGGAACTGAACCACATATGCAGATAAGTGCATTACTTTCAACAGCAATAGATTTAGAACTACAATTTCACTATTATCACTGGGTGTGCCTCTCGGCCAAGGAACTGTCCAAGATCATTTCGGAATTCAGGAATTCAGCAGCTACCTCAATGAGCATCCCCATCTTTGTGAGGTACAGTCCACTCATTTCTTGAATCACTGACTTTCAGATGTGTTGCAGCAAGTCCGGCTCCCCATTGAATCTTTGCATTCTTGGACTCGTAAAGAACATACTCATTTCCACCTTTACAGGATCAGGAGCATTGGGTCCATCTTAGTAAATGAGTCAGGGAAGGTATGAGGTGAGCAGTGGCAAGTTCACGTAGATCAACCTGTGTCATTCAAGAAGCAATATCTTAACAAAAGAGATAATTGGCATGACCACTGAGCTCTGTGCCTATCCTCCTTGTGTTCACCTCTGGTAAGACAGCTGAAACTCCACTAACTACCTCTGGTTAGCAGACGTTTGTTGGGAGCCAATCCACACCCTGTTGAGAATTTTGGAACGTCTGCTATTGCCATGGATCATGCAACTCTCTGATTATTACTGGATTTTTATATAGTAAGATTTGGGGCTAGGAACAAAAATAACGATGTATCTCAATTTAGTTGGCTTGCTAAGAAATTTCAAGTTTAATATCGAAAACATTGGCTGGTATGGCATCATAGTCCAAACATTCTGGGAAGAGGCTGACCCTTGAGACTAGTATATAAATTCTGTGTCAGGACAGGAGGCTCGGACTAGGCTGTTCTTTCTCTACTTTATTCCTACCAGGAGCCAGTAAGAACACCAATCAAACAACTTCATTTCCCATGAACCATAAGGAAAAAACAGTAGCAACAGCTCATCCAATCCACCGTCAGTATTGTCCTTCAAGACCCTCTGCAGACGCTCCTTCTCCCTTTCTTCGCTGCTCCAGCTACCTCCAGTTTACTGCCTTTCCTTGCTGCCGTATGACCGCATTTTACGCCTTGCTTTAAAACATATTATCAGTGTTTTCTGTGTTTTATTCACCTGTATTGCATGTCTATTGATTGCCGTGATACTAACCACCTATTTTCTTTCCAGGGCGGCCACGGGAACATTTATTCCTGCTCTGCTGCTGCTCAGGGTGTCTGTTTTTTCCTCAGGCTCAGGGGCGCGATGTGGTCAGCTGACCGGTCGAGGGTCACACTCCAATCTTTCTTCACACTCGGTGTGCTCTACACCCCGGTGGCGGCAGCATCGACTTCAATGTCTTCCCTCAGGGTGAAAAGTGACTGGCCGAATTCCTTTACCGGGGCTGAACAGTTTTGAACAATAGCAGTATTTCTGAGCCCCCGCCTGGAGTCTGAAAACACGCGTGTGGTTAGGACACTGCTCTTCAGCACACGGACACGACACAGGCAGTATTTTTGCCCTGTACAAAATAGACCTATTAGTGTAAGGGGTGTTGGTGTCCTAGGGCTTGTCAGCGGTGTCTGCCCCAATAATTATACTGCCCTCTCTACTTTAAGGCCTGTAAGCAGCATTCAGCTCTAACATGCAGGACCCTGCTGCATATTTGGAAGAAGATCCTGCTGAATATCTTGAGGAGGAGGAAATTACTTACCTCGATATTGGCAACATTTCTGTCAGATTATGGATGCTTCTCACTGGAAGGCAGTTTCGCAGGTGATGGCACTCTTGGAGAGGAAAGTCCTCCAACTGGCAACTCAGTGTCCACAGTACCTCGCTCCAAGGGAAGAACCTAATGGGCCTTCGGCCCCCCTACCTCAAGGGCAACCTTGAGCACCGTCAGACACTAAACACAAACACGCAGATGAAGATACACCCGGGGTCGATGTAGACACCTTTGACCACCTCAAAAGGGACTTCATAGAGTCCCAGCCCCTGCTGTGAGTCCCCATTTCCCAGTACTTTGGGAGCTATCTTCTTTTCTCCCTCTTCCTCCAACCCCTTGGACAGCCAAGATTCCCCTAATGCCTCAGATAGGGCGTAAATGAACCTAGGCCACAGTACCTGTAGGAAGTTGGCTCTGTATGTACTATTTCAAAGTAAGAAATAGCATGCACAGAGTCCAAGGGTTCCCCTTAGAGGTAAGATAGTGGCAAAAAGAGATAATTCTAATGCTCTATTTTGTGGTAGTGTGGTCGAGCAGTAGGCTTATCAGCATTTGTTGTACACACACAGGCAATAAATGAAGAACACACACTCAGAGACAATTCCAGGCCAATAGGTTTTTGTATAGAAAAATATATTTTCTTAGTTTATTTTAACAACCACAAGTTCAAGATTTACAAGTAATACTTCAAATGAAAGGTATTTCATGTAGGAACTTTAGGAACTTTGAATTAGCAAAATAGCATATACAGTTTTCACATAAATGACATATAGCTATTTAAAAACTAGACTGCAATTTTCAACAGTTCCTGGGGGAGGTAAGTGTTTGTTAGTTTTTGCAGGTAAGTAAACCACCTACGGGGTTCAAGTTTGGGTCCAAGGTAGCCCAACGTTGGGGGTTCAGAGCAACCCCAAAGTTACCGCACCGGCAGCTCAGGGCCGGTCAGGTGCAGAGGTCAAAGTGGTGCCCAAAACACATAGGCTTCAATGGAGAAGGGGGTGCCCCGGTTCCAGTCTGCCAGCAGGTAAGTACCCGCGTCTTCGGAGGGCAGACCAGGGGGGTTTTGTAGGGCACTGGGGGACACACAGTTCAACACAAAAAGTACACCCTCAGCAGCACAGGAGCGGCCGGGTGCAGTGTGCAAACAGGCGTCGGGTTCGCAATAGGATTCAATGGGAGACCAAGGGGTCTCTTCAGCGATGCAGGCAAGGGGCGGGGGGGCTCCTCAGGGAAGCCACCACCTGGGCAAGGGAGAGGGCCACCTGGAGGTCGCTCCTGCACTGGAGGTCGGATCCTTCAGGTCCTGGGGGCTGCGGGTGCAGTGTCTTTACCAGGTGTTGGGTCTTTGAAGCAGGCAGTCGCGGTCAGGGGGAGCCTCGGGATTCCCTCTGCAGGCGTCGCTGTGGGGGCTCAGGGGGGTCAACTCTGGCTACTCTCGGTCTCGTAGTCGCCAGGGAGTCCTCCCTGTGGGGTTTGTTCTCCACAAGTCGATCCGGGGGCGTCGGGTGCAGAGTGCAAAGTCTCACGCTTCCAGCGGGAAACGTGTGTTGTTTCAAAGTTGCTTCTTTGTTGCAAAGTTGCAGTCTTTGGTGAACAGAGCCGCTGTCCTCGGGAGTTCTTGGTCCTTCTAGATGCAGGGTAGTCCTCTGAGGCTTCAGAGGTTGCTGGACCCTGGGAACGTGTCGCTGGAGCAGTGTCTTTTAGAAGTGGGGAGACAGGCCGGTAGAGCTGGGGCCAAAGCAGTTGGTGTCTCCGTCTTCTCTGCAGGTTTTTCAGTTCAGCAGTCCTCTTCTTCTTAGGTTGCAGGAATCTATGTTGCTGCGTTCTGGGAGCCCCTAAATACTCGATTTAGGGGTGTGTTTAGGTCTGGGGGGTTGGTAGCCAATGGCTACTAGCCCTGAGGGTGGCTACACCCTCTTTGTGCTTCCTCCCTGAGGGGAGGGGGGCACATCCCTAATCCTATTGGGGGAATCCTCCATCTGCAAGATGGAGGATTTCTAAAAGTCAGAGTCACCTCAGCTCAGGACACCTTAGGGGCTGTCCTGACTGGCCAGTGACTCCTCCTTGTTTTTCTCATTATCTCCCCTGGACTTGCTGCCAAAAGTGGGGGCTGTGTCCAGGGGGCGGGCATCTCCACTAGCTGGAGTGCCCTGGGGCATTGTAACACGAAGCTTGAGCCTTTGAGGCTCACTGCTAGGTGTTACAGTTCCTGCAGGGGGGAGGTGTGAAGCACCTCCACCCAGAGCAGGCTTTTGTTTCTGTCCTCAGAGAGCACAAAGGCCCCCACCACATGGGGTCAGAAACTCGTCTCTCAGCAGCAGGCTGGCACAGACCAGTCAGTCCTGCACTGAACAATTGGGTAAAATACAGGGGGCATCTCTAAGATGCACTCTGTGTGCATTTTTTAATAAATCCAACACTAGCATCAGTGTGGGTTTATTATTCTGAGAAGTTTGATACCAAACTTCCCAGTATTCAGTGTAGCCATTATGGAGCTGTGGAGTTCATTTTTGACAGACTCCCAGACCATATACTTGTATGGCTACCCTGCACTTACAATGTCTAAGGTTTTGTTTAGACACTGTAGGGGCATAGTGCTCATGCACCTATGCCCTCACCTGTGGTATAGTGCACCCTGCCTTAGGGCTGTAAGGCCTGCTAGAGAGGTGACTTACCTATGCCACAGGCAGTGTGAGGTTGGCATGGCACCCTGAGGGGAGTGCCATGTCGACTTAGTCATTTTCTCCCCACCAGCACACACAAGCTGGCAAGCAGTGTGTCTGTGCTGAGTGAGGGGTCCCTAGGGTGGCATAAGACATGCTGCAGCCCTTAGAGACCTTCCTGGCATCAGGGCCCTTGGTACCAGGGGTACCAGTTACAAGGGACTTACCTGGGTGCCAGGGTTGTGCCAATTGTGGAGACAACTGTACATTTTAGGTGAAAGAACACTGGTGCTGGGGCCTGGTTAGCAGGGTCCCAGCACACTTCTCAGTCAAGTCAGCATCAGTTTCAGGCAAAAAGTGGGGGGTAATTGCAACAGGGAGCCATTTCCTTACAGTACCCATCTGGCAAGCCCTCTTCACGGGGGGATAATCCAAACTATATAAGCCCCGCAAAACCCACACTCGGACATGCTGGACCTGGACGACTTATTACACAGCATTCGGCGAAATAGAATTTAGCCCCAAAAGTAGCCTTTTATGTGGTGGGCGGTTTGCGGAAACCACTGTGCAAAGAGGTCCGCAGCTGCCTTTGGATGGAGTGCCCTCACCCTTCCTTGGTGGGAAAAGTCGCCTTACCCCCTGAAATTGATGCCAGGATGGCCACTTTCTTGGCGAGTTCATAAGAGATCCCAAAAAGGGGGAGAGGCTGCCCCTGGAGGTCATGCCAAGACAAATTATTAAGTGAAATGGGTCCCCTATTCAAAATCCTAGACATGGCCGAGGACGTGAATGCATTTGGCACCCTGACCTCCCCTAAGACTGTATCTGGATGGCCTCATCAAGCTATAATATTTTTATGAAATACCAATTGCGCAATTTCTATCGAAAGGCTCATATCCCTGTTAAAGTAGATCCAAAACTGGGGGAATTGGTGACATTGGAGGCAGGCCCCACCACACAAGGGGGATTCTTTTGGTGATCCCTTCATACATGACTGGAAACATTTTTAAATACTTTTAATTCTCTAGATAAGACTCACACCTCTGTTATGGGGATTTTTACCCCACATGTTTTTGCTGCAGTCGGTCGTGCAAGCGGGCGCCTGACCGGCCATGTCCTTCAACATACCTCCTCCAGAGGTGCCAGAATTTGAAGGAGCCAGCGGCAAGACTCCTCCCATTTTGGCTTTCTATCTGACCAGAAGCCACCCAGGTCAGCATGTCTCGAGAGGAAACTACCGAAACAATGGCTCCTATAACTCCTCTCAAGGTGAGTGTGCAATCCCAATTGGGGATCAGACCAGGGGGCAGGTTGGCAGAATTCTTTCACAATTGGGAGGTTCTTACATCAGACGCTTGGGTGCTTCAAACAGTGAAGGGCTTCCGAAGAGAATTCTCTTGTTCCCCTTCCCAGCCCAAGAGACCATGACCCCTATCCTTTTCCCCATCCCAAGTTGATCTAGTGGATTCAGAGATTACAGACCTCTTACAAAAAGGGGCGATTGTACACATGCATTTGCATCCCCACAGATTTCTCCGCAGCCTCTTCTTAGTGGAGAAGAGTGATGGGAGCCAACATCCACTATCAACCTGAGAAAGTTCAACAAGTGGCTGGTCTTCCATCACTTCAAGGTGGAAGGAAACCACCTCCTCAGGGACTTATTGCAGGCCAACAACAGGATGGTGCTCCTAGAAATGAAGGACACCTATCTCATGATCCCCATAATCCCTCCTGACAGGCGTTTCCTGAAATTCCAAAGGTGGTATCAGCCATTCAAACTCACCTCCTTCCTTTCGGACTATCATCCGCTCCATGGTGCTTCACTAAAGTCCAGAAACTTGTGGTGGAACAACTCGGAGCCAGATGGATCAGACTTCTCATCTATCTAGACAATATCCTCATTATGGACCAATGCCCAAGGAGATTATCGATCCCTCTCTAATTGACTATCAATCTTTTAAAGTGCCTTGGTTTCGTGATCAACGAAAAGAAGTTCTCCCTTTCACCAACTCAGACTTTACCTTTAGTGGCTTGAGGGGCACTGAAGGGGCCGGGCAGTGCGCGGTGGGGGGGAGGGAACGGAATAAACAAACATTTATTTATTTTAATTTAATTAAAAAAATAAAACACTTACCTTTCCTCGCTGCTCCTCTGTCCCTCGTCGCTGCTGCAGGCCCAGGCTTCCAGCCTGCCCTGCGGCCAATCCTGACATTGCTCAGAGCAGCATCAGGATTGGCTGGTAACACCCAGCCATGGCGTCCCTCCCGGAAACTCTCCAAAATCAAACAACTCAGAAGAACCCTTGCGAAACCCACCAGCTCTCTGCGACAGACTTTTAGCATTGTGGGTCTACTATCTTCATCCAACAGGCCATCTTCCAGGTCCCCTACACTATCAGGCTTTGCAATGCCTCAAGATTTTTCATCTTCAATGGGGCCTCACCTATTCTCAGTCAATTCCCTCTCAGAGGAAGCCAAAGAGGAACTTCAGGGGTGGATCGCCCATATGGACGCATGAAACAGGTGTGCTATATTTGGTTCTCAACCAGATCTGATTTTAGAGTCAAATTCCACAGGCTCTGGTTGGGATCACACTGCAGGCAATTCTCCACAGGAGGAAAATGGTCTTCTGCTGAACAATCCCTTCACATGAATTGCCTGGAGCTGGTGGTGGAGTCCTTTACAGTGAAATGCTCGACCAAAGACAAAGCCCAATGCTGCGTTCTCCTCAAGATGGACAAGGTAGAGGCACTCCATTACATCAATCACCTCAGGGGAACTAAATTGAAGTCCCTTTCCGGCCTGGCCCAAAGCTTTTGGTCCTATTGCCTGGACAATCAGATCTCAGTGATGGCAGATCATCTCCCTGGGAAGTCCAATCATGACATTGGCAGGATGCCAGTCTCAGGAGATACAATCCAAGTGGGGTCCTTTCACAATGGATCGGTCCGCCTTTCAACTGGATTACCAACTGGACAAGTACTGAAGCTGGAGACTGGCTCCCAGTGCGGTGGCAATGGATGCCTTCCTACAGGATTGGAACGAGGAGAAAGGGCATGCATTTCCCCCTTTTTCAATGATCATTAGGGTATCCACCTAACTTTGGAGACAAAAGGCAGATCTAGTGAAAATCACTCCGATTTGGAGATCTCAAGTCTGGTTTCCAGTTCTGATTAAATATTCTTGGGATTTTCCAATCTGTCTACCCCTGTTGGCATATGTCCTCTGCGATACCCAAGGGAAACGTCATCACATTGTTCTGGAAAGCTCTCTCTATCTATTGGCTTGGAGGATTACCAGGAACATTGGAAAGTCCCAGGTATTTCACAAGAAGATGCATCCACCTTTTCTGCCCGGTCACCCCCAATTTTTTGCCCTATACTTTTGCTAGCTTCAGGACTGTGCGCACTTTATCACTAATAACGAGTAGTAAAGTGTCTGTGTTCCCTGTTTTAACCTGGTCAAATTGGCGTACTCTTAATTTGTGTATTTACCTTGCTTATAGCTCCTACATGTAGGGTACAAAATGTACCCAGAGCCTGGAAATCAAATACCACAGTGGACTGCAAAAACTATTTTCCCATCCATTATATTAACATTGCAATATAGCTTCAGGCCTACTTCTGAATCCTGACTGTGATAGGGCAAAACATGCACTGCAGGCTTTCAAAATTAACCCTTTTACCAGGTAAACACCTTCCTTTTAAAAATGAATAGATCACCCTTATGTGGGCCTTGAGGCCATCAAGACAGGGTGCATGGCATTTAAAAGTAGGACACGGAGAAATTTAAAGTTAACACGTAGTTACACTAACTAGCACCCAAAAGCTTTTTTCAATGTAGGAAGGCTGGCGGGCCCATAGAGAAACACTGAGAAGCAATATTAAATACTAATACTGTATCTTGGAAATGGGACCAGCTAAAAAAATATTTAAACAACTATCTTAATAGTTATTACAAATCCATTGCAATGGTGAAGTAAGATTTTCAATAAATATTAAGGCAATTTAATTTTTAGAAAGCTACCTTTCCCCTGCCTGAATGTCCTGCTGTCTGATTTGCATTAGCTCTCCAGCAATAGCCCAGTCAGTAATTAGCCTTGAATATGTGTGAAATGCTCCCAGGGACAAACAATAAGTTGACCTGAATAGGCGGAGATGACACCTCAGAATGCCACAGAGAATGCAAGATGGGGCTGTGGATATCCTTTCTGACTCTAAAGTGCCTTGAAAGGTCTATTGAGCCACATGTAATACTTGGGGCACACTTGAAAGGGAAAGAAAAGGGTTCCAAGAAAATTATTGTGTATATCTCTCTGGATCCTGAAGGACCCTGCTTTTGACCTACCAGACTTCTTTCTCTGGGTTGTTGTTGGTACAGTGGCTGCCTCGAACTGTATTTTAATGTTAAATGTGGGAGGGCACTAGGATTACCATAGTACACTCCCCTCACACACTCTGAGCGCCTAAGTTGAGTGTGGCTGAAGACTTTCACCATCTTGGATCGGCCCTGACAAACTGCATTGGGGCTGTTTGCAGTCGGGCAAGAGGCAACTGCTGCAAAAGTAGGTAGGTCACGATCTGAAAATGTTCACCCCAGTGGTTAGGGAGGGTCAGATGTCACTCCCAACCACTAGCTTGTGTCAGCCACAAAGGTGGCATCTCCAGGTACCCACTTAAGAACACTTTCTGGACCTGAAGAAGATCAAAAGAAGACTGGTTCCGTCGTCTGTGAATTGAGAGAGTCCTGAAGAACTGAATCTGCTAATTTATAGACTTGGAGGATTCACCCTGACAACGGTTGTGATTATTTCTTGAATTGGGATAGCCATATTGTAGAACAATGTGTCATCATCCCTAAATGTATGCCACTTCTACCTCAACTACTTCCTTACTTATACCAATGAGCCATTTGTGTCACCTCCATCAAAGATGAGGTATGAGCAGGCCTTGTGATGAACCAAGGTTCATCACATGAACCTTCTGACAGGGTGTGAGGGATAAACGCATGCTAAATAAGTAAATTAACATTTTGATGAGCCATTTTTTTTTAGCACATGCCCATACTCAATCGACACCCAAAGATATATTTAGGGCACGTTCCTCTTCTACTAGGGAATCTTATGTTTGTGTTTTAAGTGTTATCAAGTTTTTACCATCCTAATCCATGAGCTCTAGAATGCCATTCACTATAAATATCCATGAAGTGCCAAAAGGCTGAAATTGCCACTTTTCGGGTAGAATTATATAATGTATTCTGTTCCGGGCTGACTGGGCTATACAATACACCATTAGAATATAATTTATCAATATAGTACTAATGTACATGTTGGAGTAGAAAAGGACTCCTACAAGACTACAGAGACCATACATGTCCACCCTCCTTCACTAAACATGACTACCATCATCTCAGTGGGAAGTGGAAGACTGACAGAGGTGGAAGCAACAGAGTGATGTAGAAGGGACTTGTCCCCTGCCAGGATGAGTTTACTATTGACCTCTGCCCCGCAAATGTGTCTTTTCATACCATACAAAATGGCCCTTTATAACTCCTATGTGTATACACAGTAGGATGTGTTCAGAGTGTAGGTGCTAAATGTGACTATGGCAACTCAGAAATACATTTTGATTTCCTGCACTGGAGTAGTACACATGATGGAGGTTGGGGAGAGCTGAGTTAGCAATGGGTTGCTTTTTAGTATAGGGGAAATCATTTCTCCTTGCACCTACAGAAAGGTTACCCACAGCAAATGGAGATACTTGAGAGCCTCTCCTTGTGAGCCTTTGTGTAAGGTCTCGCCTTGTAGAGATATTTCAACTCCACCCTACCTTCCTGCTGACAATAGAGTACAAAGGTACATATTTAAGAAACGTGGTGCTGCACACGGTGTAGTGCCACTTTTCTTACACTTCTTAGCGCCCCCCCCCAACGCCATCACGAGTGTACCATTTAAAATATGGTGCACCATGGTGATAGTTAAGGGAATAGCATCATAATTTTCGACCCTAGTCTGGCGCTTTGCAAGATTAGCGCCACAAATTCCAATGCTAATCCTGCAAAGCACCCAGAGGCCCATTGTAACCAATGGAAGCCTCCTTTTAATGCCTGCTCTGAGCAGGTGTTAAAAGGACTGAAACAAAATGGTGCAATGAAATCTCACAGATTTCCTTGCACCATCATTTTGCACCCCCAACGGGGGAATGGCCCCTTTGCATACATTATGCCTGGTGCAGGCATAATGTAGCGCAAAGGGTTACAAAGTGGCTCAATGCATGTATTTCTCTACCAGAAGCTAGCGTCCCCCACCAAAAACTCTTTGGTGCGCTAGAGTTGCGGTCATTGACTGACCAACTCTCCTTTGGCAAGATCAGGAAAGGAACCGGGAGAGTTCTGCACTCTGCCAAGAACAGGTAACTTGAGACCAACCAAGGGAGGCGATATGTGTGGCATGCTTTCTGTATGTTTTGGAAATGTTGCATACAACACGTCTTGCTAAATATTAAAATAATCCAGTTTTGTGCAGGAATTGAAAGAGAAGGCCTGTTTGTCAGGCCTGCGTTAGATGAGTTTGCTAGAAAGATAGGCTTAAAAATGACGCCTTTGTTCCCCATGCTTTCTGTTGGTGATAATAACAAGGCAGAGGGAGGATTTTCCCACATTCTGCAGCTAGTACCCTTACGCAGTAGGGTACAGATGTGCTCATCCTTGTGTGCTTCCTCAGAACCAAAGAAAATATAGCAGGCATTAGCTTCCTGCACTTCCCAAACCTGAAACAGAGGTATTGTTTAACTATTATCTGTAATAAATATATATAAGTGATCATGGGCCCCCTCCTCAGTCCCTAGACCACCATATATTTAAGGAGGTATGAAGGATACTGGCATTTGGGGGGGTGCAAGACCGATGGTCTACAACCGCATGCCTAAGGGTGTATGGCAAGCGGGAACCTATCATGGCTTGGAATATAACTATGCATCTACAATAGCTGTAGTGAGCTATTGATACATTAGGTAAGGTTTTAAACTAATTGTGTAGAGATGTGTGATAAAACATGCTTGATGTATGTTTTAGTTTCAATCTAATAATATGTTTTGTTCTCTGAGTTGTTGAAAATTATTATAGTTGGCCCAACATGATTTGCAGAATTATAGTAAATAGTAATTTTTAAATATCAATAATTGGGTACGTGCAATAATTTTGAGGTTCGGGGAGGGTCAGAGATGAGAGTTTTCTGACAGGTCTGTGTGACTCCTAGCATTCCTGTCCAAATGAGTACAACTGAGTGGGAGGAGTGGGAGACACTTGCCAGTTTTCCTTTTCACTAAAGAGGTCGTGTTTCCTTTTGAAATTAGGAAATCTAGCGGTGTGACTCTAATATTTTTGAGAAATGCAACAGAGGGTAACTGCAGCTACCTTTGCACGAAGCAGAAGCTGCCAAGAAAAGGAGGACTGAGAGGAGCTGAGACAGGTATAACTAAAGAAATCCTTTGTAGCCCAGGGACAAATATACCTTGCCAGGCTATGTAGTCAGGCCTTGGTGCCTAGCATGCTGAAAGACCAAAGCACCCCACGAGTCAGCTCGGCAGTCGGGAGAATTGCCCCTCACGTTCTGCAGTTTCTCTTTGAAGAATACAAGCCTGTGATGCTTCATAGAGGGCATCATCAACGGAAGCTGAAGCGACTCTGGATTCTGTAGCTTTACATAGAATGCAAACACCTCCAGCAGTTGCCTCATCCTTTTGTGATCACTGCTGCGACCAAGTGTGGGCTTTTTGCTTTGTCTGGGCGGTGGGTTTTTATTTGGGTCCGAGGAAGAACCCCAAAAGAAAAGATCCAGCCAACCAGGTCAGAACTGACAGAGCACAGCCTCGCACTCACTTTTGTGCACACCTCTCTGCCTTCCCAGCAGGGGGTGCACTCCTATGCACAGAGCCCATAGATACGGGACCATAGCAGCCTTGGCTGAGCTGGGGCAGTCAGCGTGACTGCCCAATGAACCATGTGGCATCACACACCACCGGGAAACATGTAGCCCTGTCCCCAGCTAGTGGATGCAGGCCTGGGGCACTCAAAAAATCAAATGAAGGTATAACGTAAAAGTGTGACATTGCTGGGAAAACTGGGAAGAAGTCATGCACTACTAAGAACCTAGCCATAAATAACTTTTGAAGGGGTAGAAAGGGAACCTAGTGCGTTGCCAAGAGATCCCTGCATGCCATTTCACTGACTGTATCTTTGTACAATCCCAGGCCATTGGGTACAGCCTAACATTAGTTAACTGCTCACACTGCGATTGCGGCCTTGATAACTATAGGCCATGGGCCACGATTATTAAGGGGTCATACTGTTGAGTGTCATGCAGGGTATCTCAAGGACTACACAATTACTAAATCAGATTTACTAATCAACGCAATGCTACCTTGAGTGGCCCTGCAGTGTTTGGTAAATCTGGATTAACACGAGGCAGCCCAAGTCCCTGCCTGGTGTTACTGTGCCCTTGGAAGTCATTCTATGGGTGGGGTGGAGCATGGGTGTTCTCATGGAGCTAGACAGCCAAAAGTCCACCAGCACAGGGAGAGAGAAAGAATGTGGCATATAATGTTAAATATGGCGCATTCATGCCCTCTTACTTTTATGCAGCACAACACAGTGTTGCCTGTGTTGTGTGAAGGGATTATAAATCTGGGCCCTGGTTTATATCTTGGCAGAGAGGGATATCTTTCCATGCCATGAGAGTCCGCCCGCCTGTTCTCAATTAAGACCATAGTTTGACTACCTCAGAGACTAGTCTGTTTTTCCCATGGTCAAACTCCTCCAACGGCCTGACCGAGTAAGGGACATCGGAGGTTTGGCTATATGTCCGCCCTCCTAATTTAGATCAATGGACATAGAGCCATTTTTCAACGCTCATCACCTCCAGGAAACACCTAGCTGTAATGGACACTGAAAAGTACTCAGTGCCCCCCTCCAATAGTGACAGAGGCATTGTTTTTTTTATTTAAAAAAAAGAAAATCCCACTTTTGGATTTTCTTTCTTGAAAAATAAAAAAATGTAACTTTGACATCTGGCAAAGTCACAATGCATTGGCAGAAACTGCCATGACAGTGGTTCTTGTCGATGCTGGAAATGTCCGCTGGCCCAGTGGACAATTCATAGTTTGGCGGTGGCACCTACATCAAGGTGATGAAGTAACTAACTCCGTCGCCATGGCGGATGATGAGCCTTCTGCCAAATTATAAATCAGCCCTAAGTCCCTTATTTATGTTGTCTGATTTTCTATGTACAGTACTGTGTTGTATGTACTTTTTCTTCTTGCATAAAAGCTGTGGTTGGACAATTATTTAGTGATTGTTAGATGCTTTATTGAGGTCTTCCTTTCCCACCACACCTCAACAAGTAATCCTTGGGTTCCTCCTCTTTGGACCCTGAGATTCAAATGCTAAAGCGGTGTACCTGGTGCTCAGTTTTGGATTGAGTGGTAGAGTAAAGCCCTAGTACATCAGTACTAAAAGGTGCAAAATAGTCCAGGTTGAGCCCAATAATCCAAGTGAGCCCTGGGACTCCTTAAAAAAATACTACAATAGAGTAATATCTATATTCCAAAAACAAAAAAAAGTGTTGGTTACTTTAAACTCTTATCTTAGTATACCATTATTTCCTTAAAACGTCTGGGGAGCGAAAGGCTCTCCTTGTACTCAATACCTGCCCTCACATTTTTCTGGGGCCCTCGCATCCATGTTGTTTTTGTTACTAGGCCTGTGACCAATACCACAGGAATTATGCAGCAGGGGAGCATCAAATTATGTGGCAGGGTTAACCAAATACTGCAGCAAGGAAAGGAAAATGATGATACATAATACGCCACATTTTTGCTAGTATTACTTATTTTTTTGTTATTTGTACACGTGGTAATACTATCTGGGGCACAGATTTCACCTCGACAGTACCAGTTTAACAACCAAACACATAAATACTGAAAGATGAGCAGCTTATTTATGCAAAGGGTCTTCCAACAAGCATAAACACTCACGATTTTTAATAACTTTTGATCAGTTTGAGCTACACATTTTTTTGTTAAAATCTACAGATTATGCATCAGATGATGAATTATATGGCAAGTGCGGGACATCCTTAATTGTGCCCAAAAAAGGTGCCCAAAAAAGCCCCAGCAGCAGGATCACATAATCCCAGTGGCCGTGCCCATGACCCCTGAACCACATGGTCCTGGCTATGTACCTGCGATCTCTCCATGGAAGGGTGTTAGAGGAACGGCACCTTTGTTAAATGAGCTGTAGAAAAAGCCTGACAATGAAAAGTGTGTGAGGGACAAGCTGTGAAAGGAAAGATTGAGAGAGAGAATGAAAGAGGGAGCGACTGTGCGTGCGTGAGAATGAAGGAAAGAGAGAGATACGGGAAGTGAATTGTGAAACTAATAGGAGGATTATGGGGGACTGCGAACATTACAGAAAATCGGGATAGAGAAAATAAATATGCGCAGAAATCAAATAAGTCACTTGAGGCTTTCTGGTGGCAAATATATTTTCTTTTAGAGAGGTACTGTAAGGGTGTTTCAAGGTGAGCTGTGGAGTGTGTGGTTTTAATGGAGTGTTATAAAAAATGTTAGTTCTAGATATAAACTGTACATTATTCAAACCTGTATTTGAAAAGCACTTTTTTAAAATTTAACTTAAATGTTTTTGCGCATTTTGTAGCAGCCTATATTATGATGTAATTGTATTTATATAGCGCTTACTATCTCTGGCAAGGTGTCAAATGCATGTTTAGAATAAGGACTACACATTCACAGCTCTTTCAGGGACCTCGGTACCTCATAGTACTAAAAAACATTGGAAAAGCCAATAGGTCTCGTCTACGCAAGAGTTATTGGCTTTGCCAATGTGTTTTAGCCATGTTATACACCAGAGTGGCTGCTGTTCATGGCTAAAAGTTAGTGCCATTCTTGTGAAGAGTGGAGTAGAGTGGCATAGGAGCAGTGGCGTAGAACACAGTGGTGCAGAGTATAGTGCAGTTCTTTAGAGTGCATTGGCGTAGAGTGCAGTGGGTTAGAGTGCAGTGGCATGAAGTGGCCTGGGACAGAGTAGAGTGGCATAGAGTACAGTGGACTAGAATGGCATACAATAGAGTGGCAGAGAATGCAGTAGTGCAGAGTAGACTCGTGTGGCAGAGAGTGCAGTGGTGTAAAGTGGAGTAGTGTATAGGGGCTCAGAGTAGAGTATAGTGCTGTAGAGTGCAGTTGCGTAGAGTGGAGTGATGCAGAGTACAGTGGCATAGAGTGCAGTAGTACAGAGTAGATTGTTGTACAGTACAGTGGCAGAGAGTGCAGTGTTGCGGAGTACAGTGTCCGTGCAGTGATGTAGAGTGGAGTAGAGTGGCACAGAGAGCAGTGGCGTAGAGTACAGTGGTGCAGAGTAGAGTGCAGTTGTTTAGAGTGCATTGGCGCAGAGTGCAGTGACATAGAATGGCATGGGGTAGAGTGGCATAGAGTGCAGTGGGGTAGAGTGGCATATAATAGAGTGCCAGTGAGGGCAGTAATGCAGTGTCAGAGTGCAGAGCAGACTCGTGGCATAGAGTGCAGTGGCGTAGAGTGGTGCAGTGCAGAGTAGAGTATAGTATAGTGCCTAGAGTGCAGTGGCATAGAGTGCAGTGATGCACAGTGCAGTGGCATAGAATGCAGTAGTACAGAGTAGAGTGGTGTTGAGTGCAGGGTTGTAGAGTGTCAGTGCAGAGGTGTAGAGTGGTACAGGGGACAGTGGCAAAGAGTACAGTGGTGTAGTGCAAAGGGCAGTGGCATACAGTGAAGTTGTTTAGAGTGCACTGGCATAAAGTGCAGTGGCATAGAGAGGCATGGGGCAGAGTAGAGTGGCATGGACTGCAGTGGAATAGAGTGTATTGGTGCAGAGTATAATACTACAGATTAGTGGTGCAGAGTATAGTGGCAGCCAGTGCAGCGTTGCAGAGTAGAGTGTCAGTGTGCAGTGGTGTAGAGTGCATTGAACTAGAGTGCAGTGGTCGGAAGGATGCTGTAAATGAGGTTTACGCAAGGGAAGGGAAGAACTCAACCTGCATAGCCTAAAACAAATATAGCTAGCAAATTGTAAAAAACAAAATGTGAGTTACAAACCACAAAGCCAATGGCGAGCAACGTGCAGAATGCATTCCCAAGGAAGCACTATGAATGTACTTAAAGTGACAGCCGTGGGATACTTTGTGGGGAAAGTCCAGTATTTTAGTCCAGTCCTTATCTTGCAGAGGTTTGGCCACATCAATCACTCAGGTAGTATGACGATGAGACCTGGAGTGGTTTCCATGTTGCAGGAAAGGTCTGTACACCCATTATATCAATTTGCAAACCAGTTCCTATGGTGTAGAGCTTCCTGCACACCTCTTGTAGGGTTAGTGTTATGCGGCAGACATGAAATAGGGCATTTAATGATTATTTAAGGTGGTTGTAAGTAAGGAGTTGACCGGGGTGAAGATGCTAGTCTACCACAAGGGTTTGGAAATTTAGTAGCTCGCCGTCCAGAAACAAATCCCCCAATTTTAAGACACCTGCAGCTTGCCACTGATGGAGTTGCTCTGAGCACAGCTGTACTATGCAAGTGGGAAGGCTTGGCAAGGGTAGTGCAGGAGCACAAGGTTTCTTCATGTCAGTGAGTTTACAGGTTCCAACAAGGCAAGAGAAAGCTGTGCATGATAACCCTGGATGGTGATCCGTAGAATGGTCAGTAGGAAACAATGAGCAATGCATTAAGCCTTCCTTAAGTCTTTACTGATAAACCCCATCTCATGCAGGGAGGTGGGCAGAAAGCCAGCGAGCCACCCTTTGGACCTTTGCAGCAGAATAATAGCATTCTAAGTCCAGAAGACCTAATCCACCTGCAGTCATGGGTAGCTTTAGAGTGGAAAGAGCTACACGATGGCGCCGCATTGACCAGATCAGATGTGTGGCATGTCTGTGGAATGAAGGACGAGCAGGGGGTGGTTTGCAAAATAATACTATCATTGGGGTAGCACACCATCTTCACTAGTGTCACGTGGCCCACTACAGAAAACAGAAGAGAAGACCAAAAATCAAACTGGGCTTGGAGGGACCATAACGCTCTACCGAGATTTCCATCCTGCAAATCAGTGGGAGAATGGTAGATATTAATCACTAGGTATCAAAAGGTAACTGGTTGTCAGTTCAATCTGAGATCTAATTGTATATAAAGGGGATAACAGTGCCATATGTTAAAGAAACATTAATTACATTTTAACATTTTTACATTTTGTTTGTTCAATTTACATCCCAAATATTTTGAAGATTCTATGTGTACTTGACACTTAGGGATAACCCAGATCACTAGTGTGGCTTTTGCTCAATTTCAAAACCATTTAAAGACATGGACAAAGCTGGTAATTGCCTTGCACAACCTTGACCCCTGCTCACCCTTCACAGGCACGAACAGCGGACCATTGCACCAGAAGAGTTTGCCAAGGTGGATTGGTGTTGCTTGTTCTACCACTTGACAGTGCCTCTTCTGTTTCTCCTGTGTGCAGAGACAACTCCCCAGGTACCCAATACCTTCCGATAGTCTTGGTGGACCCATCTTGTCTGATTTTAGGAATTGTCCCACCTTGTTCTCTTCCTTATTTATCCAGTTCTTAGCAACAACCCTTTGCATCTCTTGCCGTGGATCTCCCATTTGATCTTGATTTCTTCCTCTTTTATTATTATGTTTGATTGGTAGTCTGGGCTCCCATTTCTGAGATAAATGTAGAGCCCAAGACATACACTCTAGTGCTGTGAGACTACAGACAAGTTGTGGGTACCTCACATCCTGACATTAGGTGTGAGAATGTCGCCCACAACATCTATCCTGCCTCATTCAATTTTTTTTCGGTTGAAAGTGCATGGGCGGTTGGGGTGAGCCAGATTTTTTTGTTCAATTTGGTTACTTACCTTAATGTTTCCCAAACTGTTTGCCAGGGGTTTTAAAGTGTTCAGAAACATAATCAAAATGTTGCTGTTACTTTCTCTTCGATAAATATTTGGTAGATTTGGGTAGGGGTGATGGCCTTGACACAGTGCTGAATGGCATTAATTTACTATTGAACAAGGACGTAATGTGACACCTGAATGTAGCACACCAGGAGGCAATCACAAAAAGACCACAGTGAATAAATAGTGCTATGTTAATAAAGAGTAAATAAATGGACTGTCAACATAGTGAGGCTTGGCTTCCCTTGGGTGTGTAGGCAAAACTGATGTTTGTTCTTGAATTTTTGTCCTGAATTTTGACCCTTTGTCCTGAATTTTTTACAGTCCTGTCCAGAATTTGCCTCAATGCCGGGTGGTCACCCTAGCTGGAGAGGGATCGTACAGGCGGGAGAGAATGGGAGAAAAAGATGGGAGATAGAATGTTAGTGAGTGAGGGTGAAAAAGGAGGGAAAGTTGAAGTGAAGGGGGACATTGTTTGAGGTAGGTAGGGATATAGGGCGAAAAGGAAGGCGGGGAGACGGCGTATGAGTAAGAGGGGCCAAAAAATGAACAAAATGGAAAAAAGGGTGGGCGAGGAGAGAAGGAATAATACAAAAAATGAGAGTGTGATGGAAACAGAAGAGAAACGATGAAGGTGAGATCACTAAAGAGAGAAAGGCGAAGGGTAGGTAAGGAGAAGAGGAGAGAGAAGGTCGCAGACGAGATTAAATGCAGATGAGCGCGTGGAATCGGGCTGGAGAGAGGAGAGGTCGGAAACGCGAAAGTGGGGTGCGCGAGGCTAGCGGCTAGTGAGAAGACAAGGTGGAAGGGAGGGTGTTAGGGTGCGCGAGACGGGAGAGGAGAAGGGTGAGTGGGAGGGCAGCAGATGGAGTCGAAGGAGCGGGGGGCGTGAGGGGGCGCGGGTGCCGAGGCCCCTCCCGGAGAGCGCAGGCTTGTGGCTGGCAGACACCACCAGCACTCACATGTGACTGCACGGCGAGCCTTCCGAGGGAGCAGCCGAGAGCACGGCCGCCCGCTCACGGAGGAGAGGGCGCAAGAGCGAAAATGGAGTGAGGGAACGGGTGAGCGACTGAAGAGGGACCAGAGGGTGCCTGGAGGAGAGAGGGCGGCTAAGGTAAAGGGGGAAGTGAAAGGCGAGAAAAAGGAGGAGTGGATAATTAGAAAAAGCGGGGACAGCGTGGAAGGAGAGAGGGGGAAGACAGAGCGAAGAAGGAAAGGACACAGGTGAGAGAAAAGTGTAGGAAGAAAGAGGGAACTAAAGGGCCACGGAGGGGAGGTACAGCTGGGAGTTAAAGAAGGACCGGGCACCGAGGGGCACAAGAGCTAGAAAGAGGAGAGAGAAGGCAAGAATGGGTAGAAAGAACGAACAAGGGCACAATGGACCATGGGGGAGGGACAATGAGCTGAAGAAAAAGTGGGAGAGAGAGCAGGAAAACAGGGGAGAGAGACGAGAAGAGAGAAGGACAAGAGAGTAACAAGGGGACGGCAGCAAGCAGACGGAGGGAGATGGAAGGGGTAGAAAGGAAAAATAAAGAGCGAAAGAAGACATGTGGAGGAGAGATTAAAAAGGATGTAATGTGAAATTGGGGGCTGTGAGGGAATGTAAGCACCAGAGAGGGGGGAGCTAGAGGGAACTAGAGGCAGATAAAGGGAGAGGGGCGGTAAAAGAAACCCAGAAAAGTTTACAATAAGAAAGACAGCAAAGCGAGAAGAGGGCGGGGCAATAAGGGAGAGGAGTGGGGCAGGAGTATTGTCAGCGGAGAGAGCCCAAAAGTATCAGGGCATTTGCCCACCTCTCTGCACAAGACTCCAGGGCCACCCCTAAGGCTTGTTTGCCCAGCCACAACCCAGAGCCTCCAATGGAACAACACCTGGGGCGGAACAGCAGTGCTGGGGCGGAGGAGAGGAGCGCCCTTGGGGGCAGCCGCTGGCTGGCGGCCTTCCTCTGCTTCATCATCGTCCTCACCACGGCCGGGAACTCGCTGCTTATTGTGCTCATCCTCACTCAGCGCTCCCTCAGGAACACGTCCAACTTCTTCCTCGTGTCACTCTTTGCCGCCGACCTGCTGGTGGGGCTGGTGGTGATGCCGCCCGCTATGCTGAACCAATTGTACGGCCGCTGGGTACTGGAGCAGCCTTTCTGCTCCATCTGGCACTCTTTTGACGTAATGTGCTGCAGCGCCTCCATCCTCAACCTGTGTGCCATCAGCCTGGACCGCTACTTGCTCATCCTGTGCCCCCTGCAGTACAAGCTACGCATGGGCCCTTGCCGCGCTTTAGGCCTCATCCTGGCTGCCTGGAGCCTGGCCGCCCTGGCATCCTTCCTGCCCATCACCATGGACTGGCATGAGCTGGAGTTCGATGTTCGACCTGCCAATAACACGCTGCTTCGGGGGCAGGACCAGTGCCGCCTTCTGGTAAGCTTGCCTTATGCCTTGGTGGCATCATGCTTGACTTTCTTTCTGCCATCTGTGGGCATCTCCTTCACCTACAGCCGCATTCTGCTGGCCGCCAGGAAGCAAGCAATGCAGGTGGCAGCACTGACCGCCAACATGGCCACCAATGGCGAGGAGCCCACACAGGTAAGATGGAAATTGATATTCAAGAAATGCCAATGTGCCTTATATTCACTTAAACCATTGTATTATTTCATAATCTCAAAACGAACCAAATACTCTCTCCAACCCTAATCGTAACACGCAAACTAATAGTAACTCTAACGCTAATCCTACTTCTAACCTTGATCCTAATTGCAAACATGACCCAAATCCTATTTGTGACTCCTAACTTGACCACCTTACCAAACCCTAACAAAACCCTCCCCTATCAAAACCTTACCCAACCCTAACCAAAATGCAGGTCAAGCATGTGACAATGATAACTACAAACATGGTCAGCAGTGAAAAGGAGGAGCCCATACTCAAGATATATGACTGTACTTAAATGTATTTAAATCCTAACATTAGGTGATAGTCCCAACATCAACAAAAACTCTAACTTTAATTCTGATTGTAAAGTTAAAGGTACTACCAATTATAACCATAGTACATTTTTGTAATCCTTACCCTAACCGCACTTGTAACAATGATCCTAAATGTAAACCTAGCACAAACTCTATGGCCCATACTTAAGAAAAAGTGGAGCATCAGAGCTAATGCCGTATTTATAATACGGCACACCATGGCGGTCATTAGTACAATAGCATCATAATTTGTGACGCAATTGTGGTGCTTTGCTACACTAGCGTAAAAAATGTTTTGGGATGCTAGTGTAGCAAAGTGAAAGGAGGCCCATAAGTTTATATGGGTGCGTCATTTTAATGCCTGCTCTGAGCTGGCGTTAAAAATGATGCCAAAAATGGCGCAGTGAAATCTATTAAATTTTACTGTGCCATTTTTGCAGGCCTCCTAGCGACTGAACGCCCCCCTTGCATACATAATGCCTGGTGCAGGCATAATGTGGCACAAGGGGTTACAAAATGTTGCAATACATGCATTGCACCACTTTGTAAATATGTTGTGGGAAAAGGCCACCTTACCATAAAAAAATAATGCTAAGGCGGTGCAAGGCGCTCTTAAATATGCCCCAATTTGTGATCCAACCTCAATGCCAAGATCAACCACAACTATAACTCTTACCCTGCTGCCCCCATGATGAAGGTGGCAACCTTAACCACAGGCATGGTCAGCAGTGTGGAAGAGGCCACACAGGTAATAAGTAACCACTTCATGTCCATATATGTAATCCTAAATGTAACCCTAACTGTAAAATTGGGGGCATTTGCAAGCAGGGAGTGCAAGTTTTAGCACTGACTTGAGACATGGGCAGCAGCAGGGAAGACCGCAGGCAGGTGAAGAGGGTATCTGCTCTGAGGCGGATGTGGTCAGAAAAGCCAGGGAGAAAAGAGAACGGATTAATTGAGAGAGGGACAGAGAGTGAGAGTGGAAGAGGAGAGAGAGCAACAGTCAGTTAGAGAGCAATAGAGAATGAATGCGAGAGTACAGGGAGAACTAAAAGAAAGAGGCAGGAGTAACCCATCTGCCAATATCTAAATCCGGCCCTTAATTTGTAAAAGAAATAAGTGCCAGTGCCCAAAGATTTCTCAGAAGCCAGTGGCTGGCACAGCAAAATGTCACGGCAGCTGAATACCAAGGCTTCATAGTTTGGATTCCACCTCTTGCCTCTTTCAACCACCACGGAACACTCCCTGTTTCTTTATCTCACGCTTGCAGGTTCTTTTTATTCCCTACTCTTTGTAACTATTTCCCCATCTTTGTCTTCTTCCTTCTTTCCAATTTTTCTCTTGTTCTCTCCTTTGGTCTAAGTCAACGACTGGTGAGGAAAAATAATTGTCAATCCCCAAAAGTGAGTGCCGCTGGCCTCCATCTGCAACCAGCGACTCAAATTAAGTGCTGCAGGTGGGAGACAAAATGATAGGAAAAGAAAGAGAGACAGAAGAGAGGTGAAGAGAGAGTTGAGAATGGGATAGAGGGAGAGAGAGAGTAAGTTCACCTTTATTAGAACATTGGAATGTTGGTAGCTCCATTGAAAACAATGGAGTGCTGTGGGCTTTTACTGGCCGGTAAAAGCCCGCAGCACCAACATTCCAATGTTCGCTTTGTTCACAGCAACAGCTGTGAACAAAGCCTCACGGAGCCCGAGGGGATTTTAATCCCCTCGGGCTCCGTGAACATTTTTTTTTTTAATAGAACATTCTGCCCTGAGTGGCAGAATGTTCTAATAGCCTTAGAACCCGCTGTAGCGGGCTCTACCGGCTATTAAAGTCCCTCTCCCTTGTTAAATGCCCTTGCCTTCGCCTCGGGCATTTAACGCGGGGAGCGGGCCTTTAATAGCCGATAGAGCCCGCTACGGAGGGTTCTAAGGCTATATTAAAACCTAATAGCCCACATCCACCAATCCATCCTTAAAGGAAACTTTACATCTAATCCTCACTGTGATATGATCTCTAACCATGACCCTGAACCCAACCTCATGACTAATTCTAGTACTTTTTTCCAGGAGGAGCCCATTGGACCACCACCACTTCTATCTACCACTAGGTCGAACCCCTATAATTCTTCTGTGATTCTATCAACTTTCAAACTCAGGTCACGGATCAATACTTTGACCTCTAATCTTCTTCTTACCATTAACTTGACACCCTTGGCAACCCCTTGCCAGATATTGCAAGGGGTTGCATTGCCCTTGCCTCCCACAAGCTGTCACAAGGGCAACGCAATCCTTTAGTGAGATTTATCAAGCAACATAACGCCACCTTGCCTGTCCCTGTGTTTCTTGGTAAATCTGGAGTAACGCAAGGCAGCGCAAGTTGCTGCCTCACGCTACTCTGCCCTCTGAAGGCATTTCATGGACGGTGTGTGGAAGTTCCTATGCACCCACCCATGGATGATGCCGCATTTCTAGATTCTCCAAGACTGGTAAACTTGGGAATGTGTGAAAATCCTACACCTTCCTGGTAGGTGCAGCAAGGAGAAATATCTTTATTTCTACGTGTTACTTCCTCTTTCTAAGAGTGATGCCATCTGCAGCACACTTAGAAAGAGGAAAACACCTCAGAGGAATGTTCGTTGTGCACGTACTTTCCTGCACAAAACTAATCCTACCTACAATCCAGGCACGCTTGCAACATGGCGCAAGGCATTGGTGCTGGGCAAGAGATTGTGCACCAGTGCAGCCAGAGAGTGGGAGTGCACTATATGTTATTAGAACATTGGAATGTTGGTAGCTCCATTGAAAACAATGGAGTGCTGTGGGCTTTTACTGGCCGGTAAAAGCCCGCAGCGCCAACATTCCAATGTTCGCTTTGTTCACAGCAACAGCTGTGAACAAAGCCTCACGGAGCCCGAGGGGATTTTAATCCCCTCGGGCTCCGTGAACATTTTTTTTTTAAAAAGAACATTCTGCCCTGAGTGGCAGAATGTTCTAATAGCCTTAGAACCCGCCGTAGCGGGCTCTACCGGCTATTAAAGTCCCTCTCCCTTGTTAAATGCCCTCGCCTTCGGCTCGGGCATTTAACGCGGGGAGCGGGCTTTTAATAGCCGGTAGAGCCCGCTACGGCGGGTTCTAAGGCTATAGTAAATATGGCACATTCCTGCCCTCTGCCTTTCATGCAGCGCAGCAAGTTGTCTTTCTGCATTGGGTGAAATAATGATAAATCCAGCCCTCCAACTTTAACACCTAATGTTAACCATGACCGTCAACCCTGAAATTAACCTTGACCCTAATCCTGACCTAACCCTATCACTAAAACTTATCATATTATATTAAATTAAAAAACGGCAACACAATCTCCAACAATGAATCCATATTAATATAGTTACATGTCTTGCCATACTCAAATTATTGTCAGTTACTAAATTAAATACACTTCAAATGAGTTGATCTAAAATGAAAGCTAACCTACCTTATCCTAAAGCCCTGATAATTATTATTAGGTTATCCCCAGCCTTATACCTTCATTTAGCAATAACCGTGACTCTGCTGTTCATTTTTTTATTAGCAGTTTTTTAAAGCGTAGACCAGACTCAGTGCTGCCAGAGCATTGTTTACCAAATCCGTTTACAGCTTTCAGGTTCCATGAATGATTGCTGCATAAAAAATACATGAAGACACTCAGGTAGAAGATTAGAAGATTCCTGCATAAAAAGCCAGATGTTGTAAGTTTCCAGGGTGACTGCTACAACAGTACCGATTTTGTGTCAGTGGTTGCAGGTTGTGGGAACCAGCACACATTTTTAGGGACTAGGACTTATTTTTCATTTAAGACTTTTCCTCACGGCAGAAAGAAGAGGGAAGATAACAATATGAAAACATTGAGAAAGCAAGCACAATGTATGACAAAGAGCTTATGAGAAAAGAATGCAATATAGGGTTCTGGAGAGTGAAGCTTAAGGTGAACTCAAGACGACCTTGGTATATTTTGTGGCCTGGCACTTGCAGCACAGACACCTAAGAAAAACTTTGGGTTTCTGAAAAAAAAATATTTTATTTTAAATCTTGCCCTTTATAGCTTAGGGATATTTAGAATATGAGCAGGCTCTCCAAGCTCCCCTGATACTGCTGCTAAGCGCTATACAGCACTTGCAGTTATAGTGCCACTGCTACCTCTGCCTCCTGGCTGCTGCCTCCTAACTTAGCTTTGCTTCGGGCCCACCCGCCTACCCTGCGCTCTTCCCCCTCTTTTTTGCCCTTGCCAGGCCCCCGCAGCGTGCTGTTTTTTCCCACTCTGCACCTCTCCCATCCCCACCTCCCCCAGGACTCACTTAATGGCAGTCGTTGCGTGACCCCATTGAGCCGCCCCCCCATCTCCCCCGACACTGCTAAGAAACACCATACTGCGCCTGCAGTTACAGTGCCACTTCTACCTCTGCCCCACTGGCTGCTGCCTCCTAACCTACATTTGCTTCAGGCCTCCTGCCTACCCTGCGCACTTCCTGCTCTTTTTTTTGCCCCTGCCAGGGCCCCCCTGTCCCACTGTTTTTTCCCGCTCAGCACCCCTCCTGCCCCCACTAGGACTTACTTAATGGCAGTGACAGTGTGACCCCATTTAGCAGCCCCCCCAGCTCCCCTGACCCTGCTGCTAATCGTTATACAGTGCTACTGCTACCTCCCGCCCCCTGGCTGCTGCCTCCTAACTTAACTTTACTTCAGGCGCCCCTGCTTCCTCTGCTCGAGTCCCGCTCTATTTTTGCCCCTGCCAGGCCCTCCCAAGTCCCGCTCTTTTCCCCACTCTGCAACCTCCCGCCCCGTTGCCCCTCCCCCAGGACCTACTTAATGGAAGTTTTTGTGTGACCTCACAGCGGGCGCGCCAAAAGCAAGTCCGTCTGTGCCTGTCTGTGCCTGGACTAGGTTCAGTGCCAGGACCCCTCCCCCAGCAGACCCCCGGCCACAAACTTCAACTCCACTGCATACTACACAACGTCCAATCCATCTGCAAGCACACCATAGAAATCTGAGACACCATCACCACCCTTGCACCCAACATAATGTTTATCACAGAAACGTGTCTCATTCTGCATCTGCACCAGACATCGGCACCACTACACCCCCTGGATATAAGATGATCCACTGCGACCACCCTAACAGACAATGCAGAGGCATCACCATCATCCACAAGAACTCCCTCTACTGCACCACCTTATATCACGACACAATCAATCAATCAATCAATACATTTGTTGAGCACGCTACTCACCCGGTAGGGTCTCAAGGCGCTGGGGGGTATTGGGGGGGAGGGTGCTACTGCTTAAAGAGCCAGGTCTTGAGGCGCTTCCTGAAGGTCAGGAGGTCCTGGGTCTTGCGTAGGTTGGTGGGGAGGGAGTTCCAGTCACAACACCAGTCATGGAACACCTCAATTTCCAGATCAAACCTGGTGCCAAAACCACCATCAGAGGAACCCTCGCCTACAGAGCCCCTGGCCTCCACTACAGCTCCTGCAACTCCATCCCAGACTTCCTTGCCCCCCTTGCAATCAACTCCAACCACTACATCTTCCTGGAGGACCTGAACTTCCACCTAGAAGACCCGAACAATGCCAACTCAGCCAAACTCCAGGAAAACATGAGCATCATCAGCCTCTCTCATCTGGTCACCATCCGCATGCACAGCACAGGACACATACTAGACCCCATTTTCTCCACCATCGACACAGCCAAGTTCCCCCACACCACTGAGGTAACTTGGACTGACCACAACATCGTCCACTTCACCATCAAGGGACTACCTGAGGCCCTGAAGAGATCCATCACCCTCCCCGCTGCAACTGGAGAAAGGTGCTGAAAACACTATGGATTGCCACCCTCAGAGAAGCTAGACCCATCCCTGTGGGCACCCTCGAACGCCGCATTCAAAATTTCTCGAATGGGATCTCCTCAGCTGCCGCCATCAATGTCCCCCTGAAGAGCACCACCAGCAGCAAGCCCACCAAGCAAGGCAAATGGTTCTCCCCAGAACTTCAGCCCTCAAACGTCACTGCAGGAAACTACAGAGACACTGGCCCTCCAGCAAAGACCCTGCCAACCTCGACTCCTTTGGGTCTGTCCTCAACAGATACCCCCGCCGACTCAGGGAGACCAAGAAAGAAGCACTCTTTTCCCACATCGAAGCAAGCACCAACCACGCCAGTGAACTCTTCAGCATAGTCAGAGAATTTTCCTGCCCCTTCACCACAGAGAACACAATCCACTCCTCCCAAGCTCTCTGCAACACGCTATTGGACCACTTTCACCACAAGATCGCCGACATTTACAGCAACTTCGACCCCCAGCCCACCGACCTCAACCACCCCTGCATCCCAACCCACCACTCCCCGTCCCACCGGATCACCGAATGGAAGCAGCTATCCATCGGAGACACCATCTCCATCATGACCTCTATCCACTCCAGATCCTCCCGGGACCCATGGCTGCACCAATTCTGCCACCTAGGAAGAGAGGTAATTGGAACCTCCCTTACAGAACTCCTTAACAACTCCATCTCCACAGCCACCATCCCCGGTGCCTTGAAGCACTCTGTGGTCAAAACCCTCCTCAAGAAATCCTCAGTCAACCCGAACGAGCTTAAGAACTACCTCCCCATTTCGCTGTTCCCGTTCCCTGCCAAAGTCTTGGAAAAGGTCATCAACCACTAGTTGACGGACTACCTCGAAGACAACAACATGCTTGACCCATCCCAATCTGGCTTCCGGCCCAAACACAGCAGCAAGACCACCTTTATCACAGCAACTGACAACATCAGATGCCTCCTCGACCTATGGGGAACAGCGGCCCGCATCCTCCTTGACTTATCGGCAGTCTTCGACACCATCTCCCACCACACTCTCATCACCGACTCCACAGCATTGGCATCCAAGACAACGCACTTCACTCGATGTCCTCCTTCCTCTCCGGTCGAACAAGGAGGATACGCTTCCCTCCCTTCTTCTCTGCTGCACTCAAAGACATCAACTCTGGTATCCCCGAGGGCTCCTCCCTCAGCCCTACCCTCTTTAACACCTACATGACTCCACTGGCAGATGTCACCATGCACCCACAGACTCAACATCATCTCCTACTCCAATGCCACCCAGTTCGTCCTATCCCTCACAGACGACACCACCACCACATGAGCCAACTTCTAAAACACCATGACCGACATCACCACCTAGGTGAGGACCAACTGCCTCAAGCTAAACTCAGACAAGACAGAGATCCTCATCTTTGGGAACAAGCCCTCCCCCTGGGATGATACATGATGGCCCACCACCCTCGGTTCCCCACCAACACCCAACGATCATGCATGCAACCTTAGGATCATCCTGGATACCCAACTGACCATAAAGCAACAATTCAACACCATCTCATCTGCCTGCTTTCACATGCTCCACCAGGAAACCAGTCATCCAGGCCCTCATTTCCAGCTGACTCAACTACAGCAACATGCTCTACGCCAGAACCACAAAACTGCTCATTAACCGCCTCCAGACCATCAAGAATGCAGCAGCAAGACCCGTCCTCGAACTCCCCAGAAAAACCAGCATCAGTCCCCACGTCAGGGCCCTCCACTGGCTCCCCATCCAGCTAAGATGATCCTTCCAAGCTCCTCACGCCTACATACAAGGCCCTCCACAACGCCAGACTTGCCTATATCAGCAATCACCTGACATTCCACCGACTGACCAGGGAACTCTGCTCAGCCTCCCTCGGCCAGGCCCACGTCCCCCACATTTTCCGCGATCACTTCGGAGCTCGCTCCTTCTCCCACCTTGTCACCAGGTCCTGGAACAACCTCCTCCTCCACCTGCGCACCTCCCCTTCTCTGAAGGACTTCAGAAAGCAGCTCAAAACTTGGCTGTTCGACCGCCATTGTCAGCTGGATGAGGCCTGCAGCATCCCTCCAGCGCCTAGAAACCCCCCGGGTGACAAGCTTGTGCTCTACAAGACCATTGATTGATTGATGATACAGGTATTCTAACTGTATACCATCAAATATAAACATAGTATTAAATAGTGGTGCTGGTGCTACACATAAAATACAGGTGAACAAACAATGTATAAACAAAGAGATTTACATAAATGTTATTAACCAGGTAACTTGTATTATCAATAGTGAAAAATTCCAGAGCTTGATAGAAAGGGGCACATGAATGAACCCTATGTTACAAGATGCAGCTCTAGAACAGCTCACTTTTCAATTCTTATTTGAAGGTGTGCAAGGACGAGGCTGTCCTGGTGTTTTACAGAACAGCATTTTTCCCTCAGATGCAGGGGCCGACGTACATTAAAAAAGCATGGAAACTGTGATGCTGCACCCAATAGGGTTAGGGTGAGAGAGCATGGAGCCGGGGCAAAGGCGTGGCTGAAGAAACAAAATACTCTCACTTTTTTCTGTATTTCACCTTCAGGTAACAACATACAAAATAGGGCACACCTTAAATGAAAAAAAAGTGCAAGTTAAGCTAATCATTTGGAAAGGCACTATTATGCATTTTGAAACCTTTGTCAGTTACTGCACTGCGGTGGTCTCCGTGAATAACCAGAGAGCCACTGTATTAAGTCCTGGTTGGTGCAGTGGAAAATAGTGCCTTGTGTATGTTTACTCCTACGAGGTCCCAGTCTGTGAATATGTAATCATTATTTTAAACTTTCATTACAAACCGGATAGGAAACTCTGTTATAAAATGCGCAACCATGTTTAAAATAAAATAGTGCTTCCAAAATATAGATTTTAGTAATACCAAGACTGTATGTAGTGCGTTTTTGCAACTGTCCTTTAAAAGCAACTCTCCACAGCCCAGCTACTAACTACCTTGCAATGTCATCCGAAAGATTTAAGGGCCTGATTTAGATTTCGGCGGATAGTTATTCCATTACTACAGTGTTAGATATCCTGTCTGCCGAAATCTAAATCCCATAGGAAACAATGGGATTTAGATTTCCGTGGACGGGATATCTGTCACTGTTGAGATGGAATAACCCCTCCGCCAAAATTTATATCTGGTCCTAAATCTGTAACATCAGAAAGCTTCAAGTGATTCCATCAATTAAAGCCAAAACCGGCATCCAAGAGCTCTTTATATTTGCAGATCAGCCAGTTGGACACATTTATAATTCTTTCAGGCAAGCTGGCACCCTGGCAAGAAGGCTTGTTAAGCTCTCTGCCCCTCCCTTGGTTTCACAGCACAGTAGATTCCCTGCCATACCATTCAAATGAAGCATTTTAACAGTGAAAATTAACTGTTCTGGGGCGGTTGTCCTTTCAGAAAAAGTAGGGGAACTGTCAAAAAAGCATAGGTCCATTTTGCCCCCCATATTCTGCTCACTTTGACCACTGCTTGTTTTGATGTCTTTGCAGAATGCAGAGAAGTAGATTATTTCCATTCTGGAGTTGGCCTGGGTCCCCTGGGATTGTCAGTTTCTGTGTCAGCTATTTCTGGGGAGCAGGGTGAGCTGCTTGACAGGTACTGCAATCTTGTTTGCAGATATTACTTGCCTTCATGGGAAGCCATTTCCAAGTGATCCGGTTTGGGTAGCTGTGATCCACCTTTCTGTGAGCCTGTGGCCAGCTGAGCTGCTGAGGGTATGGCCATCTATCGAGAACCTATTGAGACGGGGTAGGTGTAGTTTGGGACTTCCTACGTGTATGTTTTAAAAAAAAAAATCTTACGTGTTTAAACTACCCAAAACAGTGCTTTTTATGCACTAAGATGGGAGCCAGTTGGAAAGCAGGAGAGGGGCCAATCTAAAAAAATTAATTGTCCCTCTGGGGAGTCAACATTCGAGACAAAGGGCACGATTTAGAGTTCGGCAGACGGGATACTAGGTCACATGCATGACGGGTATCCCGTCCGCCTTATTAGAAGTGCAATTAGCTATAATACACTTGGAATACGGCAGGTGGGATATCTGCCACATTTGTGGCAGAGTTCCTAAACTTTTAATTAGGCCCAGAACCTTGGATTAGAGGTACTCCGTGCCCCTAGATTGAGAGGGGCGAACTAGCCTTATGCTGGTCATTCCTCCTTGTGTCTCTGTCACTCTGTTCTCTTATGTACCAACCTATTGGAAATCCATATCATTGTTTAGTTTACTCAATCTAGGAAAATGTGAGGATCTCAGGAGATGGGTCAGTCTCTCTCACAACGACCCCCTTTTCTACCAAACGGAAAGCAATGCGGACAAGTTATTAGCACATGTACAGCTTTCTATAGCAGGTGTCTTTCGGTGAAATGGACTAGACCACTGTGGGCGGAGGCGTCACTGACGTTTATACAAATACCTGAAACTTGTTCCTGTGGCCAGCCTCTTAGTTTACCTGCACAGACCTAGAAACCTGCAGCAGGCAGATTGGTGTGAAAAGTTAGTGAGACAACAGCCATTCCCCACAAGGTGTAATAACGTTTATAAAAGAAGAAAACGAATGAGTATATTTAGGAACAGGAAAAAAAACAACAACTAAAACACATGGCAACGACGACCCCTTGAAAATGGGAGAATGAAACGGACAGTTTGGTATATATTGGAAAGGCATTTTAACTTCTTTCCATGTAGCGCAGAACACTGACAGTTTTTTCTACTTCTGGGGCAAGCCAAAGCAGTAGAGGGTTTTAGGGGAGTGGTTGTGAGAGGATGGGGGTGCTTCGAGACACACAACATCCTCTCACAGTCTTTGCGGTAGGAGAGGGGCAAGGGACGAGAGAACGAGTGACAAAGAGGGAAAGACAGAAACAAAGAGAGAGCGAGAGAGAATGAAAGAACAAAAGAGACAGAGAGAGCTAAAGACAGGAGAGAAAGGAAGAAAAAGCTGACCTCAACCCAGTTCTGGCCTTTCCCTCAAGGTGCACCAGGAAATCGCCAAATTTAGGGGAAAAGGAAAAAAGAAAAACATGGATAATCCATGGGGGCCATGATTGCACGGTTCGACTTAGGTGCCATCATCTGACTGCTACTCAAGGGCCATTCTTGACTGAAACTCATCTTTAACCATTATTAACCCCAACCTGGTCTCTAAACATAATTTTAGCCTGACCACAATCTCTACCCCAACCCTAAAACAATCCTCTCACTCAAGACAAACCCTATTTCTTGGCTGCCATGAGACAGGCCCCTCAGGTGAAACAGCACCACTGACCGACTACCAAGCTTGTAGCATTCAACAGTCTGCACAGGTAAGCAAGGACGGGTGCACCCTCAACCGCGTGTTGCCAGTGTGTGGGGAAATTAAGGAGAGGTAGCAGAGAGAGAGAGAGAGAGAGAGATTTAAAGCAGTGGTTCCCAACCTTTTGACTTCTAAGGACCCCAACATTATCATTACTGGGACCCGAGGACCCCCACTGAATCATAATTCAAATCCAGCCCCCCCCCAACTGAGTCAATACTGAAAGCTGGGGACCTAATCTATTAATATTATTTAAATTTCTAAGCAGTCGTGGACCCCCCAAGGACGCTTCGTGGATCCCCAGCGGTCCTCGGACAACAGGTTTGGAACCACTGATTTAAAGCAATGAGAAAGTAGAGATAGCCAGGGAAAAAGTGAGGGACTGGGAGAAGTGGAGCGAGAGAGTGAAAAGAAAGTTGTAGCCATGTCAAATAGCTGATGTCAGCCCGATGTTACTTTACTCCGATCCCAGATTCAACACCTGTCCTAATATCGCTCCCGCTAGCTTCCCGAAAGCATCTGACCAGTGCTGGCGAGGGGGCCTGACAGGAGAGCTCAGCCTCAGCCGGATGTGGTCATGTGAGGAGTAAGTGAGATAGAAATAGAGTGGAGATTGGCAAGGAGAAAGAGTTCTAGGAGAATCGAGGCGTGGGGGAAATGATTGACGTGAACATGTCAGCGTGAGCACAAAGATGGGGGAGGGGAGTAAAACAAGTTCAGTTCATATTACATTATATTGTTTTGTAAAGAAATTAGGCGGTTTACAGGAACAAAATGTTGACCCATAATAGCAAATATGCTTATGATGTTTATTTGTAGCAATGAGGAGCTTAATTCAATCCCCTTGTGCTGCCGTCACATCACTTTTTCCCCCCATATCAAAAGTGTTGCACCAGCAGTGCACTCATTATGGAGTCCTCTAAGGCGAGGCAGAATAGTGACTTAAGAGCAGGTATGAGATCCACCCCTCATGAAACCGCAAAGTGACCACCTAATACAGCAAATAACAAAAGGTGATTGGAGGAATGCTTGCAATTTGTCTAACCACTGGCAAATGCTCAGGGAGCATTCCAACCCATATTTATTGCCCACCATGGCACCATAGTTTGGTTCCAGCCACATGCAAATCACTCTTGACCCTGCTTCAACAGGAACAGTTCAGCCCAACTTGCCAGGCCAGGTCCTCCCTGAACCCAAACACAAGCAAACCAAGCAGTCGTGACTCAGGGGAGGGAGAAGGGGCAGGGCATGGTGGTGGTGGAGGGAGGGTGGGAGGGTTGGGAACACGCAAAAAAAAGTAATAATAAAAAATAAAACTCACCAATTTCGCTGCGCCACCACCGCACTGCTCCTCAGCTACAGGCACAGGCTCCCAGCCTGCCCTGCGTCCAATCTTGGGATTGGATGGAGCACACAGCCAGGGCGCTCTGAGGCAGAGTGGGAGCCTCTGCCTGCTCCCTCCAATTTGGCACTGTGTTGCCGGGTTGTAAAGAGCCTAGCGAACATGTATGTTTGGCCGGCCGTCTGTCCTGTCATGCCAGTGGCCCGCCCCTTTTGCAGTAAAGGTTTTGCAGCTGCTGCTGCTGGCAGTGGGGCTATGCTCCTCCGCCATAGCGGAGGAGCCGCCCCTGAAACCAAGACTTGTTTCACCATGATTAGGGCTCATCATTTGGGTGTAGCTTAGTTCTACTGGCAGAATGTGCACAGGAAAGGTGCCTGGGCACACTCTTGCCACTTAGGACATTACATCAAACACACAAAAGGTGATAGGAGAAATGCTTGCAATTTGTCTAAATACTGGCAGTCGCACAGGTAATATACCGGCCAATCATTCTTTTGCCCACCATGCCACCACAGTTTGGATCTGGCCATATTCAAATCAGACTTGACCCTGCTCCAATAGAAGCAGTCCAGTCTAAAGTGCCAGGCCAGGTCCTCCCGGAACCAAAACACAAGTAACCCAAGACTGGTTTCTCTCTGATTGGGGCTCTTCACTCCAATGTAGCTTGGCTCCAGTGGCACAGTGTGCACAGGACCCATGTTTGGTCGTACCCCGGGCGCTTATGAAGGTACATCAACCACATAAATTGTGATGGGAGGAATGCTTGCAATTTGTCTTACTACTGGAAATACAGCTACTGTTTAGAGTTTCTTACTGAAACATGTTGGTTCTCAAATGGTTGTGGACCAATGTCTGCAGCAGGTTTGTTAGCCCTTAAAACCTAGTAAAATATATTTCTTTTTCCAGATTCCTTTTGTTTTACTACACAAACTAGATGCCTTATAATGAAAGCCCAATCTTTAAGAATAAAAATAACATAACTTATCATAGTAACATAACATGACATAATTTGGCCATGTAATGCCCCCCAAGAGATAGAATCCAAACAGAGTATGTTTATAGACACTGCTCTTTCCCATCTTCCCAGCTGTCCTTCAGTTTGATAGAGCAGTCATTTATTTTAGCAATTGGTCCTCTGCCCTAAAAATGTCATGAGCATCCCTATTGGGACCCCTCTCCACCTAACTGTGCCTTCTTAAACCTTCCTCTTAGGGCATCCATCTTAGACATCCAGGTAAAGAGCAGAAGGTTAACAGCAACAAGTCAGCATGTCTCCATGAAACAGTGTGGGATAGCTCTAGATAAGACTCACACCTCTGTTATGGGGATTTTTACCCCACATGTTTTTGCTGCAGTCGGTCGTGCAAGCGGGCGCCTGACCGGCCATGTCCTTCAACATACCTCCTCCAGAGGTGCCAGAATTTGAAGGAGCCAGCGGCAAGACTCCTCCCATTTTGGCTTTCTATCTGACCAGAAGCCACCCAGGTCAGCATGTCTCGAGAGGAAACTACCGAAACAATGGCTCCTATAACTCCTCTCAAGGTGAGTGTGCAATCCCAATTGGGGATCAGACCAGGGGGCAGGTTGGCAGAATTCTTTCACAATTGGGAGGTTCTTACATCAGACGCTTGGGTGCTTCAAACAGTGACGGGCTTCCGAAGAGAATTCTCTTGTTCCCCTTCCCAGCCCAAGAGACCACGACCCCTATCCTTTTCCCCATCCCAAGTTGATCTAGTGGATTCAGAGATTACAGACCTCTTACAAAAAGGGGCGATTGTACACATGCATTTGCATCCCCACAGATTTCTCCGCAGCCTCTTCTTAGTGGAGAAGAGTGATGGGAGCCAACATCCACTATCAACCTGAGAAAGTTCAACAAGTGGCTGGTCTTCCATCACTTCAAGGTGGAAGGAAACCACCTCCTCAGGGACTTATTGCAGGCCAACAACAGGATGGTGCTCCTAGAAATGAAGGACACCTATCTCATGATCCCCATAATCCCTCCTGACAGGCGTTTCCTGAAATTCCAAAGGTGGTATCAGCCATTCAAACTCACCTCCTTCCTTTCGGACTATCATCCGCTCCATGGTGCTTCACTAAAGTCCAGAAACTTGTGGTGGAACAACTCGGAGCCAGATGGATCAGACTTCTCATCTATCTAGACAATATCCTCATTATGGACCAGTGCCCAAGGAGATTATCGATCCCTCTCTAATTGACTATCAATCTTTTAAAGTGCCTTGGTTTCGTGATCAACGAAAAGAAGTTCTCCCTTTCACCAACTCAGACTTTACCTTTAGTGGCTTGAGGGGCACTGAAGGGGCCGGGCAGTGCGCGGTGGGGGGGAGGGAACGGAATAAACAAACATTTATTTATTTTAATTTAATTAAAACACTTACCTTTCCTCGCTGCTCCTCTGTCCCTCGTCGCTGCTGCAGGCCCAGGCTTCCAGCCTGCCCTGCGGCCAATCCTGACATTGCTCAGAGCAGCATCAGGATTGGCTGGTAACACCCAGCCATGGCGTCCCTCCCGGAAACTCTCCAAAATCAAACAACTCAGAAGAACCCTTGCGAAACCCACCAGCTCTCTGCGACAGACTTTTAGCATTGTGGGTCTACTATCTTCATCCAACAGGCCATCTTCCAGGTCCCCTACACTATCAGGCTTTGCAATGCCTCAAGATTTTTCATCTTCAATGGGGCCTCACCTATTCTCAGTCAATTCTCTCTCAGAGGAAGCCAAAGAGGAACTTCAGGGGTGGATCGCCCATATGGACGCATGAAACAGGTGTGCTATATTTGGTTCTCAACCAGATCTGATTTTAGAGTCAAATTCCACAGGCTCTGGTTGGGATCACACTGCAGGCAATTCTCCACAGGAGGAAAATGGTCTTCTGCTGAACAATCCCTTCACATGAATTGCCTGGAGCTGGTGGTGGAGTCCTTTACAGTGAAATGCTCGACCAAAGACAAAGCCCAATGCTGCGTTCTCCTCAAGATGGACAAGGTAGAGGCACTCCATTACATCAATCACCTCAGGGGAACTAAATTGAAGTCCCTTTCCGGCCTGGCCCAAAGCTTTTGGTCCTATTGCCTGGACAATCAGATCTCAGTGATGGCAGATCATCTCCCTGGGAAGTCCAATCATGACATTGGCAGGATGCCAGTCTCAGGAGATACAATCCAAGTGGGGTCCTTTCACAATGGATCGGTCCGCCTTTCAACTGGATTACCAACTGGACAAGTACTGAAGCTGGAGACTGGCTCCCAGTGCGGTGGCAATGGATGCCTTCCTACAGGATTGGAACGAGGAGAAAGGGCATGCATTTCCCCCTTTTTCAATGATCATTAGGGTATCCACCTAACTTTGGAGACAAAAGGCAGATCTAGTGAAAATCACTCCGATTTGGAGATCTCAAGTCTGGTTTCCAGTTCTGATTAAATATTCTTGGGATTTTCCAATCTGTCTACCCCTGTTGGCATATGTCCTCTGCGATACCCAAGGGAAACGTCATCACATTGTTCTGGAAAGCTCTCTCTATCTATTGGCTTGGAGGATTACCAGGAACATTGGAAAGTCCCAGGTATTTCACAAGAAGATGCATCCACCTTTTCTGCCCGGTCACCCCCAATTTTTTGCCCTATACTTTTGCTAGCTTCAGGACTGTGCGCACTTTATCACTAATAACGAGTAGTAAAGTGTCTGTGTTCCCTGTTTTAACCTGGTCAAATTGGCGTACTCTTAATTTGTGTATTTACCTTGCTTATAGCTCCTACATGTAGGGTACAAAATGTACCCAGAGCCTGGAAATCAAATACCACAGTGGACTGCAAAAACTATTTTCCCATCCATTATATTAACATTGCAATATAGCTTCAGGCCTACTTCTGAATCCTGACTGTGATAGGGCAAAACATGCACTGCAGGCTTTCAAAATTAACCCTTTTACCAGGTAAACACCTTCCTTTTAAAAATGAATAGATCACCCTTATGTGGGCCTTGAGGCCATCAAGACAGGGTGCATGGCATTTAAAAGTAGGACACGGAGAAATTTAAAGTTAACACGTAGTTACACTAACTAGCACCCAAAAGCTTTTTTCAATGTAGGAAGGCTGGCGGGCCCATAGAGAAACACTGAGAAGCAATATTAAATACTAATACTGTATCTTGGAAATGGGACCAGCTAAAAAAATATTTAAACAACTATCTTAATAGTTATTACAAATCCATTGCAATGGTGAAGTAAGATTTTCAATAAATATTAAGGCAATTTAATTTTTAGAAAGCTACCTTTCCCCTGCCTGAATGTCCTGCTGTCTGATTTGCATTAGCTCTCCAGCAATAGCCCAGTCAGTAATTAGCCTTGAATATGTGTGAAATGCTCCCAGGGACAAACAATAAGTTGACCTGAATAGGCGGAGATGACACCTCAGAATGCCACAGAGAATGCAAGATGGGGCTGTGGATATCCTTTCTGACTCTAAAGTGCCTTGAAAGGTCTATTGAGCCACATGTAATACTTGGGGCACACTTGAAAGGGAAAGAAAAGGGTTCCAAGAAAATTATTGTGTATATCTCTCTGGATCCTGAAGGACCCTGCTTTTGACCTACCAGACTTCTTTCTCTGGGTTGTTGTTGGTACAGTGGCTGCCTCGAACTGTATTTTAATGTTAAATGTGGGAGGGCACTAGGATTACCATAGTACACTCCCCTCACACACTCTGAGCGCCTAAGTTGAGTGTGGCTGAAGACTTTCACCATCTTGGATCGGCCCTGACAAACTGCATTGGGGCTGTTTGCAGTCGGGCAAGAGGCAACTGCTGCAAAAGTAGGTAGGTCACGATCTGAAAATGTTCACCCCAGTGGTTAGGGAGGGTCAGATGTCACTCCCAACCACTAGCTTGTGTCAGCCACAAAGGTGGCATCTCCAGGTACCCACTTAAGAACACTTTCTGGACCTGAAGAAGATCAAAAGAAGACTGGTTCCGTCGTCTGGGAATTGAGAGAGTCCTGAAGAACTGAATCTGCTAATTTATAGACTTGGAGGATTCACCCTGACAACGGTTGTGATTATTTCTTGAATTGGGATAGCCATATTGTAGAACAATGTGTCATCATCCCTAAATGTATGCCACTTCTACCTCAACTACTTCCTTACTTATACCAATGAGCCATTTGTGTCACCTCCATCAAAGATGAGGTATGAGCAGGCCTTGTGATGAACCAAGGTTCATCACATGAACCTTCTGACAGGGTGTGAGGGATAAACGCATGCTAAATAAGTAAATTAACATTTTGATGAGCCATTTTTTTTAGCACATGCCCATACTCAATCGACACCCAAAGATATATTTAGGGCACGTTCCTCTTCTACTAGGGAATCTTATGTTTGTGTTTTAAGTGTTATCAAGTTTTTACCATCCTAATCCATGAGCTCTAGAATGCCATTCACTATAAATATCCATGAAGTGCCAAAAGGCTGAAATTGCCACTTTTCGGGTAGAATTATATAATGTATTCTGTTCCGGGCTGACTGGGCTATACAATACACCATTAGAATATAATTTATCAATATAGTACTAATGTACATGTTGGAGTAGAAAAGGACTTCTACAAGACTACAGAGACCATACATGTCCACCCTCCTTCACTAAACATGACTACCATCATCTCAGTGGGAAGTGGAAGACTGACAGAGGTGGAAGCAACAGAGTGATGTAGAAGGGACTTGTCCCCTGCCAGGATGAGTTTACTATTGACCTCTGCCCCGCAAATGTGTCTTTTCATACCATACAAAATGGCCCTTTATAACTCCTATGTGTATACACAGTAGGATGTGTTCAGAGTGTAGGTGCTAAATGTGACTATGGCAACTCAGAAATACATTTTGATTTCCTGCACTGGAGTAGTACACATGATGGAGGTTGGGGAGAGCTGAGTTAGCAATGGGTTGCTTTTTAGTATAGGGGAAATCATTTCTCCTTGCACCTACAGAAAGGTTACCCACAGCAAATGGAGATACTTGAGAGCCTCTCCTTGTGAGCCTTTGTGTAAGGTCTCGCCTTGTAGAGATATTTCAACTCCACCCTACCTTCCTGCTGACAATAGAGTACAAAGGTACATATTTAAGAAACGTGGTGCTGCACACGGTGTAGTGCCACTTTTCTTACACTTCTTAGCGCCCCCCCCCAACGCCATCACGAGTGTACCATTTAAAATATGGTGCACCATGGTGATAGTTAAGGGAATAGCATCATAATTTTCGACCCTAGTCTGGCGCTTTGCAAGATTAGCGCCACAAATTCCAATGCTAATCCTGCAAAGCACCCAGAGGCCCATTGTAACCAATGGAAGCCTCCTTTTAATGCCTGCTCTGAGCAGGTGTTAAAAGGACTGAAACAAAATGGTGCAATGAAATCTCACAGATTTCCTTGCACCATCATTTTGCACCCCCAACGGGGGAATGGCCCCTTTGCATACATTATGCCTGGTGCAGGCATAATGTAGCGCAAAGGGTTACAAAGTGGCTCAATGCATGTATTTCTCTACCAGAAGCTAGCGTCCCCCACCAAAAACTCTTTGGTGCGCTAGAGTTGCGGTCATTGACTGACCAACTCTCCTTTGGCAAGATCAGGAAAGGAACCGGGAGAGTTCTGCACTCTGCCAAGAACAGGTAACTTGAGACCAACCAAGGGAGGCGATATGTGTGGCATGCTTTCTGTATGTTTTGGAAATGTTGCATACAACACGTCTTGCTAAATATTAAAATAATCCAGTTTTGTGCAGGAATTGAAAGAGAAGGCCTGTTTGTCAGGCCTGCGTTAGATGAGTTTGCTAGAAAGATAGGCTTAAAAATGACGCCTTTGTTCCCCATGCTTTCTGTTGGTGATAATAACAAGGCAGAGGGAGGATTTTCCCACATTCTGCAGCTAGTACCCTTACGCAGTAGGGTACAGATGTGCTCATCCTTGTGTGCTTCCTCAGAACCAAAGAAAATATAGCAGGCATTAGCTTCCTGCACTTCCCAAACCTGAAACAGAGGTATTGTTTAACTATTATCTGTAATAAATATATATAAGTGATCATGGGCCCCCTCCTCAGTCCCTAGACCACCATATATTTAAGGAGGTATGAAGGATACTGGCATTTGGGGGGGTGCAAGACCGATGGTCTACAACCGCATGCCTAAGGGTGTATGGCAAGCGGGAACCTATCATGGCTTGGAATATAACTATGCATCTACAATAGCTGTAGTGAGCTATTGATACATTAGGTAAGGTTTTAAACTAATTGTGTAGAGATGTGTGATAAAACATGCTTGATGTATGTTTTAGTTTCAATCTAATAATATGTTTTGTTCTCTGAGTTGTTGAAAATTATTATAGTTGGCCCAACATGATTTGCAGAATTATAGTAAATAGTAATTTTTAAATATCAATAATTGGGTACGTGCAATAATTTTGAGGTTCGGGGAGGGTCAGAGATGAGAGTTTTCTGACAGGTCTGTGTGACTCCTAGCATTCCTGTCCAAATGAGTACAACTGAGTGGGAGGAGTGGGAGACACTTGCCAGTTTTCCTTTTCACTAAAGAGGTCGTGTTTCCTTTTGAAATTAGGAAATCTAGCGGTGTGACTCTAATATTTTTGAGAAATGCAACAGAGGGTAACTGCAGCTACCTTTGCACGAAGCAGAAGCTGCCAAGAAAAGGAGGACTGAGAGGAGCTGAGACAGGTATAACTAAAGAAATCCTTTGTAGCCCAGGGACAAATATACCTTGCCAGGCTATGTAGTCAGGCCTTGGTGCCTAGCATGCTGAAAGACCAAAGCACCCCACGAGTCAGCTCGGCAGTCGGGTGAATTGCCCCTCACGTTCTGCAGTTTCTCTTTGAAGAATACAAGCCTGTGATGCTTCATAGAGGGCATCATCAACGGAAGCTGAAGCGACTCTGGATTCTGTAGCTTTACATAGAATGCAAACACCTCCAGCAGTTGCCTCATCCTTTTGTGATCACTGCTGCGACCAAGTGTGGGCTTTTTGCTTTGTCTGGGCGGTGGGTTTTTATTTGGGTCCGAGGAAGAACCCCAAAAGAAAAGATCCAGCCAACCAGGTCAGAACTGACAGAGCACAGCCTCGCACTCACTTTTGTGCACACCTCTCTGCCTTCCCAGCAGGGGGTGCACTCCTATGCACAGAGCCCATAGATACGGGACCATAGCAGCCTTGGCTGAGCTGGGGCAGTCAGCGTGACTGCCCAATGAACCATGTGGCATCACACACCACCGGGAAACATGTAGCCCTGTCCCCAGCTAGTGGATGCAGGCCTGGGGCACTCAAAAAATCAAATGAAGGTATAACGTAAAAGTGTGACATTGCTGGGAAAACTGGGAAGAAGTCATGCACTACTAAGAACCTAGCCATAAATAACTTTTGAAGGGGTAGAAAGGGAACCTAGTGCGTTGCCAAGAGATCCCTGCATGCCATTTCACTGACTGTATCTTTGTACAATCCCAGGCCATTGGGTACAGCCTAACATTAGTTAACTGCTCACACTGCGATTGCGGCCTTGATAACTATAGGCCATGGGCCACGATTATTAAGGGGTCATACTGTTGAGTGTCATGCAGGGTATCTCAAGGACTACACAATTACTAAATCAGATTTACTAATCAACGCAATGCTACCTTGAGTGGCCCTGCAGTGTTTGGTAAATCTGGATTAACACGAGGCAGCCCAAGTCCCTGCCTGGTGTTACTGTGCCCTTGGAAGTCATTCTATGGGTGGGGTGGAGCATGGGTGTTCTCATGGAGCTAGACAGCCAAAAGTCCACCAGCACAGGGAGAGAGAAAGAATGTGGCATATAATGTTAAATATGGCGCATTCATGCCCTCTTACTTTTATGCAGCACAACACAGTGTTGCCTGTGTTGTGTGAAGGGATTATAAATCTGGGCCCTGGTTTATATCTTGGCAGAGAGGGATATCTTTCCATGCCATGAGAGTCCGCCCGCCTGTTCTCAATTAAGACCATAGTTTGACTACCTCAGAGACTAGTCTGTTTTTCCCATGGTCAAACTCCTCCAACGGCCTGACCGAGTAAGGGACATCGGAGGTTTGGCTATATGTCCGCCCTCCTAATTTAGATCAATGGACATAGAGCCATTTTTCAACGCTCATCACCTCCAGGAAACACCTAGCTGTAATGGACACTGAAAAGTACTCAGTGCCCCCCTCCAATAGTGACAGAGGCATTGTTTTTTTTATTTAAAAAAAAGAAAATCCCACTTTTGGATTTTCTTTCTTGAAAAATAAAAAAATGTAACTTTGACATCTGGCAAAGTCACAATGCATTGGCAGAAACTGCCATGACAGTGGTTCTTGTCGATGCTGGAAATGTCCGCTGGCCCAGTGGACAATTCATAGTTTGGCGGTGGCACCTACATCAAGGTGATGAAGTAACTAACTCCGTCGCCATGGCGGATGATGAGCCTTCTGCCAAATTATAAATCAGCCCTAAGTCCCTTATTTATGTTGTCTGATTTTCTATGTACAGTACTGTGTTGTATGTACTTTTTCTTCTTGCATAAAAGCTGTGGTTGGACAATTATTTAGTGATTGTTAGATGCTTTATTGAGGTCTTCCTTTCCCACCACACCTCAACAAGTAATCCTTGGGTTCCTCCTCTTTGGACCCTGAGATTCAAATGCTAAAGCGGTGTACCTGGTGCTCAGTTTTGGATTGAGTGGTAGAGTAAAGCCCTAGTACATCAGTACTAAAAGGTGCAAAATAGTCCAGGTTGAGCCCAATAATCCAAGTGAGCCCTGGGACTCCTTAAAAAAATACTACAATAGAGTAATATCTATATTCCAAAAACAAAAAAAAGTGTTGGTTACTTTAAACTCTTATCTTAGTATACCATTATTTCCTTAAAACGTCTGGGGAGCGAAAGGCTCTCCTTGTACTCAATACCTGCCCTCACATTTTTCTGGGGCCCTCGCATCCATGTTGTTTTTGTTACTAGGCCTGTGACCAATACCACAGGAATTATGCAGCAGGGGAGCATCAAATTATGTGGCAGGGTTAACCAAATACTGCAGCAAGGAAAGGAAAATGATGATACATAATACGCCACATTTTTGCTAGTATTACTTATTTTTTTGTTATTTGTACACGTGGTAATACTATCTGGGGCACAGATTTCACCTCGACAGTACCAGTTTAACAACCAAACACATAAATACTGAAAGATGAGCAGCTTATTTATGCAAAGGGTCTTCCAACAAGCATAAACACTCACGATTTTTAATAACTTTTGATCAGTTTGAGCTACACATTTTTTTGTTAAAATCTACAGATTATGCATCAGATGATGAATTATATGGCAAGTGCGGGACATCCTTAATTGTGCCCAAAAAAGGTGCCCAAAAAAGCCCCAGCAGCAGGATCACATAATCCCAGTGGCCGTGCCCATGACCCCTGAACCACATGGTCCTGGCTATGTACCTGCGATCTCTCCATGGAAGGGTGTTAGAGGAACGGCACCTTTGTTAAATGAGCTGTAGAAAAAGCCTGACAATGAAAAGTGTGTGAGGGACAAGCTGTGAAAGGAAAGATTGAGAGAGAGAATGAAAGAGGGAGCGACTGTGCGTGCGTGAGAATGAAGGAAAGAGAGAGATACGGGAAGTGAATTGTGAAACTAATAGGAGGATTATGGGGGACTGCGAACATTACAGAAAATCGGGATAGAGAAAATAAATATGCGCAGAAATCAAATAAGTCACTTGAGGCTTTCTGGTGGCAAATATATTTTCTTTTAGAGAGGTACTGTAAGGGTGTTTCAAGGTGAGCTGTGGAGTGTGTGGTTTTAATGGAGTGTTATAAAAAATGTTAGTTCTAGATATAAACTGTACATTATTCAAACCTGTATTTGAAAAGCACTTTTTTTAAATTTAACTTAAATGTTTTTGCGCATTTTGTAGCAGCCTATATTATGATGTAATTGTATTTATATAGCGCTTACTATCTCTGGCAAGGTGTCAAATGCATGTTTAGAATAAGGACTACACATTCACAGCTCTTTCAGGGACCTCGGTACCTCATAGTACTAAAAAACATTGGAAAAGCCAATAGGTCTCGTCTACGCAAGAGTTATTGGCTTTGCCAATGTGTTTTAGCCATGTTATACACCAGGGTGGCTGCTGTTCATGGCTAAAAGTTAGTGCCATTCTTGTGAAGAGTGGAGTAGAGTGGCATAGGAGCAGTGGCGTAGAACACAGTGGTGCAGAGTATAGTGCAGTTCTTTAGAGTGCATTGGCGTAGAGTGCAGTGGGTTAGAGTGCAGTGGCATGAAGTGGCCTGGGACAGAGTAGAGTGGCATAGAGTACAGTGGACTAGAATGGCATACAATAGAGTGGCAGAGAATGCAGTAGTGCAGAGTAGACTCGTGTGGCAGAGAGTGCAGTGGTGTAAAGTGGAGTAGTGTATAGGGGCTCAGAGTAGAGTATAGTGCTGTAGAGTGCAGTTGCGTAGAGTGGAGTGATGCAGAGTACAGTGGCATAGAGTGCAGTAGTACAGAGTAGATTGTTGTACAGTACAGTGGCAGAGAGTGCAGTGTTGCGGAGTACAGTGTCCGTGCAGTGATGTAGAGTGGAGTAGAGTGGCACAGAGAGCAGTGGCGTAGAGTACAGTGGTGCAGAGTAGAGTGCAGTTGTTTAGAGTGCATTGGCGCAGAGTGCAGTGACATAGAATGGCATGGGGTAGAGTGGCATAGAGTGCAGTGGGGTAGAGTGGCATATAATAGAGTGCCAGTGAGGGCAGTAATGCAGTGTCAGAGTGCAGAGCAGACTCGTGGCATAGAGTGCAGTGGCGTAGAGTGGTGCAGTGCAGAGTAGAGTATAGTATAGTGCCTAGAGTGCAGTGGCATAGAGTGCAGTGATGCACAGTGCAGTGGCATAGAATGCAGTAGTACAGAGTAGAGTGGTGTTGAGTGCAGGGTTGTAGAGTGTCAGTGCAGAGTTGTAGAGTGGTACAGGGGACAGTGGCAAAGAGTACAGTGGTTTAGTGCAAAGGGCAGTGGCATACAGTGAAGTTGTTTAGAGTGCACTGGCATAAAGTGCAGTGGCATAGAGAGGCATGGGGCAGAGTAGAGTGGCATGGACTGCAGTGGAATAGAGTGTATTGGTGCAGAGTATAATACTACAGATTAGTGGTGCAGAGTATAGTGGCAGCCAGTGCAGCGTTGCAGAGTAGAGTGTCAGTGTGCAGTGGTGTAGAGTGCATTGAACTAGAGTGCAGTGGTCGGAAGGATGCTGTAAATGAGGTTTACGCAAGGGAAGGGAAGAACTCAACCTGCATAGCCTAAAACAAATATAGCTAGCAAATTGTAAAAAACAAAATGTGAGTTACAAACCACAAAGCCAATGGCGAGCAACGTGCAGAATGCATTCCCAAGGAAGCACTATGAATGTACTTAAAGTGACAGCCGTGGGATACTTTGTGGGGAAAGTCCAGTATTTTAGTCCAGTCCTTATCTTGCAGAGGTTTGGCCACATCAATCACTCAGGTAGTATGACGATGAGACCTGGAGTGGTTTCCATGTTGCAGGAAAGGTCTGTACACCCATTATATCAATTTGCAAACCAGTTCCTATGGTGTAGAGCTTCCTGCACACCTCTTGTAGGGTTAGTGTTATGCGGCAGACATGAAATAGGGCATTTAATGATTATTTAAGGTGGTTGTAAGTAAGGAGTTGACCGGGGTGAAGATGCTAGTCTACCACAAGGGTTTGGAAATTTAGTAGCTCGCCGTCCAGAAACAAATCCCCCAATTTTAAGACACCTGCAGCTTGCCACTGATGGAGTTGCTCTGAGCACAGCTGTACTATGCAAGTGGGAAGGCTTGGCAAGGGTAGTGCAGGAGCACAAGGTTTCTTCATGTCAGTGAGTTTACAGGTTCCAACAAGGCAAGAGAAAGCTGTGCATGATAACCCTGGATGGTGATCCGTAGAATGGTCAGTAGGAAACAATGAGCAATGCATTAAGCCTTCCTTAAGTCTTTACTGATAAACCCCATCTCATGCAGGGAGGTGGGCAGAAAGCCAGCGAGCCACCCTTTGGACCTTTGCAGCAGAATAATAGCATTCTAAGTCCAGAAGACCTAATCCACCTGCAGTCATGGGTAGCTTTAGAGTGGAAAGAGCTACACGATGGCGCCGCATTGACCAGATCAGATGTGTGGCATGTCTGTGGAATGAAGGACGAGCAGGGGGTGGTTTGCAAAATAATACTATCATTGGGGTAGCACACCATCTTCACTAGTGTCACGTGGCCCACTACAGAAAACAGAAGAGAAGACCAAAAATCAAACTGGGCTTGGAGGGACCATAACGCTCTACCGAGATTTCCATCCTGCAAATCAGTGGGAGAATGGTAGATATTAATCACTAGGTATCAAAAGGTAACTGGTTGTCAGTTCAATCTGAGATCTAATTGTATATAAAGGGGATAACAGTGCCATATGTTAAAGAAACATTAATTACATTTTAACATTTTTACATTTTGTTTGTTCAATTTACATCCCAAATATTTTGAAGATTCTATGTGTACTTGACACTTAGGGATAACCCAGATCACTAGTGTGGCTTTTGCTCAATTTCAAAACCATTTAAAGACATGGACAAAGCTGGTAATTGCCTTGCACAACCTTGACCCCTGCTCACCCTTCACAGGCACGAACAGCGGACCATTGCACCAGAAGAGTTTGCCAAGGTGGATTGGTGTTGCTTGTTCTACCACTTGACAGTGCCTCTTCTGTTTCTCCTGTGTGCAGAGACAACTCCCCAGGTACCCAATACCTTCCGATAGTCTTGGTGGACCCATCTTGTCTGATTTTAGGAATTGTCCCACCTTGTTCTCTTCCTTATTTATCCAGTTCTTAGCAACAACCCTTTGCATCTCTTGCCGTGGATCTCCCATTTGATCTTGATTTCTTCCTCTTTTATTATTATGTTTGATTGGTAGTCTGGGCTCCCATTTCTGAGATAAATGTAGAGCCCAAGACATACACTCTAGTGCTGTGAGACTACAGACAAGTTGTGGGTACCTCACATCCTGACATTAGGTGTGAGAATGTCGCCCACAACATCTATCCTGCCTCATTCAATTTTTTTTCGGTTGAAAGTGCATGGGCGGTTGGGGTGAGCCAGATTTTTTTGTTCAATTTGGTTACTTACCTTAATGTTTCCCAAACTGTTTGCCAGGGGTTTTAAAGTGTTCAGAAACATAATCAAAATGTTGCTGTTACTTTCTCTTCGATAAATATTTGGTAGATTTGGGTAGGGGTGATGGCCTTGACACAGTGCTGAATGGCATTAATTTACTATTGAACAAGGACGTAATGTGACACCTGAATGTAGCACACCAGGAGGCAATCACAAAAAGACCACAGTGAATAAATAGTGCTATGTTAATAAAGAGTAAATAAATGGACTGTCAACATAGTGAGGCTTGGCTTCCCTTGGGTGTGTAGGCAAAACTGATGTTTGTTCTTGAATTTTTGTCCTGAATTTTGACCCTTTGTCCTGAATTTTTTACAGTCCTGTCCAGAATTTGCCTCAATGCCGGGTGGTCACCCTAGCTGGAGAGGGATCGTACAGGCGGGAGAGAATGGGAGAAAAAGATGGGAGATAGAATGTTAGTGAGTGAGGGTGAAAAAGGAGGGAAAGTTGAAGTGAAGGGGGACATTGTTTGAGGTAGGTAGGGATATAGGGCGAAAAGGAAGGCGGGGAGACGGCGTATGAGTAAGAGGGGCCAAAAAATGAACAAAATGGAAAAAAGGGTGGGCGAGGAGAGAAGGAATAATACAAAAAATGAGAGTGTGATGGAAACAGAAGAGAAACGATGAAGGTGAGATCACTAAAGAGAGAAAGGCGAAGGGTAGGTAAGGAGAAGAGGAGAGAGAAGGTCGCAGACGAGATTAAATGCAGATGAGCGCGTGGAATCGGGCTGGAGAGAGGAGAGGTCGGAAACGCGAAAGTGGGGTGCGCGAGGCTAGCGGCTAGTGAGAAGACAAGGTGGAAGGGAGGGTGTTAGGGTGCGCGAGACGGGAGAGGAGAAGGGTGAGTGGGAGGGCAGCAGATGGAGTCGAAGGAGCGGGGGGCGTGAGGGGGCGCGGGTGCCGAGGCCCCTCCCGGAGAGCGCAGGCTTGTGGCTGGCAGACACCACCAGCACTCACATGTGACTGCACGGCGAGCCTTCCGAGGGAGCAGCCGAGAGCACGGCCGCCCGCTCACGGAGGAGAGGGCGCAAGAGCGAAAATGGAGTGAGGGAACGGGTGAGCGACTGAAGAGGGACCAGAGGGTGCCTGGAGGAGAGAGGGCGGCTAAGGTAAAGGGGGAAGTGAAAGGCGAGAAAAAGGAGGAGTGGATAATTAGAAAAAGCGGGGACAGCGTGGAAGGAGAGAGGGGGAAGACAGAGCGAAGAAGGAAAGGACACAGGTGAGAGAAAAGTGTAGGAAGAAAGAGGGAACTAAAGGGCCACGGAGGGGAGGTACAGCTGGGAGTTAAAGAAGGACCGGGCACCGAGGGGCACAAGAGCTAGAAAGAGGAGAGAGAAGGCAAGAATGGGTAGAAAGAACGAACAAGGGCACAATGGACCATGGGGGAGGGACAATGAGCTGAAGAAAAAGTGGGAGAGAGAGCAGGAAAACAGGGGAGAGAGACGAGAAGAGAGAAGGACAAGAGAGTAACAAGGGGACGGCAGCAAGCAGACGGAGGGAGATGGAAGGGGTAGAAAGGAAAAATAAAGAGCGAAAGAAGACATGTGGAGGAGAGATTAAAAAGGATGTAATGTGAAATTGGGGGCTGTGAGGGAATGTAAGCACCAGAGAGGGGGGAGCTAGAGGGAACTAGAGGCAGATAAAGGGAGAGGGGCGGTAAAAGAAACCCAGAAAAGTTTACAATAAGAAAGACAGCAAAGCGAGAAGAGGGCGGGGCAATAAGGGAGAGGAGTGGGGCAGGAGTATTGTCAGCGGAGAGAGCCCAAAAGTATCAGGGCATTTGCCCACCTCTCTGCACAAGACTCCAGGGCCACCCCTAAGGCTTGTTTGCCCAGCCACAACCCAGAGCCTCCAATGGAACAACACCTGGGGCGGAACAGCAGTGCTGGGGCGGAGGAGAGGAGCGCCCTTGGGGGCAGCCGCTGGCTGGCGGCCTTCCTCTGCTTCATCATCGTCCTCACCACGGCCGGGAACTCGCTGCTTATTGTGCTCATCCTCACTCAGCGCTCCCTCAGGAACACGTCCAACTTCTTCCTCGTGTCACTCTTTGCCGCCGACCTGCTGGTGGGGCTGGTGGTGATGCCGCCCGCTATGCTGAACCAATTGTACGGCCGCTGGGTACTGGAGCAGCCTTTCTGCTCCATCTGGCACTCTTTTGACGTAATGTGCTGCAGCGCCTCCATCCTCAACCTGTGTGCCATCAGCCTGGACCGCTACTTGCTCATCCTGTGCCCCCTGCAGTACAAGCTACGCATGGGCCCTTGCCGCGCTTTAGGCCTCATCCTGGCTGCCTGGAGCCTGGCCGCCCTGGCATCCTTCCTGCCCATCACCATGGACTGGCATGAGCTGGAGTTCGATGTTCGACCTGCCAATAACACGCTGCTTCGGGGGCAGGACCAGTGCCGCCTTCTGGTAAGCTTGCCTTATGCCTTGGTGGCATCATGCTTGACTTTCTTTCTGCCATCTGTGGGCATCTCCTTCACCTACTGCCGCATTCTGCTGGCCGCCAGGAAGCAAGCAATGCAGGTGGCAGCACTGACCGCCAACATGGCCACCAATGGCGAGGAGCCCACACAGGTAAGATGGAAATTGATATTCAAGAAATGCCAATGTGCCTTATATTCACTTAAACCATTGTATTATTTCATAATCTCAAAACGAACCAAATACTCTCTCCAACCCTAATCGTAACACGCAAACTAATAGTAACTCTAACGCTAATCCTACTTCTAACCTTGATCCTAATTGCAAACATGACCCAAATCCTATTTGTGACTCCTAACTTGACCACCTTACCAAACCCTAACAAAACCCTCCCCTATCAAAACCTTACCCAACCCTAACCAAAATGCAGGTCAAGCATGTGACAATGATAACTACAAACATGGTCAGCAGTGAAAAGGAGGAGCCCATACTCAAGATATATGACTGTACTTAAATGTATTTAAATCCTAACATTAGGTGATAGTCCCAACATCAACAAAAACTCTAACTTTAATTCTGATTGTAAAGTTAAAGGTACTACCAATTATAACCATAGTACATTTTTGTAATCCTTACCCTAACCGCACTTGTAACAATGATCCTAAATGTAAACCTAGCACAAACTCTATGGCCCATACTTAAGAAAAAGTGGAGCATCAGAGCTAATGCCGTATTTATAATACGGCACACCATGGCGGTCATTAGTACAATAGCATCATAATTTGTGACGCAATTGTGGTGCTTTGCTACACTAGCGTAAAAAATGTTTTGGGATGCTAGTGTAGCAAAGTGAAAGGAGGCCCATAAGTTTATATGGGTGCGTCATTTTAATGCATGCTCTGAGCTGGCGTTAAAAATGATGCCAAAAATGGCGCAGTGAAATCTATTAAATTTTACTGTGCCATTTTTGCAGGCCTCCTAGCGACTGAACGCCCCCCTTGCATACATAATGCCTGGTGCAGGCATAATGTGGCACAAGGGGTTACAAAATGTTGCAATACATGCATTGCACCACTTTGTAAATATGTTGTGGGAAAAGGCCACCTTACCATAAAAAAATAATGCTAAGGCGGTGCAAGGCGCTCTTAAATATGCCCCAATTTGTGATCCAACCTCAATGCCAAGATCAACCACAACTATAACTCTTACCCTGCTGCCCCCATGATGAAGGTGGCAACCTTAACCACAGGCATGGTCAGCAGTGTGGAAGAGGCCACACAGGTAATAAGTAACCACTTCATGTCCATATATGTAATCCTAAATGTAACCCTAACTGTAAAATTGGGGGCATTTGCAAGCAGGGAGTGCAAGTTTTAGCACTGACTTGAGACATGGGCAGCAGCAGGGAAGACCGCAGGCAGGTGAAGAGGGTATCTGCTCTGAGGCGGATGTGGTCAGAAAAGCCAGGGAGAAAAGAGAACGGATTAATTGAGAGAGGGACAGAGAGTGAGAGTGGAAGAGGAGAGAGAGCAACAGTCAGTTAGAGAGCAATAGAGAATGAATGCGAGAGTACAGGGAGAACTAAAAGAAAGAGGCAGGAGTAACCCATCTGCCAATATCTAAATCCGGCCCTTAATTTGTAAAAGAAATAAGTGCCAGTGCCCAAAGATTTCTCAGAAGCCAGTGGCTGGCACAGCAAAATGTCACGGCAGCTGAATACCAAGGCTTCATAGTTTGGATTCCACCTCTTGCCTCTTTCAACCACCACGGAACACTCCCTGTTTCTTTATCTCACGCTTGCAGGTTCTTTTTATTCCCTACTCTTTGTAACTATTTCCCCATCTTTGTCTTCTTCCTTCTTTCCAATTTTTCTCTTGTTCTCTCCTTTGGTCTAAGTCAACGACTGGTGAGGAAAAATAATTGTCAATCCCCAAAAGTGAGTGCCGCTGGCCTCCATCTGCAACCAGCGACTCAAATTAAGTGCTGCAGGTGGGAGACAAAATGATAGGAAAAGAAAGAGAGACAGAAGAGAGGTGAAGAGAGAGTTGAGAATGGGATAGAGGGAGAGAGAGAGTAAGTTCACCTTTATTAGAACATTGGAATGTTGGTAGCTCCATTGAAAACAATGGAGTGCTGTGGGCTTTTACTGGCCGGTAAAAGCCCGCAGCACCAACATTCCAATGTTCGCTTTGTTCACAGCAACAGCTGTGAACAAAGCCTCACGGAGCCCGAGGGGATTTTAATCCCCTCGGGCTCCGTGAACATTTTTTTTTTTAATAGAACATTCTGCCCTGAGTGGCAGAATGTTCTAATAGCCTTAGAACCCGCTGTAGCGGGCTCTACCGGCTATTAAAGTCCCTCTCCCTTGTTAAATGCCCTTGCCTTCGCCTCGGGCATTTAACGCGGGGAGCGGGCCTTTAATAGCCGATAGAGCCCGCTACGGAGGGTTCTAAGGCTATATTAAAACCTAATAGCCCACATCCACCAATCCATCCTTAAAGGAAACTTTACATCTAATCCTCACTGTGATATGATCTCTAACCATGACCCTGAACCCAACCTCATGACTAATTCTAGTACTTTTTTCCAGGAGGAGCCCATTGGACCACCACCACTTCTATCTACCACTAGGTCGAACCCCTATAATTCTTCTGTGATTCTATCAACTTTCAAACTCAGGTCACGGATCAATACTTTGACCTCTAATCTTCTTCTTACCATTAACTTGACACCCTTGGCAACCCCTTGCCAGATATTGCAAGGGGTTGCATTGCCCTTGCCTCCCACAAGCTGTCACAAGGGCAACGCAATCCTTTAGTGAGATTTATCAAGCAACATAACGCCACCTTGCCTGTCCCTGTGTTTCTTGGTAAATCTGGAGTAACGCAAGGCAGCGCAAGTTGCTGCCTCACGCTACTCTGCCCTCTGAAGGCATTTCATGGACGGTGTGTGGAAGTTCCTATGCACCCACCCATGGATGATGCCGCATTTCTAGATTCTCCAAGACTGGTAAACTTGGGAATGTGTGAAAATCCTACACCTTCCTGGTAGGTGCAGCAAGGAGAAATATCTTTATTTCTACGTGTTACTTCCTCTTTCTAAGAGTGATGCCATCTGCAGCACACTTAGAAAGAGGAAAACACCTCAGAGGAATGTTCGTTGTGCACGTACTTTCCTGCACAAAACAAATCCTACCTACAATCCAGGCACGCTTGCAACATGGCGCAAGGCATTGGTGCTGGGCAAGAGATTGTGCACCAGCGCAGCCAGAGAGTGGGAGTGCACTATATGTTATTAGAACATTGGAATGTTGGTAGCTCCATTGAAAACAATGGAGTGCTGTGGGCTTTTACTGGCCGGTAAAAGCCCGCAGCGCCAACATTCCAATGTTCGCTTTGTTCACAGCAACAGCTGTGAACAAAGCCTCACGGAGCCCGAGGGGATTTTAATCCCCTCGGGCTCCGTGAACATTTTTTTTTTAAAAAGAACATTCTGCCCTGAGTGGCAGAATGTTCTAATAGCCTTAGAACCCGCCGTAGCGGGCTCTACCGGCTATTAAAGTCCCTCTCCCTTGTTAAATGCCCTCGCCTTCGGCTCGGGCATTTAACGCGGGGAGCGGGCTTTTAATAGCCGGTAGAGCCCGCTACGGCGGGTTCTAAGGCTATAGTAAATATGGCACATTCCTGCCCTCTGCCTTTCATGCAGCGCAGCAAGTTGTCTTTCTGCATTGGGTGAAATAATGATAAATCCAGCCCTCCAACTTTAACACCTAATGTTAACCATGACCGTCAACCCTGAAATTAACCTTGACCCTAATCCTGACCTAACCCTATCACTAAAACTTATCATATTATATTAAATTAAAAAACGGCAACACAATCTCCAACAATGAATCCATATTAATATAGTTACATGTCTTGCCATACTCAAATTATTGTCAGTTACTAAATTAAATACACTTCAAATGAGTTGATCTAAAATGAAAGCTAACCTACCTTATCCTAAAGCCCTGATAATTATTATTAGGTTATCCCCAGCCTTATACCTTCATTTAGCAATAACCGTGACTCTGCTGTTCATTTTTTTATTAGCAGTTTTTTAAAGCGTAGACCAGACTCAGTGCTGCCAGAGCATTGTTTACCAAATCCGTTTACAGCTTTCAGGTTCCATGAATGATTGCTGCATAAAAAATACATGAAGACACTCAGGTAGAAGATTAGAAGATTCCTGCATAAAAAGCCAGATGTTGTAAGTTTCCAGGGTGACTGCTACAACAGTACCGATTTTGTGTCAGTGGTTGCAGGTTGTGGGAACCAGCACACATTTTTAGGGACTAGGTCTTATTTTTCATTTAAGACTTTTCCTCACGGCAGAAAGAAGAGGGAAGATAACAATATGAAAACATTGAGAAAGCAAGCACAATGTATGACAAAGAGCTTATGAGAAAGGAATGCAATATAGGGTTCTGGAGAGTGAAGCTTAAGGTGAACTCAAGACGACCTTGGTATATTTTGTGGCCTGGCACTTGCAGCACAGACACCTAAGAAAAACTTTGGGTTTCTGAAAAAAAAATATTTTATTTTAAATCTTGCCCTTTATAGCTTAGGGATATTTAGAATATGAGCAGGCTCTCCAAGCTCCCCTGATACTGCTGCTAAGCGCTATACAGCACTTGCAGTTATAGTGCCACTGCTACCTCTGCCTCCTGGCTGCTGCCTCCTAACTTAGCTTTGCTTCGGGCCCACCCGCCTACCCTGCGCTCTTCCCCCTCTTTTTTGCCCTTGCCAGGCCCCCGCAGCGTGCTGTTTTTTCCCACTCTGCACCTCTCCCATCCCCACCTCCCCCAGGACTCACTTAATGGCAGTCGTTGCGTGACCCCATTGAGCCGCCCCCCCATCTCCCCCGACACTGCTAAGAAACACCATACTGCGCCTGCAGTTACAGTGCCACTTCTACCTCTGCCCCACTGGCTGCTGCCTCCTAACCTACATTTGCTTCAGGCCTCCTGCCTACCCTGCGCACTTCCTGCTCTTTTTTTTGCCCCTGCCAGGGCCCCCCTGTCCCACTGTTTTTTCCCGCTCAGCACCCCTCCTGCCCCCACTAGGACTTACTTAATGGCAGTGACAGTGTGACCCCATTTAGCAGCCCCCCCAGCTCCCCTGACCCTGCTGCTAATCGTTATACAGTGCTACTGCTACCTCCCGCCCCCTGGCTGCTGCCTCCTAACTTAACTTTACTTCAGGCGCCCCTGCTTCCTCTGCTCGAGTCCCGCTCTATTTTTGCCCCTGCCAGGCCCTCCCAAGTCCCGCTCTTTTCCCCACTCTGCAACCTCCCGCCCCGTTGCCCCTCCCCCAGGACCTACTTAATGGAAGTTTTTGTGTGACCTCACAGCGGGCGCGCCAAAAGCAAGTCCGTCTGTGCCTGTCTGTGCCTGGACTAGGTTCAGTGCCAGGACCCCTCCCCCAGCAGACCCCCGGCCACAAACTTCAACTCCACTGCATACTACACAACGTCCAATCCATCTGCAAGCACACCATAGAAATCTGAGACACCATCACCACCCTTGCACCCAACATAATGTTTATCACAGAAACGTGTCTCATTCTGCATCTGCACCAGACATCGGCACCACTACACCCCCTGGATATAAGATGATCCACTGCGACCACCCTAACAGACAATGCAGAGGCATCACCATCATCCACAAGAACTCCCTCTACTGCACCACCTTATATCACGACACAATCAATCAATCAATCAATACATTTGTTGAGCACGCTACTCACCCGGTAGGGTCTCAAGGCGCTGGGGGGTATTGGGGGGGAGGGTGCTACTGCTTAAAGAGCCAGGTCTTGAGGCGCTTCCTGAAGGTCAGGAGGTCCTGGGTCTTGCGTAGGTTGGTGGGGAGGGAGTTCCAGTCACAACACCAGTCATGGAACACCTCAATTTCCAGATCAAACCTGGTGCCAAAACCACCATCAGAGGAACCCTCGCCTACAGAGCCCCTGGCCTCCACTACAGCTCCTGCAACTCCATCCCAGACTTCCTTGCCCCCCTTGCAATCAACTCCAACCACTACATCTTCCTGGAGGACCTGAACTTCCACCTAGAAGACCCGAACAATGCCAACTCAGCCAAACTCCAGGAAAACATGAGCATCATCAGCCTCTCTCATCTGGTCACCATCCGCATGCACAGCACAGGACACATACTAGACCCCATTTTCTCCACCATCGACACAGCCAAGTTCCCCCACACCACTGAGGTAACTTGGACTGACCACAACATCGTCCACTTCACCATCAAGGGACTACCTGAGGCCCTGAAGAGATCCATCACCCTCCCCGCTGCAACTGGAGAAAGGTGCTGAAAACACTATGGATTGCCACCCTCAGAGAAGCTAGACCCATCCCTGTGGGCACCCTCGAACGCCGCATTCAAAATTTCTCGAATGGGATCTCCTCAGCTGCCGCCATCAATGTCCCCCTGAAGAGCACCACCAGCAGCAAGCCCACCAAGCAAGGCAAATGGTTCTCCCCAGAACTTCAGCCCTCAAACGTCACTGCAGGAAACTACAGAGACACTGGCCCTCCAGCAAAGACCCTGCCAACCTCGACTCCTTTGGGTCTGTCCTCAACAGATACCCCCGCCGACTCAGGGAGACCAAGAAAGAAGCACTCTTTTCCCACATCGAAGCAAGCACCAACCACGCCAGTGAACTCTTCAGCATAGTCAGAGAATTTTCCTGCCCCTTCACCACAGAGAACACAATCCACTCCTCCCAAGCTCTCTGCAACACGCTATTGGACCACTTTCACCACAAGATCGCCGACATTTACAGCAACTTCGACCCCCAGCCCACCGACCTCAACCACCCCTGCATCCCAACCCACCACTCCCCGTCCCACCGGATCACCGAATGGAAGCAGCTATCCATCGGAGACACCATCTCCATCATGACCTCTATCCACTCCAGATCCTCCCGGGACCCATGGCTGCACCAATTCTGCCACCTAGGAAGAGAGGTAATTGGAACCTCCCTTACAGAACTCCTTAACAACTCCATCTCCACAGCCACCATCCCCGGTGCCTTGAAGCACTCTGTGGTCAAAACCCTCCTCAAGAAATCCTCAGTCAACCCGAACGAGCTTAAGAACTACCTCCCCATTTCGCTGTTCCCGTTCCCTGCCAAAGTCTTGGAAAAGGTCATCAACCACTAGTTGACGGACTACCTCGAAGACAACAACATGCTTGACCCATCCCAATCTGGCTTCCGGCCCAAACACAGCAGCGAGACCACCTTTATCACAGCAACTGACAACATCAGATGCCTCCTCGACCTATGGGGAACAGCGGCCCGCATCCTCCTTGACTTATCGGCAGTCTTCGACACCATCTCCCACCACACTCTCATCACCGACTCCACAGCATTGGCATCCAAGACAACGCACTTCACTCGATGTCCTCCTTCCTCTCCGGTCGAACAAGGAGGATACGCTTCCCTCCCTTCTTCTCTGCTGCACTCAAAGACATCAACTCTGGTATCCCCGAGGGCTCCTCCCTCAGCCCTACCCTCTTTAACACCTACATGACTCCACTGGCAGATGTCACCATGCACCCACAGACTCAACATCATCTCCTACTCCAATGCCACCCAGTTCGTCCTATCCCTCACAGACGACACCACCACCACATGAGCCAACTTCTAAAACACCATGACCGACATCACCACCTAGGTGAGGACCAACTGCCTCAAGCTAAACTCAGACAAGACAGAGATCCTCATCTTTGGGAACAAGCCCTCCCCCTGGGATGATACATGATGGCCCACCACCCTCGGTTCCCCACCAACACCCAACGATCATGCATGCAACCTTAGGATCATCCTGGATACCCAACTGACCATAAAGCAACAATTCAACACCATCTCATCTGCCTGCTTTCACATGCTCCACCAGGAAACCAGTCATCCAGGCCCTCATTTCCAGCTGACTCAACTACAGCAACATGCTCTACGCCAGAACCACAAAACTGCTCATTAACCGCCTCCAGACCATCAAGAATGCAGCAGCAAGACCCGTCCTCGAACTCCCCAGAAAAACCAGCATCAGTCCCCACGTCAGGGCCCTCCACTGGCTCCCCATCCAGCTAAGATGATCCTTCCAAGCTCCTCACGCCTACATACAAGGCCCTCCACAACGCCAGACTTGCCTATATCAGCAATCACCTGACATTCCACCGACTGACCAGGGAACTCTGCTCAGCCTCCCTCGGCCAGGCCCACGTCCCCCACATTTTCCGCGATCACTTCGGAGCTCGCTCCTTCTCCCACCTTGTCACCAGGTCCTGGAACAACCTCCTCCTCCACCTGCGCACCTCCCCTTCTCTGAAGGACTTCAGAAAGCAGCTCAAAACTTGGCTGTTCGACCGCCATTGTCAGCTGGATGAGGCCTGCAGCATCCCTCCAGCGCCTAGAAACCCCCCGGGTGACAAGCTTGTGCTCTACAAGACCATTGATTGATTGATGATACAGGTATTCTAACTGTATACCATCAAATATAAACATAGTATTAAATAGTGGTGCTGGTGCTACACATAAAATACAGGTGAACAAACAATGTATAAACAAAGAGATTTACATAAATGTTATTAACCAGGTAACTTGTATTATCAATAGTGAAAAATTCCAGAGCTTGATAGAAAGGGGCACATGAATGAACCCTATGTTACAAGATGCAGCTCTAGAACAGCTCACTTTTCAATTCTTATTTGAAGGTGTGCAAGGACGAGGCTGTCCTGGTGTTTTACAGAACAGCATTTTTCCCTCAGATGCAGGGGCCGACGTACATTAAAAAAGCATGGAAACTGTGATGCTGCACCCAATAGGGTTAGGGTGAGAGAGCATGGAGCCGGGGCAAAGGCGTGGCTGAAGAAACAAAATACTCTCACTTTTTTCTGTATTTCACCTTCAGGTAACAACATACAAAATAGGGCACACCTTAAATGAAAAAAAAGTGCAAGTTAAGCTAATCATTTGGAAAGGCACTATTATGCATTTTGAAACCTTTGTCAGTTACTGCACTGCGGTGGTCTCCGTGAATAACCAGAGAGCCACTGTATTAAGTCCTGGTTGGTGCAGTGGAAAATAGTGCCTTGTGTATGTTTACTCCTACGAGGTCCCAGTCTGTGAATATGTAATCATTATTTTAAACTTTCATTACAAACCGGATAGGAAACTCTGTTATAAAATGCGCAACCATGTTTAAAATAAAATAGTGCTTCCAAAATATAGATTTTAGTAATACCAAGACTGTATGTAGTGCGTTTTTGCAACTGTCCTTTAAAAGCAACTCTCCACAGCCCAGCTACTAACTACCTTGCAATGTCATCCGAAAGATTTAAGGGCCTGATTTAGATTTCGGCGGATAGTTATTCCATTACTACAGTGTTAGATATCCTGTCTGCCGAAATCTAAATCCCATAGGAAACAATGGGATTTAGATTTCCGTGGACGGGATATCTGTCACTGTTGAGATGGAATAACCCCTCCGCCAAAATTTATATCTGGTCCTAAATCTGTAACATCAGAAAGCTTCAAGTGATTCCATCAATTAAAGCCAAAACCGGCATCCAAGAGCTCTTTATATTTGCAGATCAGCCAGTTGGACACATTTATAATTCTTTCAGGCAAGCTGGCACCCTGGCAAGAAGGCTTGTTAAGCTCTCTGCCCCTCCCTTGGTTTCACAGCACAGTAGATTCCCTGCCATACCATTCAAATGAAGCATTTTAACAGTGAAAATTAACTGTTCTGGGGCGGTTGTCCTTTCAGAAAAAGTAGGGGAACTGTCAAAAAAGCATAGGTCCATTTTGCCCCCCATATTCTGCTCACTTTGACCACTGCTTGTTTTGATGTCTTTGCAGAATGCAGAGAAGTAGATTATTTCCATTCTGGAGTTGGCCTGGGTCCCCTGGGATTGTCAGTTTCTGTGTCAGCTATTTCTGGGGAGCAGGGTGAGCTGCTTGACAGGTACTGCAATCTTGTTTGCAGATATTACTTGCCTTCATGGGAAGCCATTTCCAAGTGATCCGGTTTGGGTAGCTGTGATCCACCTTTCTGTGAGCCTGTGGCCAGCTGAGCTGCTGAGGGTATGGCCATCTATCGAGAACCTATTGAGACGGGGTAGGTGTAGTTTGGGACTTCCTACGTGTATGTTTTAAAAAAAAAAATCTTACGTGTTTAAACTACCCAAAACAGTGCTTTTTATGCACTAAGATGGGAGCCAGTTGGAAAGCAGGAGAGGGGCCAATCTAAAAAAATTAATTGTCCCTCTGGGGAGTCAACATTCGAGACAAAGGGCACGATTTAGAGTTCGGCAGACGGGATACTAGGTCACATGCATGACGGGTATCCCGTCCGCCTTATTAGAAGTGCAATTAGCTATAATACACTTGGAATACGGCAGGTGGGATATCTGCCACATTTGTGGCAGAGTTCCTAAACTTTTAATTAGGCCCAGAACCTTGGATTAGAGGTACTCCGTGCCCCTAGATTGAGAGGGGCGAACTAGCCTTATGCTGGTCATTCCTCCTTGTGTCTCTGTCACTCTGTTCTCTTATGTACCAACCTATTGGAAATCCATATCATTGTTTAGTTTACTCAATCTAGGAAAATGTGAGGATCTCAGGAGATGGGTCAGTCTCTCTCACAACGACCCCCTTTTCTACCAAACGGAAAGCAATGCGGACAAGTTATTAGCACATGTACAGCTTTCTATAGCAGGTGTCTTTCGGTGAAATGGACTAGACCACTGTGGGCGGAGGCGTCACTGACGTTTATACAAATACCTGAAACTTGTTCCTGTGGCCAGCCTCTTAGTTTACCTGCACAGACCTAGAAACCTGCAGCAGGCAGATTGGTGTGAAAAGTTAGTGAGACAACAGCCATTCCCCACAAGGTGTAATAACGTTTATAAAAGAAGAAAACGAATGAGTATATTTAGGAACAGGAAAAAAAACAACAACTAAAACACATGGCAACGACGACCCCTTGAAAATGGGAGAATGAAACGGACAGTTTGGTATATATTGGAAAGGCATTTTAACTTCTTTCCATGTAGCGCAGAACACTGACAGTTTTTTCTACTTCTGGGGCAAGCCAAAGCAGTAGAGGGTTTTAGGGGAGTGGTTGTGAGAGGATGGGGGTGCTTCGAGACACACAACATCCTCTCACAGTCTTTGCGGTAGGAGAGGGGCAAGGGACGAGAGAACGAGTGACAAAGAGGGAAAGACAGAAACAAAGAGAGAGCGAGAGAGAATGAAAGAACAAAAGAGACAGAGAGAGCTAAAGACAGGAGAGAAAGGAAGAAAAAGCTGACCTCAACCCAGTTCTGGCCTTTCCCTCAAGGTGCACCAGGAAATCGCCAAATTTAGGGGAAAAGGAAAAAAGAAAAACATGTATAATCCATGGGGGCCATGATTGCACGGTTCGACTTAGGTGCCATCATCTGACTGCTACTCAAGGGCCATTCTTGACTGAAACTCATCTTTAACCATTATTAACCCCAACCTGGTCTCTAAACATAATTTTAGCCTGACCACAATCTCTACCCCAACCCTAAAACAATCCTCTCACTCAAGACAAACCCTATTTCTTGGCTGCCATGAGACAGGCCCCTCAGGTGAAACAGCACCACTGACCGACTACCAAGCTTGTAGCATTCAACAGTCTGCACAGGTAAGCAAGGACGGGTGCACCCTCAACCGCGTGTTGCCAGTGTGTGGGGAAATTAAGGAGAGGTAGCAGAGAGAGAGAGAGAGAGAGAGATTTAAAGCAGTGGTTCCCAACCTTTTGACTTCTAAGGACCCCAACATTATCATTACTGGGACCCGAGGACCCCCACTGAATCATAATTCAAATCCAGCCCCCCCCCAACTGAGTCAATACTGAAAGCTGGGGACCTAATCTATTAATATTATTTAAATTTCTAAGCAGTCGTGGACCCCCCAAGGACGCTTCGTGGATCCCCAGCGGTCCTCGGACAACAGGTTTGGAACCACTGATTTAAAGCAATGAGAAAGTAGAGATAGCCAGGGAAAAAGTGAGGGACTGGGAGAAGTGGAGCGAGAGAGTGAAAAGAAAGTTGTAGCCATGTCAAATAGCTGATGTCAGCCCGATGTTACTTTACTCCGATCCCAGATTCAACACCTGTCCTAATATCGCTCCCGCTAGCTTCCCGAAAGCATCTGACCAGTGCTGGCGAGGGGGCCTGACAGGAGAGCTCAGCCTCAGCCGGATGTGGTCATGTGAGGAGTAAGTGAGATAGAAATAGAGTGGAGATTGGCAAGGAGAAAGAGTTCTAGGAGAATCGAGGCGTGGGGGAAATGATTGACGTGAACATGTCAGCGTGAGCACAAAGATGGGGGAGGGGAGTAAAACAAGTTCAGTTCATATTACATTATATTGTTTTGTAAAGAAATTAGGCGGTTTACAGGAACAAAATGTTGACCCATAATAGCAAATATGCTTATGATGTTTATTTGTAGCAATGAGGAGCTTAATTCAATCCCCTTGTGCTGCCGTCACATCACTTTTTCCCCCCATATCAAAAGTGTTGCACCAGCAGTGCACTCATTATGGAGTCCTCTAAGGCGAGGCAGAATAGTGACTTAAGAGCAGGTATGAGATCCACCCCTCATGAAACCGCAAAGTGACCACCTAATACAGCAAATAACAAAAGGTGATTGGAGGAATGCTTGCAATTTGTCTAACCACTGGCAAATGCTCAGGGAGCATTCCAACCCATATTTATTGCCCACCATGGCACCATAGTTTGGTTCCAGCCACATGCAAATCACTCTTGACCCTGCTTCAACAGGAACAGTTCAGCCCAACTTGCCAGGCCAGGTCCTCCCTGAACCCAAACACAAGCAAACCAAGCAGTCGTGACTCAGGGGAGGGAGAAGGGGCAGGGCATGGTGGTGGTGGAGGGAGGGTGGGAGGGTTGGGAACACGCAAAAAAAAGTAATAATAAAAAATAAAACTCACCAATTTCGCTGCGCCACCACCGCACTGCTCCTCAGCTACAGGCACAGGCTCCCAGCCTGCCCTGCGTCCAATCTTGGGATTGGATGGAGCACACAGCCAGGGCGCTCTGAGGCAGAGTGGGAGCCTCTGCCTGCTCCCTCCAATTTGGCACTGTGTTGCCGGGTTGTAAAGAGCCTAGCGAACATGTATGTTTGGCCGGCCGTCTGTCCTGTCATGCCAGTGGCCCGCCCCTTTTGCAGTAAAGGTTTTGCAGCTGCTGCTGCTGGCAGTGGGGCTATGCTCCTCCGCCATAGCGGAGGAGCCGCCCCTGAAACCAAGACTTGTTTCACCATGATTAGGGCTCATCATTTGGGTGTAGCTTAGTTCTACTGGCAGAATGTGCACAGGAAAGGTGCCTGGGCACACTCTTGCCACTTAGGACATTACATCAAACACACAAAAGGTGATAGGAGAAATGCTTGCAATTTGTCTAAATACTGGCAGTCGCACAGGTAATATACCGGCCAATCATTCTTTTGCCCACCATGCCACCACAGTTTGGATCTGGCCATATTCAAATCAGACTTGACCCTGCTCCAATAGAAGCAGTCCAGTCTAAAGTGCCAGGCCAGGTCCTCCCGGAACCAAAACACAAGTAACCCAAGACTGGTTTCTCTCTGATTGGGGCTCTTCACTCCAATGTAGCTTGGCTCCAGTGGCACAGTGTGCACAGGACCCATGTTTGGTCGTACCCCGGGCGCTTATGAAGGTACATCAACCACATAAATTGTGATGGGAGGAATGCTTGCAATTTGTCTTACTACTGGAAATACAGCTACTGTTTAGAGTTTCTTACTGAAACATGTTGGTTCTCAAATGGTTGTGGACCAATGTCTGCAGCAGGTTTGTTAGCCCTTAAAACCTAGTAAAATATATTTCTTTTTCCAGATTCCTTTTGTTTTACTACACAAACTAGATGCCTTATAATGAAAGCCCAATCTTTAAGAATAAAAATAACATAACTTATCATAGTAACATAACATGACATAATTTGGCCATGTAATGCCCCCCAAGAGATAGAATCCAAACAGAGTATGTTTATAGACACTGCTCTTTCCCATCTTCCCAGCTGTCCTTCAGTTTGATAGAGCAGTCATTTATTTTAGCAATTGGTCCTCTGCCCTAAAAATGTCATGAGCATCCCTATTGGGACCCCTCTCCACCTAACTGTGCCTTCTTAAACCTTCCTCTTAGGGCATCCATCTTAGACATCCAGGTAAAGAGCAGAAGGTTAACAGCAACAAGTCAGCATGTCTCCATGAAACAGTGTGGGATAGCTGTGGTTGGATATAGCCCTCCATTGCACAGTGGGCCGGTTGCTGTTGGCTAGACCCATACCCATTACAGCTCTCCCATCTGCATGCCCATTACAGCGTTTGTTATAGCTTCTTCTTCACAGGATGGGAAAATGACTCTTGAGTTACCTTTCCTTATTACAGTGTGGGATAGCTGCTGCTGGATTTAGCTCCCCTCCATTACAAGGTGGGAAAGTTGCCCCAGGGAGAAGCCTCTCTTCCCTCCCAGATGGAACCCACAGAGCACACCGTCCCAACAATCATTCCCAATACATCCTCATCCTCAACTGCAGCAAACATGATTGCACAACCACAAGATACTCCTCTCCACATCTCTCCTGCTGTCCAAAACACTCCCACACAACCTCCTATCTCCCCTACCACATCTAACAATCTTGTTATGTTCAGCCCACTCACTTTCACCGCTTGTACACCCTTCCTTTGTAGCATGGCCACCCACATTTCTAGTCTCCACTCTCTGCTCTTCGTACAGTCTTACTTTATACTAAACCTGCTGTGCCTCCACATTCTCTCTCAACCCACACACATCTCCCTCCCAAAAATTAATCACCATTTTTCGCCTCTACATCCTCCATTTGCTAATCCTGCACTGGGCTATCCACACCCTCTTTTCCCTCCAGCTCATTTTCCACTGTGGTACAATAAGCCCTTCGTCATAATATCACCCCCCAACATCTTTCTTACTCACCCTGACAGCAGACTGCCTCCTCTAGCAATCCCACTACTCCCATCTCACCGCTACACACGGGCTCTGTGACGAAGCCTAACTAATGATATCTCTCCTTTTCTACAGTCCAACAATCGCCTCTAAACCCGCAAACATACCGACCCACTGTCACAGTATCCAGAAATACTCTCCGACCTCCACAACCTCTACTTAGTCAGGAACACTCAGGGGCCTATTTGCAAGCCCGATGCGTCACTCTTTATATGGAAAAAAGTGATGCACCGGCTGCAAGGAGCTTGTCAATAAGCCCCTGAATGGCCAAAACACCCAACAAACAAAATCAGCCTTTTCCCCTACCGCAGCACCATCACTCAATCACTCAACAACTGACTTCCATAAACAAAATATTCATGCCTCCTTCAGGCATGAAACATCTCTTCTCCACACACGCCCACCTTGCATGACCAGACCCCACGCTTCCTGCTTCAAATACCTCAAGCATTCAACACACCCCATAAGCGAGAAATCCCTTCATACAACTTGATTGCAACACATCAACGAAACTCAATCATCCACAAACTCCAACTTAACAAGCAAAGGCTCCACCAAATCTCTATTAACTATGACTGAGCAGGAGTGTGACTGCCAAGAAAGACAGGATATCAACACCCACTGCTTAACCACCTCACCAACATTTCCACATTCTAATATAGACGACGATGAGTTTCAGCTCAACAATAAGGACATATCGATGGAAAGCGCAAATAATTAATGAATTATTCACTTAATTATAACTGTATCATGTTATGAACCCCACCAATCGAAAATTAACTTCAGTCATGTAATGCATGACATAGTCACCGAGACAGCACAAGCCAAAAACCCAGGAATTTTAACCCAAATAATTCTAGACTAACGGATGAAATGGTTTTAAATTTGAATGAATTAAACAATGGACTAACCTTAATCCATGGTTTCACTGAGTAGCGCGCTACCCTCCGTAAAAGCACTTCAGTGCCCCATCAGGGTTAGCAAATGCACCTTCAATAATGCAACACAACACAACATGTCCTTTCCAGGACAGTGAATTAGGATATGCCCTAATGTCGTAATATTGCCCCCTGTGTTTGGTAGCCCTATCAACGGGGGCCCACAGCACATCACCCACTTACTGTTGACACTAAATAAAGAAAAGTAAGTATTTTACAAAGAATTGTATTTAACCTTTCTAATGGAGTGGTGTAGGTGTTTTATAGTATCACAATTCATTCATCTTCTGCAGCTTACAATTATTGACAAAGCCAATAGTCTGGGCTTGTTTTAAGTGCATGCCAGTTGTTCTATTATATATATCTGCAATAACAGAAAGAAGCAGCAAAAAACAGTCAAGCAGCATGGATTTTCATCGTACATGTTTGCATAGGATACGCCCCTTTGAGACACCACCAGTTATTTCAACCCACTTAAAGCACAGTGCACACTGAGTCAGAAATATCTGCCCACCAAAGGAGCTGACCTAGTCTTGTGACAGCTTGTCAAGCCCTAGGGTCTAGTGTATCCTCTAGGAATGGAGTCTGCTTCCACCAAGTTTCCCTAAAGGGTGATTCTTGGGCCCAAATGTATACTTTTTGTGCGCCGAATTTGCGTCACTTTTAGCGCAAAAGTGGCGCAAACTTACAAAATACAATTATATTCTGTAAGTTTGCGCTGCTTTTGCCTCACAAAATGACGCAGATGCGGCACAAAAAAGTATAAATGTGGGCCTTGGTTTCTATTGCTACCTATGCAGGGCTTGTGAGTGCTACAAGGTCTTTGCTATCATGAACAAACAGGACAACTGACTTTTCCAGGGCACGCACACACTCTTTCTACGCTCCAATGCAGGATACACCAAGCATGTCAGCCTCTCCTAAAGCCTCCTGACTGACTGTAAGTGTGCTGGATTGTCGCATCTTTCCTTTCTGACAGGAGATACAATGTTGTGCTTCCTCCCTTGCCTACTGGTGGTGGCTTGTGCAGATGCCTGCAAATTGTTTGCCTGCTGCAGTCATTTGGCGCACACTTCACACACACATCTTAAACACAATAGGGTGAAATCCCTACGTTTCTTTATTTCAGGTTCTCTGTGCAGCCATGCAGTGTTTCCAGTGCTTAATTTGTGCTTGTTGTTTTCGGTGCAGAGCAGCACCAGCACTTATTTTTGAGGGCCGGTACTTGTTTTTCTGCCTCAAGCATTTACTGCGAGCAAAAGACACATATGAGAAAGACGGAGGAAGAGAAGAAAGAAAAAAGTCACAATGGGAGAAAGCAGAAAGGTGCAAGAGTGAGCTGAAGGGGCAGGGAGTGGCTTTAAATGGATTGAAGAGGCCCGAGATGACTTCAGGGTTACGCTGCCTCACTATTCCATGTTCGCACATTTAATTGCAGCAGCCACATGTTTAATTGGAGGGCTATGGGTACTGGCACGTTTTTATTCACAAATTAAGCACTGAGGGCAGATTTATGGGAAGTGCTGGTGCACCGAGTGCAGCGTCACATTCCCAGCGCCCCTTTGCAACCCCCTAACGCCACCATGTGTGCGCTGCATTTAAAGTCTGGTGCCCCATGGCACAGGGTAGGGGGAAATAGCATAATTTCTCATGATGCTATTGATGTACTCTGCAGGAGTAGTGCCAAAATGGCACTACTCCTGCAGAGTACAAAGGGCCCCATTCTAAAGAATGGAAGCCCCCTTTTAACGCCTGCTCTTGAGCAGGCTTTAAAAGTGCAGTAAAAAATGTCTCAAGGAAATCTCATAAATTTCCTTACACCATTTTTCCGGCTCCCCTAACAGGGGAACTCCCCCTTTGCATACATTATGCCTGGCGCAGGCATAATGTAGCACAAAGGGTTACAGAGTGGCGCAATGCATGTATTGCCCCACTCTGTAAATAAGGCGCGAGGGATTTTGGCCTTGTTGGGGCACATTAACGTAAAAAATAATTATGTTAATGTGGCGCAAGGTGCCCCTGAGTGTTTCCCTGTGTCCACATCAGAGCCGGTGGCTTTGGTTCAGCAGAAGGGAGTTCTCCAAATGTTGGAGCCTGGTCCTTTCACAGAGGTTGGATGGCCTCAGTTGAATCAGCTAGCAGGCTCAAGATGTGTATAAGCTCCATTTCCACAAGCTAAAGAGTCCTTAGGAGCAGGATAAACTGCAAGTGTGAAGCACTTCATGGAAAACTTGCATTTTTATAATTTCAGAAACAGACGGAAGACATCCTATCCATGTCAAATTCAAATTTGTATTATCACTTTTTGTGAGTGCCCTTTCCTGAGCAAAAATCAAAATGTGCATAACATAGTTATGTTGAAGTATAAAAAAGAGAAAATAATAAGAGAGTAGAACTTTGAGGCAACATCATCTGTACATATTCAATAAGGAGGGAAGTTATAACAATCAAACATATTTAGATCAGGAGTGTCCAAAAATCACTTAGCAATGTAAATTTGGTGAAATCAAGTACTTTCATTAGGCTTCAAAAGGTATTTTTATCCTTTTAAGTTACCATACGTCCCTCAGGGGGCTCTTCATTAATTTAGTTTTGCATTGTCATTGTATCATTAATACCCCTTAAAACAATGCATGGGGTTAACCTTGCATTTACTCATACAAAACCATAGACATTCAGGAGTTATAGTTAGAGTTCTTTCAAGTAACTATAACTTGCACCCTATGGTAAATTCAGAACCTAACTATAACGCCTCTGTAACCTTTGTTTCTTTTTCAGTGAATTCCTTTGTTTTTTAAATGTAAAGTAATTTTAATTACTATACGCTATTCCAACCCCACCCGTGCATGGCCTTTGGCCGTGCATGGCAGGGGTTGGGTCGCAAGGCATGGCCTCACAGCCAAGCCCTTATAAACACCCAGCCCCATGCCACGCATGGCCTTTGGCCGTGCGCAGCGCAGGTTGGCCACAAGGTCTGTCTCTGTCAGTGGATGTGTGAGTGGGTGCGTGAGTGTCTGAGAGGGTCTGAAAGTGGGTGTGTGAGTCTATGAGTGGATGTGAGTGGCTGGATGAGTGTCTGAGTGGGTGTGTGAGTGGGCGCCTGAGCCTCTGAGTGCATGTATGAGTGAATGAATTAGGGTATGCATGTGTCTGTGTTTTTTCGTCCACATTTTACCAGAATCGCGAATAAATCGCGGAAATTTGTGAAAAATGTGAATTTTCACGAATATTAAGTGCTGTGATGCCAAAGTATATTAAACCTATAATTTGCTCCTAAAACACGCCTATATCACAGCCTTCACCCTGACCCCTTATGCCACTTTCAATTCGAATTTTCACCCCCGGGGATCGTGTCTTGTGAAAAAAACAGCAGTCACAACTTTCTAGTCAGGTTGCGGACAGCCAATTGCAATGGTTATTTTCACACACATATTCACAAAAAATTGTGAATTTCGTGAGATATTTGCAGCCAGAGATATACAAATGTATTTGCTCTTAACTGTCTCTTAAACTACTGAACAGATTTACACCAAATAACAAAAAGCACAATCTGCGTACCGGCAGCTAGCTTTCTGCCAAATTTGGTGTGATTCTGTCCAGTGGTTCAGGTTGTAGACGTGTTGACAGGTCCTATGGGAATTAACGTGAGAAATGCAATGTCTTTGAGCCTCCTTTTTCTCAGCCCCCCCTTGACAAATCACCCAAAACTTCCAGTGCACAAGAAAAATCACTGGGCCAATTTTTGGGGAAAATTTCATGAAGATTTGTCAAACGGTGCCAAAGATATAGGCAAGTCAATATAGCCAATAAAGGCTTTTTCGATGGAAACATGGACCTAACTATAACTACTTATTGGCGACTGCCACTGATATATATTTATATATATATAAAGTTTTACTGCCAGTAAATAGCTTGAAGCAAAAATTTGGAGTGCCTGCTTCCTTCTTCTTCGATCAAAGAGTGGGGACAAGTATTGGATTCAACGCACATGTAGACATGTGGAGGCACGTCGTGCACCCATGTTGACAGGCAGGAGCAGCTTTTCGCTGGAACAAAAGAGGACATATGTGTATCTATCTCTCTCTATACATAAATATATATATCTTTTTTTTCCACTGGAAAAAACAAAGGTTAAAGTGGCATGATAGTTAAGTGAATTTATCAGTGACAACATTAACGTTTTGAACAAAAAAATACACAGAAATTCACGGTGGGCTGCATTAGGCAGGTCTAACTATAACTTGCGCCCCCGCCATGCACCTCTTACGACCTCACACATAACATCACTCCTCGCATGCTCTGTGATATCATTTATGATATCACAGGTGCCATCTGAAATGACATCATTGATTACATTACTGATGACATCATCCAGTGAGTGTGCTAGTTTGTTTTCCAAGTTACATAGTGGCGGGTAACTGCCATAATTCTTTTCTACTAAATTTTGTACATCCTGGGTCAAGCTAGTGGGTGTGTTTACAAAACACACATGATCCTAATGCACCATAGCTGTGTAGAGGTTTTGAACATTTTATAAATGTCTGCATTCGGAAGTAACTCTGTGTGCAAGTGACAGTTGACTTGTACTCTTTATGCTGCACAAAACTATTTGGGTCTGCAGAAAACGTTTCCAACAGGAGAAATATTCAAAATAGTAGATACTAACTTTTGAAAGCAGCCTTGATTTATTAAAAGTAATCATGCCAGCAAACTGATTTACACTTAACATAGAAGAGTATGTGCACCACATACCAACCTATGTAATTGTTTTGCTAAAGACGATGGGCGACTCGTAATGTTTTTCCACAGTATATAGGGTGCACATAGTTTGATCTTTGCCACAGTGGCAGCCGGCATGTAATTAGAGTGGTGGGTGGGCAAAATCTGGGTGATATTAAAATAATTTGAAAAATGCCACTTAGCTTTCTGACTTGCAGCACAACATTCTCCTCCCATGGGTGTTTTCTCTCCTTGAAGCTCGGACCCAGGAAACTGCAATACCCAATCCTCACACTTTCTCCCGCTGTTAAACAGCACAGGGAAGCATCAGGATTGGAGGGAGCGGCCTCTTTCAACGCTCTTAAGAGTGCTGGAGGCAAGTGCTTTCTCTAATCCATCTGTCTAAGTCAGCTAGGTTGGAGAAATTTAAAATGCTCATCTCTGGCTGGCCTTCACAAGGCCTCTAGCCAAAGAGAAATGCACACTTTAAACCTAAGTGCCACTCAGCAGCAATTGCCCTGCCCCAACCTGACACTCAGGACGGGTTGCTGAAAAATAAAATGGTAATAAATAAATGTTATTACTGTTTTATTTTTCAGCTGCTCTGGGCCATTTTTTAGCCGGGCGGTGCTTTTCTGCTCTCACGGAAAGCTGCTCCTGCTTTGCACCTTCGGAACTTGATTATTTTTTTAGCTAATAGCGTCTTTTTTGACAACTGTTGCACAGAATGTACACTGTTCTTAGTAGAGTCTTTTGAATACTATAGGGTGTATTTTTCATTAGAGTGTCATTGTCTGCAAACAGTGTGGTATAGAATGAACTCTTTCCATAGAGTAAACACTATTTACAGTACTCAGGGCTTCATTTACAAGCCCCTTGCGGGTTTCAATCCAGGGGACCCAATCCCCAGGGGCCGGGCACCAATTTAAAGGGTGAGGAAGGCACACGGCCCCCCTCCCGGAGCTGATTTCTGCCCCGGTGACCCCATCCTCTGGGGCCCAGCTACAAATTTAAGGGGGAGGGGGCACACAGCCCCACACCCCAGGCCGAATTTGACTCTGGGGACACTTTCCCTGGGGCCTGGCAATATATTGAAGGGGGCATACAGATCCCTCTCCCCGAGCCAATTTCAGCCCGGGACCCCATCTCCTGAAAGGGGAGGAGGGCATGGAGCCGCCTCCCAAGGCCGATTTCAGTACCGGGGACCCTATCCCCTGGGACTTGGGGTAAGAAAAGGTGGCCCATAAGCACCCTTGTTGGGGGCTGCAGGGAAGCCCTAAGGCCTCTGCGGCCCCAGCCATCTCCCTGCCTTCAACAAGAGCCTGCATTGCTCTCACATACAGGAAGCAGCTAATAATTCTGTTCCCTGCAGACAGGAACACAGATCTAAAGTCCACTCCCAGTGGGCGGGAGCATTTGTTAAGCTCCTGCCAGCCGTGAGCAGACTTGGTGTTTGCGCGGACTGGGCGTCCTACGGCTGTTAAAGGCTCAGGGAGGGGGGGCCACAAAGGAATTGGCCACGGGCCCTCAGGGCCTTTCAGGTTTGGGAAGGGGCCTCCCTCCCCATTTTTGAATATTCGACCCAGGGGGTGTGCTCCCCAGGGCCTTTAGAAGCTCAGGGAGCGAGCCCCTTCCCCATAAATAATAAAATTAACCCCAGGGGTGGGCTCCTGGCCCCAAAGGTGGGCTCTCAAGGGCCTCTAATGGGTCGAGGAGCGGGGCTGCCTATCCCTCTCCAAATAAATTTGTTTTTGGCCACAGGGCTGTGCTCCCTGGGGCCTCTGGAGACTCGTGAAGGGGAGCCACGCAACCTCCCCTCCCTTTTATAAACACAGCCCTGTGGTAGGCTCCCCGGCAATTATAATAAATGAAAGCAGCCTGGCTGCCATTTTTGAAAAATATTTTTGATCTTGCAAGAGTCTTGGGGGATCACAGCATTTTGTTGACAACTTCAGAACAGGTGACTAAGGACAAGATGTACGTAGCTTTTTTTCTTGTCACAAATGGAATTTTGGTATGTACAACCCCTATTTTGCAATTCGGTAATCCATTTGCCGAACTGCAAAATAGGTTTGAAAGTCGCTATTTGAAAAGGGCGTGCCAACGGCGTATGTTCCAAATAGCAAGTTGTAGTGGTACGTATGATTGTTCTGCGACCATGAATGTGGTCACAGAACAATTGCAGTTACCACTAACTTCAAGTTGGTGGTAACCCATTTGCAAACTGGAGGGGGTCCCCAGGAACCCCTTCCCCTTTGTGAATGGGGGTGCCAAAATGTTTCCAGAGTAGGCAGTCGTTCTATGGGCCACTGCCTACTCTGAAAAAATGAAAAGGAATCTTTTCATTTTTTTTGTAATGCATCCCTTTTTTCCTTTGAGAAACAATGGCTACATTAAAAAAAAACTGCTTTATTTATAAAGCAGTCACAGACATGGTGGTCTGCTGTCCCCAGTGAGTGCAGTTGTTCCCAATGGGGTCACAAATTCCAACCTACCCCATGAATATTAATGAGTTTGGTAATTTGCGACACCATTGGGAATTGTAAACAGTGTGCTTGACACTGTTGTACATTTTCTTTTGCTGCTCGCAATTTGTGATTCCCAAACGGATCGCAAATTGTGAGTCACAAAAGGAAATGTCATACATCTGCCCCTATGTCCCTGAGTCCTTTAACGAATGGCAGCAACATTTTTCCCATGTTGCTGGCAGCGAATCAGAACACTTGCTCCTGCGGGAGTCGGACTTCCATGGGAGCGAGATGGCCCAAGGGAAATGAAGCTCCCTGAGCCAATCAGAACACTCCCTTAATTTCACAAAACTACTGAACATATTTACAACTAATCACAAAAAGCAGTGGCAAAGCCGAAAAACCTCGCCTGTGAAAGAGCTATTGGCTTTGGCAATGTGTTTTAGCCATGTTGTACACCAGCAGAGTGGCTGCTGTTCAGCATGGCTAAACGTTAGCGGCGTGGGGTGGCGTGGGTATATTTGAATAGAGTAGATTGGGGTGAAGTGAAGTGGGGTAGATTGGGGTAAAGTGGAGTGGGGTAGATTGGCGTAGCGTGGGGTAGAATGAAGTTGGGAGGTGTGGGCTAGATTGGAGTTGGGGAGTTGGATAGACTAGGGTAGTAGATGGCAGCGGGGTAGATTGAATTGAGGTAAATTAGGGTGTGGTAGATTTGGTGAAGTGGGGTAGATTGGAGTAGAGTAGACTGTGGTGTATAGATAGGAGTAGGGTAGATCGAGGTAGATTGGGGCAGAGTGGAGTAGGATATATTGGGGTAGATTGGAGTGGAGTGGGATGTATTGGTGAAGAGTGGTGTGGGATGGGTTGGAGTAGATTGGAGTGGAGTGGAATAGACTGTAGTGGAGTCGGTTAGACTGAAGTGGAGTGGGTAAATTGGAGTGGGGTAGATTGAGTGGATTATAGTTGGGTAGAATGGAATGGAGTACTGGGGTAGATAGGACTGGAGTGGAGTGGGGTAAATGGGGGGAGTTGGGTAGATTAACATGGTGTGGGGTCCACTGGGATGGAGTTAGGTGGATTGAAGTAGATTGGAGTGGAATGGGCTAGATTGGGGTGGAGTAGATCAGAATAGATTAGAATGGGGTAGATTGAATTTGGGTAGATTGGTTGGAGTGGAGTAGAATAGTGTGGGATGGGGTAGATTGGAGTGGAGTGGGGTAGACTGGAGTGGAGTGGGGTAGATTGGGGAAGAGTGGAGTGCAGTGTATTGGGTAGGAGTGGGTAGAGTGGGATAGATTAGAATGGGGTAGACTCGAGTGGAGAGAACCTTATTGGAGTGGGGTCAATTAGAGTGGAGTAGGGTACATTGGTGTAGGATAGGTTGGGTCTATTAATGAAGGGTAGATGGGAGTGTAGTGGGGTAGACTGCAGTGGAGTGGAGTAGAGTGGAGTGAGAGACAACAGTGGAGTAGTCTAAAGTGAGGTAGATTGGGGTAGACTGGGGAGGAGTGGGGTAGATTGGAGTGAGTTGATTCCGGTGGAGTTGGATAGAGTGGTGTGTGGTAGATTAGGATGGTGTGGGATAGAATGTAGTGGGGTAGATTGTAGTGGGGTTGGGTGGGTTAGATTGGTGTTGAGTGAAATAGATTGGAGTTGAGTATCTTGGGGTAGATTGTAGTGGGGTATATTGGAGTGGGTGGACTGAATGGGGTAGATTAAAGCAGGGTAGTTTGAGGTAGAATGGGGTAGTGTAGATTGGAATGCAGTGAGGTGGGTGGCATTCAGGTGGAATGGGTTAGACTGGACGGGAGTGGGGTAGATTTGAGTGGCATGTGGTAGTATTGAGTGAAGGGGAGTGGGGTGGATTGGGGTGAAATGGGTTAGACTGGACTGAAGTGGGGTAGATTTGAGTGGCATGTGGTAGTATGGATTGAAGGGGAGTGGGGTGGATTGGGTAGAGTAGAATGGAGTGTGGTAGATTAGGGTAGAGAGGAGTGGGGTAGATTGGGTAGAATGGAGAGGGATAGATTGGGGTAGAATGGATTGGGGTAACTTGAAATAGAGTCGGGTGGAGTGGAGTTGGATAGATTGGAGTGGAGTGAGGATTAGAGTGGAATTAAATAGGCTGGGTAACAGTCAGGTCACAAGTCGGGGGTACACGTGGGTGGACGGCGTCCACCCACTGTTTTCACAGGGTAGACACCGTCCACCCTGCCAAGAAGTTTGGGCCCACTGTAAAATGCTGAACTTGTTCCAGTGTAATTTTTGGACACGGGACACATTCTGCAGCGCTTGCACGCTTTCTGCTTTCTGATCCGAGCAACGATGTGCAGGCTGCCAGAGGGTCTTTTATTTCAGACTCTTCTGGGGCCATAAGGCCTCCTTTAGTTGGAGCTGGAAGCTATCTGGAGCCTGACACCTAAATGTAAAATGCAGTGGAGTGGAAGCAAAGGCCCACAGCTTGTTGGCACTTCACACCTAAGAAGAGAAGCACACTTTTGACTTTGTTCAGTCTCTTTATATAAGCAATATACATAGACAGTAAGAATACCAGACATGTAGGTCTATCTAGCTATTTTTTTGTTTCTGTTATAGTGCTACTGATCAAAATGCAGGGTGTCAAAGCTCTTTATATCATACACACTCATTACATTGACAATAAATCATACACATTTGTACATCAATGTTCAGGATATTTTATATAAGACAGTTAGGGTTACAAGGTGTAGGAGTCACATTTCGTCCTTTATAGGTCATTGCACTCTTTTTGAAGGATTACAATTTATGAACTGCAAGTAACAAAAGTATCTACATCTAATACAAATCTTTCATTTGCATATTACATGATGTGCTTTTCAGGAGACACATTAGCCCACTATGCTACTTTGAGCTAAAAGTGGCACTAGACAAATACAGATCTTTCGAGCAAATGCATTAACCACCAAAGTTATCTTACCATTATTATTATTCCTTCAGCTTTACTGGGGAACCCAAACATCTCTACAGCAGATGCCTTAACCCGATAAGAAATTTTAAAATTCAGACTTTGCAACCAATTAAGCAGGACAGATTTACTGCCCATTCTCTTTGTTGCCAATTTCTTTGTGGCAGAGTTTTAAAAAAATATATAAGTTGAGGCGCAGATTTTGTGTCAGAGTTGCACCACTTTTCTGGCACAACCCAAATGCAAAATCTATTTTGGGATTTACAGTGCCTCGCAAATATTGATTGCATTGATTTGTTAAAAAAATAAAATACACCAGGTGGCACAGTGTCCTGGCACAGTGTCCTGAGTTGTGGTACCTTGCGTCAGGTAGATGTTACATGCGCAGGGGGCAAAAGCAATTGAATCTACATGGAAATGACCTGCATAGGATTATTATGGCTGATGGAGATCGTTTGTTCAGTCTTTGGGTAAAGGAAGCTATACAGTGACAAAAGGTAACATTGTTTTATGTGTTGCTTACCTTGTCTAAATCAAGAGTGTTTGCATGTATACTCATAATGCATTTAAATGTACTCAAGATAGACCTGCTAAAATTATGTGTGAGGTCTTAGGATCTGATGTTACTTTGTATGATGTAATTTCCTATAAAGTCGTGGGTTGTGATGTCACTTCCTGTAATGCCAAATTCTATGTTGCGCCATGATATTGCCTGCATACTGCCTAACTTGGTTATTTCACCCACTTCTGTTTTTGGGACTTGTGCCCTGGCAACAGTGGAGTAGAGTGGGCTAAATTAGTGGCGTGGAGTTGGGTAGATTAGGGTGGATTGGAGTGGGGTAGGCTGGGTGGAATAGATCAGGGTAGATTGAATGGAGTGGGGTAGATTGGAGTGTGGTATATTGAAGAGGGATGATTTGAATGGTATAGTTAGGAGTGGGGTAAATTGGAGTGGGTAGATTGGAGTGGTGTGGAGTGGGGTAGATTAGATTGTGGTACAGTGGGGTGGGGTAGATTGCAGTGAGGTGGGGTGGGGTGAACTGGGGTAGATTGGGGTAGAGTTGGATAGATTAGAGTGGAGGGGATTAGAGTGGATAGGTGTAGATTGGGTTGGGTTACATCGGAGAGGAGTGGGATGGACTTGAGAGGAGTTTGGTGGATTGGAGTGAAGTGGAGTTAGGTAGATTTGGGCAGAGTGGAGTGGACTGGAGTGGAGTGTGGTATAGTGGAGTGGAATAGATGGGGGTTGGGGTAGATTACAGTGGTGTGGGGTATATTGGAATTAGTGGGGCCGATTGGAGTGGGGAGAGTGGGTAGACTGGGGTAGAGTGCAGTATATTGGGGAAGAGCAGTGCAGGTTGGAGTGGAGGGGAGTATATAGGGTTACATTGGAGTGGGGTAGAATGGGGGGCTAGATTGGGGAAGGGTAGATTAGAGTACGTAGATTTAGGTGGAGTGGGATGGGATCGATTGGAATGGGATGAATTGGGTTAGATTGGAGTGGAGTGGGGTACGTTTGAGTGGAGTGTGGTAGATTGGATTGAAGCAGAGTGCGGTAGAATTGGGTAGAGTGGAGTGTGATAGATTGTAGTGGAGTAGATTGGGGTAGATTGTAGTGAGGTGGATTGGATGGGGTACATTGGAGTAGGGTGGTTTGGAGAGGGGTAGAGTAGGTTGGAGTGGGGTTATGTGGGATGGACTGGGATAGAGTGAAGTCAATTCAACTAGAGTGGAGTAGATTTAAGTGCCATGTGGTAGATTGAAATGTAGTGGAGCGGGGCAGGGCAGGTTGTGCAGAATGGAATGGGGTGTAATAGATTGTGGAAGAGTGGATTGGGGTAGATTGGGTTAATTGGAGTGGGTAGATTGGAGTGGCGTAGATTGGAGTAGAATGGAGTAGGATAGATTGGAGTGTGATGGAGTTGAGTTGGATAGATGGGAGTGGAGTCAAGACTGGAGTGGAGTGACATAGATTGAGTGACAGAGTGGAGTGGGGTAGATTGGAGTGGAGTGTTGTAGGAAGTTGGCTCTGTATGTGCTATTTCAAAGTAAGGAATAGCATGCACAGAGTCCAAGGGTTCCCCTTAGAGGTAAAATAGTGGTAAAAATAGATAATACTAATGCTCTATTTTGTGGTAGTGTGGTCGAGCAGTAGGCTTATCCAAGGAGTAGTGTTAAGCATTTGTTGTACATACACAAGACAATAAATGAGGTACACACACTCAGAGACAAATCCAGCCAATAGGTTTTTATATAGAAAAATATCTTTTCTTAGTTTATTTTAAGAACCACAGGTTCAAATTCTACATGTAATATCTCATTCGAAAGGTATTGCAGGTAAGTACTTTAGGAACTTCAAATCATCAAAATTGCATGTATACTTTTCAAGTTATTGACAAATAGCTGTTTTAAAAGTGGACACTTAGTGCAATTTTCACAGTTCCTAGGGGAGGTAAGTATTTGTTAGATTAACCAGGTAAGTAAGACACTTACAGGGCTCAGTTCTTGGTCCAAGGTAGCCCACCGTTGGGGGTTCAGAGCAACCCCAAAGTCACCACACCAGCAGCTCAGGGCCGGTCAGGTGCAGAGTCCAAAGTGGTGCCCAAAACACATAGGCTAGAATGGAGAGGAGGGGGTGCCCCGGTTCCGGTCTGCTTGCAGGTAAGTACCCGCGTCTTCGGAGGGCAGACCAGGGGGGTTTTGTAGGGCACCGGGGGGGACACAAGTCCACACAGAAATTTCACCCTCAGCGGCGCGGGGGCGGCCGGGTGCAGTGTAGAAACAAGCGTCGGGTTTGCAATGTTAGTCTATGAGAGATCTCGGGATCTCTTCAGCGCTGCAGGCAGGCAAGGGGGGGGTTCCTCGGGGAAACCTCCACTTGGGCAAGGGAGAGGGACTCCTGGGGGTCACTTCTCCAGTGAAAGTCCGGTCCTTCAGGTCCTGGGGGCTGCGGGTGCAGGGTCTCTCCCAGGTGTCGGGACTTTAGGTTCGAAAGAGTTGCGGTCAGGGGAAGCCTCGGGATTCCCTCTGCAGGCGGCGCTGTGGGGGCTCAGGGGGGACAGGTTTTGGTACTCACAGTATCAGAGTAGTCCTGGGGTCCCTCCTGAGGTGTTGGATCGCCACCAGTCGAGTCGGGGTCGCCGGGTGCAGTGTTGCAAGTCTCACGCTTCTTGCGGGGAGCTTGCAGGGATCTTTAAAGTTGCTGGAAACAAAGTTGCAGCTTTTCTTGGAGCAGGTCCGCTGTCCTCGGGAGTTTCTTGTCTTTTCGAAGCAGGGGCAGTCCTCAGAGGATGTCGAGGTCGCTGGTCCCTTCGGAAGGCGTCGCTGGAGCAGGATCTTTGGAAGGCAGGAGACAGGCCGGTGAGTTTCTGGAGCCAAGGCAGTTGTCGTCTTCTGGTCTTCCGCTGCAGGGGTTTTCAGCTGGGCAGTCCTTCTTCTTGTTGCAGGAATCTAATTTTCTAGGGTTCAGGGTAGCCCTTAAATACTAAATTTAAGGGCGTGTTTAGGTCTGGGGGGTTAGTAGCCAATGGCTACTAGCCCTGAGGGTGGGTACACCCTCTTTGTGCCTCCTCCCAAGGGGAGGGGGTCACAATCCTAACCCTATTGGGGGAATCCTCCATCTGCAAGATGGAGGATTTCTAAAAGTTAGAGTCACCTCAGCTCAGGACACCTTAGGGGCTGTCCTGACTGGCCAGTGACTCCTCCTTGTTATTCTCATTATTTTCTCCGGCCTTGCCGCCAAAAGTGGGGCCTGGCCGGAGGGGGCGGGCAACTCCACTAGCTGGAGTGTCCTGCTGGGTTGGCACAAAGGAGGTGAGCCTTTGAGGCTCACCGCCAGGTGTGACAATTCCTGCCTGGGAGAGGTGTTAGCATCTCCACCCAGTGCAGGCTTTGTTACTGGCCTCAGAGTGACAAAGGCACTCTCCCCATGGGGCCAGCAACATGTCTCGGTTTGTGGCAGGCTGCTAAAACTAGTCAGCCTACACAGATAGTCGGTTAAGTTTCAGGGGGCACCTCTAAGGTGCCCTCTGTGGTGTATTTTACAATAAAATGTACACTGGCATCAGTGTGCATTTATTGTGCTGAGAAGTTTGATACCAAACTTCCCAGTTTTCAGTGTAGCCATTATGGTGCTGTGGAGTTCGTGTTTGACAGACTCCCAGACCATATACTCTTATGGCTACCCTGCACTTACAATGTCTAAGGTTTTGTTTAGACACTGTAGGGGTACCATGCTCATGCACTGGTACCCTCACCTATGGTATAGTGCACCCTGCCTTAGGGCTGTAAGGCCTGCTAGAGGGGTGTCTTACCTATACTGCATAGGCAGTGAGAGGCTGGCATGGCACCCTGAGGGGAGTGCCATGTCGACTTACTCGTTTTGTCCTCACTAGCACACACAAGCTGGTAAGCAGTGTGTCTGTGCTGAGTGAGAGGTCTCCAGGGTGGCATAAGACATGCTGCAGCCCTTAGAGACCTTCCTTGGCATCAGGGCCCTTGGTACTAGAAGTACCAGTTACAAGGGACTTATCTGGATGCCAGGGTCTGCCAATTGTGGATACAAAAGTACAGGTTAGGGAAAGAACACTGGTGCTGGGGCCTGGTTAGCAGGCCTCAGCACACTTTCAATTGTAAACATAGCATCAGCAAAGGCAAAAAGTCAGGGGGCAACCATGCCAAGGAGGCATTTCCTTACACAACCCCCCCCCAAACGAAAGAGGATGAGACTAACCTTTCCCAAGAGAGTCTTCATTTTCTAAGTGGAAGAACCTGGAAAGGCCATCTGCATTGGCATGGGCAGTCCCAGGTCTGTGTTCCACTATAAAGTCCATTCCCTGTAGGGAGATGGACCACCTCAACAGTTTAGGATTTTCACCTTTCATTTGCATCAGCCATTTGAGAGGTCTGTGGTCAGTTTGAACTAGGAAGTGAGTCCCAAAGAGGTATGGTCTCAGCTTCTTCAGGGACCAGACCACAGCAAAGGCCTCCCTCTCAATGGCACTCCAACGCTGCTCCCTGGGGAGTAACCTCCTGCTAATGAAAGCAACAGGCTGGTCAAGGCCATCATCATTTGTTTGGGACAAAACTGCCCCTATCCCATGTTCAGAGGCATCAGTCTGCACAATGAACTGCTTAGAATAATCTGGAGCTTTGAGAACTGGTGCTGAGCACATTGCCTGTTTCAGGGTGTCAAAGGCCTGTTGGCAGTCCACAGTCCAGTTCACTTTCTTGGGCATTTTCTTGGAGGTGAGCTCAGTGAGGGCTGTCACAATGGATCCATATCCCTTCACAAACCTCCTGTAGTACCCAGTCAAGCCAAGGAATGCCCTGACTTGAGTCTGGGTTTTTGGAGCTACCCAGTCCAGAATAGTCTGGATCTTGGGTTGGAGTGGCTGAACTTGGCCTCCACCTACAAGGTGTCCCAAGTAAACCACAGTTCCCTGCCCTATCTGGCATTTGGATGCCTTGATAGAGAGGCCTGCAGATTGCAGAGCCTTCAAAACCTTCCTCAGGTGGACCAGGTGATCCTGCCAGGTGGAGCTAAAGACAGCAATATCATCAAGATAAGCTGTGCTAAAGGACTCCAAGCCAGCAAGGACTTGATTCACCAACCTTTGGAAGGTGGCAGGGGCATTCTTTAAACCAAAGGGCATAACAGTAAACTGATAATGCCCATCAGGTGTGGAGAATGCTGTCTTTTCTTTTGCTCCAGGTGCCATTTTTATTTGCCAGTACCCTGCTGTCAAGTCAAAGGTACTTAGAAATTTGGCAGCACCTAATTTATCAATGAGCTCATCAGCTCTTGGAATTGGATGAGCATCTGTCTTGGTGACAGAATTGAGCCCTCTGTAGTCCACACAAAACCTCATCTCTTTCTTTCCATCTGTGGTGTGAGGTTTGGGGACTAAGACCACTGGGCTAGCCCAGGGGCTGTCAGAGCGCTCAATGACTCCCAATTCCAGCATCTTGTGGACTTCCACCTTGATGCTTTCCTTAACATGGTCAGACTGTCTAAAGATTTTGTTCTTGACAGGCATGCTGTCTCCGGTGTCCACATCATGGGTACACAGGTGTGTCTGACCAGGGGTTAAGGAGAAGAGTTCAGGAAACTGTTGTAGGACTCTCCTACAATCAGCTTGCTGTTGGCCAGAGAGGGTGTCTGAGTAGATCACTCCATCTACTGTACCATCTTTTGGGTCTGATGACAGAAGATCAGGGAGAGGTTCACTCTCTGCCTCCTGATCCTCATCTGTTACCATCAACAGATTGACATCAGCCCTGTCGTGGAAGAGCTTAAGGCGGTTTACATGGATCACCCTTTTGGGGCTCCTGCTTGTGCCCAGGTCCACCAAGTAGGTGACCTGACTCTTCCTCTCTAGTACTGGGTAAGGGCCACTCCATTTGTCCTGGAGTGCCCTGGGAGCCACAGGCTCCAGAACCCAGACTTTCTGCCCTGGTTGGAACTCAACCAGTGCAGCCTTTTGGTCATACCAAAACTTCTGGAGCTGTTGGCTGGCCTCAAGGTTTTTGGTTGCCTTTTCCATGTACTCTGCCATTCTAGAGCGAAGGCCAAGTACATAGTCCACTATGTCCTGTTTAGGCTCATGGAGAGGTCTCTCCCAGCCTTCTTTAACAAGGGCAAGTGGTCCCCTTACAGGATGACCAAACAGAAGTTCAAAGGGTGAGAACCCTACTCCCTTCTGTGGTACCTCCCTGTAAGCGAAAAGCAGACATGGCAGGAGGACATCCCATCTCCTTTTGAGTTTTTCTGGGAGCCCCATGATCATGCCTTTTAATGTCTTGTTGAATCTCTCAACTAAGCCATTAGTTTGTGGATGGTAAGGTGTAGTGAATTTATAAGTCACTCCACACTCATTCCACATGTGCTTTAGGTATGCTGACATGAAGTTGGTACCTCTGTCAGACACCACCTCCTTAGGGAAACCCACTCTGGTAAAGATACCAATGAGGGCCTTGGCTACTGCAGGGGCAGTAGTCGACCTAAGGGGAATAGCTTCAGGATACCTGGTAGCATGATCCACTACTACCAGGATATACATATTTCCTGAGGCTGTGGGAGGTTCCAGTGGACCAACTATGTCCACACCCACTCTTTCAAAGGGCACCCCCACCACTGGAAGTGGAATGAGGGGGGCCTTTGGGTGCCCACCTGTCTTACCACTGGCTTGACAGGTGGGGCAGGAGAGGCAAAACTCCTTAACCATGTTGGACATATTGGGCCAGTAGAAGTGGTTGACTAACCTCTCCCACGTCTTGGTTTGTCCCAAATGTCCAGCAAGGGGAATGTCATGGGCCAATGTTAGGATGAACTCTCTGAACAGCTGAGGCACTACCACTCTCCTAGTGGCACCAGGTTTGGGGTCTCTGGCCTCAGTGTACAAGAGCCCATCTTCCCAATAGACCCTATGTGTTCCATTTTTCTTGCCTTTGGACTCTTCAGCAGCTTGCTGCCTAAGGCCTTCAAGAGAGGGACAGGTTTCTTGTCCCTTACACAGCTCTTCCCTTGAGGGTCCCCCTGGGCCCAAGAGCTCAACCTGATAAGGTTCAAGCTCCAAAGGCTCAGTTCCCTCAGAGGGCAGAACTTCTTCCTGAGAAGAGAGGTTCCCTTTCTTTTGCTGTGTTGCAGTTGGTTTCCCAACTGACTTTCCTTTTCTCTTGGTAGGCTGGGCCATTCTTCCAGACTCCAGCTCTACTTGTTCACCCTGTGCCTTGCATTGTGCTCTGGTTTTCACACACACCAGTTCAGGGATACCCAGCATTGCTGCATGGGTTTTTAGTTCTACCTCAGCCCATGCTGAGGACTCCAGGTCATTTCCAAGCAGACAGTCCACTGGGATATTTGAGGAGACCACCACCTGTTTCAGGCCATTGACCCCTCCCCATTCTAAAGTAACCATTGCCATGGGATGTACTTTTCTCTGATTGTCAGCGTTGGTGACTGTGTAAGTTTTTCCAGTCAGGTATTGGCCAGGGGAAACCAGTTTCTCTGTCACCATGGTGACACTGGCACCTGTATCCCTCAGGCCCTCTATTCTAGTCCCATTAATTAAGAGTTGCTGTCTGTATTTTTGCATGTTAGGCGGCCAGACAGCTAGTGTGGCTAAATCCACCCCACCCTCAGAAACTAGAGTAGCTTCAGTGTGGACCCTGATTTGCTCTGGGCACACTGTTGATCCCACTTGGAGACTAGCCATACCAGTGTTACCTGGATGGGAGTTTGGAGTGGAACCTTTCTTGGGACAGGCCTTGTCTCCAGTTTGGTGTCCATGCTGTTTACAGCTATGACACCAGGCCTTTTTGGGATCAAAGTTTTTACCCTTGTACCCATTGTTTTGTGAAGAGGCTCTGGGCCCACCCTCCTGTGCAGGTTTTTGGGGGCCTGTAGAAGACTCTTTACTATTTTTAGTTTTGGTTGTCTCATCACCCTTCTGCTGGGGAGTCTTTGTGACCCCTTTCTTTTGGTCACCCCCTGTGGAAGTCTTGGACACCCTTGTCTTGACCCAATGGTCCGCCTTCTTTCCCAATTCTTGGGGAGAAATTGGTCCTAGGTCTACCAGATGCTGATGCAGTTTATCATTGAAACAATTACTTAACAGGTGTTCTTTCACAAATAAATTGTACAGCCCATCATAATTACTTACACCACTGCCTTGAATCCAACCATCTAGTGTTTTCACTGAGTAGTCAACAAAGTCAACCCAGGTCTGGCTCGAGGATTTTTGAGCCCCCCTGAACCTAATCCTGTACTCCTCAGTGGAGAATCCAAAGCCCTCAATCAGGGTACCCTTCATGAGGTCATAAGATTCTGCATCTTGTCCAGAGAGTGTGAGGAGTCTATCCCTACACTTTCCTGTGAACATTTCCCAAAGGAGAGCACCCCAGTGAGATCTGTTCACTTTTCTGGTTACACAAGCCCTCTCAAAAGCTGTGAACCATTTGGTGATGTCATCACCATCTTCATATTTAGTTACAATCCCTTTGGGGATTTTCAACATGTCAGGAGAATCTCTGACCCTATTTATGTTGCTGCCACCATTGATGGGTCCTAGGCCCATCTCTTGTCTTTCCCTCTCTATGGCTAGGATCTGTCTTTCCAAAGCCAATCTTTTGGCCATCCTGGCTAACTGGATGTCCTCTTCACTGGAGTTATCCTCAGTGATTTCAGAGTTGTTGGTCCCTCCTGTGAGGGAACCAGCATCTCTGACTATTATTTGTGGAGTCAGGGCTTGAGAAGCCCTGCTCTCCCTAAGTAGGACTGGAGGGGGGGAATTTCCCTCCAAGTCACTATCTTCATCCTCTGAGTTGCCATCCTCAGAGGGGTTGGCCTTTTCAAACTCTGCCAAAAGCTCCTGGAGCTGTACTTTGGTAGGTTTGGGGCCCATTGCTATTTTCTTTAGTTTACAGAGTGACCTTAGCTCTCTCATCTGTAGATGGAGGTAAGGTGTGGTGTCGAGTTCCACCACATTCACATCTGTGCTAGACATTATGCTTCTAAAAGTTGGAATACTTTTTAAGAAACTAAAACTGGTTCTAGAATCTAATTCAAACTTTTACAAACTTTTAAACTCTAAAAGAAATGCTAAACAGGATCTAACACAAGGCCCTAGCAGGTCTTTTAAGAATTTAGAAAACTTTTCAAATTGCAAAAATCAATTTCTAATGACAATTTTGGAATTTGTCGTGTGATCAGGTATTGGCTGAGTAGTCCAGCAAATGCAAAGTCTTGTATCCCACCGCTGCCACCAATGTAGGAAGTTGGCTCTGTATGTGCTATTTCAAAGTAAGGAATAGCATGCACAGAGTCCAAGGGTTCCCCTTAGAGGTAAAATAGTGGTAAAAATAGATAATACTAATGCTCTATTTTGTGGTAGTGTGGTCGAGCAGTAGGCTTATCCAAGGAGTAGTGTTAAGCATTTGTTGTACATACACAAGACAATAAATGAGGTACACACACTCAGAGACAAATCCAGCCAATAGGTTTTTATATAGAAAAATATCTTTTCTTAGTTTATTTTAAGAACCACAGGTTCAAATTCTACATGTAATATCTCATTCGAAAGGTATTGCAGGTAAGTACTTTAGGAACTTCAAATCATCAAAATTGCATGTATACTTTTCAAGTTATTGACAAATAGCTGTTTTAAAAGTGGACACTTAGTGCAATTTTCACAGTTCCTAGGGGAGGTAAGTATTTGTTAGATTAACCAGGTAAGTAAGACACTTACAGGGCTCAGTTCTTGGTCCAAGGTAGCCCACCGTTGGGGGTTCAGAGCAACCCCAAAGTCACCACACCAGCAGCTCAGGGCCGGTCAGGTGCAGAGTCCAAAGTGGTGCCCAAAACACATAGGCTAGAATGGAGAGGAGGGGGTGCCCCGGTTCCGGTCTGCTTGCAGGTAAGTACCCGCGTCTTCGGAGGGCAGACCAGGGGGGTTTTGTAGGGCACCGGGGGGGACACAAGTCCACACAGAAATTTCACCCTCAGCGGCGCGGGGGCGGCCGGGTGCAGTGTAGAAACAAGCGTCGGGTTTGCAATGTTAGTCTATGAGAGATCTCGGGATCTCTTCAGCGCTGCAGGCAGGCAAGGGGGGGGTTCCTCGGGGAAACCTCCACTTGGGCAAGGGAGAGGGACTCCTGGGGGTCACTTCTCCAGTGAAAGTCCGGTCCTTCAGGTCCTGGGGGCTGCGGGTGCAGGGTCTCTCCCAGGTGTCGGGACTTTAGGTTCGAAAGAGTTGCGGTCAGGGGAAGCCTCGGGATTCCCTCTGCAGGCGGCGCTGTGGGGGCTCAGGGGGGACAGGTTTTGGTACTCACAGTATCAGAGTAGTCCTGGGGTCCCTCCTGAGGTGTTGGATCGCCACCAGTCGAGTCGGGGTCGCCGGGTGCAGTGTTGCAAGTCTCACGCTTCTTGCGGGGAGCTTGCAGGGATCTTTAAAGTTGCTGGAAACAAAGTTGCAGCTTTTCTTGGAGCAGGTCCGCTGTCCTCGGGAGTTTCTTGTCTTTTCGAAGCAGGGGCAGTCCTCAGAGGATGTCGAGGTCGCTGGTCCCTTCGGAAGGCGTCGCTGGAGCAGGATCTTTGGAAGGCAGGAGACAGGCCGGTGAGTTTCTGGAGCCAAGGCAGTTGTCGTCTTCTGGTCTTCCGCTGCAGGGGTTTTCAGCTGGGCAGTCCTTCTTCTTGTTGCAGGAATCTAATTTTCTAGGGTTCAGGGTAGCCCTTAAATACTAAATTTAAGGGCGTGTTTAGGTCTGGGGGGTTAGTAGCCAATGGCTACTAGCCCTGAGGGTGGGTACACCCTCTTTGTGCCTCCTCCCAAGGGGAGGGGGTCACAATCCTAACCCTATTGGGGGAATCCTCCATCTGCAAGATGGAGGATTTCTAAAAGTTAGAGTCACCTCAGCTCAGGACACCTTAGGGGCTGTCCTGACTGGCCAGTGACTCCTCCTTGTTATTCTCATTATTTTCTCCGGCCTTGCCGCCAAAAGTGGGGCCTGGCCGGAGGGGGCGGGCAACTCCACTAGCTGGAGTGTCCTGCTGGGTTGGCACAAAGGAGGTGAGCCTTTGAGGCTCACCGCCAGGTGTGACAATTCCTGCCTGGGAGAGGTGTTAGCATCTCCACCCAGTGCAGGCTTTGTTACTGGCCTCAGAGTGACAAAGGCACTCTCCCCATGGGGCCAGCAACATGTCTCGGTTTGTGGCAGGCTGCTAAAACTAGTCAGCCTACACAGATAGTCGGTTAAGTTTCAGGGGGCACCTCTAAGGTGCCCTCTGTGGTGTATTTTACAATAAAATGTACACTGGCATCAGTGTGCATTTATTGTGCTGAGAAGTTTGATACCAAACTTCCCAGTTTTCAGTGTAGCCATTATGGTGCTGTGGAGTTCGTGTTTGACAGACTCCCAGACCATATACTCTTATGGCTACCCTGCACTTACAATGTCTAAGGTTTTGTTTAGACACTGTAGGGGTACCATGCTCATGCACTGGTACCCTCACCTATGGTATAGTGCACCCTGCCTTAGGGCTGTAAGGCCTGCTAGAGGGGTGTCTTACCTATACTGCATAGGCAGTGAGAGGCTGGCGTGGCACCCTGAGGGGAGTGCCATGTCGACTTACTCGTTTTGTCCTCACTAGCACACACAAGCTGGTAAGCAGTGTGTCTGTGCTGAGTGAGAGGTCTCCAGGGTGGCATAAGACATGCTGCAGCCCTTAGAGACCTTCCTTGGCATCAGGGCCCTTGGTACTAGAAGTACCAGTTACAAGGGACTTATCTGGATGCCAGGGTCTGCCAATTGTGGATACAAAAGTACAGGTTAGGGAAAGAACACTGGTGCTGGGGCCTGGTTAGCAGGCCTCAGCACACTTTCAATTGTAAACATAGCATCAGCAAAGGCAAAAAGTCAGGGGGCAACCATGCCAAGGAGGCATTTCCTTACAAGTGTTGTGAGGTAGATTAGGAGAAAGTGGAGTGGGGTAGATTGGGTGGATTAGAGTGGGGTAGAGTGGAATGCAGTGAGCTAAAAGGAGTGGGGTAAACTGGACTAGGGTAGATTGAAGAGGGGTGATTGGAGTGTGGTAGTTTGGAGTGGTGTAGATTGGAGTGGAGTGGGGTAGAGTGGAGTGGGGCAGCCTTTAGTGGGGTAGGGTGGGATGGGGTGAAGTGTGGTAAATTGAGGTAGAGTGGGGCAGATTGGGGAGGTGTAGGCTGGAGTAGGATAGATTGGGGTGGAGGGAGTGGAGTGGGGTAGATTTCAGTGGGGTAGATTGGGTGGATTAGAGCGGGTAGATTGGAGTGGGGTACATTGGGTTAGTGTAGAGTGGGGTAGATTGAAGTAGAGTGGAGTGAAGTGGGGTTGAATAGACTGGAGTGGGGTCAAGATTAGAGTGGAATGAAATAGACTGGGTAAGAGTGGAGTTGAGTGTGGTAGATTGGAGTGTAGTGTAGTAGGGTAGATTAGGGTGGAATGGAATGGTGTAGATTGTATGGATTAGAGTAGTGTAGATTGGAATGGAGTGGGTCGAGTGGAGTGGGACAGATTGAACAGGGATGATTGGAGAGGTGTAGTTTGCAGGGGGGTAGATTGGAGGGAAGTTGGGTACATTGGAGTGGGACGGAGTGGGTTGGATTGGAGTGGGGTAGATTAGGGAGGAGTTGATATGGGAGGGGGCAGATTAGAGTGGAGTAGATTGGGGTGGGTTAGATTGGAGTGGTGTGAATTGGGTTAGATGGATTGGTGTAGATTCAAGTGGAGTGGGGCAGATTTGTGTAGAGTGGAGTAGGGTTAATAGGGTAGGTTGGAGTGGCATGGGGTAGACTGAGATGGGTTGGGTAGATTGGAGTGGGTAGATTGGGTGAACTGGAGTTTGGGGTGGGATGGAGTGGTGTGGATAGGGTGGATTGGAATGAGGTAGACTGGAGTAGAGTGGAGTGGGGTAGATTCTAGTGGGATAGATAGTAGTGGAAAGAGGTAGACTGAATCATAGTGAAGTGGATTGGGGTAGACTGGAGTAGAGTGGCATAGATTGGGTTAGAGTGGGGTAGATTGAAGTGGGTAGATTCGAGTGGTATGGAGTAGATTGGGGTTGGGTGGGTAAATTGGGGTGGGATAGATTGGAGTGGGGTAGACTGGGTGGAGTGGGGTAGATTGGAGTGGAGTAGATTGGGGTAGATAGTAGCAAAGTGGAGTGGGGTTAGACTCGGGTACATTGGTATGCATTGGAGTAAATTCGGTGGAGTTGTGGAGTGGGGTAAGTGATGTGGAGTGGAGGGGTGTAGAGTGGAGTGGTGTGTTGTGTGGGGGAGTGAGTTGCGCAGATGGGAGTTTGGGTAGTCAAGTGGTGCAGCATGTCACAGGGTGTCTTAGAATGAAGGGGTATAGAGTGGAATGGCATGTCATAGAGGGAGGGGAGTGTCATAAAATGGATTGAAGTGGTATAGAGTGAAAGGGCATTGAGTGAAGTGGAGTTGAGTAGTGTGGAGTGTGCATAGTGTGATAGCACACTGACATTACAGACAACATATTTTCCATTGAAATGATCATTGCATTTGCACTGAAATACAGTTTAACTGCACACAAACAATAATGTGTGCAAACGTCATTACCTAGTGCATTGATGCGTTTTGATCGTATTCAAATATTTGTTTCCATCACACTGCAGAGTTACAAAGAATATGCCTCATTTGTACTGATTCTGATACTTTCTGAAACCTCAACACAGTCCTTCTTTTGTTGTGTGCTCCTCTTACATGGGGATTTAGCAGGAATGTAATTTGCCACATAAATTCTCTCACTTTGAAATTAGAGAAAGGAAAATAAACACCAGACTCCCTGGAAGAGAGAGCCTGATATCTGGCATCTCTCTTTGAATTCACAGCAAATGTGGCACGATAAAAACAAGATTTAAAGGTCTGCTTACAAAAAGAAAGTTCATGGAAGAATGCAGTAAACAAGATTTGGGCAACAAAAGAGACAAACTCAAGAAGGACAGCCTAAAGCAAATAAATCCAGCAAACAGAAAGCCAGAAAATGTGAGATAAAAACCTCAAAGCCAATGGTAAATAACAGGTGGAATGTATTCCTAGGCCAGCTTTCTAAATGTTCATAAGATGTCATTAGCAAACTGGCCTCGACCTAAAAAGCGCAATCTGCTAACCAAGATCTAGCTTCCTGCTGAATTTGGTGTAGTTCCGTTAAACAGTTTTTGTTGTAGACCTGCCTTAAAAAGTCTATTGAAAATGCAAGGGATTTTGCATGTTATGACCCCCCTTTTTTTCTCGGCCCCCCTCTTGACAGATTATCTAGAAACTTGCCAAGCATAAACTAGTAAAAAAATAGCACCTTTTTGGAAATTTCCATCCAACAGTGCTAAAGTTATTAGCAACAGAAAAAACACTTTTCCTATGGAAAAGTAGACCTAACTATAACTACCTAGTGCGGGCCTCCACTCGGTACTATATATACATGGGTGAAAATGTCAGTTAAACCACACAGTTTTAAACAAACAAACCCACTGAAAATCACCAGTTATAGTTTTCTCAAGTAACTATAGTTTGTGCCCTAAAGTAACTGTAACTGGCGCAACAGTCATACACAGTATTGTTATCAATGATGTAATTGCAGAGCTTGTAGTGATGTTAGCATCGGTGCCTCAGAACAAGGAACTAATGATGTAATTTTGAGGAAATAGGCATTGCAGGCGAGGGTGCTAATTATAGTTGCTTTAAGGCACTCCCACCAGGACTAAGGGAGCAGGGTATCCCTTCCCTCCCCACCATTACATTGTTTTTTCAAACATTTTTGGTTTGAGGACAGGGGACTCAGCCCTAAGTCCTAAATTGCTGCTGCCACATCTTTGTTGATGTGGTGGCAGCCAATAAAATTTCATTTTGAGATCTGCTGGCCCAGAGATCCTCAGCGGCATGAACTACAGAAAGTTTTTGAGCATTAATTTCTCAAAAACTACTCAACGGATTTACACTAAATAACAAAAGCACACTTTCTGGACCAAGATCTAGCTTTATGCAAAATATGGTGTAATCCCGTTCATCTGTTTTGGCTCTAGCTGTATCTAATTTTCCTATGGAAAACTTAATAGGGAAATGGTGTTTTTGGGACCCCCCTTTTTTCTCGGCCCCCATTTGACAGATCCCCCTGAAACTTTCCCGAAAGAAGCTAAAGCATATGAGATTTTTTTGGGAAAGTTTTGTGAAGATTCATCAAATGGTTACAAAGTTATTACCAAACTAAAAAATGATTTTTCCTGCCTCATATACTGCAGCTCCGACTGAAGCAGTCACTGTTGCGCAGTTTGCTATGCACTCACTCATCTTTGCAGAGTTCTTCTCAACTTGCTCTCAGTCCATCTTTAATGCATTCTGGGTAAACCACTTGACCTGTGGTTCTCATGGAAAAAAGTCTGGTTCTCTTATTATGGGATTTAGGGGCATATTTATACTCCGTTTGCGCCGAATTTGCGTTGTTTTTTTCGACGCAAATTCGGCGCAAAACTAACGCCATATTTATACTTTGGCGTTAGACGCGTCTAGCGCCAAAGTATGAGGAAAGAGCGTCATTTTTTTGCGTGAACGCCTTCCTTGCGTTAATGAGATGCAAGGTAGGCGTTCCCGTCTAAAAAAATGACTGCGACGCAAATGCGTCGTATTTATACTCCCGGGCAAAAATCACGCCCGGGAGTGGGCGGGGCAAAAAAACCCGCATTTGCGCCGGATTTTAGCGCCTGGGTCAGGGCAGGCGTTAAGGGACCTGTGGGCTCAAAATGAGCCCACAGCTGCCCTCCCATGCCCCCAGGGACCCCCCCTGCCACCCTTGCCCACCCCAGGAGGACACCCAAGGATGGAGGGACCCATCCCAGGGACATTCAGGTAAGTTCAGGTAAGTATAATTTTTTATTTTTTTTATATTTTTTTTTGGCATAGGGGGGCCTGATTTGTGCCCCCCTACATGCCTCAATGCCCAATGACCATGCCCAGGGGACATAAGTCCCCTGGGCATGGCCATTGGGCAAGGGGGCATGACTCCTGTCTTTACTAAGACAGGAGTCACGTAAATGGCGTCTGGGCGTCGTTAAAAATGGCGCAAATCGGGTGGAGGCGATTTTTTGGCGTCAACCTGACTTGCACCATTTTAAGACGCCCTAACTCCATTTTCCCCAACGCCGGCGCTGCCTGGTGTACGTGGTTTTTTTCCACGCACACCAGGCAGCGCCGGTCTGCTAGCGCCGGCTAACGCCATTCAATAAATACGGCGCCCGCATGGTGCTTCAGAATGGCGTTAGCCGGCGCAAAACTTTTTGACGCTAAACTGCGTTAGCGCAGTTTAGCGTCAAAAAGTATAAATATGGGCCTTAATGTCCTTGGGCCATGTTCGCGTTATATAAAAGGGCAAAATTAAATAAACGAATGAATGAATGGTCCTATGTAGGTCACAGGAGACCTCTTTCCACCACTAGCGATGTTTGCATTGTTCCTGCAGACAGGTGGCTGTGGTGCCTACGCAAAATACACGCATCAAGGCTTTCTTAAAATTACTCATTCTTTTAGCTCAGCAAGGTATTTTTAGAAAACTGGAGGCATTTCTGTCAGGCCTGCGTCAGTACCGATGAAGTGCGGTGGTGGGCAGGCGGTGTGTGCAGATACATGTATTTCTAGAGCTATTGCTGCGTCTTCTTTTGTACAAATTAAGAATTCAGGAACTCTGTGTGACCTTCAGAGAAAAAACGTGAATATTGTTCCCTTTTGCAAATGCAGACTCGCTCTCATTCTCTCTCTCTCTTTTTTCTCTCTGTCTCCTCCACACACACCCCTCCCCACACACACACACACACTTGAGGCAATCAGTAGTGCAGGAGGTACACTAGCAATGTGTCCACGCGAGCAAGGGGCCCACTATTCCGCAAACACGTGTTTTTTTTACTATCCTAACGGCTAATGGCAGGGGACAATTTTTCTTCCCTGATTTAGTGAATGTGCATTTATAGAGGTGTTCCATTTTTAAGTTTGCTTTTGCTTATGCTTTTTGTTTTATTTAAATTATATTCTTTGTTTGCTAATATATCTTCTGATATATGATCTATAGGTGCTCGTGTTGGCTGTTTATGTGATTGCCTATTTTGCTATGATAAGGTACAAGGGGATTATGCAGAAAGGTAGGGCCCAGGTATGGTGCTGGTGACTGAAATATGCAGCAAGAATGCATATGGCACTTTGTCAGTATTATTTCAGAATTTCGTCATTTTAACACACATTGCTACTGTCTGGGTAGAAGTTGCACTTCATTAGAACACTTTCACACCTAAATACAGTAATCAGTAACTGAAACATTACCAGTGAATCTTTGCAGAGGGTTTGCTACTTAGTCGTACCGTGTGTGGTGTTTTTTGTAACTTTTGATCCATTTGAGCTAGAAACCATTTTTTTTGTTGAAATCTGCATTATATGAAACAGATAGTGGGAAAATGCCAGAGTGGCACAATAGCCTGGCCAGCCTTACTTTTCAGGGAGGCGCCAGGCAGAGATTGGCGACTTTATTAAACTGCACCATTCTGCATTCCACGCTTCATCTCAGGCTGTCCTCAGGAACCATGTACCATGTAGCACAGATCAATGCAAGGTCCAATGGAATTATGCAGTTCTGAAATACATTCACTACATTTGCCACATAGTCCACCATCAGTTTTGCACCAAAAAGTTTAGCACCGGCTTGCGTCATTTCTGAGCACCAGCGGGGCACCATATGTATGGAATGGTGCAAGCCGGTGCAAAGGGTAGGCTAGCGTAACAAAAATGACGTTAGCCGGGTGGGGGTGGCGGTATGGAAGAAGGGGGTTTTGCACCACAAAATGACATTAGGCAGGTTAGAGTAAAAAAAAAAATATTACTCTAACCACCCTAGTGTCATTTTCGGACACTAAACCATCCATACCACATGACTCCTGTCTTATAAAAGACAGGAGTCATGCCCAATATCCCAATGGCCAGCACAGGGGACCAGGGTCCCCTGGGCATGGCCATTGCACCCAGTGCCATGTAGGGGGCCCATTTCAGGGCCCCCAATGGAACTTAAAAAAAGAATACTTACCTGTACTTACCTATACTTACCTGGGATGGGGTCCCCCAACCTCTGCTGTCCCTCTGGTGTGGATGGGGGTGTTCCTGGGGTGGGCACCTGTGGGCTTATTCCACGGTGTTCCACAATGGAAATAGGCCCACAGGTCCCCTAACGCCTGCCCTGACCCAGGCATTGAATAATGCTGCAAAACAAGCTTTTCACCATTATTTGACCCCTCCTCCCACATGCGTGATTTATGCACAGGAGGATAAATAAGGCGCGAGGGCCTTAGAGTCATTTTTTGCCATGAGAACACCTACCTTGCATTTCATTAACGGAAGGTAGTTTTCCACAGGCAAATAATGACTTTACCCCCAATATTTTGGCGCTAGACATGTCTAGCACCAAAATATAAATATGGAGTTAAGTTTGCATCGGATTTGCGTAAAAAAATGATGCAAATCCAGTGCAGAGTATAAATATGCCCCTAAGTTCATCAACATTGCCCTAGTAATAGCCTAAGGTTCTTAACCATGAGATGGAAGGCAGGCACGCCCCTACACTAGAGAACTGCAAGTATGGGGTGCTGTGTCCGGCGGCAGCAGAGGGCGGAGCTCTCCCTAGAGAGGAAAGATGAGGCCTACCTAAAAACAAAACCTCTGAAGGAGCCTGGGACTAATTAGCATTGCCTTCAAAGAAAATATTAATAACGATGACACCTCTTTAAATAGTGGAAACAAATACACACCTGAGGACTGACAATACGACTGCAAAGTTAGTGGCTGACCGCGAAGGACACTTAATGGATTACGAACTACCGTGGGAGGGGCATCATAGAGCTATACGCTATGAGTGAAGAGTGTGCAGAACTGAGCTAGCAATGAGTAGTTTATTAACAAGTAGGCAATAAATAAGACCATTTCTCATGAGAATGGGGGGGCGAACAACGCTCAGAAAACCGCGCTCACACCCCTGTACATCGTCAGCTGTAATGAACGTTTTAAGTTCCTCTCCATGGGAAGCCAAGTTCGAGGTGGTTGGTAAGTATGCAATGGAAAGACTATATTGCACAGCACGGCATGGACACACTTAAACTGAGCATCCGTTGTTACACAAGTTGTAAGACCTGGTTCTAAATGCAAGATGTAATGTACCTGTTTGTTTATAAAAAAACAAAGTGCCATACAAAATAGATACAAAAAAAAGATTAATAGCTCTACGATGCTGTCTCCCCCAGCGCAACACAGAAAATCAAAGAGCAGTGCAGCAACTTTTCTTCCTGCGCTATTATTGCACTATTTTGTTTTACTAAATGTGCCCATTATTTCTTTCCAGAGTACTCTCCCCGAGATTCCCAAAGCCGGGTCCGTCATCCCAATACATTTCAACATATAACAGTCGTCTATGTAGCCATCTCATGGCGGATGGTGGGGATGCAGTAATGCATCCATCACCGTCACCCATGCCGCCGCAGACACTGCCAAGAGGTCTAGTCAGGGCCCATTCATAGCCGGTTCTGTTGCCAGGGCCGGCGCTAGGCATGGGCAGTGTGGGCAGCTGCCCAGGGCCCCGCGCCTGCTCAAAAACATGGGGCACCATTGTGCTAACTTTCCAAAGACTCCAGTGTTACGAAGCCCATGGGAGAGGCGAGGCCTCCACCCTTGAGCCTCGCAGCAATGGTTCAGCACTGTGAGGCCGAAGAGACGGGCCCCCTCCTCTGGGCCACCCTGCAGAAAGATCTTCCGACCATCCTCAGGTGTCATGGACTGCATGGGCGTAGGAAGTGTGGGGGACGCGGGGGATAAATCCCCCCCAGATTTTGGAGTGGGGGGGACACGGGGGACAAGGGTGGGGGGGACGAGGGGACAAAGGATTTACCCTTCTATGATCTGATTTGCAGGGCCATGAGCGCGGAAAGCGCGACCTATACTGGCCCTGCACTTGACCTGTGACCTGCTTCCAGCTACCTGCGACCAATCTGATCATGAGGGTGACGTCACAAAGGCCACTCTCCCTCTGCCCTTTTGTTGTGCTGCAAGCACAGGAGGAGTTCTTTCACACCTTGCCCCCAACAGCCCACAGCTGCCTGGAGTCTGCACTTCTGAAAACAAAGGGAGAGAGAGGCCCTTTGTTGATTGCTGTCTGAAATCCGTTCCTGCCGCCCTCTAGCCTGAAGATATCAGCAAGATTTAAATAAGGTAAGGTTTGGGTAATTAAATAAAGTATTTCCCTTACTTTTTAAATAAAGTGCTGTGTTGCCGAGCATCTCCCTTTTTTATACATTATTGTTGGTTCACTGTAAGATATGAGCAGGGCAGGTTTTAGCGCGCTTGTGTGACAATGTCTGTTAGGGCCCTGTTTCTGTCGCCCTCTGTCTCCCTTTCACCAGGGTCTCCGACTGCCACAGTGCTAATTATTGTCCCCTGAGGTGACTCGGTGCTTGAAAGTGGCTTTGAAAGCACCTGCTGGGTGTTCCTTGCCCCGGACAGTTTTCAGGCAACAATAAAAATTTCAATCCGTTGATTAATGGTCTTCCTGGAGAGAGATTGAAGTTTTGTCTAGTGGAAGTTTTGAGTCATCATAAAATAGTACTAGCGCAAAGAGATGCATACAAACTGCGAGGTATAGATTAGAACGTTATGGTTGTTCCCCATTTTTTCATTAACTTAATGTTGCAAAAGGGGTTAATTTCAGTGAAAATCAGTTCTTACTATTAAAGAGAACCCCCAACCATGGCGTTATGTTTTAAATTCTGAGCCTCGGCTTCTCCAGACAGGGTACTCTTAAACTATACCTGCTACCAGTATGGATGGCCTGTGACTCCCACACCTTGTAGTCCTCTGTCTTATGTAACATGTCCTATAGACTGAGTTACACACATATGATGATTGTCTCTGTGTAATGTCTGTGTGATGTAAAGTGCTCTGACACCCTACACTGGTATGAGGGATGTATGATGGAACAACACATGTGTACATCATGCATGCCTTAACAACGTGTTCTCAACAACGGCCACGTCTTTATCATGCATGCCTTTACCATGCACACCATTACCATGCAAGCCTTAACAGTGAATTTTGTTGTAAAAGCATGTTTGGTAAAGGAACATGCATGGTAAATTCTTGCCGCCCTGCCCTCTTACACCTGATACCATACTCCACCCCGCCCAAGCACTTAAAACTCCCCCTTCCCCCCTACCCTGAGCTCTAAAGCCCCCCGCCCTGAGCCCTAAAAGTAACCCTGCCTGTCCTAAAAACTACCCCGATCCCATCCCCACACTAAATCCCAAAACCTACCCTGAAGTGTCCTAAAAACTACCAGACGCCCCTGCCCTGAATTCTAAAACCTGCTCTGCCTGCCCTAAAAAAAACTCTGCCTGTCCTAAAAACTACCCGAACCCCCGACCCCACCCTGAATCTTAAAACCTACTCTACCCTTTCCTAAAAACTACCCTGACCCTGCCCCCACCCTGAACCCTAAAACCTACCCACCCTGTCCTAAAAACTACCTGACCCCCTGCCCTTGCCCTGAACCCTAAAACCTAGCCCGTCCTGCCCTATAAACTACCTGATCTCCCCGTCCTGTACCCTAAAACCTACCCTGCACTGTCCTAAAAACTTCCCTGACCCCACCCCTGCCCTGAACCCTAAAACCTAGCCCGCCCTGTCCTATAAACTACCTGATCTCCCCGTCCTGTACCCTAAAACTACCCGCCCCCACCCTGTATCGTAAAACCTACCCCGTCCTGTTCTAAAACTTACCCCGACCCCACACCCTGAACCCTAAAACCTACCCCGCTCTGCCCTAAAAACTACCTGACCTCCCCGTCCTGTACCCAAAAACCTACCCTGCACTGTCCTAAAAACTACCCTGACCCCCTGCCCTGAACCCTAAAATCTAACCCACCCTGTCCTAAAAACTTCCCGGCGCCCCGTCGTACTCTAAAACCTACCCAGGCCTGTTCTAAAAATTACCTCGCCCCCACCCTGAACTCTAAAACCTATCTGTCCCTGTCCTAAAAACTACGTGACCTCCCCGTCCTGTACCCTAAAACCTACCCTTCATCAAAGGCAAATGCTAGCTTTGTGCCCACTGTGCATGCGCTAGTGGTTGGCCCTAGGGACCAGATGCCAGTGATCATTTGCAACTCCTGCGATCCTGGATGTTGCCACCGATCCCTGCCAGCACACTTTGGAGGGTTCTGTGACCTTGGTGTCCTGCTCAGGCAAGAAAGGTAAGCTGAATTGCCCCACCATTCATGATCTCACCACAAATGTGTTAAAAATAAAGCCACTGTGTCCAACACGTTGGACGGTCCGTGTAAAAGCTGTACAAAAAGTAATGGATAATTATGAACCTATTCTGGAAACCCTAGAACAATTATCAACATCCAAGTCCAGTGGTGATGTGTCTGCTCGTGCTCGTGGTTTGCTTGCACACTTTCAGAGAGGAACAACTGTCCTAGGTCTTCAGATTGCTCTCCAAATACTGCAGCTTCTGGAATGTTTGAATATTGCCATGCAAGGCCGCCAGCAAACTATATCTGGGCTACTGGCTGCTGTGAATGTAGCAAAAGTGCCATACTGAAGCTTCGTAATGATGAGTCATTCAACAGTCTGATCCATTCCACTAACCACATGACTGCTAAGTAACATCTTAATGCCATTGAAGTGCCACGACTGCGGCGAATCCCTAAAAGAATAGATGATGGAGCAGCAGAAAGTTTTCATCCTGCAACCGTGGGGGACTACTATCGACTTCAGTACTTTGAACTTTTGGATACAGTTTCTGTTCATCTCACTCAGCGTTTTGACCAGGAAGGCATCCAAAGATATGAAAAACTTGAACATGTGCTTTTAACAGGCAGTGGCATGGACTCTATTGCTCAGTACAAAGAAATTGACCCTTTGCTGCTCAAAGCTCAATTAACTATATTATCAAGTATGTTCAAGTACTCTTCAGTCCCAGAACTGGCAGACATACTCCGAAAAATGCTTCCAAGAGAGGGAGCTTTCTTTTCACAGGTTGAAAAGCTACTGCAGATTCTTTTAATTATTCCAGTATCTTGTTGTGAGGCTGAGAGAAGCTTCAGTGGTCTCTGCCGCCTGAAAACTTGGCTAAGATCAACTATGTCCCAGAAAAGACTGAATCATGTTGCCATATGCAATATACATAAAGAGATGATGGACTCAATTGACCTACAGACAATAGCAAAACAATTTGTCCTCCGCAGTGAACGGCGCAAGAAATTATTTGGCTTTTCAAATTCAGGTTCATAATTTTATTATAGATACCTACAGCAAGAAATAATCATTTCTAATTAGGCCAATTGCATGTTGAGGTTTAGGAATCTCACCAAGAACATTTAGTTTATTCGTCCTTTTTTTGTCCTACCTTTGTTTGCTTGGTGCATGAAGATGCAAGATTTATAAACATTTTTTTGTGCATTTGGTCCAATTACTTTGTGAATGTAAATGACAATAAAGCATACTTGCAAACTGTGACTACAAGCATGCCTTTCTCAATATTTCACTTAAAACTATGCGATTGTATTTGTTTACCCGGGTGATCTCACACAATGGGCGATTTGTATAGGGTCACTTGAAAGTCCTCAAGGTTGTCCCTGTCCCCCCCAGAAATTTACTGTCTCCTACGCCCCTGATGGACTGGGCTGGGTGGCTGGATGGTAGTTCAGTTCCTTGAATGTCTTTCAATCGCACCCCTTAAAACATTGTCAGTTGAACAAGTTTAGATTCCCCTGCTAGGCCCTTTCTCTGATCCTAATTTCTGTGTCTGCCTGATAACAGCGATTAGACAGGTACTTACAGTTCCGTTGGGTTTGAATCGCGCCCCGCCTGTGCATGAATACAAAGCAGGGTGTCTTGCACGACTCACACACAAAACAAAGAATGACATTGCATCACAATGGCCACTGCTCACCTTGAATGACGACAAAGGTCGAAGAGCAGGGCATGGCCTTTACAGCTGAATATAAAAGGAGGTACCACAAATGGTAGAAGGTGAGAGGACGAGGGAGAGTTGATAGGTGAGAGTACAGTAGGGGAGAGCGAGGGACATAATCAGTCGGAAAGAGTAAGTGTCAGCAGAAAGGGGAGGCAGGGGGAGAGGAGAGGTGGATGTAACAGGCAAATCATCGAGGGAATGGAAGGGGCTGGGAGAGGGCATATTAGGGTTGGAAAATACAGCAATTATCAGGGTTAAAGGTGCCCCTCAGTGCTCTGGCCCCGGTGCGCTGCACCTGGTGCACCAATGGTAGCTACTCACCTGAGAGAGATGAAACGAAGGGCATAACACCTATAAGCAAGATGTAAGAGGGATAGAATGTGCTAAATAAGGTACGAGGATTAGGGAAAGAGGTAGCTGTAAAGGATGAGAGCAAGTGAAGCAAGGTAAGAGGGGAGAAAAGTGGTGAAGATCATCGTATTGAGGCACAAGGTGGAGCATTACAGGGCTGGAAGCAGCTAGAGGGATCTGGAGCTGGGGAGAGATTAAATATGAAGAGTAGCCAATGGAGGGAAGAGGTACATGGTTGAGGGACAGAACAAACAAGAGAAGAGTAGAGGCGATATGAAACATGAAGAGTAGAACGTGGAGGACAGAGGTGGATGTAAAGGCGGCAGAACAAGAAAAAAATGTTGATGCTGGAGGGAAAGATGAAAGATGATAGGTAGTACATGGATTTGAGTGGTAGATATAAGTGAGGCAGAATCATCAGGAGAATGTAAGTGATGGGGAAAGGGAATGGGGAGAGGTGGATGGAAGGGGACAGGACCACCAAGAGCAGGTAAGAGGCTAAGGGAGAGAGACATGAGAGAGAGATAAATGTTGGAGGCATAGGACCAATGAGAGAAAGTTAGAGGCTAGGGAGAGATGAGAGGTAAAGTGTGAAACAGAGAGGAGAGACGTGACTGTAAGAGGACCAGAATCGGTGAGAGAGGTAAGATGCACGGGAGGGAGGAGGTGAAGTGTAGAGCATGAGAGGGAGAGGTGGATATAAGAAAAGTAGAAACAGTGGGCAAGGTAGGTGTTAAGGGGACTGCCGCACAATGCTCCTTCAGGGACACAATTTTCAGAAATGCTAAAACTTAATTGGAACAACTACATTTGAAGGCTCTCAGTGTGTGAATAAAACCCTGCAGAGGCATATCCTTGACATATGTCTTTGGTATTTATTAATTTCATAAAACCTGATTCAAAGTGCACACACATTGTCAGAGTAGCGGATAGAGGCACGCAGAGAATATGTTAAAGTTCATAAAGTAGGAGTCCTTACAACACAGTATAGCATGCTATAAACATTATAACTTTTGATAATACATTTTTTAGCAAAATGTTTTATAATAAATAATGCGATTGGGCTCTGTTGAAACAGTCAGTTTCTTGTTTTTTTCCCCCACACACTTACTAAAAGCTTTTAGAATTTTTTTAAAGGCTCCCAATCTTTGTAAAAAATGGGACTAGACAAATAAGGTCAAAAATTGGTTGCCAAAGAGCACACGGCTTAGACAGATAGGAAGGCTGAGATTACAAACCATGTCTCCTGGATCACAATTTGGGTGGCAGTGACTCTTATGGCAAGGCGAAAAGATTACCTTTCCTAAGAAAATGTCACCATGTTTTTTGGACCTGTCCACATTGATGATCCACTCTTTATTTCTAGCATATTTGGGCAAAATGGTAAAGCCAGGTTTATATGTGAAGTCCTCAAGTTTTATGGCCAAAATGTACTACTCTGCCACATCTAGTGATGGTGGTGTGCCAACTCTAAAGGATTGCCCATTTTGGTAGGGTTCTTGCCAGTGTGTTTTTTTACAGCAGTCAAAACTTTTATTCGACCGGTTTTAAGCTGTTTCGCTATTTTTATGTAATAAAAAAGGCAGAAGTATATTGTGAGACCTTTACTTTGAGTCTGAATCAGTAGGTGGTTAATTTGCAGGCTCCGTAGTGGATAACATTGATTACAATTGCTATTTCAGAATTTAAGACTACGGGAATCATTAGGAGTTTGGCGAACTGAAATATCCATCCATCAAACTCCTGACGAGGAGACCGCAGTAGTGCTGGCAGTCTCCCCACTGGCCCCATAACAACTTTCCCACTTGGCTGACCAGCGGAAGCCAAGGTTTCTGCTGGTCAGCCGAGTGGGAAAGGTGCCTTGACATTGTTCCCGGGCTCATAATTGAGCCGTGCGGCAATGCTGCAGCACGCATGTGCACGAGCACCCTTGAAATGCACCCTGTCTGCACAGCAGACAGAGCACATTTCAAGGGTGCCTGGCAGGGGGACCCCTACATTTGTTCTTTACCATTCTTTTCATCATGGCGAAACCACCATGAAAAGGCTGGCAGAGAACAAGGTTGTAATCAGCAAGGCGGCGCAGAATTCAGAGCCACTCTTGCTGAATACAACCAGGACCCCAGGCAGACGCTGGTAGGTTGGCGGGTCTACCCGCCAAACTCATAATGCGGTCAGACTGACATAACCACAGCGGTCCGATTGTCACAATGAGTCAAGCGGTCTTGTGACTGCCAGACTCTTATTCGGCCCCTGAATCTTTTAATTTGGATGGGTTCACCCTTTCAGAAACTTGTCTCTCTAAGTGTAACAACAGTGAGCATTCAAAGCTTACTCCAAAAGGTAGGGAAGGTATTGGACCTCAAATACAATATGCCACCTTAATCATACTTTATGAGAACCTTATCGATCCTTCTAGTAATGTCTTTCAAAATGACCCGATTTAGAGAAGGTGGGTATGGACTGAAACACCACAAACTGCTCTGTGAATAGTCCCCCAATCCCCAACAAACATCTTACAAAATGTCTGTGTCCACAAAGTGTCCTTTGAAATGAAAACGAAAATAAGCCACCTTGCAAGATTTAAATGCTGTGAGTGAAAGGGGCGCAGATTTGGATAGCCAAGGAGCTGGAAAATCCAAAGTTGACTAGTAGACCTATGTAGGAGGCTGGACTGGCTTGTAGTGAGTACCAAGGGGTACTTGCACCTTGCACCAGGCCCAGTTATCCCTTATTAGTGTATAGGGTGTCTAGCAGCTTAGGCTGATAGATAATGGTAGCTTAGCAGAGCAGCTTAGGCTGAACTAGGAGACGTGTGAAGCTACTACAGTACCACTTAGTGTCATATGCACAATATCATAAGAAAACACAATACACAGTTATACTAAAAATAAAGGTACTTTATTTTTATGACAATATGCCAAAGTATCTTAGAGTGTACCCTCAGTGAGAGGATAGGAAATATACACAAGATATATATACACAATAGCAAAAATATGCAGTATAGTCTTAGAAAACAGTGCAAACAATGTATAGTTACAATAGGATGCAATGGGGAAACATAGGGATAGAGGCAACACAAACCATATACTCCAAAAGTGGAATGCGAACCACAAATGGACCCCAAACCTATGTGACCTTGTAGAGGGTCGCTGGGACTATTAGAAAATAGTGAGAGTTAGAAAAATAACCCTCCCCAAGACCCTGAAAAGTGAGTGCAAAGTGCACTGAAGTTCCCCTAAGGACAAAGAAGACGTGTTAGAGGAATAATGCAGGAAAGACACAAACCAACAATGCAACAACGCTGGATTTCCAATCTGGAGTACCTGTGGAACAAGGGGACCAAGTCCAAAAGTCACAAGCAAGTCGGAGATGGGCAGATGCCCAGGAAATGCCAGCTGCGGGTGCAAAGAAGCTTCTACTGGACAGAAGAAGCAGAGGTTTCTGCAGGAACAAAAAGGGCTAGAGACTTCCCCTTTGGTGGACGGATCCCTCTCGCCGTGGAGAGTCGTGCAGAAGTGTTTTCCCGCCGAAAGAACGCCAACAAGCCTTGCTAGCTGCAAATCGTGTGGTTAGCGTTTTTGGACGCTGCTGTGGCCCTGGAGGAACCAGAAGGTCGCAAATTGGACCAGGAGAGAGAGGGGACATCCAGCAAGACAAGGAGCCCTCTCAGCAGCAGGTAGCACCCGGAGAAGTGCCAGAAACAGGCACTACGAGGATGTGTGAAACGGTGCTCACCCGAAGTCGCACAAAGGAGTCCCACGTCGCCGGAGACCAACTTAGAAAGTCGTGCAATGCAGGTTAGAGTGCCGTGGACCCAGGCTTGGCTGTGCACAAAGGATTTCCGCCGGAAGTGCACAGGGGCCGGAGTAGCTGCAAAAGTCGCGGTTCCCAGCAATGCAGCCCAGCGAGGTGAGGCAAGGACTTACCTCCACCAAACTTGGACTGAAGAGTCACTGGACTGTGGGGGTCACTTGGACAGAGTCGCTGGATTCGAGGGACCTCGCTCGTCGTGCTGAGAGGAGACCCTAGGGACCGGTAATGCAGCTTTTTGGTGCCTGCGGTTGCAGGGGGAAGATTCCGTCGACCCACGGGAGATTTCTTCGGAGCTTCTGGTGCAGAGAGGAGGCAGACTACCCCCACAGCCTGCACAAACAGGAAAACAGTCGAGAAGGCGGCAGGATCAGCGTTACAGAGTTGCAGTAGTCGTCTTAGCTACTTTGTTTTGATTTTTGCAGGCTTCCAGCGCGGTCAGCAGTCGATTCCTTATCAGAAGGTGAAGAGAGAGATGCAGAGGAACTCGGCTGAGCTCTTGCATTCGTTATCTAAAGTTTCCCCAGAGACAGAGACCCTAAATAGCCAGAAAAGAGGGTTTGGCTACTTAGGAGAGAGGATAGGCTAGCAACACCTGAAGGAGCCTATCACAAGGAGTCTCTGACGTCACCTGGTGGCACTGGCCACTCAGAGCAGTCCAGTGTGCCAGCAGCACCTCTGTTTCCAAGATGACAGAGGTCTGGAGCACACTGGAGGAGCTCTGGACACCTCCCAGGGGAGGTGCAGGTCAGGGGAGTGGTCACTCCCCTTTCCTTTGTCCAGTTTCGCGCCAGAGCAGGGCTAAGGGGTCCCTGAACCGGTGTAGACTGGCTTATGCAGAATTGGGCACATCTGTGCCCAAGAAAGCATTTCCAGAGGCTGGGGGAGGCTACTCCTCCCCTGCCTTCACACCATTTTCCAAAGGGAGAGGGTGTAACACCCTCTCTCAGAGGAAGTCCTTTGTTCTGCCATCCTGGGACAAGCCTGGCTTGACCCCAGGGGGGCAGAAACCTGTCTGAGGGGTTGGCAGCAGCAGCAGCTGCAGTGAAACCCCAGGAAAGGCAGTTTGGCAGTACCAAGGTCTGTGCTACAGACCACTGGGATCATGGAATTGTGCCAACAATGCCAGGATGGCATAGAGGGGGCAATTCCATGATCTTAGACATGTTACATGGCCATATTCGGAGTTACCATTGTGAAGCTACATATAGGTAGTGACCTATATGTAGTGCACGCGTGTAATGGTGTCCCCGCACTCACAAAGTTCAGGGAATTGGCTCTGAACAATGTGGGGGCACCTTGGCTAGTGCCAGGGTGCCCTCACACTAAGTAACTTTGCACCTAACCTTTACCAGGTAAAGGTTAGACATATAGGTGACTTATAAGTTACTTAAGTGCAGTGTAAAATGGCTGTGAAATAACGTGGACGTTATTTCACTCAGGCTGCAGTGGCAGGCCTGTGTAAGAATTGTCAGAGCTCCCTATGGGTGGCAAAAGAAATGCTGCAGCCCATAGGGATCTCCTGGAACCCCAATACCCTGGGTACCTCAGTACCATATACTAGGGAATTATAAGGGTGTTCCAGTAAGCCAATGTAAATTGGTAAAATTAGTCACTAGCCTGTTAGTGACAATTTGGAAAGAAATGAGAGAGCATAACCACTGAGGTTCTGGTTAGCAGAGCCTCAGTGAGACAGTTAGGCACCACACAGGGAACACATACATGTAGGCCACAACCTTATGAGCACTGGGGTCCTGACTAGCAGGGTCCCAGTGACACATAACAAACATACTGAAAACATAGGGTTTTCACTATGAGCACTGGGCCCTGGCTGGCAGGATCCCAGTGAGACAGTGAAAACACCCTGACATACACTCACAAACAGGCCTAAAGTGGGGGGTAACAAGGCTAGAAAGAGGCTACTTTCTCACACAACCCCCCCCCCAAACGAAGGACAATAAGGCTAACCTTGGCCAGTTGAGACTTTATTGTCTAAGTGGTGATAAGTAGAGGGTAGCTCTGCAATAGACTGGTTACTCCCTTTATCATCCACTATATGGTTACTTCCCTGTGGGGGTGTAAACCACCCTGTTTGAAGTTTTTTAGCTAAGCAACAATGTGAAGATGTATTTTCAGAGTTTCTATCAGTAAGTTTTAGTTTAGAGCAGTGGGAATTGTCCACTGAACCTATTTGTAATGATGGAAATGCCAGACAGGGATGCTGTCTCAGAAAAGCCATAGCTGGGCAAAAACCTTGTCCATATGGCTGGAAGAGAGAACAGGGATGCTGTTTCTCTTGAGTTGGAGCAGGGCAGGGATGCTGTCCTATGAGCTCCACACTAGGGCAGGGATGCTGTCCTAAGTGGTGTGAGGCAGTGCAGGGTTTCTGCACTAAAGTTTCTCTGGGAGGGTTGGAGGGATGCTCCATGTTAACTAAAATTGTGCTCTTTTTCTCACCAATGTTAGTTATCCCACAGAGAGGTACTTCCACCTCAGGGAGTACAGTTTTGCCAACTGATGATTCCCTTGGAACAGGTGCCACCCCAGGAGAGGTTTCTCCCACCACAGGAATGGTATCCTGAATGGTAGGGTTGTTAGGGGATACTGTGATACCCTTTTTACCTGTTGATGGAGAGGGATCCTGAGTTTTCAGGCCTTCTCTCCTTTGCTTTTTCATTTCAGTAGAAATGAGAGGGTACAATTCCTCAGGGATGCCCAGCATGGCTGCATGGGCATAAAACTCTACATCAGCCCAACCTGAGGCCTCTAGGTCATTACCTAAGAGACAATCTACAGGTAAGCTAGGTGATACCACCACCTGCTTAGGGCCAGTAACTCCACCCCAACTAAACTGAATTATAGCTAAGGGAAGAAACTTAGTGGAGTTATGGACATCAATAATCTTATACTGTTGTCCAATGATGTGTTGATCAGGATGCACTAGGTTTTCAGTCACCAAAGTGATACTGGCACCTGTGTCCCTGTAGGCCAAGGCCTCAACACCATTTATTGAAACTGTCTGCCTGTACTTATCCATTGTAAGGGGACAAGCAGCCAGTGTGGCAAGGCCAATGCCACTAGGTGTGACAGAAACTGTCATGGGACTGACTACCCCAGTTTCTACTATGGACCCATAAGTGAACCCAACTACACCCTTCACTTGACTGTTGCCAGCAGTCCCACCACTAGTACCACTACTGCTAGGGGCACTAGAGCTTGATGTATTAGTGGTGGTAGGCTCAGGGGGTTTACCTGGACAGGACTTATCCCCTGGCCTATGGCCTCTGTTTTTACACACAAAGCACCAAGGCTTTTTAAATTGTGTAGGTTGAGAAGAAGAGGAAGAATTTGTTTTATCCCCACCCCCTGAAGAGTGTTTAAGATTTGAAGTGGGATCTTTGGTTTTACCCTTATCCCCATGCTTATCTTGAGACTTTTCACCATCTTTCTTCTTAGTGTTCTCTTTGTCACCCCCTGTATGAACTTTTCTGTTCACCCTTGTTCTGACCCATTTGTCTGCCTTCTTTCCCAATTCTTGGGGAGAGGTCAGATCAGAGTCCACCAAGTACTGGTGCAACAAATCAGACACACAATTATTAAGTATATGCTCTCTCAGGATTGTGTTATACAGGCTTTCATAATCAGTAACTTTACTGCCATGTAACCACCCCTCCAAGGCCTTCACTGAATGGTCAATGAAATCAACCCAGTCTTGTGAAGACTCCTTTTTGGTCTCTCTGAACTTTATCCTCTATTGTTCAGTGGTTAAGCCATAACCATCCAGGAGTGCATTCTTAAGAACTTGGAAATTATTAGCATCATTTTCTTTCACAGTAAGGAGCCTATCCCTACCTTTTCCACTAAATGATAGCCATAGGATAGCAGCCCACTGCCTTTGAGGGACATCCTGTACAACACAGGCCCTCTCAAGTGCAGCAAACCACTTGTTAATGTCATCCCCCTCCTTATAAGGGGGAACTATCTTGTGCAGATTCCTGGAATCATGCTCTTTTGCAGGATGACTATGGGGAATACTGCTGCTGCCACCTTGGGTTTCTAAACCCAACTTCTGTCTTTCCTTCTCTAGTTCAAAAGACTGTCTATCCAAATCCAGCTGTTGCTTTTTAAGCTTCAGTCTGGTTTGTTCCACCCTCAACTTATTGAGTTCCCTCTCTAACATTCTGTCATCAGGGTTGGTGGGAGGGACATTCCTAGATACAGAGGTATGATGGGAATGAACAGAAGGAGACCTGTCCCTTACAGAAGCCACCCTAACAGCTTGGCTAACAGAAACATCACTACCAGTATGGTGAGAATAAATGCTTTTGCTATGATGTGAGACAACACTATTTGTATGGTGAGGCTCTCCATCATTACCAACTATGCTAGACTGTCTAGTAATGGGCAGGCTAGGGAGTTTCTTTCCTGAATCTTTTCCTGAGGGAGTCCCTGGATCAGATTGGGAACCATTAGCTACTTTTTCTACAGATGGGGCACTTCTAGCCTTATCCCGTTCTCTAAGCATGTTAAGTAACAGTTCCAAGGAAGGATTCTTCCCTACAGTCAAACCTCTCTCTATGCAGAGACTCCTTGCTCCTTTCCAGCTAAGGTGATCATATGCAAGTTTGGACAGATCAACATTTTGGCCTGTGCCAGACATTTTTAGAGAGAGTTAAAGTGATAGAAAAAGAGAAAAAAGTTTTCTGAACTTTTTGGAAAGACAGAAAAAAAACTTTAAAAACTTTTAAGAACTTTTTGAAAGTTTAGAAGTACTTTTCAGCACTTTAGAAAAGAGTGAAAAGAGGAAATGCAATTTTTTTTAGCTATGTGTACACACACTGAACTTGTTTTGTATATTTTTCTCTTATGAAAAGTACAATGACAAGAGTGGTAAGTAGTCTCAAAGCACTTATCCCACCACTGCACAACCAATGTAGGAGGCTGGACTGGCTTGTAGTGAGTACCAAGGGGTACTTGCACCTTGCACCAGGCCCAGTTATCCCTTATTAGTGTATAGGGTGTCTAGCAGCTTAGGCTGATAGATAATGGTAGCTTAGCAGAGCAGCTTAGGCTGAACTAGGAGACGTGTGAAGCTACTACAGTACCACTTAGTGTCATATGCACAATATCATAAGAAAACACAATACGCAGTTATACTAAAAATAAAGGTACTTTATTTTTATGACAATATGCCAAAGTATCTTAGAGTGTACCCTCAGTGAGAGGATAGGAAATATACACAAGATATATATACACAATAGCAAAAATATGCAGTATAGTCTTAGAAAACAGTGCAAACAATGTATAGTTACAATAGGATGCAATGGGGAAACATAGGGATAGGGGCAACACAAACCATATACTCCAAAAGTGGAATGCGAACCACAAATGGACCCCAAACCTATGTGACCTTGTAGAGGGTCGCTGGGACTATTAGAAAATAGTGAGAGTTAGAAAAATAACCCTCCCAAGACCCTGAAAAGTGAGTGCAAAGTGCACTGAAGTTCCCCTAAGGACAAAGAAGTTGTGTTAGAGGAATAATGCAGGAAAGACACAAACCAACAATGCAACAACGCTGGATTTCCAATCTGGAGTACCTGTGGAACAAGGGGACCAAGTCCAAAAGTCACAAGCAAGTCGGAGATGGGCAGATGCCCAGGAAATGCCAGCTGCGGGTGCAAAGAAGCTTCTACTGGACAGAAGAAGCAGAGGTTTCTGCAGGAACAAAAAGGGCTAGAGACTTCCCCTTTGGTGGACGGATCCCACTCGCCGTGGAGAGTCGTGCAGAAGTGTTTTCCCGCTGGAAGAACGCCAACAAGCCTTGCTAGCTGCAAATCGTGCGGTTAGCATTTTTGGACGCTGCTGTGGCCCTGGAGGAACCAGAAGGTCGCAAATTGGACCAGGAGAGAGAGGGGACGTCCAGCAAGACAAGGAGCCCTCTCAGCAGCAGTTAGCACCCGGAGAAGTGCCAGAAACAGGCACTACGAGGATGCGTGAAACGGTGCTCACCCAAAGTCGCACAAAGGAGTCCCACGTCGCCGGAGACCAACTTAGAAAGTCGTGCAATGCAGGTTAGAGTGCCGTGGACCCAGGCTTGGCTGTGCACAAAGGATTTCCGCCGGAAGTGCACAGGGGCCGGAGTAGCTGCAAAAGTCGCGGTTCCCAGCAATGCAGCCCAGCGAGGTGAGGCAAGGACTTACCTCCACCAAACTTGGACTGAAGAGTCACTGGACTGTGGGGGTCACTTGGACAGAGTCGCTGGATTCGAGGGACCTCGCTCGTTGTGCTGAGAGGAGACCCAAGGGACCGGTAATGCAGCTTTTTGGTGCCTGCGGTTGCAGGGGGAAGATTCCGTCGACCCACGGGAGATTTCTTCGGAGCTTCTGGTGCAGAGAGGAGGCAGACTACCCCCACAGCATGCACAAACAGGAAAACAGTCGAGAAGGCGGCAGGATCAGCGTTACAGAGTTGCAGTAGTCGTCTTAGCTACTTTGTTTTGATTTTTGCAGGCTTCCAGCGCGGTCAGCAGTCGATTCCTTATCAGAAGGTGAAGAGAGAGATGCAGAGGAACTCGGCTGAGCTCTTGCATTCGTTATCTAAAGTTTCCCCAGAGACAGAGACCCTAAATAGCCAGAAAAGAGGGTTTGGCTACTTAGGAGAGAGGATAGGCTAGCAACACCTGAAGGAGCCTATCACAAGGAGTCTCTGACGTCACCTGGTGGCACTGGCCACTCAGAGCAGTCCAGTGTGCCAGCAGCACCTCTGTTTCCAAGATGGCAGAGGTCTGGAGCACACTGGAGGAGCTCTGGACACCTCCCAGGGGAGGTGCAGGTCAGGGGAGTGGTCACTCCCCTTTCCTTTGTCCAGTTTCGCGCCAGAGCAGGGCTAAGGGGTCCCTGAACCGGTGTAGACTGGCTTATGCAGAATTGGGCACATATGTGCCCAAGAAAGCATTTCCAGAGGCTGGGGGAGGCTACTCCTCCCCTGCCTTCACACCATTTTCCAAAGGGAGAGGGTGTAACACCCTCTCTCAGAGGAAGTCCTTTGTTCTGCCATCCTGGGACAAGCCTGGCTTGACCCCGGGGGGGCAGAAACCTGTCTGAGGGGTTGGCAGCAGCAGCAGCAGCAGCTGCAGTGAAACCCCAGGAAAGGCAGTTTGGCAGTACCAGGGTCTGTGCTACAGACCACTGGGATCATGGAATTGTGCCAACAATGCCAGGATGGCATAGAGGGGGCAATTCCATGATCTTAGACATGTTACATGGCCATATTCGGAGTTACCATTGTGAAGCTACATATAGGTAGTGACCTATATGTAGTGCACGCGTGTAATGGTGTCCCCGCACTCACAAAGTTCAGGGAATTGGCTCTGAACAATGTGGGGGCACCTTGGCTAGTGCCAGGGTGCCCTCACACTAAGTAACTTTGCACCTAACCTTTACCAGGTAAAGGTTAGACATATAGGTGACTTATAAGTTACTTAAGTGCAGTGTAAAATGGCTGTGAAATAACGTGGACGTTATTTCACTCAGGCTGCAGTGGCAGGCCTGTGTAAGAATTGTCAGAGCTCCCTATGGGTGGCAAAAGAAATGCTGCAGCCCATAGGGATCTCCTGGAACCCCAATACCCTGGGTACCTCAGTACCATATACTAGGGAATTATAAGGGTGTTCCAGTAAGCCAATGTAAATTGGTAAAATTAGTCACTAGCCTGTTAGTGACAATTTGGAAAGAAATGAGAGAGCATAACCACTGAGGTTCTGGTTAGCAGAGCCTCAGTGAGACAGTTAGGCACCACACAGGGAACACATACATGTAGGCCACAACCTTATGAGCACTGGGGTCCTGACTAGCAGGGTCCCAGTGACACATAACAAACATACTGAAAACATAGGGTTTTCACTATGAGCACTGGGCCCTGGCTGGCAGGATCCCAGTGAGACAGTGAAAACACCCTGACATACACTCACAAACAGGCCTAAAGTGGGGGTAACAAGGCTAGAAAGAGGCTACTTTCTCACACAACCCCCCCCCAAACGAAGGACAATAAGGCTAACCTTGGCCAGTTGAGACTTTATTGTCTAAGTGGTGATAAGTAGAGGGTAGCTCTGCAATAGACTGGTTACTCCCTTTATCATCCACTATATGGTTACTTCCCTGTGGGGGTGTAAACCACCCTGTTTGAAGTTTTTTAGCTAAGCAACAATGTGAAGATGTATTTTCAGAGTTTCTATCAGTAAGTTTTAGTTTAGAGCAGTGGGAATTGTCCACTGAACCTATTTGTAATGATGGAAATGCCAGACAGGGATGCTGTCTCAGAAAAGCCATAGCTGGGCAAAAACCTTGTCCATATGGCTGGAAGAGAGAACAGGGATGCTGTTTCTCTTGAGTTGGAGCAGGGCAGGGATGCTGTCCTATGAGCTCCACACTAGGGCAGGGATGCTGTCCTAAGTGTTGTGAGGCAGTGCAGGGTTTCTGCACTAAAGTTTCTCTGGGAGGGTTGGAGGGATGCTCCATGTTAACTAAAATTGTGCTCTTTTTCTCACCAATGTTAGTTATCCCACAGAGAGGTACTTCCACCTCAGGGAGTACAGTTTTGCCAACTGATGATTCCCTTGGAACAGGTGCCACCCCAGGAGAGGTTTCTCCCACCACAGGAATGGTATCCTGAATGGTAGGGTGGTTAGGGGATACTGTGATACCCTTTTTACCTGTTGATGGAGAGGGATCCTGAGTTTTCAGGCCTTCTCTCCTTTGCTTTTTCATTTCAGTAGAAATGAGAGGGAACAATTCCTCAGGGATGCCCAGCATGGCTGCATGGGCATAAAACTCTACATCAGCCCAACCTGAGGCCTCTAGGTCATTACCTAAGAGACAATCTACAGGTAAGCTAGGTGATACCACCACCTGCTTAGGGCCAGTAACTCCACCCAAACTAAACTGAATTATAGCTAAGGGAAGAAACTTAGTGGAGTTATGGACATCAATAATCTTATACTGTTGTCCAATGATGTGTTGATCAGGATGCACTAGGTTTTCAGTCACCAAAGTGATACTGGCACCTGTGTCCCTGTAGGCCAAGGCCTCAACACCATTTATTGAAACTGTCTGCCTGTACTTATCCATTGTAAGGGGACAAGCAGCCAGTGTGGCAAGGCCAATGCCACTAGGTGTGACAGAAACTGTCTTGGGACTGACTACCCCAGTTTCTACTATGGACCCATAAGTGAACCCAACTACACCCTTCACTTGACTGTTGCCAGCAGTCCCACCACTAGTACCACTACTGCTAGGGGCACTAGAGCTTGATGTATTAGTGGTGGTAGGCTCAGGGGGTTTACCTGGACAGGACTTATCCCCTGGCCTATGGCCTCTGTTTTTACACACAAAGCACCAAGGCTTTTTAAATTGTGTAGGTTGAGAAGAAGAGGAAGAATTTGTTTTATCCCCACCCCCTGAAGAGTGTTTAAGATTTGAAGTGGGATCTTTGGTTTTACCCTTATCCCCATGCTTATCTTGAGACTTTTCACCATCTTTCTTCTTAGTGTTCTCTTTGTCACCCCTGTATGAACTTTTCTGTTCACCCTTGTTCTGACCCATTTGTCTGCCTTCTTTCCCAATTCTTGGGGAGAGGTCAGATCAGAGTCCACCAAGTACTGGTGCAACAAATCAGACACACAATTATTAAGTATATGCTCTCTCAGGATTGTGTTATACAGGCTTTCATAATCAGTAACTTTACTGCCATGTAACCACCCCTCCAAGGCCTTCACTGAATGGTCAATGAAATCAACCCAGTCTTGTGAAGACTCCTTTTTGGTCTCTCTGAACTTTATCCTCTATTGTTCAGTGGTTAAGCCATAACCATCCAGGAGTGCATTCTTAAGAACTTGGAAATTATTAGCATCATTTTCTTTCACAGTAAGGAGCCTATCCCTACCTTTTCCACTAAATGATAGCCATAGGATAGCAGCCCACTGCCTTTGAGGGACATCCTGTACAACACAGGCCCTCTCAAGTGCAGCAAACCACTTGTTAATGTCATCCCCCTCCTTATAAGGGGGAACTATCTTGTGCAGATTCCTGGAATCATGCTCTTTTGCAGGATGACTATGGGGAATACTGCTGCTGCCACCTTGGGTTTCTAAACCCAACTTCTGTCTTTCCTTCTCTAGTTCAAAAGACTGTCTATCCAAATCCAGCTGTTGCTTTTTAAGCTTCAGTCTGGTTTGTTCCACCCTCAACTTATTGAGTTCCCTCTCTAACATTCTGTCATCAGGGTTGGTGGGAGGGACATTCCTAGATACAGAGGTATGATGGGAATGAACAGAAGGAGACCTGTCCCTTACAGAAGCCACCCTAACAGCTTGGCTAACAGAAACATCACTACCAGTATGGTGAGAATAAATGCTTTTGCTATGATGTGAGACAACACTATTTGTATGGTGAGGCTCTCCATCATTACCAACTATGCTAGACTGTATAGTAATGGGCAGGCTAGGGAGTTTCTTTCCTGAATCTTTTCCTGAGGGAGTCCCTGGATCAGATTGGGAACCATTAGCTACTTTTTCTACAGATGGGGCACTTCTAGCCTTATCCTGTTCTCTAAGCATGTTAAGTAACAGTTCCAAGGAAGGATTCTTCCCTACACTCAAACCTCTCTCTATGCAGAGACTCCTTGCTCCTTTCCAGCTAAGGTGATCATATGCAAGTTTGGACAGATCAACATTTTGGCCTGTGCCAGACATTTTTAGAGAGAGTTAAAGTGATAGAAAAAGAGAAAAAAGTTTTCTGAACTTTTTGGAAAGACAGAAAAAAAACTTTTAAAACTTTTAAGAACTTTTTGAAAGTTTAGAAGTACTTTTCAGCACTTTAGAAAAGAGTGAAAAGAGGAAATGCAAAACTTTTTAGCTATGTGTACACACACTGAACTTGTTTTGTATATTTTTCTCTTATGAAAAGTACAATGACAAGAGTGGTAAGTAGTCTCAAAGCACTTATCCCACCACTGCACAACCAATGTAGGAGGCTGGACTGGCTTGTAGTGAGTACCAAGGGGTACTTGCACCTTGCACCAGGCCCAGTTATCCCTTATTAGTGTATAGGGTGTCTAGCAGCTTAGGCTGATAGATAATGGTAGCTTAGCAGAGCAGCTTAGGCTGAACTAGGAGACGTGTGAAGCTACTACAGTACCACTTAGTGTCATATGCACAATATCATAAGAAAACACAATACGCAGTTATACTAAAAATAAAGGTACTTTATTTTTATGACAATATGCCAAAGTATCTTAGAGTGTACCCTCAGTGAGAGGATAGGAAATATACACAAGATATATATACACAATAGCAAAAATATGCAGTATAGTCTTAGAAAACAGTGCAAACAATGTATAGTTACAATAGGATGCAATGGGGAAACATAGGGATAGGGGCAACACAAACCATATACTCCAAAAGTGGAATGCGAACCACAAATGGACCCCAAACCTATGTGACCTTGTAGAGGGTCGCTGGGACTATTAGAAAATAGTGAGAGTTAGAAAAATAACCCTCCCAAGACCCTGAAAAGTGAGTGCAAAGTGCACTGAAGTTCCCCTAAGGACAAAGAAGTTGTGTTAGAGGAATAATGCAGGAAAGACACAAACCAACAATGCAACAACGCTGGATTTCCAATCTGGAGTACCTGTGGAACAAGGGGACCAAGTCCAAAAGTCACAAGCAAGTCGGAGATGGGCAGATGCCCAGGAAATGCCAGCTGCGGGTGCAAAGAAGCTTCTACTGGACAAAAGAAGCAGAGGTTTCTGCAGGAACGAAAAGGGCTAGAGACTTCCCCTTTGGTGGACGGATCCCTCTCGCCGTGGAGAGTCGTGCAGAAGTGTTTTCCCGCCGGAAGAACGCCAACAAGCCTTGCTAGCTGCAAATCGTGCGGTTAGCGTTTTTGGACGCTGCTGTGGCCCTGGAGGAACCAGAAGGTCGCAAATTGGACCAGGAGAGAGAGGGGACGTCCAGCAAGACAAGGAGCCCTCTCAGCAGCAGTTAGCACCCGGAGAAGTGCCAGAAACAGGCACTACGAGGATGCGTGAAACGGTGCTCACCCAAAGTCGCACAAAGGAGTCCCACGTCGCCGGAGACCAACTTAGAAAGTCGTGCAATGCAGGTTAGAGTGCCGTGGACCCAGGCTTGGCTGTGCACAAAGGATTTCCGCCGGAAGTGCACAGGGGCCGGAGTAGCTGCAAAAGTCGCGGTTCCCAGCAATGCAGCCCAGCGAGGTGAGGCAAGGACTTACCTCCACCAAACTTGGACTGAAGAGTCACTGGACTGTGGGGGTCACTTGGACAGAGTTGCTGGATTCGAGGGACCTCGCTCGTTGTGCTGAGAGGAGACCCAAGGGACCGGTAATGCAGCTTTTTGGTGCCTGCGGTTGCAGGGGGAAGATTCCGTCGACCCACGGGAGATTTCTTCGGAGCTTCTGGTGCAGAGAGGAGGCAGACTACCCCCACAGCATGCACAAACAGGAAAACAGTCGAGAAGGCGGCAGGATCAGCGTTACAGAGTTGCAGTAGTCGTCTTAGCTACTTTGTTTTGATTTTTGCAGGCTTCCAGCGCGGTCAGCAGTCGATTCCTTATCAGAAGGTGAAGAGAGAGATGCAGAGGAACTCGGCTGAGCTCTTGCATTCGTTATCTAAAGTTTCCCCAGAGACAGAGACCCTAAATAGCCAGAAAAGAGGGTTTGGCTACTTAGGAGAGAGGATAGGCTAGCAACACCTGAAGGAGCCTATCACAAGGAGTCTCTGACGTCACCTGGTGGCACTGGCCACTCAGAGCAGTCCAGTGTGCCAGCAGCACCTCTGTTTCCAAGATGGCAGAGGTCTGGAGCACACTGGAGGAGCTCTGGACACCTCCCAGGGGAGGTGCAGGTCAGGGGAGTGGTCACTCCCCTTTCCTTTGTCCAGTTTCGCGCCAGAGCAGGGCTAAGGGGTCCCTGAACCGGTGTAGACTGGCTTATGCAGAATTGGGCACATCTGTGCCCAAGAAAGCATTTCCAGAGGCTGGGGGAGGCTACTCCTCCCCTGCCTTCACACCATTTTCCAAAGGGAGAGGGTGTAACACCCTCTCTCAGAGGAAGTCCTTTGTTCTGCCATCCTGGGACAAGCCTGGCTTGACCCCGGGGGGGCAGAAACCTGTCTGAGGGGTTGGCAGCAGCAGCAGCTGCAGTGAAACCCCAGGAAAGGCAGTTTGGCAGTACCAGGGTCTGTGCTACAGACCACTGGGATCATGGAATTGTGCCAACAATGCCAGGATGGCATAGAGGGGGCAATTCCATGATCTTAGACATGTTACATGGCCATATTCGGAGTTACCATTGTGAAGCTACATATAGGTAGTGACCTATATGTAGTGCACGCGTGTAATGGTGTCCCCGCACTCACAAAGTTCAGGGAATTGGCTCTGAACAATGTGGGGGCACCTTGGCTAGTGCCAGGGTGCCCTCACACTAAGTAACTTTGCACCTAACCTTTACCAGGTAAAGGTTAGACATATAGGTGACTTATAAGTTACTTAAGTGCAGTGTAAAATGGCTGTGAAATAACGTGGACGTTATTTCACTCAGGCTGCAGTGGCAGGCCTGTGTAAGAATTGTCAGAGCTCCCTATGGGTGGCAAAAGAAATGCTGCAGCCCATAGGGATCTCCTGGAACCCCAATACCCTGGGTACCTCAGTACCATATACTAGGGAATTATAAGGGTGTTCCAGTAAGCCAATGTAAATTGGTAAAATTAGTCACTAGCCTGTTAGTGACAATTTGGAAAGAAATGAGAGAGCATAACCACTGAGGTTCTGGTTAGCAGAGCCTCAGTGAGACAGTTAGGCACCACACAGGGAACACATACATGTAGGCCACAACCTTATGAGCACTGGGGTCCTGACTAGCAGGGTCCCAGTGACACATAACAAACATACTGAAAACATAGGGTTTTCACTATGAGCACTGGGCCCTGGCTGGCAGGATCCCAGTGAGACAGTGAAAACACCCTGACATACACTCACAAACAGGCCTAAAGTGGGGGTAACAAGGCTAGAAAGAGGCTACTTTCTCACACAACCCCCCCCCAAACGAAGGACAATAAGGCTAACCTTGGCCAGTTGAGACTTTATTGTCTAAGTGGTGATAAGTAGAGGGTAGCTCTGCAATAGACTGGTTACTCCCTTTATCATCCACTATATGGTTACTTCCCTGTGGGGGTGTAAACCACCCTGTTTGAAGTTTTTTAGCTAAGCAACAATGTGAAGATGTATTTTCAGAGTTTCTATCAGTAAGTTTTAGTTTAGAGCAGTGGGAATTGTCCACTGAACCTATTTGTAATGATGGAAATGCCAGACAGGGATGCTGTCTCAGAAAAGCCATAGCTGGGCAAAAACCTTGTCCATATGGCTGGAAGAGAGAACAGGGATGCTGTTTCTCTTGAGTTGGAGCAGGGCAGGGATGCTGTCCTATGAGCTCCACACTAGGGCAGGGATGCTGTCCTAAGTGTTGTGAGGCAGTGCAGGGTTTCTGCACTAAAGTTTCTCTGGGAGGGTTGGAGGGATGCTCCATGTTAACTAAAATTGTGCTCTTTTTCTCACCAATGTTAGTTATCCCACAGAGAGGTACTTCCACCTCAGGGAGTACAGTTTTGCCAACTGATGATTCCCTTGGAACAGGTGCCACCCCAGGAGAGGTTTCTCCCACCACAGGAATGGTATCCTGAATGGTAGGGTGGTTAGGGGATACTGTGATACCCTTTTTACCTGTTGATGGAGAGGGATCCTGAGTTTTCAGGCCTTCTCTCCTTTGCTTTTTCATTTCAGTAGAAATGAGAGGGAACAATTCCTCAGGGATGCCCAGCATGGCTGCATGGGCATAAAACTCTACATCAGCCCAACCTGAGGCCTCTAGGTCATTACCTAAGAGACAATCTACAGGTAAGCTAGGTGATACCACCACCTGCTTAGGGCCAGTAACTCCACCCAAACTAAACTGAATTATAGCTAAGGGAAGAAACTTAGTGGAGTTATGGACATCAATAATCTTATACTGTTGTCCAATGATGTGTTGATCAGGATGCACTAGGTTTTCAGTCACCAAAGTGATACTGGCACCTGTGTCCCTGTAGGCCAAGGCCTCAACACCATTTATTGAAACTGTCTGCCTGTACTTATCCATTGTAAGGGGACAAGCAGCCAGTGTGGCAAGGCCAATGCCACTAGGTGTGACAGAAACTGTCTTGGGACTGACTACCCCAGTTTCTACTATGGACCCATAAGTGAACCCAACTACACCCTTCACTTGACTGTTGCCAGCAGTCCCACCACTAGTACCACTACTGCTAGGGGCACTAGAGCTTGATGTATTAGTGGTGGTAGGCTCAGGGGGTTTACCTGGACAGGACTTATCCCCTGGCCTATGGCCTCTGTTTTTACACACAAAGCACCAAGGCTTTTTAAATTGTGTAGGTTGAGAAGAAGAGGAAGAATTTGTTTTATCCCCACCCCCTGAAGAGTGTTTAAGATTTGAAGTGGGATCTTTGGTTTTACCCTTATCCCCATGCTTATCTTGAGACTTTTCACCATCTTTCTTCTTAGTGTTCTCTTTGTCACCCCTGTATGAACTTTTCTGTTCACCCTTGTTCTGACCCATTTGTCTGCCTTCTTTCCCAATTCTTGGGGAGAGGTCAGATCAGAGTCCACCAAGTACTGGTGCAACAAATCAGACACACAATTATTAAGTATATGCTCTCTCAGGATTGTGTTATACAGGCTTTCATAATCAGTAACTTTACTGCCATGTAACCACCCCTCCAAGGCCTTCACTGAATGGTCAATGAAATCAACCCAGTCTTGTGAAGACTCCTTTTTGGTCTCTCTGAACTTTATCCTCTATTGTTCAGTGGTTAAGCCATAACCATCCAGGAGTGCATTCTTAAGAACTTGGAAATTATTAGCATCATTTTCTTTCACAGTAAGGAGCCTATCCCTACCTTTTCCACTAAATGATAGCCATAGGATAGCAGCCCACTGCCTTTGAGGGACATCCTGTACAACACAGGCCCTCTCAAGTGCAGCAAACCACTTGTTAATGTCATCCCCCTCCTTATAAGGGGGAACTATCTTGTGCAGATTCCTGGAATCATGCTCTTTTGCAGGATGACTATGGGGAATACTGCTGCTGCCACCTTGGGTTTCTAAACCCAACTTCTGTCTTTCCTTCTCTAGTTCAAAAGACTGTCTATCCAAATCCAGCTGTTGCTTTTTAAGCTTCAGTCTGGTTTGTTCCACCCTCAACTTATTGAGTTCCCTCTCTAACATTCTGTCATCAGGGTTGGTGGGAGGGACATTCCTAGATACAGAGGTATGATGGGAATGAACAGAAGGAGACCTGTCCCTTACAGAAGCCACCCTAACAGCTTGGCTAACAGAAACATCACTACCAGTATGGTGAGAATAAATGCTTTTGCTATGATGTGAGACAACACTATTTGTATGGTGAGGCTCTCCATCATTACCAACTATGCTAGACTGTATAGTAATGGGCAGGCTAGGGAGTTTCTTTCCTGAATCTTTTCCTGAGGGAGTCCCTGGATCAGATTGGGAACCATTAGCTACTTTTTCTACAGATGGGGCACTTCTAGCCTTATCCTGTTCTCTAAGCATGTTAAGTAACAGTTCCAAGGAAGGATTCTTCCCTACACTCAAACCTCTCTCTATGCAGAGACTCCTTGCTCCTTTCCAGCTAAGGTGATCATATGCAAGTTTGGACAGATCAACATTTTGGCCTGTGCCAGACATTTTTAGAGAGAGTTAAAGTGATAGAAAAAGAGAAAAAAGTTTTCTGAACTTTTTGGAAAGACAGAAAAAAAACTTTTAAAACTTTTAAGAACTTTTTGAAAGTTTAGAAGTACTTTTCAGCACTTTAGAAAAGAGTGAAAAGAGGAAATGCAAAACTTTTTAGCTATGTGTACACACACTGAACTTGTTTTGTATATTTTTCTCTTATGAAAAGTACAATGACAAGAGTGGTAAGTAGTCTCAAAGCACTTATCCCACCACTGCACAACCAATGTAGGAGGCTGGACTGGCTTGTAGTGAGTACCAAGGGGTACTTGCACCTTGCACCAGGCCCAGTTATCCCTTATTAGTGTATAGGGTGTCTAGCAGCTTAGGCTGATAGATAATGGTAGCTTAGCAGAGCAGCTTAGGCTGAACTAGGAGACGTGTGAAGCTACTACAGTACCACTTAGTGTCATATGCACAATATCATAAGAAAACACAATACGCAGTTATACTAAAAATAAAGGTACTTTATTTTTATGACAATATGCCAAAGTATCTTAGAGTGTACCCTCAGTGAGAGGATAGGAAATATACACAAGATATATATACACAATAGCAAAAATATGCAGTATAGTCTTAGAAAACAGTGCAAACAATGTATAGTTACAATAGGATGCAATGGGGAAACATAGGGATAGGGGCAACACAAACCATATACTCCAAAAGTGGAATGCGAACCACAAATGGACCCCAAACCTATGTGACCTTGTAGAGGGTCGCTGGGACTATTAGAAAATAGTGAGAGTTAGAAAAATAACCCGCCCAAGACCCTGAAAAGTGAGTGCAAAGTGCACTGAAGTTCCCCTAAGGACAAAGAAGTTGTGTTAGAGGAATAATGCAGGAAAGACACAAACCAACAATGCAACAACGCTGGATTTCCAATCTGGAGTACCTGTGGAACAAGGGGACCAAGTCCAAAAGTCACAAGCAAGTCGGAGATGGGCAGATGCCCAGGAAATGCCAGCTGCGGGTGCAAAGAAGCTTCTACTGGACAAAAGAAGCAGAGGTTTCTGCAGGAACGAAAAGGGCTAGAGACTTCCCCTTTGGTGGACGGATCCCTCTCGCCGTGGAGAGTCGTGCAGAAGTGTTTTCCCGCCGGAAGAACGCCAACAAGCCTTGCTAGCTGCAAATCGTGCGGTTAGCGTTTTTGGACGCTGCTGTGGCCCTGGAGGAACCAGAAGGTCGCAAATTGGACCAGGAGAGAGAGGGGACGTCCAGCAAGACAAGGAGCCCTCTCAGCAGCAGTTAGCACCCGGAGAAGTGCCAGAAACAGGCACTACGAGGATGCGTGAAACGGTGCTCACCCAAAGTCGCACAAAGGAGTCCCACGTCGCCGGAGACCAACTTAGAAAGTCGTGCAATGCAGGTTAGAGTGCCGTGGACCCAGGCTTGGCTGTGCACAAAGGATTTCCGCCGGAAGTGCACAGGGGCCGGAGTAGCTGCAAAAGTCGCGGTTCCCAGCAATGCAGCCCAGCGAGGTGAGGCAAGGACTTACCTCCACCAAACTTGGACTGAAGAGTCACTGGACTGTGGGGGTCACTTGGACAGAGTCGCTGGATTCGAGGGACCTCGCTCGTTGTGCTGAGAGGAGACCCAAGGGACCGGTAATGCAGCTTTTTGGTGCCTGCGGTTGCAGGGGGAAGATTCCGTCGACCCACGGGAGATTTCTTCGGAGCTTCTGGTGCAGAGAGGAGGCAGACTACCCCCACAGCATGCACAAACAGGAAAACAGTCGAGAAGGCGGCAGGATCAGCGTTACAGAGTTGCAGTAGTCGTCTTAGCTACTTTGTTTTGATTTTTGCAGGCTTCCAGCGCGGTCAGCAGTCGATTCCTTATCAGAAGGTGAAGAGAGAGATGCAGAGGAACTCAGCTGAGCTCTTGCATTCGTTATCTAAAGTTTCCCCAGAGACAGAGACCCTAAATAGCCAGAAAAGAGGGTTTGGCTACTTAGGAGAGAGGATAGGCTAGCAACACCTGAAGGAGCCTATCACAAGGAGTCTCTGACGTCACCTGGTGGCACTGGCCACTCAGAGCAGTCCAGTGTGCCAGCAGCACCTCTGTTTCCAAGATGGCAGAGGTCTGGAGCACACTGGAGGAGCTCTGGACACCTCCCAGGGGAGGTGCAGGTCAGGGGAGTGGTCACTCCCCTTTCCTTTGTCCAGTTTCGCGCCAGAGCAGGGCTAAGGGGTCCCTGAACCGGTGTAGACTGGCTTATGCAGAATTGGGCACATCTGTGCCCAAGAAAGCATTTCCAGAGGCTGGGGGAGGCTACTCCTCCCCTGCCTTCACACCATTTTCCAAAGGGAGAGGGTGTAACACCCTCTCTCAGAGGAAGTCCTTTGTTCTGCCATCCTGGGACAAGCCTGGCTTGACCCCGGGGGGGCAGAAACCTGTCTGAGGGGTTGGCAGCAGCAGCAGCTGCAGTGAAACCCCAGGAAAGGCAGTTTGGCAGTACCAGGGTCTGTGCTACAGACCACTGGGATCATGGAATTGTGCCAACAATGCCAGGATGGCATAGAGGGGGCAATTCCATGATCTTAGACATGTTACATGGCCATATTCGGAGTTACCATTGTGAAGCTACATATAGGTAGTGACCTATATGTAGTGCACGCGTGTAATGGTGTCCCCGCACTCACAAAGTTCAGGGAATTGGCTCTGAACAATGTGGGGGCACCTTGGCTAGTGCCAGGGTGCCCTCACACTAAGTAACTTTGCACCTAACCTTTACCAGGTAAAGGTTAGACATATAGGTGACTTATAAGTTACTTAAGTGCAGTGTAAAATGGCTGTGAAATAACGTGGACGTTATTTCACTCAGGCTGCAGTGGCAGGCCTGTGTAAGAATTGTCAGAGCTCCCTATGGGTGGCAAAAGAAATGCTGCAGCCCATAGGGATCTCCTGGAACCCCAATACCCTGGGTACCTCAGTACCATATACTAGGGAATTATAAGGGTGTTCCAGTAAGCCAATGTAAATTGGTAAAATTAGTCACTAGCCTGTTAGTGACAATTTGGAAAGAAATGAGAGAGCATAACCACTGAGGTTCTGGTTAGCAGAGCCTCAGTGAGACAGTTAGGCACCACACAGGGAACACATACATATAGGCCACAACCTTATGAGCACTGGGGTCCTGACTAGCAGGGTCCCAGTGACACATAACAAACATACTGAAAACATAGGGTTTTCACTATGAGCACTGGGCCCTGGCTGGCAGGATCCCAGTGAGACAGTGAAAACACCCTGACATACACTCACAAACAGGCCTAAAGTGGGGGTAACAAGGCTAGAAAGAGGCTACTTTCTCACAACCTATGGCTGGGGAAAGCTGGTGGGGCAATTATCCTTTTATCCAAACACCAGTGCATTTAACTGAGTGGAGGTGCAATTTGGTTATAATTTCTTAGGCTAAAACTGAGTCGAGTAGCTTGGTTCTGGACTTTTTTCATTTTGGCAACTGGCTTTTTTTTTTAAAACTGTAAATCTCTAACATATCAGTAGCTTTATTTCGCACCCTGCTGGATTTCCTTTCATTATAAATGTTGACTGGACAGAGTGTACTATAATAATTCCCTCTTATTTTGCTGCTTTGATTTACTGCTTGCTTGTTTAATGACTGGTTCAGTATAACTTTGGATGCATTTTTTCAGCTGGCATTAAATTATTGTACCTTTTTAGCCATTCTTCATATCCAAGTTAATTCATCGCTTTGAAGCTATTAAAAACGGGGTTTGAGAGTAATTGCTGTGTTTAGGTGCTCCAAGTCTTAGCTGTGGTCTAGCATTTGGTGCTTCTACCTGCCAGTGTATCAGTTAGCCCACCTGTGTAACACATCTTTGCCGTCTCCCCCTCTTATCTCTTGAAATCTGTGCTTTGTGTTCTTTGCTGCAGCGCTTGCAGTTCACTCACCTGATCCAAAATGTATTCCTTTGCATTGATCCCCATGCCTTTTGAAAACCAAGGCCCTGATTTATACTTTTTTTGCACCGCATTACCATAATTTTTTTACGCAAAAGCGGCGCAAACTTTCAAAATACAATATTTTGTACGTTTGTGCCGCTTTTGCGTCAAAAAATGAGGGTAATGAGGCACAATAAAAGTATAACTCAGGGCCCAAATGCCTTATCTTTAGGTCTCACTGACAAAAAGGCAGGTTTGGGAAGTCACTTGCAGACCTGCTGCATAGTTATGGGACAATCAGTCTTGGAATTTTAATCATGCTTTAATCTGAAAACAGTTAGTGAACATCGCCATAATTATAGTAGTTTTGGGGAGACATAGGCCTAGCTTTTCAACCCAGTTTGATTAATGCTACGTATTTCCACCTAATTGAGGTTTAAAATATATGTATATATTTAATATGGATTATTAATTATATGTTTAGCCATTTTACTGGTAGCCATACGAGGTAAGTAATTTCTTGCAAAGTTGCTTTGATGACGCCAGGAAATTACTAGTCAATTGATTTAACTTCCTATGATGTTTGAGGTTACGCAAATTATAGAGGTCTTGCGTGTTCCTATTCTGCCCGGGCCCCACAAATCCTAGATACAGCCCTGCCTGTTGCTTTTTTCCTCAGTAAAGAGCCAGCACATGTTTTGTGGGCAGACGAAGATTTCGGGTTAATTTTTTGCCCCTTTCAGTCAATAAAAGGGCCAGATTTATGAATTTCAGTTCCTGGTTTTCGCCCTTTTTCTTAGGAACCAAGCAGGTCGTTGTTTATAAAAATAAAAGTGGAATGGTTCTAAGTTGTTCATAGGAGTCTGTTGCCAGTGCAGCCAAACACCAGGGTTGCTGAACACCAAGGCTGCCGAGACTTAGGGGCATATTTATACTTTTTGATGCAAAAGTGCACTAATGCAGTTTTGCATCAAAAAGTTTAGCACCGGCTTGCGCCATTCCTGAGCACCAGCTGGACGCCATATTTATGGAATGGCACAAGCCGGTGCAAAGGGTTGGCTAGCGTAAAAGAAAAATGACGTTAGCCGGTTGTGGGTGGCGGTATGGGAGAAGGGAGTTTTGCACCAAAAAAAGACGTTAGACTGGTTAGAGGCAAAAAAAATACCTCTAACCAGCCTAGCGTCATTTTCTGATGCAAAACCATCCATACCACATGATTTCTGGCGTAGAAAAGACAGGAGTCATGCCCACCACCCCAATGGCCATGCAGGGGCCCCAAGTTGTGCCACCCATGGCACTTTAATTTAAAAAAGAAAAATACTTACCTATACTTACCCTACTTACCTGGGATGGGGTCCTCCATCCTCTGGCGTCCCTCTGGTGTGGGTGGGGTTGTTCCTGGGGCTTGAGGAGGGCACCATTTTTTAAATGAGAACGCCTACCTTGCATCTCATTGACACAAGGTAGGTGCATGCATCTAAAATTGTGCAAACTTAGACTGGTCTAACATCACAATATAAATATGAAGTTAGTTTTGCGCCTAATTTGCATTAAAAAAATGATGAAAATTTGGCCCAAATGGAGTATAACTATACCCCCTCATTCCATCTCATGCTGCTTTCTTCCACAAGTCTATACTCTTAATCTCACACTCAAAGGATCTTTGTTATCCCATATTTCTCTCTTTGTCACTGTTTCCTTATCTTTTGCTTCTTCCTTCTTTCTCCCTTTTCAATCTTTCTCTCTCTCTCTCTTTTTTGGATGATGGGAAAAAACACCTGGTTTCCAAAAATGAGTGCCAGCTCCCAACACCTGCAACCATTGTCACACATTAAGCATTTTAATAACCCCAGTAACCAAACATTGCCCTTTCCAGGTCTACTCTATTCGTCATCTCTGAGATTTTGCCAAGCAATCAGTGCAGAAGGTTTGCACCACCATTCAGTCCCGTGTCTCTTTCTAGCACGTGCATCTAAGGGACCCCTCCAGCATTATCAGACTCATTTTATGACTTATAGTAGACTTTGCACACCTCGTAAAGAGAGAGTAAATTGCATCACCATTATTGTGACGTTTACAGACTCCAGCTTTCGGTAAATACAAATCCTTCTCCAGAGTTCATCAGCAACATCTAATAAAAAATTATGAAAGGACTACCAGCAAGTCAGCAGCCATGTGTCCCTGTCCTTAGCTAGAATAAAGCTGGGCTGGTCTTTGGCCACCAAGACTGTCACTCCTTCCTGAACTCTATTGGTTAAGATTTCATGTCTAGGTTGAGAATTGGTAATGGGCGTTAAAGCTCAATTTTTTTAAAATAGTTTTTGGGCTCAGAAAACATTACTGTTACTGTCTCTTTTTGCAGTGTAAGAAGAAAGCGGTCAACTGCACATCTTTATCGCTCTGTATCACCAATACATACAATACATACGGGCAATTGGCCCGTCAGTGATGGGAATTTTTTTTCACAACACTGAAACGTATTTTTACATGTAATTTATTGATAGCTCCTTAACATGAGTCTTGACTTGGTATTATTGCTAATTAACATAAATCAAATGGCGACAATGCAGTTTTGCTCCCAACTAAAATATACTCAAGCTAAAAAAATGTTTGGCAAAAAACGGGAAGTTCATAAAATGCAACCTGTAAAGTTATGATTCAATATTTATTAAGAATAATTAATATATAGACACAATGGCGATCAGCGACACTTGGAATACTGTAAAGAACCCAGAACACTGAGAAATGATTAAACTAGATGAAAGGACCTAAAATGAAGAAAAGGAATGACATTTATCAGAAAGCCTTGAGGATTTAGGGGTAGAGATGAGGCCTGTTGCCAGAACGTTCCAATCCACATTCAATTTAATTTTAAATAAAATTAAATCCATGGTGTCTTCTGTACTCTCTGCCTCCTCTCTTGGAGAGAGCAGATTGGGGGTAAACCCTCCAACCAATATTCCCCCCAGGTGGGGCAGAAAGATTGTTGGTCCTTCAGTGCCCTCATCCCGTCCAATTCCATTTTTTTTTTTTAAACAATCACTGATCTCCGTTACCTTTTTTGGTAATGGTAGTTTGGGGATGAAGCGTGTTGGGCCTTTAGGGGTGGGGGTACTCCTGGTGCAATGATGGGCTTTCCTCACCAAATTCTTATTATTTTTTTTTTTAACCCTGGTGTCTAGTGGTAAAATCTCCAATCTGCCCACTCAGGGTTGAGGCAAAGTGTGTTGAGCCTTTAGGAGGTGGGGGAGGGGTACGGGCCTTGCCAGGACAGGCCAAATATCAGGATGTTCTATTTTTTAAATAATAAAATAAACAAACCTGTTATTTACTGGACTTTCTGTTCCCCCCCCCCCCGCCCCCCCCCTTCGAGGGGCAAATTGGGGCAAAGAGCCCAACCACCGTCCGAGAGGGAGACAAAGACTGTACTGTGTCTCAGTGGGGGAGTGGGGGCATTTGGCTATGCCTGAGGCGCTACTCTGCCCCCCTTGAAGCCATCCCAGGTGACTTGTGGGTGGATCCCTACTTAAAGACTGCCATCCTGCAAGATTCCTGGAACAAAGATCCACTGGGGAGAGGTGATGTTGGAAAGGAAATATTCTCCCATTTTGAACGGTACTTCTCCCGTTATGCTCCTGCTGCCTCTATTTACACATACTTTGATGTCACCACATACGGTGCACTGTATGTCATAGTAAAAATGCTAAAAAGGAAATTCCTTTGGTGCGAGCACTAGATGGATTTCACATTAGTGAAAGGATGAGACATACATGTCCTCTCCACTGGCAAGATAATGCGGAGGTTGTGAGTGCCTCATCTTCCACACTAAAAAGGTTAATAATGATAACTAAAACAATGATATTATTAATAATAGTAGAACTACTAGCTAAACTGGTTTCCATGAGGAATACCTGGCTCTTTGTTGGTAGCTGATTCAAGAAGTAAGGCTTCCGTCAGAGTAATTCGTCTAGTAGAGATGTAACAAATAGCCAAAAAAGCAATTCATTTAAGAAAATATTGATGTCAATCGTTAAAATCAGGTTAGTTAAAACATAGGAATCTAATAAACAAAATGTCACACAAATGAGGGAAATGTGACCTAATGACCAAAAGTTATATCATAAGAAAAATGGAATGCTTATTGGTAAGAGTCTGCTCTGGAAAAAGGGTAAAAGAACTAGGGGCCAGAAGTTTGAAGCAGTTTTGCCGGTCACAAATGGCCCACTGGGCCGTTTGCGACAAGTAAAAGGCTTCTAGCCCTGTACCATCCGTTTTGTGAGTTGGTAACTTGCTACCGACTCGCAAAACATAGATTGTGAGTTGCTGGAAGGGGCGTGCCAAAGGCGTCGCTTCCTAATAGCGAGTCAAAAGGCTATGTAAGAATGTTTTGCGACCAGGAATGCGGTCGCAAAACATTCTCAGTTTGGTGGTAACCCATTTGCAAACGGAAAGGGGTACCCAGGGGACCCCTTTCCCTTTGCAGATGGGGCTGCAAACACGGACCACTGCCTGCTCTTCAAAAATGAAAAGAAAACGTTTCAGTTTTCTTTTTGTAATGCATCCTGTTTTCCTTTAAGGAAAACAGGATGCATTACAAAAAGAGACTGCTTTATTTAAAAGCAGTCACAGACTGCCTCCAGCAGGCCACCATCCCTGTGATTGTGGCCATTCCCAAACGGGTCACAAATTGCGACCTGCCTCATGAATATTAATGAGGGAGTTCTCTTGTGGCCCATTTGGGAATCACAAACAGTGTCAAACACACTGTACTACATCCCAGTTTGCATGTTCCTAATAGTGAATCGCAAAGATTCGCTATTAGGGAATCACAAACCACTTTTTACATACATCTGGCCCAACATCACACTAGGAATTTGTTGGATTTTGCCCTGAAAAACGGCCACAAGGAGGCAGTGGTGCGTTTGTTTTTGGCTCTGAAGGAAAAAGTGTCCCTAAGAGAACTTGTCTAGGAGAGAAAGTTTTCTCTGTGACAGCTCAAACAACCTGGATTCACATGACACCCTCTTACAGTATCGCATTGAGCGGCAGCAATTCTTTTTCAGCAAGTTTAATGCATTGGGATGTGATGCAAAGAATTGGCACACAATCCTTCTGGATCTGAAGCTATAGGGGACGTGCTTGAGTATTTCATGCCGCCAGTTCTGACTTTGTGAAGAAATGCCCACTTAACGACACGGGGAACTTTTTTTGAAACAAAGGTCAAATAAAGCCGTTTCCAACTCCTGGTTGTGCCATATTCAGTCCTGATGAAGACCCAGTATGATGTAGAGAAAGCTCAAGCTCCCTAAGAGGGTCGAAACATCATCAGCTTTAAACTCAGCCTGTACCAATCATTTCCAGGTTCTGGGCAAATTAAAAACGGGTTAACTTAGCCCACTAATGAGTGGTTTAGACAGTTGAATATGCCGGACAGGCTGTTTGAAAATGTAAACTGTTCTTGTACAAATGTTTGAGCACCATTTTCCTTGAAACATTGCATGAAAACTTTTCTTCACTTATCTTTGGAGCATCTTAAAGTATGACTTATGGAAATTAATATCCTTGTATCAAATAAATATACATAATCCTCAGTAATGTAGTTATCTGGACGGCCATGTTTCTTCTTTTTTATGTCAACTCCATCTTATTAATTGTATAACTATCCTACAAAGCTAATTGTTTGTCCGTACAATATATAATACTCAGGGGCATATTTATACTCTGTTTGCGCCGGAATTGCGTCGTTTTTTTTACGCAATTCCGACGCAAAACTAACTCCATATTTATACTTTGGCGTTAGACGCGTCTAGCGCCAAAGTCCATGGAGTTTGCGTCATTTTTTAGCGTGGACACCTACTTTGCGTTAATGATATGCAAGGTAGGCGTTTCCGTCTAAAAAATTGACTCCGAGGCATGTGTGCCGTATTTACACTCCCGGGCAAAATTCACGCCCGGGAGTGGGCGGGTCAAAAAAAATGACGTACGGCCGCTTTTGCGCCGTTTTTTAGCGCCTGCAAAAGGCAGGCGTTAAGGGACCTGTGGGCTCGGAAGGAGCCCAGAGGTGCCCTCCCATGCCCCCAGGGACACCCCCTGTCACCCTTGCCCACCCCAGGAGGACACCCAAGGCTGGAGGGACCCATCCCAGGGACATTAAGGTAAGTTCCGGTAAGTATTTTTTTAAAAAAAATTTGTGGCATAGGGGGGCCTGATTTGTGCCCCCCTACATGCCACTATGCCCAATGACCATGCCCAGGGGACAGAAGTCCCCTGGGCATGGCCATTGGGCAAGGGGGCATGACTCCTGTCTTTGCTAAGACAGGAGTAATTTCTATGGGGGTGGGAGTCGAAAAAAATGGCGCAAATCGGGTTGAGGAGAAAAATTTGCCTCAGCCTGACTTGCCCCATTTTTTGGCGCCCAAGCTCCATATCCCCCTATATTACCTTAATGTCCCTGGGATGGGTCCCTCCAGCCTTGGGTGTCCTCCTGGGGTGGGCAAGGGTGACAGGGGGTGTCCCTGGGGGCATGGGAGGGCACCTCTGGGCTCCTTCCGAGCCCACAGGTCCCTTAACGCCTACTTTGTCCAGGTGCTAAAAAACGGCGCAAAAGCGGCCGTACGTCATTTTTTTTGACCCGCCCACTCCCGGGCGTGAATTTTGCCTGGGAGTGTAAATACGGCGCACATGCCTCGGAGTCAATTTTTTAGACGGGAACGCCTACCTTGCATATCATTAACGCAAAGTAGGTGTCCACGCTAAAAAATTACGCAAACTCCATGGACTTTGGCGCTAGACGCGTCTAACGCCAAAGTATAAATATGGAGTTAGTTTTGCGTCAGAATTGCGTCATAAAAAATGACGCAATTCCGGCGCAAACAGAGTATAAATATGCCCCACAGGGTCAGCCCAATGATATTTAACGGTTCAAGAAGTAAGACTTCCCTCGGAGAAATGAATGTAGTAGATATGTAACAAGTGGCCAAAAAAGCAGTACAGTGAAGAAAATAATTGATGTGAATCCTTAACATCAGGTGAGCTAAAAGATAAGAATATAATAAAATGCCACACAAATGAAGAAAATGTAAAATAATTATCAAAAGTTATGAGCAAAATTGAATGCTTATTAGCAAGGGCCAGCACTGAAAAAAGGTTAAAAGAACAGCGTCAAACTAGGAATGTGTTGGATTTGGTTCTCAAAAACAGCCACAATGAGGCAGTGATGCATGTGTTTCTAGCAATGAAGGAAATAAGAGGCCCCCAGAGAACTTGTCTAGAAGGGAAAATGTTCTCTGTGGCAGCTCAAACAACCGGGATTCATATGGCATTTCATTTTCACTCCTCAGACACAGTACAAAGGTCTCACTGCTGAATAAAGCAACATTTCCAGTTGCATCTGGTCTTCTCTCCAAATCAGTCCTAGATTCTTTGTCTCCAGGACCTTCTTCACAAGGGCAAACATTCTTGCTGATGGTACTGGTCCCATCTGTTCTCCATCGCATGCAGTCAGAATGTTCGCTTGTATGAGGATGGACCCCATTACCTAAGCGGAATTAGTATTGCTCCCTTCCATGTGTAGACAGCAGGAGTCTTTCCATCAAAGCATCCTTTTCATTATAGCTAGGTTTTTGAAGCCAGACAGTTTTCCAACTCAGCCTCATTGAGATTATGTTAGGAAAGTCACAATGATTTACCAATGTTATTTTCGTTTCAGTATGAATAGCTTTTGCAAATACTGCTGCTAGGTTTCAACCTGTCGCAATTGCAAACGTTGGAGCATGGACTAAATGTAGAGAATCAAAATCTTGTTTCCAATAGTTTGTCATAATAAATTACATATTGGCGGAAAATGTGAACTCTCTAGTTTTTTCCTAATAGAAGTTAACAATTTAGGGACTTAGACCTACAGCACACTTTTAGTTGCCAACATCGGCAGCCTGGTGTAAATGTGGGGGTTTGTAAGCATGTTATGATATTTACTTCAATTGGGAAAATGATTATCTCCTCTGCTGCATTCCATATTCGAAATGTGTGCACTTATACATGCAATTACAGTTGACTTGCCAAAATATCAAATACTTCAATCTTTTAGGACAGAGAAATGTAACAGGAGTTTGATCAGCACACCCCAGCTTGTCCAGGGATCAAACACCAGATGGCCAGGGACCTAATTAAAAATAACTGGGAACACAGCTTAAACAACATATTGTCTTTCAGGCATTCACTTTATAGTTCTGGGGTCCAGTCTATGGGCCTGATTTAGAGTTTGGCGAATGGGATTACTCTGTCACAAACTTGACGGATATCCCAACTGTCACATGACAATTTCAATATATCCCATGGAGACTGTAATCCAGCAGATGCCAACTCTAAATCAGACCCTATATGTTGCCCCAGAGTTTACAGTTAACACAGAGCTAGGAAAGTGCACAATGCCTAAAGATCCACTTTCTTCTGCCATATTTGAACCAACATATAGGTCCCGTAGTAAAGGGAGACAGAGGGTAAGATTATACTGATTAAGGAGTGCTAAGTCATTTGCCTAACCCTCAGGAAATGTACCAAAACACCATCCAATGTCACAGAAGGACTGACAAAGGGATCAACCCCGCCATCTCTGGATATCTAAATGTGGCCCTGGCTTAAGGCAGCCACACTGGGTATATAATGGTCCTCCTCTGTGTGGTGGTGACCACCCACACCCAGGTAAAGATCTCGACCTTTGATGCATTGAGGTACAGCCCATTTTATGTATCCACTTCTGTGCATGTATCAGGCAAGCTGCAACTTGCCGGCCAGGCCGAGTTCTGACTTGTATTGTGAAGACGATTTGACTGACAGCCTAAGGTGGATATGAGAGGTCGGCAAAAATGTGTTTGCCTACATTTTAGGCATTCAAAATTTATGACACCGCCTTTTATGTTGAGAAGGATCAATGACATGAGCACCCCTTGAAGCATTGCAGCGGGCAATTTCATTATAGAATGTTGGCAATCTGCCTGGTGGCTGTGCTGTGCTAAAAACAAATTAGAACATCATCGCTGGGCACTACGCCCTCCCATTTACATTGCTGACCTAGGACATCGAAGGAGTATGTTGCAGCCAATGCTTCAATAGAATCAAAAACATCAAAAATCTGAATGACAGATCATGAGCTCTAAGTTAGTTACATAGTTCGTTGTACACATCACTGTAGGGTGATCGCATAGTTGGCTGTAAGTTACTGTGTTTTTATCTGCATGTATGCTGGTAGTATTTTAGATAGTTAGTGGTAGGTTGGTTGCAATGCAACTTACGCACTCCCAATACTCACTGTGCCGAATAGCACCAACACCCGACCCAATCTCACTGTCCTGCAACCACCCACACAACACTCCATACTCACATGCATGCTCCTCAGCACCTGCTCACTCACTAAACACACCACAGAGATCTGAAACCTGCTACACGACAATGCCCCTGACCTATGTTTCCTCACAGAAGCCTTGGTGAACCCTACATCTGCACCTAGCATCGCCTCAGCCATCCCCCCTGGCTACAAGATTGCCAGGCAAGAGAGACTCCACAAGCCTGAAAGAGAATTGCCATCACCCACAAGAACACCATCAGCTGCAGCACAGCCACGGACATGTCATACTCCAACATGGAACACCAGTTGGACAAGCCTGACATCACAGCCAACTTCACCCTAATGGAATTCTAATCTAGAGACCACAGAGATTGTGTACCAACTTCACGACACCATCACAGACTACATCACACAACTTGCCATTGATGCTAGCCATTACATCCAACTAGGAGATCTGAACTTCCACCTGGAAGACCAAGAATACCTCAACTCAAGAGCACTCACCATAGACTTTAGAAGCCTGTGCCCCAACCAACGAGTGAAGGGACAGACCTATGTCGCTGGACCCCACACGGGCCATATTTTCACCAACTTTACTAACTTCTTTCCGAGTCAATGAGCCTATACCAGTCCTCTGGACAGACCACAACTTTATCAAGTTCATCATCCCTGTATTGATCAAATGCACATGCACCACTGCCAGACCAACCTGCCAAAACATGAACAGCATCACTGAGGAGGACTGGAACACTGCTCCCAACACCCCCTGACTGAAATACAGCAACAGCCTTCCCAAACCCATAAACAATTTCAACAATTGGATCACCTCCTGTGCCAACTCCATTGACCCCTTAAACACAGCAACACAACAAGCTCCAGTCTCCAGGCCACTTATTACAAGGAGGACAAACAACCAATCAATTGGAGTTCAAATGGAGAATGAGCCAGGACAATGCAGAAATGAGCACATTCAAATCTGCCCTAAGATGCTAACACCAGACGATCCAGACCACCAAGCACACCATTCTGGTGGGCCGTATCAATGCCAGCATCAACAAAAGCAAAGACATTTTCAACATTGTGAAAGATTTCACCTCAGCATTGGCTGCTTGTAACTCAATCACTCCCTTCTCAGGACCTCTACGGCAATCTTTCAAAATTCTTCAGCAACAAAATCACCGTCATTAACAGCAACTTAAACCCACAACCGGACCTGACAGACCTTGCCAAACGCCTCCTGATCTTATTTAATGAGCCAATGCTAACCATATGGCCCATCATCTCCCCAGAAGGAACTGCTGCCACCATCCACTCAGAGGCCCCATCAGATGACTGCCCCCCCACAATGCCTACTCCTATATCCTTCCCAGAAGCTTGGAAACAAGCAACTGCCCTCCCATTGCTGAAGAAACCATCTGCGGACCCTACAACCCCATCTCCCTACTATATTCCCTGCCAAGGTATCTGAGAAAATCATCAACAAAGACAACACCAAATACCTCAATCACCCCTCCCCCCCCCAACACCATTCAGTCTGGTTTCAGGCCATTCACAGTATGGAAACTGCCCACATCCCTGCCACGGATAACATCTGCCTAACTATGGAAAGAGGAGAAACAGCAGCACTCATTCTCCTGGACCTCGCCACAGCATTTGATGCAGTCCTCATTCAATGCCTACACAACATTAAAATCCAAGTACATGCACTTAGTTGCATCTGCTCCTCCCTGACTAGAGGACACATTAAGTCAGCCTGGCACCATACATCTCTGATACCTGTGACCTCGTCTGCTAAGTTCTGCAAGGATCCCCCCTGAGCCTGACGAAGTGCATACATGATCCCACCAGACAGCATCATCCATTCTCACAATATCAATGTTGTCTAATACACTGACTACACACAACTCATTCTCACACTCATGGACAAGACAGCAAGAATCCAGATCAAGTGTAATGCCTACATGATTGAAATCATCCTCTGGATGAAGACCATCTGTCTAAAGCTGAACTCTGGCAAGAACAAAATCATGATCTGTGGGAAGAGCACATCACTATGGGACTTCAACTGGTGGCCAAGAGAGCTAGGACCAACACCCACCGCTCCCAACCAAGCAAGAAACTCTGGGTCATTATGAACAGCAAACTCAACATGGCTGCACAAGTCAATACCATCACTGCCTCCTGCTTCCATACCCTGAAGATGCTGAGGAAGATTTTCAAATGGCTCTCAATTAGTACAGAGGAAATAGTCATGCACGCCCTGGCAACAATGTAGAACTTGGCTGCCCAAATCACTGTCAACCACACAATCTGTAATTACATCAAATCACACCTAAAGGAGTTTCACTGGCTCCCTATTCACAAACGGGCACATCTCAAACTCCACACCCACACTTTCAAAGCACTAAATAACAATGGCTCAGAGTAACTCAACAATCACATCTCCTTTCACAAACCTTTCAGACACCTCTGCTCATCCGGACTACTACTTGCACAAATCACACGCATATGGAAAACTAAATCTGGCGTCAGGCCGTCTCTTAACTTGTTCTTAAAGCATGAATTGACCTGCCACTACACATATGAGCCTCCTCCTCACTTCTTGAATTCTGCATCTGGCTTTTGGAGTAGTCCCACTCGGCTCTAGGTGTGGCTAGACCCACACCTGCTCAGCACCAGGAGACTCTTCTGTGTGATTATGGACTCTACAAAGCTGCATAATATAATATAACATAAAACAGTGCTACTTTTATGTGGGCTGAGTATGTGGCTGTGAGGTAAATATTTATATATTAGTTCTATATATGGATGAATATGGTCAATGCATGTTTATTTTGTTATTTGTTGTATTATCTTGGTTATTATACATTTGATTTTATATTGCTGTGTACTTGATGCTTTCTTTCCATCCTCTTCCTTCAGTATTTCACTCCTGGCTTTCTTTCCTTCCTCTCTCTTTTTCTATGCACCATCTGATTCATTCTCACCTTTCACCAGTGCTTAATTTGAACCGGTGGCTCTTGGAGGGGGCACTGGCACTTGTTTTTGAAGGCCGGCATTTATTTTCTGCATAAGGCAGTTACTGGAAGCCAAAGTCATATATGGGAAATACGAGCAAAGAAAGAGGAAACACGTAACAATTGGAGAAAGCAGAAAGCTGCGAGACTGAGCTGAAGGGGCAGGGAGTGGCTGTAAATGGATTAAAGAGGCCCGAGATGGCTTTAGGATTATGCTGCCTCAGTATTCTGTGCTCGCACATTTAAATGACGCAGCCCCCTGTTTCTGAGGAGAGCTTTGGGTTCCGGCACGTTTTTATTTACAAATTAACCACTGCCTCTCACCCCCTGTCATTTAAAGCCTGCTTTTTATACAACTCACAGGCCTTGAGCTCAGTTCACTCTGCAGCTTTTTCCTTCCGGTCGCTAGTACATCTTCCTCCAGGTTTGCTCTAAGCTCTCCACCCCTGCTCTGGCTCCAGACACACCCTTGCACCTCCCCGTCCAGGCCAGCTCCTCCACCACTCTCTCGTGTGTGTCTCTTTGGGCTGATTCGGCTTACAATTCCTTCTAGACTTTTCCCGCAGTTTGCGGATTCACCCCCCCACTTCCAGGCCCTTCCCGCCAGCCTCTTCCCCCGGTTTGATAGTCTAGGCTCTTCCCCGAGTCGTTTCTAGACCCAGTCTCTCCCTTCCAGCTCTTTCTCTTGAATATCGCCCCGGCGTCTCTTTCCAGTCATTTCTCATCGGCCACTCCAGCTTTCTCCCTCCCCTCCCGCCAAATCCCTCCAGCCTCTCTCACCCCTCCTCATTTTCCGCCCTCGCACCTGGGTGACCTCCTGGGATGTGATGCCAGATGTGCATTTGTCTCAGTCACGAATGCTAACAAGCTCGGAGTCAGGTCGAATAATGGCTGTAATTAGAAAAGGGACAACAGCTTCGGCTCGTTGAGTGAAATCGGCTGCAGATCGAACAAGTCGCATTTTCTGAATGTCAGACCCCAAGGTGTCTGACATTTACCTGTTATTATGGAAAGTTATTTATGTGAGATGAGAGCAATTTACGGCTCTGTATATAAGCTTTGTGGGTCTGCGAAGGAGGGTATTCGGCCCGTATCCATAACGCTTCATTTATTATAAATCAAGACTGAACGAGAAGCCAGTTTCAGCGAGTGGAGGCAAGTGCAAAATTTACAAATGGACGTTCGATTTTTTTGGAATGGAAGCTAGTTACCAACGAGTGAATGAAAGATTCTCAGGAGTACAAGAAAGATATCCTTGCATGGAAGAATGATACGCATAGAAGAATGATAACCCCGAGTGGGAGAAAGACACAGTTTGAAGAACGATACAGACAAGGAGAAGAAACGTGGTTAGAAGAATGATACATACAAGATGAAGTAACATACGGTTAGAAGAATGATACAAGTGAAAGGAAGATACCCACAAAAAGAAGAAAAATAACCATGAGTAGAATGGTTGCTGTGAAAGATATTCACAAGAAAAGAATGATACTCAGAAGTGGAAGGAAGATACCCACGAGTAGAATAAGATACTCAAGAGTAGAAGAATGACATCATTGCATCGAAGAAAGATACACATAGAAGAATGACAATCACAAACAGAAGTAAGATATGATTAGAAGAATGATACAGAGATTAAAAAAAGATACCCAGGAGTGGAAAGAAGATTCACAAGAGAGGAAGAAAGATACTCCTGAAAAGTAGAATGTTAAACAAGAGTAGAAAAAAGATATCATTGCATCGAAGAAAGATACACATAGAAAAATGACAGCTTAAGTAAGATATGGTTAGAAGATTGATACAAAGAAGGGGAAGAAACAAAAGTTTAGAAAAAAGATACCCAGAAGTGGGAAGAAGATACACAAGAGAGAAAGAATGATACTCATGAGTAGTAGAATGTTAAACTAGAGTGGAAGAAAGTTACTTACGAGTAGAGAAAGATAACCTAGTAGGGAAATAAATACACGTAGAAGAATGATGCCCATATGTGAAAGAAACATGGTTAGAGGAATGATATCAACAAGTAGAAAAAAGGTATGATTCGAAGAATGATACTCATGAGTGGAAGAAAGATACAAACTGTGGGTTGATACCCAAGAATGAAAGGAAAATATCCAGGAGTACAAGAATGATACCCACGAGAGAAAGAATGATACAGAGAAGTTGAAAAAAGATATGGTTCAAGAATGATACCCACGAGTGGAAGAAAGATACAGTTTAAAGAATGAGACCCATGAGTGGAAGAAATATTTACACTAATTTTTAAGGAGGTTTATTGTCCCTCTCAATGAAAAAGAGCTTTGTTACTCCCCCTAATAAAGAAACCCAACGTCAATGCCTTGGACCCCAACAACTAGAGGCCCATACCTAGATTACCCATGCCGGCCAAAATAGTTTAAAAAAATCATGAATAAACAATAAACTAAATATAGTAAAAGAAATCACCGCCTATATCCCACACAGTTTGGATTTAGGTCCAGACACAGTTCTGAGACAACACTTATTAAAGTTACAGAGGAGGAAATCATTACACTTGACCAAGGAGGCAGAGCAGCACTCAGCCTACTTGACCTATCGGCAGCGTTCAACATGGCCAACCATAGGCTGCTGCTGGATTGCATTTCTCAGTTAGGGGTTAAAGGTTCAGCGTTGGATCTGCTAAACTCCTTTTTCCTTGGCCATGAACAATTCATGACACTAGGCAATTTTGTATCCCAATCCTTTTTGCTGCCATGCGGGTTCCTCAAGGATCATCTCTAAGTCCTACCTTGTTTAATGCTTACATCGTCTCACTCGCTAATTTAATAAAATTATTTAACCTTTCCCTTGCAGACAACGCACACATTGACGTCTCCCTGGCCAGTAGTGACACTAATACAGGACCTGGATTCCACATTTGCATGTTAGTGGACAGTGGACGGATGAACAAAAACTGTCTGAAACTGACCTCTGGTAAGACAGAGGTTCTTTTATTTGGCAATCAAACCTTCTTTTGGTCCCTGACCTGGTAGCCACAAGAATTGGGTGCACTTATGGCCCCGGTCAGGAAAGCACGCAACCAAGGGTTAAAATAGATGACAAATTGTCTTATACGGATATGTAAACTCAGTTGCCTTCTCTGCCTACTATGTTCTAAGAACTATTAAGAAAATTCTACCCTACTTTCCAGAGGACCTCCCGAAAATGGTTGTCACTTCTTTGGTTTTTGCTGCCTATACCTAAATATGTAACAACAACTGTTGAATAAACTACGCTCTATAAGCACCTAAAAAAAGAACTATACAGTTCGAAAATGATACCCATGAGCAGAAGGAAGTTATTCCTGAGTAAAAGAATGATAACCACAAGTGGAAGAAAGATATGCTTTGAAGAATGATACCCACAAGTCAAAGGAAGATATTCACCAGTAGAAGAATGATAGTAGGAGTGAAAGAAAGATACTTATGAATAGAAGAAAGATATCCTTGCATGGATGGAAGATACACGTAAAAGAATGAGACCCATAAGTGTAAGAATACATGGTAAGAAGAATACCATCATCTAATCAAACATTTATAGAGTTGGGCAAATCACCAGTGAGGATCTCGAGGCACTTGAGCTGTATGCTGCTGTGTGGAGGTGTGATAATTCGAACTTCGAGGTCTTTAATTCTCTTCTGAATTGCTGAAGACGGTGTGGTACTGAGGTGCAGGGGGAGGCTGTTCCAAGCCTTGGCTGCCAGGTGTGAGAAGGAGCATCCTCCGCTGTTGGCTAGATGGATCTGCTGGTGTCTGTATGGGAGAGGGAAGCTGATCTGAGGTGTCTGGTTCATTGGTGGAAGGTCAGGCATTTGTTGATGTATGCTGGTCATTCGTTTTGCAGGGCCTTGTAGGCTGCTGTCAGCATCTTGAACTGGCATCTCTTCTGAATTAGGAGCCAGTGTAGTTTCTTGAGATAGGGTGTGATGTGGGTCCTCTGGGGGGGCCGAGTACAAGTCTTGCCACTTAGTTCTGTATTGTCTGGAGGCTCTTCAGGAGGCGTGTTGTGATTCTTATGTAGAGTGTGTTTCTGTAGTCCAGTCTGCTGGTGATGAGGGCATGCACGACAGTCCTTCTGGTGTTTGCTGGGAGCCACCTGAAGATCTTGCGAAGCATGCAAAGAGTTTGGAAGCAGGCTATTGAGAAAGTATCGACTAATTTTTGTTCATGGATACCTTGCTATCCAGGATGATGCTGCGGTTGCAGGTGTAGTCTGTTGGGGCTTTGGCTGTGCCAAGCTCTGTGGGCCACCATGTGTCAGTCCATTGCGAGGTGTTGATCCCAAATATGAGGACTTACGTTTTTTCAGAAAGATATGGATACGCTTAGAAAGTATATAGTTCAAAGAATGATGACCATGAGTGGAAGAAAGATTCTCATGTTTAGAAGTATGATACTCATGAGTGGAAGAAAGACACAATTAAAAAAATTATACTGATGAGTGGAGAAAGATGTGGTTCAAAGAATGATATCCACAAGTCGAAGGAAGATACTCACAACTAGAAAAAGGATATGTTTGCGTACAAGAAAGATACACCTAAAGAATGATATCCATAAGAGTAAGATAGGTACTGTTGGAAGAATGAAACCAATGAGTGAGCAAAATATATTTATAAATAGAAGAATGATAACCAGAAATGCAAGAAAGATACTCAAAAGTGATAGAAAGAGTGTCAAAATAAGAATTACACCCACAGGTAAATAAAATTGATACTCACAAGTTGTGCAGTAACATCCAGGAGAGAAAGAAAGATGCTAATGAGTAGGAGAATGATTCAGAGAAGCAGAAGAATGATGCCCACAAGTGAAAGAAAGATTCTTATGAGTATACAAATTATAGCCTGGAGTGACAGAAAGATGCTCACTAGAAGGAGCATAATTTGAAGAGAAGAAGAATGATCCCCAAGAATGAACGCTTCTAATGAATAGAGGAATGATACCCAGGAGTGGGAGAAAGAAACTCACAATCAGTTGAATGATACCCAGGTGTGGGAGAAAGATACTCACAAGCAGAAGAATGTTACCAATGAGTGGGAGAAAGGTACTCACAAGCAGAAGAGTGATGTCCAGGAGTGGAAGTAAGATACTCATGAGTAGAACAAATATTCAAATCCATAGAAGAAAGATGCATAAAAAAGAATGATACCTACAAGTGAAAGAAAGATACGGTTGAATAACTAGTACTCAAAAAATAGAAAAATGATAAGGAGGATGTGGGAAGCAGTCTCTGTATATACTATATCAAAGTAAGATATCGTGTGCACAGAGTCCAAGGGTTCCCCAGAGGCTTAACAGAGGCTAAAGTAGATAATACTAATGCTCTCTTTTGTGGTAGGGTGGTGGAACAGTTAGGCTTATCAGAGGGTAGTGTTAAGCATTTGTTGTACACACACACACACAAGCAATAGAAGAAAAACACACTTAGGGGGTCATTCCGACTCCCGCCGGTGGCAGTAACCGCCCGCCCGGCGGGAGCCGCCGAATGACCGCACCGCGGTCAAATGACCGCAGCAGCCATTCTGGCTTTCCCACTGGGCTGGCGGGCGACCGCCAGAAGGCCGCCCGCCAGCCCAGCGGGAAATCGCCTTCAACGAGGAAGCCGGCTCCGAAAGGAGCCGGCGGAGTTAAAGGTGTGCGACGGGTGCAGTGGCACCCGTCGCGATTTTCAGTGTCTGCTTAGCAGACACTGAAAATCAATGTGGGGCCCTGTTAGTGGGCCCCTGCAGTACCCATGCCATTGGCATGGGCACTGCAGGGGCCCCCAGGGGCCCCACGACACCCATTACCGCCATCCTGTTCCTGGCGGCGAAAACCGCCAGGAACAGGATGGCGGTAAGGGGGTCGGAATCCCCATGGCGGCGCTGCAGCAGCGCCGCCGTGGAGGATTCCCTGGGGCAGCGGGAAACCGGCGGGACACCGCCGGTTTCCCGTTTCTGCTAGCGGCTGTAACGCCGCGGTCAGAATGCCCATGGAAGCACCGCCAGCCTGATGGCGGTGCTTCCGCGGTCCCCGGCCCTGGCGGTCATGGACCGCCAGGGTCGGAATGACCCCCTTAATGACTTAACTCCAGACGAATAGGATTTTATATGGGAAAATATATTTTCTTATTTTATTTTTAAAACCACAACATTCAAGGTGCAGGTAAGTACTTCAAAAGTTTTGTATTTCACACAGGTATCAATAGTACTTTGTTTGAAATAGGTAAGTAATACAGTTTTTGAATTATTGGCAATTATCTGTTTTAAAAATGGACACAGTACAATTTTCAGAACAGTTCCTGGGGGGAAGAAATGTTAGATCGTTTTACAGGTAAGTACAACACTTACAGTTTCAGTCTCAGGGTTTTCGGAAGTCCAACGGTTGGGGTTCAGGCTAACCCCAAACACCCACACCCGGAAACACAGGGCTGGCTGGGTGCAGAGGTCAAAGTTTAGCAAAGTTAACGTGGGCTCCTATGGAGACAGGGGGTACTCCGAATCCGGTCTGCCTGCAGGTAAGTACCCGAGACTCGGAGGACAGACCAGGGGGGATTAGAAGAACACTGGAGGGGCCACAAGTAGGCACCAAACACACACCCTCAGCGGCACAGGGATGGCCGGGTGCAGGGTGCAAACAGGACATTGAGTTTCCAATGCTGGTCAATGGGGAGACCCCGGGGGTCACTTAGAGGCTGCAGACGAGGTCAAGGAGGGTGTCGCGGGCACACCACCCATCGCAAAGGGGGGAGGGATGCCTGCTGAACGTTGAGTCACCGGGGGTCGGTTTTTCCTAGGTCTGGGGGCTGCGAATGGAGTTAGTTCTTAGGCATCAGTTATCTTCGTCTGGAGCTTCACGGTCAGGGGGGCCCTCTGGATTCCCTCTGCAGGCATCATCAAGGAGGGGTGGAGAGGTCAACCCAGGGTGGGCACTTGCTCGCAATCACCTGGGGACCCTCTTTTGCTGGTTGGACCACCTGGACAAGGGCCATGGGCACCGGGTGCACAGGGGCCAGGACTCATACATCCAGAGTGAGGTGGGAGTCCTTGGTTGTAGGTTTCTTTAGACAGAGCCGCTGTCCTCCGGAGTTCTTGGTCCTTTTGGGTGCAGGGCAGTCCTCTGGAGTTGAGCAGAGGTTGCTGGTCTTTTGCAGGTTCTTTGAATCAGGAGACAGGCTGGTAGGGCTGGGACCAAAGCAGTTGTTGTCTTCCTTCTTCTCTGCTGGTGGTTTCAGCTTAGCAGTCCTTCGTCTTTTAGGTCGTCAGGAATCTGGTGAGCTGGGTTCAGGGAGGCCCTTAAATCCTAGATTTAGAGGCATTTTAGAGGTCAGAGGCCAGTAGCCAATGGCTACTGTCCCTGAGGGTGGTTACACCCTCCTTGTGTCCACTCCCTTTGGGGAGGGGGGCACATTCCTATCCCTACTGGTCCCTATCCTCCAAACCAAGATGGAAGATTCTGCAGGGAAGGGGTCACCTCAGCTCTGGACACCTTAGGGGTGGTCCTGGCAGAGGTGGTCACTCCCATCTGTGTTCCCTCATTTTCCCGTCAGACTTGCTGCCAAAAGTGGGGCTTTGTCCGGGAGGCGGGCATCTCCACTAGCTGGAGTGCCCTGGGGGACCCTGAGGGTTGAGCCTTTGAGGCTTACCGCCAGGTGTTACAGGAGAAGGAGAAGTAGGGATGATGTATGATGGATAAGAAGTAGGGATGATGGAAGAGAAGCATGGATGAGAAGTAGGGATGATGGATGGAAAGTAAGGATGATGGATGAGAAGCAGGGATGAGAAGTAGGGATGATGGATGAGAAGTAGGGATGAGACGCAGGGATGAGAAGTAGGGATGATGGAAGAGAAGTAGGGATGATGGAGGAAAAGTAGGGATGATGGATGAGAAGTAGGGATGATGGATGAAAAGTAGGGATGATGTTTGATGGATGAGAAGTAGAGATGATGGATGAGAAGCAGGGATGACGGATGAGACGTAGGGATAATAGATGAGAAGTAGGGATGATGGATGAGAAGTAGGAATGATGTATGATGGATGAGAAGTAGGGATAATGGATGAGAAGCAGGGATGAGAAGCAGGAATGAGAAGTAGGGATGAGGAGTGAGGAAAGAGGATGTCCTAAAATGGATGCCGTAAGGGTGGCATAATACATGCTGCAGCCCTTAGATACCTTCCCTGGCCACAGGGCCCTTGGTACCATGGGTACCTTTTTACAAGGGACTTAACTGTGTGCCAGGGCTGTGCCAATTGTGGAAACAAAGGTATAGTTTTAGGGAAAGGACACTGGTGCTGGGGCCTGGTTAGCAGGGTCTCAGCACACTTTCAATCAACGTTGGCATCAACACTAGGCAAAAAGTGGGGGGGTATCCATGCCAACAGTGGCACTTTCCTACACAGGAGCAAAAGAAATATACACATGAGTTGAATACTGATACCCATGAGTGAAAGAAAGATTCTCACGAGTAAAAAGATACCCATGAGTACACAAAACATGATCACAATTAATGGGATGATAGCCAGAAGATGAAGAGAGATATTTATCAACAGAAGAAAGATAAAGAAAAGGGGGAAAAAGATACACACAGGTGGAAGAAATATTTTCACATGTATAGGAGTGGAAAAAGGATTCTGATGAGTAGAAGTATGATTCTCACGAGTAGAAGAAGGATCCCCTGTTAGTGAAAAAATATTTTCAGGTGGACGAAAGATTTCCACAAGTATACAAATGATACTGAGGAGTGGGCTAAAGATACTCGTGAGTAGAGTGATTCTCACGACTAGCAGAATGATATCCAGGAGTAGAAGAAAGATACTCAGAAGTAGAAGTAAAATGCTGATAAGTGAAGAAAGAGACACACGTAAGACCACAGTCACTTTGCAAAAGAGTTAGTATGTATACAACGGTGTAAATATTGAGTATAAAATGAACATTAAAATTAGGATAACAACATAAACAGCAACCTTCGCAATAGCAGCACTGGAAGGACATGTAACAGCAACAAATTAGAACAAGCCTTAACAAAATGCAATATGTTTGACTTCCATTCTTATTGAATGCCTGTAATACCAGTGCTGCAATTAAACTTGAGTGGTACCCCTGCAAAGTGCCTGGAGGGAGCCCCTTCCCACCTAGACCCAGCTAGTTGCCTGCCTCCTGTGCACTGCGTACTGTGGTGAGGGGGCCCTGTGGAGCTCAGTCCACCCTGCACTGCGGGGTTTGCGGGGCTTCTGTTACACAAGTGTATAATACACATTAAGCTGCATGGTGGTGCCATTAATCCATGTATCTTAAGTTATAGGAAGTACTTTATGACAAAGCCATATTGTAATGTAAGTACCACAGTGTGTAAACTTTTACCCATCCAAGATATGCCAGTGCCCTGTGTGGATGATCGGTGACGTTAGCAAGCGGACAAACACTAAAAAACACACGTACCTAAAAGCAATATCATTCATAACCCTAATTTACAGGTAGAAATGAACCCAAGTGAATATACACCCAAGCTTAGATTGAGTGATTGTATACTGAGAGGGGCAGCATCTGTTTCATTCCTGTCCGCGTTGCACCTCCATGGTGTACGCACCTTATCAGGTGAAGAGTTGCGCAGTGGGGAGAGAGCACATCCCTGCGAGAAAGGGGAAAGAGCCTACTTCTTTCCTGGCTGCCACATTCGTGGTCCTGCCTCACACTAAAATTGTCCAGAATATGCTTAATTATATTTAAATAGCGCTTTTCACACCCTTTGCTTGGTCGACAAATTACACATGCACAATTCATTTTAGCACTCAACTTCTTTTGGTGAATTGAGAAGCACGCAGAAAATTATTGTTGTGCAGACCAAGAGGAAAAACTTGTCAACTGGGCCCTAGGTTTCTACATTATATTTTCGAGTCTGCTAGTGAGTCTTTAAAACAGGCTTCTTCTTCACTTCGGCAGAAGGATCCTTTTTATTCTCACTGCTCTGCCCAATCTCCACGGGATCCAAATCACATACCATATCACCTTGAAGGCACCATGGCCCTCATTACGACTCTGGCGGTCTTTTGACAGGACCGCCAGAGCTGTGGGCGCCGAAAGTGCTGGCAGTTCCAAAACCGCCGCATTACGACTGCCGTCAGATTTCCGCCCAAAATCGAGTAAATATCCAACAGCAATCGTGCTGGCCATCAATGGGTAAGAGGCGGTTCCACTGCAGGCACCACCAGACCAAAAGGACACGCACGCCATATTACAACCCGTAATACGGCGGGGCGGTCTCCTGACGGCGGGGCACTGCCAGCGGTGGAAGGGCCGGAGCCCATCCCCTCCCGGATGAACTCCTTGATGGACGAGGTAAGTGATCGTCCAACAGGGGAGGGGTGGGGGGTTATGTGTGCGTGTATGATTGCATGTGTGAGTGTCGTGAATGCTGGGGGAGGTGGGTGGGTGTATGTTGGTGAATGCAGATGAATGGAGTGAGTGCATGTGTGCGGTACGGAAGTGGGGGAGTGAAGGGGGCTATGTGGTGCGGAGGGGGGCATGAAAGAATGCATGTGGGTGAGGGGGCGTGAATGTGGGTATGCACTGGATGGGGAGGGGGGAGAGAGTGCGTGCGTGTCAGCAGTTTTTGTGTATCTATGTCAGTGTGAATGGGTGTGTATGTCACAATTGCGTGGGGGTGTGTTTGTGTGTAGAAGTGTATGAGTGCACGCGTGCAGGTATGTGGAACTGTGTGCATGGAAAAGCGTCGGGATGGGTGGAGTATCCGCGGTTTGGCTTCAGCCAAACTGCCGAACACGTAATTTGGCGGTCTTCGGACTGCCAGGGACGTGATGAGGGCCTATATATAACAAGCAATGCAAACCCTGGAAAGGGTCTACAATTTAAGCAAAACAAATCTTGCCTGCCTCTATGATCAGACTTTGCACACGTGTTACTAGCCCACGCTTTTGTAATTGATATAAATATAATTACATGTGGAGTTATTTTGAATACTGTTATGGCTACGTATTGCTTCTTCACCAGTTCTAATCGTTCAACTGTGTATTTTCCCTCATTTTCTTCATTTAAAAAAAAATATATTTTTCTATTGCTTTTACTTAATTTTTTTTTGTCTTTCGGCCTCTCTATCAGTATTGGGGGTTGGAGTTGTATTTTCCAAATATACTTACTCATATTTTATTATTACGCATATGACTTACTCGTTAGATGCTCACGTTCTTTCTTGCAGTGCGTGTTATTGCTACATTTGCGCACTTGGCCTTGCTTCCAGGGAAGAAAAAACGCAGCATTTTGGGTCATCACACTCGACGCACAGTGGGGTGTATTCCTTTGTTTTGCCCACCCAGCACTGGCGTTTCTGTGCCCTCAGTGGTCCACATGGTTAGTCCACGTGCCATGTAGAGCAGACGGCTGACAAAACAGCTGGTGAATTGCAGGGGATTACAGACGAGGAAGAATGTGAAAAATCTAGTTCTTTTTTCAATGTCTGCCTGTTCTGAAAACTAATGTATTGAAGCAGTGGGCATGACTAGCCTTAAAATGTCCGTCTATCCAAAATACTCGCCTTCCCAGTGTTTGTCGACAGAAATTCCCAATCCAAGATGGTATCCTGTGATTTTTCCTGTCTAGTCCCAATATACGGTATTTTTGGTCCAAGTAGGATGCATATTTACCGTTGATTTTAGCAGCAATCTTATTGTTATATTCTTTTTCTGGATGACCTTATGATATGTTCTTTCTTAACCCTGACTTCCGGGTGGTTTTGGTGCTTTGATTATCAACTCTTGTATCATTCCTCTTCAATTCAGCAATACCATTATCGTATCTGGACTAGGCAGGAAGCTTCTATGAACAGGTTTTATTAATTAATTTGAAAATTGACATGCTGGCTGAGTTTCCCTTTAGCAAGAGATCAGGTGTCTCAAGCTACTTTGTGATCATGTGCCAAGGATCCCAATTTGGAGTTTGGTCAAAAGTGTATTTCGTTGCGATGGCAACAGAGTACCCTGCTGGATAAACTCTTGGTCATTTCACCCAATTTTGATTCCGGCTGATCACAAGTTTTACACCAATGGAGTAAAATTCACTCCATCATGTAAACCTTCCTCCTGAAGAAGTATGGACCGTTGGGGGTAAGACATCTGTCCACCTGCCCTGTTTAGAGTCGGCAGTCTGATTTTTTTTTTATGTCCTGCACCTGAAGGGATATTCTGGCTGTGAGGGACAGTAAAAATAAGAAAATGATCACCACCCCATGGGAGAGAAGTCCCATGGTGTTGGGGCCATTCGTTTTTAGTCGTACAAGAACAAACTCCTACTTTGGAAGGTTTTTTTTTGGGGGGGGAAGTAAAAATGTGTGAAAGTTTGGTGTAATCATCTGTCACCAAAGGCAGATGCACACCAAACTTTTAAATGGCGCCGTCAGACAAGACCCGGGGTGGGGGAGGGGAGTGGGGGCAAACTCTAAATCTGGTAGGCAGAGTAAAGGCTGGGTAGTGAACTTAAAGTCCTCTACCACCCTGGTTGACTTTACACCATCTGCCAAAGTTTAAATCGGCCTGAACAATTTCCTAACAATTCTATATGTGCTTTTTTATGTAATTTTATGCTGTTCCTCAATGTTTGTTGTTGCACACAGTTCAGACTAAGAAGTCATTTCCAGACCAACTTTTGTTCATTCATTAACATTATTTAACCGTTTTACCTGCTCTGCGATTTCAAAATCTCTTGTTGCTGCACTGCAACTGAGGAAGCTTTATCGCTCTATGGGCCTGATTTATGAAAGGTTAGCGCTGCCTTTGCATCATTTTTTTCAAAGGTGGCGCTAACTTTTTCATAAATCAGGCCCTAGGTGCTGCTGACCTTTGAAAACAAGGAGGTACATTTATTAAAGAAATACCTCCATGTAGCGAAGCAGCTAAAGGTGCTGCACTGGTGGAGGGAGCATCAAGAGCCACATCTAATTAGCCATGGCACTGCTGCTCTACTCCCTAGTGCTAACTCACAAACAAGCTGCCAAGTAACTCACATACTTTTACACCATATTGCAAAGGCATGTGCATGATTCCTAGCATGGTTTTGTGCTGAAAGTGTGCACTTACAGTACAATGTATTATGCCTAGAATAACTCTACAACTTTTCAGACCACGGGTGTGTATTGTACAGTAAAAGCAAACATGCACTGTGAGAAAAGTTAGGAAAAGTAAAAACAAATTCCTTGTTATTGCCTGCTTCAAAGATGTATCATTATTATTTGATGCAAATCTCTATTTACCGATTTTAATCGGTAGAGCTTTGTGTAAAAAAACCATGGGTGGTAGCGGGGGGATGACCATGTACCACCCATGGATTGCCCTCTTGATGCAAATTGTGCAAAGCAGTACAAAGCACTATAGGCATTGCTTAACAGCTACGTTTCAGCACAAAAAAAGTTGTGCACTGGAAAGGGACCACTTTATCAACATTTTGCGCAACTTTGCATCACTTTGCAGCAGCGCAAAGTGTTGATAAATCTACCTCTAGATGTTTTCCTTAGTACTCAATACATAGGTGCGTTTGTCCCCTGACTTTTATGTTTTATTTTGTATTGTATACAATGAACTAGCGTTTTTCTAAAACTATTTGCAATCTGTATTTGTAAGCTATATACTCAACTGTATTTTCATCTATTTTTTTATGTTATGTATTTTTGTTTTGATGCGTCTTGTTGAAATAAACATATTGATTGATTGATTGGCTCAACTTCCAATACAGGTCTGAAGCTTTTTCCTGCCATATAAGACTATTTCTTCCCAACTAAGACCCTCTTAAGGAGACAAGTTGTACCTTTCTCAAATATTTTAAGTGCAGGTGGTGAGGGGGCTACTGGGAGGGGTTGCCCATTCTTGAGGCAATCAATACGAAAATTAGAAAGACCTTACAAGCTTTCTGTCTTTGAAAGCCATGGTCTATACTTTACCTAATTGTTGGAATGGCTCAAACTTTCTTTAGTAGAGAACTCTTAAAAAAAATATTGACTAAGAATGCAGGCCATATCTGTTTGGTATGTCTTCATTGAAGGCAAGTTCTCTCTCCTACATATTCGCCATGATGACACGAAACACACTCTCATGCTACCAGTACTCTGTCAATGGCCATACAGACGGCAACATGGCATTCTTTAGCATCATTAACATACCATTATTTATTAATGCTTCTAATTATTCTGTGAAGCGTATCAGCCATCTTCATGGTTGCTTCTGTGCTCTTTTTCACTCGCCTTCACAGTGGGCTGTCAGAAGCATCAAACGTGTTTCTTCTTTATGAGGTCATGGGCTTGACAAAGCTCTCACTTTTTTGTTCAGTTGAGTCTGGAGGATGAGTGTTGGGACAAAAGTCTCTTGGTGAACATTCATCTGACATCCACCAACATTTTGGGTGCTTTGGCCTACCCTATTTTCGGTCTGCCCTGTAACCTTGACTCTCTAGTACAATGTGGGACGCCCCATGATGATGCTGTTACTCCACCAGAAGATAGCTAGAGTATGTTTGCTGGTCTGAGCCTCCTGATGAGCCCGTTGACTCACTTACCTTTATAGTAGCCCACATCACTCTTTTTGCAGTTCGATGGGAAAATGTTTTCCCTGTCAGTCTTGCCATGTTGGGACACTGTGATACAGGAACCGTTTGAAGATCTCTTTATGAATTACAGTAAAGGATATATCAAGAGAATAGCATATGCCAGGACCTAGCTCTAAAATAAAAGCTTCCCCAGGGGCAATGTTCCCTGTAAGGTGCACGCGCGCACCCTTCCTTCTCCCACCGCGCAGGCCTCTTTCTCAAGCGTGCACTTTTTAGCCACATCACTTCCTGCATAATGCGGGGAGAGTGAAATCGTACGTCAGCGCTGCGCTTTAAAAACAAACAGCACGAAATCACGGTCACTCTCTTCGCGGCAGGACAAGGTGGCTCAAGCAGTTCTGGAAGTCAGCGTGGCAGGAATGAGGTGAGTGCAGTAATACACTACGCCCTAATGGGCCCTGACTTCGACATAAGTGAAAGGTCAAGAAGGTGCAGGGTTAGGGCTGTATCTCAATGAGTCTGGGCATCAGAACCTCTCCTGACGTTGTATAAATAAATCTCTTTAAAGGGAGGTGAAAGCAGCGGAGCCGAGGAGGACAATTGCATGACCCCAAATGAGTCCGTGTAAGCTGATCTTTCACTTTTTTTCCTCATTCGTGAGCAAAAAGGAAAAGAGTACGGGGACTGCTGCCAGTCTGTGCCAAACTTAAAACTATATCCAGAATGCATATCAGCAACCGTCCAGTTCATGGACTACAGTTTAGAGACAATTGTTTCAGAACTGAAAAGTTTACATTTTGGTTTCATCTGAAGGTCGAATGTGTACTGTCTCGCAGTTTAGTTGCACACCTGCAACACCCTCGTCGTGCTTGTGTATTCCACCTCGTCGTACTGGTGTATTCTACGTGATCTTCATCTGAGCAATTTATGAACATCTGCTTTAGCGTTTCATGTTCAGCAGGCGAAGGATGGGCCTCTGTTCACCCCAATCTGACTCTCTGATCTTGAATTTACTGTGTAATAAGTCATCAAGACTCAGTCTTCAAGTAGGCACATAAAAAGATTTTCTTTTACAGCAGACAAATGGCTTATGGCATTATGTAGTCCAGGGATGCAGGTAGGCTCCTGTATCATATACTTTTTAGCATTAAGTATTCTAGGTGTCCACGGGGCGCCTTTGGTCCTGGCCATTGCCTATTGGCATCAGGGTGAAATCTGTTTTAGTTTCTTTTACATAACACCTTTTATTTTCCACTAAATGAGTGTTGCCTAATGAGTATTTGAAGGGGTGCTGACTTTGAAGGTTTTCACTCAAATAGGACTAACATCATAGTTCAACCATGCAAATTAAAGTTTGCTTGGCGCTTCTCCCTTTTTTGCACGTTGATGCTTGTCATTGCCTCTTTGAGCTTTAAAATCCATGTTTCTTGTCTATTTTCTTTTCTGTAGTCTGTGTTTTTGAGTGAGGGACTATGAATTTTTAGCCAGCCTCCTACCTTCGTGATACTATGGCTGCTGTGTTGATAGTTCAGTCCCAGCTCTTACAGTTGATATTTTATCCTGTTTATTGTACACTCAAAACCTTGATCTTATATACAAGCCTCTTTGTGTAATGGTATGTTTAGTCTCATGAAGTTCCACAACTGCGAAACCGTCATGCCACCATTACAACACTATAACTTGCACTTTGTGAGCCCGGGAATAATTATTTATGTGAAAGGACCCGGGTGCTTTGTCGCTGAGTGAATTAAAAGCAAATAATAAGGTAAAGAGATGTGATTAGACTGCTGGAGCTGCAGAAGTCCTGCCAATGGAGCGTCTGCATTGGGATTTTTACATGCATATACTAATGAGGTAGTTCTAAATCATCCAGACTTGTGGGAGGAAAATGTAGGTGTGAAAACATGCAGCGCATATGGCATCTCTAAAATACTTTTCCTGCCAGCAGATACATGATTTATCCAAAAATAAAACTTTTGAAAATGAGTGTTACACATTTCTGCAGTTTTGAGAGCCCACGCACAATTCTAAGGCATTAAGGTGGACATTACAACATTGGCGGTAAAAGCCTCTTACCGCCGTGCAGAAGACTGCTGATACAACACCGCGGCCGTGGAATTCCACCACAGCTATTATGACCCACATCTCGGAAACTGCCGAAATTCAGACACCCACACAACTCCGCCACACCAAAGGTCAGTGATAAACTGGCGAAAACAATTCCTCCACCGTCACGCCAACAGAAACACGCCCATGCTATCACGACCCACGAATCCACGCAGCGGTCTTTCAACCGCGGTATTCCATTGGCGGTAGACACCGCAGCACTCAAAATACACACACATCTCCAAAACACCGCCACATTGGACAATTCAAAATACACACACCTGATACACATACAAACAACACTCCCACACACCCAACACAATATAAAACACACACCCACATCACCCACAAACCCCTACAACCAAAAAATCAGAAAGAAGGCCAGAGAGAGACTACAGCAATAGACAACCCCACCACACAGAGGCACACAACACCATCACTGATACAACATCCACGCTCAAAACACCCCACACCACCACACATCACCACACTCATCAACACATACACCACCCCACACATCACCTACACCACCCCATGTCACGCCAAAGACACCCCAGGTTTTCCGAGGAGGAGCTCAGGGTTATGGTGGAGGAAATCCTACGGGTAGAGCCACAGCTATTTGGAGCACAGGTGCAGCACACCTCCATAGCCAGGAAGATGGAGCTATGGCGAAGAATCGTCGACAGGGTCAACGCTGTGGGATAGCATCCAAGAAATCGGGAGGACATCCGGAAGAGGTGGAACGGCCTACAGGGGAAGGTGCGTTCCTTGATATCCAGGCACAACATCGCGATTCAGCAGACTGGCGGCGGACCCCCACCTCCTCCCCCACAACTAACAACATGGGAGGAGCAGGTCTTGACCATCATGCATCCTGAGGGCCTCGGAGGAGTCAGTGGAGGAATGGACACTGGTAAGTCAAATCTTAACTATCATATCCCGCACCCTACCTGCATGCTATCACACACCCCTACCCTCACCCCCTCCGCTATCCCTCAAACTCCTCACTAATGTACTCATAACACAAACCACCCATCCCAACACCAAGCCCTGCATGACACAACTAAGCATGGACACCCAGCACTAAAGCATGCTCACTGCACATACCCATAACAACCCCCCAACCATCATCATACAAGCCCCCACACAGGAATGCTTGCACTGGGGTACACGCACACCCACCCATTGCACACCATGACACACACACATGCAATAATCATGCTTTTATACCCAAGCAGGACCACTACGTAACGTCACCACACAGGAGGGTCCAGACATCTCCACCCCACCCACAGAAGAGGCCCACAGTGACGACATCAGCTCTGGCCAACTGGATCCAGATGACCAGCCCGGACCATTGTGGGCCTCGGGACAACCGGTTCCCCTTGCACAGGCACAGCCCAACACTGACCTTCCCCCCCTGGTAACACCAGCACAGCACCCACCCAGCGGGCCCATACCTCCGTACCCAGGACACGTCAATCAGCGGTGTGTCCACCACTACAGGGAACCCAGGGTAACCCACTACCCCAACAACAACAGGGACCTGGGGGCAATGGCAGTGGGCACACGGTCCAGGGGACGGAGGCACAGGAACGCAGGGGAACTGGGAGGGCTGCTGTGCGACAGGGGGCGGACAGGCCAAGGGAACCCACCCTCCACGAGGCCCTCTCCTCCATCATGGGAGCATACCACCACTCCCAGGAGACGATGGCTACGGTCCTGGACAAGTTTCAGGAGACCCAGCGCCTGCAGGACGAACAGTATTTGGGGTTCAGGGAGGAGCTTAGAACCATCAGCTCTGCCCTGGGCACCATCATAGGGGTGCTGAAGGACATACAAAAGACCATGAGGGACACCATGGCACTCCAAGGGGCCCCTGACACTAGCATGGACGATGAACTGCCCACCACCTCCGCCGGCACTAGTGGACAGGACGCCCCGCGACAGGACCACCACACCAGCACCCCACCCCCTGCAGATGGAGAACCACCCCGCAAGCGGTCCCTGAGATCCAGGAACAGGACAGAGCAAGATGGCAAGACCCCTGCCAGGAAATGAGACCACCCTGATTGTCCTCCCACTGTCTCACATTGTTACCCTGTCCAGATTGGAACTGCCCCAGCTCCACTTCCTATGCCCATATGGGCAGTGCACCTGTGAGACTAATAGACTGGACTCTGCCATGGACATTCCTCCACCATCACCCATCAGCATTTTGCCACCCCCTTCAATAATTAGCACTTCAATAAACACCCTTGAACCACAAAACAATCTGGAGTCAGTCTGTGATTTTGAAAATGTGTATTAGCAATGACAGCGACAAAATGCGTTTTCAAATGTAATGCCAACATACCTATGTCACACATCACAAGTCCATGAAGGATGCAAGCAGATGATACACGTTGGTAACCACACCTGTGAAACCGTAATGGAAATGTACAACTCAGTTACCAAATACTGCTACTAATTGACAGACAGGATAGAGGTAGAAGTGTGAAAGTGAATGTGATAGTAAAAAATTGTTCTCACCTGTGTGTCACTGGAAATGTTGCTGTATGACTGACTCCCTGTTGTCTATGTCTTCTTCCTCAGCTTCCTCCTCATCATTGTCCACAGGCTCCACAGCTGCCACACCACCGTCATCTGGACCATCCTCCTGCAGAAAAGGCACCTGGTGTGACAAAGCAAGATTGTGAACCATCGAGCAGGCGATGATGATCTGGCACACCTTCCTTGGTGAGTAGAATAGGGAACCACCTGTCATATGGAGGCACCTAAACCTGGCCTTCAGGAGGCCGAAGGTGCGTTCGATCACCCTCCTAGTCCGCCCATGGGCCTCATTGTAGCGTTCCTCTGCCCTGGTCCTGGGATTCTTCACTGGGGTCAATAGCCAGGACAGGTTGGGGTAACCAGAGTCCCCTAATAGCCACACCCGGTGCCTCTGGAGTTGACCCATCACATACGGGATGCTGCTATTCCGCAGGATGTAGGCGTCATGCACTGATTCAGGGAACATAGCATTCACCTGGGAAATGTACTGGTCTTCCAAACATACCATCTGTACATTCATGGAATGATAACTCTTCCGGTTCCTGTACACCTGTTCACTCCTGCGTGGGGGGACCAGAGCTACATGGGTGCCATCAATAGCACCTATGATGTTGGGGATATGTCCCAGGGCATAGAAGTCACCTTTGACTGTAGACAAATCCTCCACCTGAGGGAAAACGATGTAGCTCCTTACGTGTTTCAGCAGGGCAGACAACACTCTGGACAACACGTTGGAAAACATAGGCTGGGACATCCCTGATGCCATGGCCACTGTTGTTTGAAATGATCCACTTGCAAGGAAATGGAGCACTGATAGCACCTGCACTTCAGGGGGTATTCCTGTGGGATGGTGGATTGGTGAGATCAGGTCTGGCTCCAACTGGGTACACAGTTCCTGGATTATGGCACGGTCAAACCTGTAGGTGATGATCAAATGTCGCTCCTCCATTGTTAACAGGTCCACCAGCGGTCGGTACACCGGAGGATTCCGCCATCTCCTCAAATGTCCCAGCTGACTGTGCCTAAGAAGGACAACAACGACCACAGAGTCAACAAATTCTCAGGTATGTACCCACAGCTACACAGAACACGACACCAAATACAAACCTCTTCCTGTATGTGTGTTGAGTGTAGGCCTAGGTATGTGTGACACAGTAGTAAATGAAGCCATGTGGGCCCCTGAAATGGCGGCTGCCTGACCTCTAAAGTGGGACAATGGGATGTGAGGTATCTGTGCTGGCGTTGTACATCGTCGCAGTAGGCGGTCGTAGACCGCGGCGCAATGCTGCATTGGTTAACATTGGACCCTATGGGTCCCAGGAGCCAATGATGAAGTGCGCCGGTGGTGATGATACGCACCGCCGCGGACATGACCGCCATTTTCTATCTATTCAATCACTTGATACCTGATCTTCGACAGGAGAGGACCTACACTGCAAGTGCTGGTGTGACCTCGGTCTGGAAGAGACAATGGCTGCTGCGTCTGGGGAAAGGGCCCCTGCCTCCACTGCTCAGGAGTTGGAGAAGCTCGTGGACGGGTTCCTCCCCCAGTACACGCTACTCTACGGTCCTCCAGACCAACAGGTAAGTACACAGGGAGCACGTTGTATGGGCTATGCTGGGTGGAGAGGGCTGGATGTCAGTAGCAAGGGGGCAGAGTTCTGCGTGCATGAAGGACTGTGAAGGCATGTGCCACATGGCAAAGGTAGGGATGGGGGCCACTCACTTCGACGGTGCAGTTGTTAATGACTTCTCTTCTTCCCCTGTACATGTCATGTAGGTCAGCGCCCACCAGAAGAAGGACATTTGGTGTGCCATCGCCAAGGACGTCCGGACCCTGGCGGTCCACCAGAGACGGGGCACCCACTGCCGTAAAAGATGGGAAGACATTCGCCGCTGGAGCAAGAAGACGGCGGAGGCTCAGCTGGGGATGGCCTCCCAATGTGGGAGGGGTGCCCGTCGCACCATGACCCCCCTGATGTTCCGGATCCTGGCGGTGGCCTACCCTGAGTTGGATGGGTGCATGAGGGCATCACAGCAGACACAAGGGGGTGAGTACACTCTCATTCTGCGGAGTTTGCGCGCAGTGGAGGGGTCTGGGTGGGGGAGGAGGGCTGTGAGTTTCCCTAGGCCAGGGCGAGTTACGTAGGCTAGGCCCCTCCGTAATGCAGGGCATGTGGCACTCCACCCCACCTCTGTAGAGTGCCAAGTACAGGTATACATGCCCCTGTATCATCTATGTGTGCAGATGTCCACCATAGCCATGTAGGCCAGATCCCAGGAATTGCATCTGTAGGGGCCAAGAGCACGGCGTAGGGCAGGGGTCTGCTGTGTCTGTATTGTCCGCCAACGGTAGCGGTAAGCAATGCACTCAACCTGTCTTTCTTCTGTCGTCCCCCCCCTTTTTGTGCTCTCCCTGTTCTTTTGTGCATCAGCATCATCAGGAGGAGGTACAGTGGCACCGGAGCACGAGGGAGCAGCATCCCACATGGCCATGGAGGGCCACACTACAGACTCTGAATACACCAGTGAGACGGAGGGCGAGGGGAGCTTCACGTCGGTCACCGGATCACCAAACAGCGACGCAGACTCGTCCGCCGATGGGAGCTCCCTTGTGGTGGCGGCACCATCTGTGCCTCCCACTTCTACAGGTACAGCCGCCACCCCCCCTACCAGCACCGCCCTCCCAGCAGCCCCTCAGCCTTTGCTCCGTGCCCGCTCAGCCAGGAGGGTGGGCATCACCTTCGCCCCAGGCACCTCAGCCCCTGCCCCTGTCACCCCTGCTGCCCTCAGTGAGGAGGCCATTGAACTCCTCAGGTCACTCACTGTTGGGCAGTCTACCATTGTGAATGCCATCCAGGGTGTAGAAAGGGAGTTGCAACACGGTAATGCATTCCTGGAGGGCATTCATTCTGGTCAGGCTGCCCTTCATCGAACCCTGCAATCTCTAGCCTCAGCTCTGATGGCAGCCATTGTCCCTGTGTCTAGCCTCCCCCTTCCAACTTCCTCCACCCAGACCCAATCCCCTGTACCCCAGCCTATCCCAAGCACACCATCAGACAAGCATGCACACACTCCAACACACAAAAGTAGCTCAGACAAACATAAGCACCACACAACCCACAGGCACTCACACAAGCATCACCCACATACAGACACAGCAACATCCACTGCCTCCACTGTGTCCCCCTCCTCGTCGTCTCCCTCCTTCCTCCCAGTCTCGTCTACACACTCACCTGCATGCACTACATCTACAGGCACTAGGACTCGCACCAGAACACCCAGCACCACACCCCGCTCACCTGCACTCACCACCCCCACTACCATTTACACGCCCCCTGTGTCCACTCCCAGTGTGTCTGTGAAGCCCCCTCCCAAAGTACACAAACGCGGGCACCCACACACCCAACAACCATTCACCTCACAACAGCCTCCAGTACCTGCACCTGCACCCAAATCACCTAAAGTTACACCTCCTACAACCACCTCCTCTTCCTCCACTCCCAGACCCCCTCAAGCTACCCATCCCAGTGTTCGTCAGAAACTCTTCCTCAGCGACGTTGACCTCTTTCCCACCACCCCCACCCCTCCAATTCATAGGTCCCGTAGTAGCACCTCAGCCAAAAAAAGTCTGGTACCAGTGGTGCGTGTTAAAGGTGTGTGGAGTGCACCGGCCACCAGGGCAGCCAGTGTGACACGGAGCCAAAGCACTGCCAGTCCACCCCCTGTAAAGCACCTTAAGTTGGAAAGTGGCCGACAGGAGAGGGTGAAGACTCCTTCCGGCAAAACAGCTCACAAGGGTCCCGGGGGGAGTGCCGAGTCAGCTGTGACTCCTCCCAAGGTGGTGAAGGGGCAGAAGAAGTCTCCAAAGTCTGGGAAGAGCAGCACAGCGGAGAAGGCCGCCATCGTCCCCACCGGCCGGGACGCCACCGCCAGCAGTATCGTCACTGGTCCAGAGACCACCGCCAGAGTCAGTGCCCTGGAGGGCACCAGTATCGTCACTGGTCAGGAGACCACCGCCAGAGTCAGTGCCCTGGAGGGCACCAGTATCGTCACTGGTGAGGAGGCCAGCGTCAGTGACCTGGAGGGCCCCGGCAGCCACAGCCCGCTGGGCACTGAGGGACCGTAATGCCACACACCGCTGCACAGGTCAGAGACAGCAAAGGCAAGCACCGCTGAACAGGGCACAGACCGCCATGGTGAGGACCGCTGAACAGAGCAAAGCACCGCTGAACAGGGCAATGACCGCCATGGCAAAGCACCGCTGAACAGGGCAAAGACCGCCATGGCAAAGCACAGCTGAACAGGCCAAAGACTGACATGGTGAAGAGCGCTGAACATGGCAAAGCACCGCTGAACAGGGCAATGACCGCCATGGCAAAGCACCGCTGAACAGGGCAATGACCGACATGGTGAAGAGCGCTGAACAGGGCAAAGACCGCCATGGCAAAGCACCACTGAACAGGCCAAAGACCGACATGGTGAAGACCGCTGAACAGGGCAAAGACCGCCATGGCAAAGCACTGCTGAACAGGCCAAAGACCGACATGGTGAAGACCGCTGAACAGGGCAAAGCACCGCTGAACAGGGCAAAGACCGACATGGTGAAGACCGCTGAACAGGACAAAGCACTGCTGAACAGGGCAATGTCCGCCATGGCAAAGCACCGCTGGACAGGCCAAAGACCGACATGGTAAAGACCGCTGAACAGGGCAAAGCACCGCCAAATCAAGCATCGTTCGCCCACGTGCAGCTGGGACAGTGACGGAACAGGGACCGTCACGGGGAGCGTGATGCACTCAGGGCACCAGTCCCCCTCCAGAACCAGTGGAGACCTGCATCCACTCTGTCTGTCCTTCACAGGATGAAGCACTCTGGGCACCAGTCCCCCTCCAGAACCAGTGGAGAACAGCATCCACTCTGTCTGTCCTTCACAGGATGAAGCACTCCGGGCACCAGGCCCCCCTCCAGAACCAGTGGAGACCTGCATCCACTTGAGAGACTGTGGCTTTGCACTCCCCAGGATGGTACAGTGGGCAACCCACCCACTGTAGAGACTTGAGAGACTGTGGCTTTGCCCTCCCCAAGATGGTACAGTGGGCAAACCACCCACTGTAGAGACTTGAGAGACTGTGGCTTTGCACTCCCCAGGATGGTACAGTGGGCAAACCACCCACTGTAGAGAATTGAGAGACTGTGGCTTTGCACTCCCCAGGATGGTACAGTGGGCAAACCACCCACTATAGAGACTTGAGAGACTGTGGCTTTGCACTCCCCAGGATGTAACAGTGGGCAACCCACCCACTGTAGAGACTTGAGAGACTGTGGCTTTGCACTCCCCAGGATACATCAATGGGCATGGAGCCCCGTCGTGGATCTGGCGTGGTGCTGTAATCCGGCTGAGGTGCCCCCCCTTCCCTTCCCCCTGAGGTGCCTGTTGTATTTCTATCTGATGCCCCGGCAGTGTTCTCTCAGTTTGTGGACAGGTATCTAGTGTGGGCCTCGCCCATGCATTTTGGGCCCAGTGGTCCACGGGCATTGAAATGTGCATACCTGCACTACTAATCGTGATGTATATATTTGCAAAGTGTATATATATATATATCTGTATGTAGTAGGTTACTGAATTTTGATACATTACAATGTTTGAACTGATTTCCTTTTGTCTTAGCATTCTTCTGGGGGGGTTGTGGGTTGTTACCGTGCTGTTTGGAAATGCATTGGTGTGTGTGTTGTAGTGGGTGGGGGTCGGGTTGGGGGTGGGGGTGTTGCGTGTGTGTCCCCATGACTTTTGCCTCCCCCCTCCCCTGTGTCGTAGGTGCAGTACTCACCGTTGTCTTCGGCGCCTACGTTGCTGGTGATCGTAGAGGAGCAGGAAGACAAGCGCAGGGAGAATTTGTAGTTCGGGCTCCATGGTGCCCTCCTTCCTCGTGGAGTGTGTTCAGGTGAGCGTTTTCCCATTGCAAAAGCTGTTTCAGCCGTGTTTTTATCCACAGTGAATCCGCCCCGGAAAAGGTGGCGGATTGGTGGGTTGTGATACTGTGGGCAGTACATTGTCTTCCGTCTGTCTGTTGGCGGTGACCGCCGCGCTGCTTGTCTGTACCGCCGTGGCGGTCGGAGTGTTAAAGTGGCTGTCTATGTTGGCGGTTTCCGCCACGGTCACAATTCCCTTTTTTTGTCCGCCGGCCTGTTTGTGGTATTACCGCAGCTTTAACACCGTCCGCCAGGGTTGTAATGACCCCCTAAGTCTTCATGGGAGAGTGCCATGCCATGGAGGTTTCCACAGACAGAATTTCAAATAGAAAGAGCCATAATTCCTACAAGACCAGAACATAATTTCTATTTTCCTTGGTCTCTAGTTTCGCGTCTTGCACGGATATGTTTCTCAGACTACCTAGTGAAGGACTCCATTGACCAACCCAATTTTTAGTTCGACAGCATTTGCTTTTTAGTCATTGCTAAGAACAGTTCCTCCATTATGGTCTTCTTACTCAGCTCTGGAGCAGGTGTTGGCTGCGTGTGGTTGTCACATTTCCTTCACGTCAGAAGACTGTCACATGCAGTCACATACACAGCTACATACTAGAGCCTTCCATCTGAGGACATCTTTTTGCCAATAAATACCAATGTAAACCTTGTGTTATGGCGAAATCAAAGATATCTTAAAAACTAATCCTTAAATGCTTTAAAATATTGAAACATATGTGCAGCAGTCAATTCCACCAACAACTCTCAAACTATGCAACAGTTTCTAAACTGAAAGAGCGGCACAGAGCTTTGAACAGGCCAGTAAGATGAATCTCACATACTGTGCCTCAGTCACAGGCATGCTCAAAACACGGGTAAGCCATGGTCAACCATGGCTGACCATGTGCTGACCAATGTTCCCTGTAAGGTGCGTGCGCGCACCATTCCTTCCCCCACCGCACAGGCCTCTTTGCCAAGAGCGCACTTTTCAGCTACGTCACTGCCTGCTTCACACGATAGAGTGAAACCGTACATCAGCACTGCATTTAAAAAACAAACAGCGCAACATTCTATAACGAATTAAGGACTGCATGTAGTACTTAGAGCGCCTGCTGCAACATGCCCAGTAGCAACACACAAGCTACTTTAGGTCCTCCTACAAGAATATGTTTAGCACATGGCTGTGAGACCACTAGACAGGCTGCATGTAGGTGCCATACAAAAACCCACACACGTGTTAATATATGGCATGAAAAACAAGTGCAGTTAATATCTTGCCCAGTGAATAAACTGTGGAGTTTGGATTAAAAAGTCCCAGTTTTTAATATCGACCGGTCCACTTGATGACGGTTTAAGATCCTAAAAAAAACAGAGCAAGTGGAAATATGATAAAAAACTGACATTATCTTACCTCTAGGCCTCTCTGCTGAGACTGCTTACAGCTGAGGGCAGGCAGGGAGCCTGGAGTCCGGTCTCGGTCACTTATAGGAGCTACAGTTGCATCTTTGCAGCAGTGGGGGGGGGGCACCTTCTTATACCTGAGTGGTAAGCCTCAGGCAGGTAATATCTGGGAGCCCCCTGATTGGCGGACACCGCATCTAAATACAGCAGTGCTGCCTTAGAAAGCCCCTTTCAGGCCCACACCCACCGGCCATGGCTTTAGGAGATGGGACCACTACTCCATCACCATCATCACCGTGCCCTTCTTAAAGGGATTAAAGCTGGACCACTGAAAGGGGGCCCTGTTTGCACGAGGCTGGGGTCTGTTTTACCAGGACACACGGGTCACAGGAGGCACAGCAAGGGTGTTTGATTATGAATGCTTGGTATTGTGGGGTCAAATCTGCCATTCACAGTCGCACACAAAAGAGTTTATACCCAGTTGTGATGAAGAAAACAGTCAGAGCCACCAACCCAGATGAGCCCGACCTATGCATAGTTCGGCTCCAGCATCTAATGACTTCCTGTACCTTACAAGTCCAAAGCCCTCGTTGGCAAGTTCCAAGAAAAACCTTTTGGCACTCTCCAGACCCTATCCCAACTGAGCACCCCTACGTCCACTATATTTACCACTCGCTCACCCACTGCCAACTTGGACTCCATCTTGTCTCATTTTGCTCATCCGCAAAGGCCTCTCTGAACCCCAGACATCCTCATCTGTCTAGAGTGCCTTTCAAACACCACCATTGGAGGTGCCAAGCCCCCTCCTTGCCCATTGGCACCCGAATGTCCCATGCTTCTATCAGCCCTACTCGGCATTCCTATGTGCCTTCAGCAACCTTGACCATCTCAAGCACATTCTGACCCCTCCCCCCACTCCCACCATCCACGGCTGTGCTTAGCATACCCCAGACATCCCGCAAGACATCTCCCTCAACTCACTGATCCCCTTGGCCTGTCCTATCTGTCATGCCATTCATGGCATGTCCAAAACTATTTTTGCACCCTCTGCATGCCCCCATCATGCTCCGGACTGCTTATCCCAACTACTCCCTCAGTGCCACTTTAAGGCTTTTTGGAGCCCCAGGCAACATATAATTTGGTGCCCTCTGTACCAACAACCTTGTATGTAATATCCTTTTTCAGGTATTTCTTTTACGATAAGGTGGCCCAACGAGGCCAAAATCGTTGCCCCAAATTTACAATGTGGTGCAATGTATGCATTTTGTAACCCTTTGCACTACATTATGTCTGCGCCAGACATAATATATGTAAATGGGGCATTCCCCGGTTGGGGGAGGGCTGAAAAAATGGCACACAAATGCATATAAAATCCGATTAGTCATGGCGAGTGGGTGAGCAGATAACTTGAGGCCAGTAAAGGTTGCACCATCGAAGGTCTAACGCATGACATAGGTTTCTAAAAGGATGATAATATGGAACAGAAGTTCAGCTAAACTGAAACCCCAGGTAACTATTCAATTGCTGTGGAACTGTCATGCATAATGTTTTTGCAACTCCTATAACCTGTGCTAAATATCTTCTTCCCAATTACAGACGGTCTACATTTGGATTTGAACGGGCAGGCATGAGTACCAAGGAAGCTTAGGTAATCCTGTAGACGTTCCAGGTGGGATTAAGGGTCTCTAGATAAATCACATTCATGATCCACACCTTTGCTTCTATTACAGGTTTGAGGGACTGAGCACGTTATTTGAATGGACCAACATGCGTAGAAGCATAAGGACCAGGTAATTATTTGGTCGGTACCCCATCTCGGTCACCTGGCACATTATAATATGACAACATGCTGTAACCAACTGTTAACCATATTTTCTTTTGTTGCAGGCATCTCAGACAGTACTGTTCATAGATTAGGACGGGCAGACTGGAGTAGCAGCAGAAAGAGAAGGTTATTATTTGCTAGTTTTCCTTATGGTGCATCTGAGACATTGAAAAGATCAGGTGCTTTAATCATGTTCTTTTCTTTTACAGGCACCTTAGACCCTGCTACACAGAAATTTGAACAGGCATATGCGAGTAGAAGCAGAAAGACAAGGTAGTAATCTAGCAGATTTTCATTGTGGTGCACCTAGTACAGTGGACTATGACAACCTACTTTAATCACCTTTTCTTCTGTTGCAGGCACATGTGAATAGAAGCAGAAAGACAAGGTAGTTATTTGGGTGATTTCACTTGTGATGCACCTGGTACATTATAACATAACATTCGTCAGCCCTTTTTTTTTGTTACAACTACAGGCAGGTGTGAGAACAAATAGAAAGGCCCAGGTAATTCATTGCTACATTTTCCAAGATATAGCTCAGACTTTTCTGGTAGATTGCATTCTACAGCATAAGAACCAACTTTAAATAATGTTCCTCACTTTAACTAATGCTCCTCTTTTTTTATTTTTGTTTTTTTTGCAGGTTTTGCAGCATAGTAGGCTCAGACTGATTGCCACCAAAATGTTCAAGCACAAAGCTGTGACTTCTGCAGAGAGCAGTGCTTTGCCACAAAGGAAGAAATGCTGTCTTGTGTTCAAAGAAGAATGGCTGATATAAATTGTGGAGACTGAGACACAGAAGTCACGGAGCAAAGTTCGCATACAACTGGGAAAGATATTTCTATACAATCCAGAAGTAGTCCTGATGTGCAAAGTATGTGCAGAAGCAAAGATTGCAGGGGACTTTTCTACTGGGAAGAAATGGAGTGATGGATGGAAGCTGGACTACTTTAAACGCCATCTATTTAGCAAAGTTCACGAATCTGCTTTGGTGACCCTAAGAAATAAAAGTGCTGCTGCCAGGCTGGGTTTTGGAGTGCGCACCATGCTGACGGAAACCGCCAGTGACAGAGCAAACAGACTAGAAGTGGTTGAAGGGCATAGATCCACGCCTGAGGAGATAAAGATTCTCATCAACAATGTGTTACTAGCAGTCAAAAGGAACACGTCAATGTTATCTGTTAAAGACATCAATGACCACGTCGCATTGTATATGAAGATATCAGACAGCTGGAGGAGCAAGAATTATGCCTTTGAGATTTTGGAGGCCATCAACAGCGTAATACGCTCTGACTTTATGGCAGAACTTCACAGTGCTCGGTATCACACATTGATAATTGATGAGAGCACAGATATTTCAGTTACAAAAATGCTCATCCTCAACTTCAAATTCCGATCTGTAACATCAAAAGAGCACAAAACAGTGTTTGGGGGAATTGTAACTCTGAGTACATGCAATGCGGAGGCTATCACTATAGCTGTAAAAGACTTCTACTCTGCCAATAAACTGGACCTTATGAAAATGGTCATGTTTACATCAGATGGTGCATCAGTGATGGTGGGAAAGAACAATGGTGTTGCTACCCGCCTCAAACAATCCATTCCCCATCTAGTTGAGCAGCACTGTGTTGCGCACAGAGAGGATTTGGGAGTTGATGATGCCTGGAAAAAAGTGCTGATGATCAGGGAAATGGAAACATTACTGAGGACTGTCTACACTGTGTTCTCCCGCTCACCTGTAAGGAAGTCCAAGCTGGCCGAAATTGCTTTGGTCACTGAATGTGAAGCAGTCTCCTTTTGGCCACTCAATGAAGTTCAGTGGCTTTCAAGGCATTTTGCTGTTGGTGCACTCTTGCGTAATTATGAGGTTGCTCTCAAATACTTTGATCATGAGAGAGTTGAGGAGAATGACCCAATTGCTAAATATTGCTACAAAAAAACTATCTGACTCAAACTACCATATTTCCTTTGCAGCACTGAACGACATTCTGGGTGAACTTGCATCTTTGTGCAAGTTGTTTCCAAAAAGCTCTTTGACCACTGTTGAAGCTGTACAGTATGCAAGAGCAAAAATTGGCCAAATAAAGGGACCATACTTTGGGCAACACTGTCTTTTGCAGCAACACAGTAAGAGATCTGATGGCTTTGTACAGAGAGGACAGGGAGTATGATAGTGAGCTGATGTTATCTTTCATTTAACTCCTTTGTGAGCACATGGAAAGAACGTTCCCAGAAGATGAGTTGATGGAATGGACAAGCTTTGATTTCCATGCAGTAACAACACAGTCAAAGTTTGATTTTGGGACTGAGAATGTACAAAGACTTGTTGAAAAGTATAAGAAGGTCTTGGTCCTGGGTGATTGTGACACCCCTGATGATGTTGTTCAGCAATACCGAGATTATAAATATGTGGTGGCAGAACATATAAAAAGCAGATTGTTTAGGACCTTTCAAGACATGGTGAATTTCACTCTGCGGAATGCTGCACAGTATATAGCTTATTGATGTTTGTGCAACTTTCCAGGCTTCAAGTGCAGACTGCGAACGAGGATTCAGCCTCATGAACTCAATCAAGTCCAAATTAAGAAAGAGACTGGAAGAGAGTCACCTAGATATGCTCATGAGGACAAAGGCCTACCTCTCAAATGGGAAAGTTGACTTAGAACGAGTTTATCTGCACTGTAAGAATGGCAAGGACTGGCGAGAAAAACAAACGTCACACATCTAATGTTGGCACCTGACTTGTCTAACCTTTGATGCGGCTTTTACTACAGTCCATGTGTGGGTTGGGTAAGAACATTTCTCATCCTGTCTCTAGGCAGGGGCTTCATGGAATTTATCAGTAGTGTGTTCATCAAATTTTAAATGTTAACTAATTGTACTACGTGCTTTATTTGACATGCATGGCCCCCTGCAGCACTCTGAGAGTATTCATTAAAGTTTCACAATGGTTCAACCTTCTGATTTCTGTTTTTTCTAACTGGGGTGTAGGTGGCACATAACAGGTCATGTCCTTGGGGTGTGCCATCAGGTCACAATACTAATTTAATGGCCTATTATATGGAGCAATGTTTATACAAATATCCCTTTTTTGCTTTAGTGGTAAAACAAAGCAATGGAGCAGCAAATGCCAAAGATCTTGGTAGTTAAGCACTGCGCTCACATGAATTGTCAACTTCTTGGCGCACATATCCTTGGCTGCAGCGCAGAGAGACCTTACACTGCCGCACACAGTGGAAAAAAATTAGAGGGAACATTGCCCGAGGTACATGGGAGTTAATGGGTCCACTAGTGGCCTAGCATGTGTGAGTGCAAGAGTCATTGAAAAATTCCACCTGTTTATAGATATACACTCCTAAAACTTGTTATCCATTGGGCCTACTCTGGATGTTAAGCCACAACCCAGCTTTGAAATTCACTCTATTGGAACACTGACCCTGGAGACGAGATGGAGATGGTCTCTCCGGAACCTATGTCTGATGCACCCTTGTTACCAAATAGACGATCCCAGTGACCTCATGAACTGGGCACTGGAACCTTGATTTGGTGACCATTTGTTTGTGGTTGAGAATCCCAATTCACTTTTGGTGTGTGTGCTTTGGCCTTTGGGAGATCTTTGGACAGTTCTGAGCCACATGAGGTCAATCCAACCGAGTTGTCACTATCTACATGCATATCAGCTTAGAAACTAGAACAAAGAGCATACATAGAACTGACTCTTCGACTGAACCGGCCATCCAGCGCTTTGATTGGACTGCAGTACTTCCCCTACTCCCCGGGCCTTGAGACCCGAACGGGTGATTAGCCGAATTTTATAAGAATCCTGATTGATTGAATGATTGATTGACATATTATTTTGAACGTGATACAGTAAGTTGTCACCTTAAGCCGTTGAGAAACATTGACAATAGAAAAACTACTGAGACCAAAGGCCTTCCAGAGAATGCTGAGGGCTCCCAGTATCTAGATGACAGATTTGTACGACCCATAAACCACAATATTTTGAATTGTAGCACCTCCCCACTTAAAATCTGTAAAACTGTTTGAGTTCATAACTCAGCACATGAATGTCCTTAAACCTCATGTTCGTTTTGTTTATATTCATTTTACTCTTCTACATTTTTCTATTGTGATTAACTATATGCCTTACAATGAAGCACTGAGAGGACGAGACCTTATTGCGAGTAATCACATGTCAAACTCTGGTCACCTCTTGAGTGAGCGTCACGTTTTCCACAATTCTCCTCTTTAGAGCATCAGGACCCAAAAAGGACTACCAGCCAACCAAATAACAGTGCAGCCATACTGAATGCCCAGTGATGCCAGTGGTACAGGACAGATGTTCAAAGGATAAATGCAGAGTAACCATTGGCTTCTCCAGGATCTTGGACAAGACCTGCCAGTGGTTTAAATATGACAATGTAGGGCCCAGTCCTTAAAAAGGGGTTTGAGGGCATTTGCAATACCACTAAGAGATAAATACCCGCTTAAAGAGGTGTTTTAGCATTTTTTTTTTATAAACTATCTGTAGTTGTCCTGTGGTTTTTGTAGTCATTTCAGATTGTTCAAGAGCACTTGCCACACTTAAAATGCTCCCTCTCAGTTTTTTCTTGCCCCTCTCTTCTGGTTAGTTAATCTGCCTTGATTTATCAAAGATTACGATAAGTGCTGCTGTGCTGGTCAGGTAATTATTTCCCCAGACCCACAAATTTATATTTGATCCATACCCGATCTTGAAATGTGATCTCTCCTCCCCTGGAAACCAATAAATTAGGGGCTTGCTTCTTGTAAAGAGCCTTTCTGTTAAAACTCAAACTCTCTCTTCTCTAGTTTCCACAGGACGTTTGTTCTAGCAACAACCTCAGTGTCTGCTCATCCTTGCATACATCATCTTGGGAGCACATAAAGGTATTGATCTATTCCTTACCTTCACTACACTCTCCATCTTTGCACGCACACGCTACTGCCGTATCTCAAGCTGCAAAGGCCATACTGTACCTACCACTGTAATTTTCCTCTTCCACTTTTCCCCATTTGATCCTTCGAAAAGATCACTCACTCAGTAAACAGCACATTCATTTCCCTTTGTTTTGTTCTTTGCTGCTATCTCTGCATTGCCGGCCATTGCTTTGTTGCTATTACCTCCATTTCCTTTATAATCTTCCCTGTTCTCTTAATGCAACATTTTATAAGGCACGTGAGCAGCTGAACACCACTGTACTTGCTATAATGCATGCAGTCCCTGCAAGAGCTATCTCTAAACATGTTTTAAGCTTGGGGGAAAGGCCTCTACCACACACACACATGCCACTCTCCTCTTAGCCAGCAATAATGAAAATGAGCAGGAAGGGTCTTGATTGGCAAGGAATCACACAAGTGTAACCCAGTCTTGCCAACATAGGTGATGGTTGGTTATCTAGTATTATCATTAAATACATTTGAGCAAAAATCTCAGTTTAGTACCTATTAAGAAAGGGCAGTCCCACGCAAAATGGAGAAAGTCAGCTTCCGACCACTGGTAACTCTTATAGTGTGAATCCTCCACTAAACCACAGCACTTCGGTTTTAGGAGAGCGCTATAAACCTGATGTAGAAATATGAAGTGTATTAGTTTCATCTGGCCATTCGGAGCTAGCATCTCCATATGAGCACAGCGGTGAGACCATTTTAAAAAATCTGAAATAGTGCAGTAGAGAGCATCTTCCCAACGAGATCTGGCCTTAGGCATCACAATGAGAGCATCTGATTGCATGGTCTTATAAAGCCTGTGACAATATGTTTATTGGAGGAGAGGGAGTTAATCATTGGTTCCTGGAGAAGGGTGGGGGTGATGCTTTAAAGAGCGCCCTAAAACGGTGGGTAGCATAACATATCCAACATGGAATGATCAGGCATTTTTGTTATGTGTGAATGTTCTGTAAAGTGCCCCACAGAAAATGTATCTCCAATCTTTGGCACTCCTCAGTTTCGAGGCAGACGGGCAACCGTCACTTCTCTAGAAAGCTAATGTAATGGGTGCTGATCAAGTCTCTGCTCTGGGGCACAAAAAACAGGCTGCAACGTCCTCTTGAGAAGTTTGTCCTAAGCAATTAGTGTGCTAGAAACATAGGGCCAAATTTAAGAAAAGTGGTGTTCCATCCACTGCAGCGCCACTTTCCTTGAGCCCCGTTTTTTAATATATGGTACGCCATGGCACAGGGTAGGGGCAATGGTGTCAACATTTTTGCTGCTACTGATGTACATTGCTGGAATAGCACAAACATTGTACTGCTTATCCTGCAGAATGCATAGGGGCTCATTGTAAACAACGGTATGCCCCTTTTATTGCCTGCTGTGTGCAGGCGTTAAAATAGCCACTAAAAATGCCGCAGTGTAACCTCTTAAATTCCACTGTGCCATTTTTGCGGTCCCCCTAAAGGGGGAACGCCCCCCTTGCATACATTATGCCTGGCGCAGCCATAATGTGGGGCAAAGGGTTACAAAGTGGTGCAATGCATGCATTGTGCAACTTTGTAAATATAGTGCAGCAAATTAGACCTCGTTGTGACACAGTAGCATCATAAAAATGACGCTTATGTTGTGCAAGGAGGCGCTAGGCCCTCTTAAATCTGGGTCTTAATGTATTCAAACCTATGGGGGAGGATGTGGCCAACACGGACCTTTAGGTGGTGGATGTGCTAAATCTCTTTCAGTTGTCAAGTGGACCATAAACAGACGGTAGTGCAGCCAGTAATATGTCAGTTGCCTTGTGTGCAGTTATAGTACAGTTCAAAGTCTGCCACTGCTAAGCCACCCTGCTTTTATGGTAGTGTGAGTGTTTCCCATTTCAGCCTGGGCTTCTTAGGCGTCCATGCAAGTGTAATCATGTTGGATCGCAGGCACCTAAAGAAATGATGATTTAAAGAATTTGGAATGTAAAACAAGCCTAACAGTTTTGGTAGGAGGACCATTTTCACGAGGGCCAATCTACCAACCAAGGAAAGTGGTAGCCTGTTCCATCATTAGATCTGTTGAGTTATATTTGACATTGCCACACCATAGTCATCTGATAATTGTAGCCCTATCATGACTTATTCAGATCTACATACTTGATCGGCAACAGGGACCGCAGGAGGGGAAAATCTAGTGTGCATTTCTAGGAATGGGAGTCAGAGGGAATACTGTGGACTTGTTCCAATTTATAGTTATCCCCGAAAGCCTCTAAAATAATTGGAATTCTCTGACGACTGGGCTTGGTTGGTGAAAGGGCTGCATAGATACAGTTTGATGTCATCAGCGTATAAAGAGATGACTAGGTTTCTGGAGCTAAAGTTCTGTCCACTGGCCACAAAACACTGTTGAATCACACAAGCCAGAGGCTCAAGTGCCTTGGTGAATAAAACTAAAGAGAGGGGACAACCCTCATGGGTAAATAGGGTCTGAAAGAAGGAGGCTGTCAAAACAAATATGGCTTTAGAGTATAGAGAATTTTAATTCAGCTCTTGTGGACAATCCCTTCCTGGAGAACACTGCAAAGAGGAATTCCCACTCAAAGGAATAGAAAGCCTTAGTGGCATCCAAGAAGATCGCCACCGCCTCTAAGTTGGATTTGAGTTGATGCTTTAGAGCAAACCGACAGCAGAGGTTATGGGATGTTGAATGAAGCCTGCTTGGTTGGGCATGAACAGTTCTGGTAGCAGAAATAGTAGTCAATTGGCTAGCACTCTTGAGAGGATCTTACTATTAGTATGTATGAGGGAGAGAGGTCTGTATGAGTCACACTGTTCGGGAGACTTGCCAGGTTTTAAAAGTGTTATAATAAGCATTTCACGTAGCAAGGGAGAGGGATGCCAACTGTAAGTGCCCCCTCATATAGCTGTAGTAATACAGGGGATAGTAGGTGCGAATACTTTTTATAATTTCCACCAGTGTTAGGGGCTACACAAGGAATTGTTGATGTGTATTACCTAACGAAGCCAAGGCGATGTGTGATAAACTCTCTATTTACAAGCCCTTTGGGCCGATGGTACGTCACCTTTTCCTATGTAAAAGATGACACCCGGCGGTGCGAGAGGTTTGTAACTAAGCACCTCTGTGCGCTCCAACTATGAGGGTGATGCACACAAATGTGTACATTGGAGTAGTAAGTATGTGTTCAGCTTCAAGTAACTGTTCTCCCCTTTCTCCCTCTGTTGGCACAAAATTGTGTGTTGCCCAAGGAGGACATATCAATGCAGCAAGGGTTCTGTCTGGCCCCTCAGCTTCCCCACAGACCCTCGCCCACGCATGGTTGCCAAATAGTTTAGGTCCTGATCTACTATCTATGTAAACTCCAGTAGCTTAGCTTTCATATATGCTAAGGTTTGGGCGCCACACTGTTGCACATAATTTGTTTCCAGAGAGGATATCGTGTACACAAGTTTGTCTAGGTGGGTACAGAGTGTTTTGCACGTGGTGTTTAGCTATACAAACTAATTGAATGTGAGCTTTAAAGTCTAAAACTACTCATCAATGATTCTGTGAACCGGAAATAGTTGTTTATCTCTGCCTGCACCTCTTCTCTAAATACAGTGCTGTTAAGTGGTCGTGGCGATAGCTGCCAGGAAAATGCACGTTGTTGTGGGGCTGGTATCCTAATCACTAACAGGGGAGTGATCTTTGAACATAAGCAGTAGGTGTTCGAGTGGCGTAGTCCAAGTGCAATCATCGTGAGTACCAAACCAGTAATCTGAGTGAGATCAGGAGCCATGGACCGATGACACTTGGGTACCCACCATTAGAGTTGGATGTCTATTTCTAAATGTGTCCGCCCATTAGTCTTCATGGTTTCCACCAGAGTCAGTGCTGCCAACTGTGAAATTCAAATAGACTGGCACGAGTGGCCAATCCTTGCACTGAAAGCAAATCTAAAATCATCACCCAATAGTACAATCTGTGATGCCCATGATAAACATCTATCCCACTCCTGCTGTACTAAGGCTCAGTCACCTGAATTAGAGGCATAGGCATTAATCAAGGTGATATGGTTACCACATAACACATCCTGAGCTAAATGATATAACCCCTGAAGGTCATTTCTTCATGAGGCAGTCTAAATGGTGTGGTTTGTTTAATAATGTTAGCAGTAACATTTTGAAAGTGTTGCTGTCGCACTATAACTACTCCATTTTAATGCAAAGTTGGGAGAAACTGACTTGGTGAGGTGCGTCTCCTGAAGGAGTGCCACATCAATCTTATGGCGATCTAGAGATGCAATTATCTATCTGATTTTATGGAGATTGTTGAGTTCCCCGACATACCATGATAGTAAACAAAGGGTTTTTACTTCGCCATCTGACATGTATCCGGTGACAGTAGAATCAAAAAAGTGTGTAGCCTGGCTCTGTGAACATCAGCAAGATATCTGCAATATACACTATCTGAATTTAGGCCATTGTAGTGGAGCAACTGGTAATCTTTACATATCAGGGGCATGTCCCCAAAATGCCCTCCCACCACCCACACCAGCAACGTCAACTTGTCAGCAGTACATATCCATATAGAAATTCCCACCCAACATTTACGCACCCTAGCAGTACCATTCTATTCATCTGGACCAACAAAAACTGTTAAAGGGCGTGCCCCACTGTGAGCCATGACAGCCAGTGAGCCAAAACCTTTATAAGAGGGGGATGCTTACATGTACTCTGTAACTGGACAAGGGCAAAAGCAACTCAGTAACACACACGGTTAGGCCCTGTAGTGCCACCCATGTTGCATTCACCCTATATGGGGAGCAAAGACAGCACTCTATGACTTAAGTGGGTGGAGGGCTTGAGGCTTTGTTGTGGGAATCAGTCACCACAAAAGGGGAAGCACCACCGGAGTCCCATTTGCATGCTCACCAAACAGTTCAGCAAGTTAGTAGAGCTGGGCACAGGTTATGTAGACACCCTAAAAACTCTGCTGACTAATCAACCAGTATATACGATGGAGTGCACATAGTTAGTTATATTGGCCCATATGTATAAAGCTATGTGGCATTTCTTAACGGACCAAGTTGCTATTTCAGGCTGTTAAGAAATGCTAAATAGCATTTCCTTATGTACAACAGCTTCGGACACGGTGGGCAAATGCGATTTGCATTTTGCAATTATCAAAAGAGGAAGTCGCAAATAGGGATTTCCTATTTGCGATTTTCAAACCACATGTACATACCATTTCCTAAATACGAAAGGGGCATTTAGGAAATGCTATTACTATCAAATCTCTTCTGATGGTAACCAGGTGCAATTTTAAAAATGCACCCAAAAGGTAGTTTTTACAGTGCCATTTAGAACACTCACTCCCCACGAGGACATGGGAGCTATGTACATGAGCACCACTTTCTAGGTAAGTATATTTAAGGGGGGGCTTAGGCTTATAGGTACGGAGGGATCTGCATTTCCAAAATTGCAATTTCCTATTAGAAAATCACAAATTTGGAAATGTAAAACCATTCATACCTAACACCCATAGGTACAAATGGATTAGGACTTCCAAATTGCAAATTCCTAATAGCAATTGCAACTTCATAGGATACTCTATTAGGAAATCACAATTTTCTTGCATTCCATTTTGCGTTTCCTAAACAGCAATTTTTTAAGATTCGCTATTTAGGAAATGCAGAATGGAACTTTTGTGCATATGGACCATTGTTCAGTAAATCATGTATTCATATTTAGAGTTAGGTATTCGTTCATATTGCAGTGTTTGTTAATTCCAAGAGGAGTCCACTTTGTCGCATATAGAATCTGCTTAACCGAAAGGACCGGCAATTTGAAGTGTAAAGATGATGCGTTTTTTGTTCCGCTCGATGACTCCAGTGCGCAGGTTATACCATTTGATATTGAATATCAGCCTGCCTCAGCTTGTGGCACATATTCTCGAAGTGCTTCTTGGACTGTCAAAGTGAAATCTGGATATTGTGATGTGATGTTCCCATACTGTTATAGTGTCTGCTTCTCACATGCCAGCTGGAGGACTATGCCTTAATCTTTAAAGATTGAGGCTATCGTAGGGTGGGGAGCCACCCTGGGCGTATAGGTTAGAGAAGCTACCCTCCCCAAAGAGAGACTTGAGTAACAACTTACTATAGTCCATTAGGGTGCCTGTGTTTGTTGACTCTGGGATGCCAACAAAGTGTAAGTTGTTGCACCTCAAAGTGGCCTCCAAGTCATCCTTCTTTGCCTTGAGAACATTAACTTTTTCCATGTTAAGTAATTTCTTGTTTGACTGCACAATGTCATCCTTCAAGGTGAACATGCGTTGTTCTGTTGTTGAGGTTATCTCTCTCTTGCTTATGCTTATCCAATGTTGTATTCATCTCATCGACTCTGGACATGAGTGAATAAATCTTGCTGTCAATAAACATAAGAGAATTAATGTTTTGACATTACAAACTTCTGCTTCACTAGACAACTCTACAGAATTGGCAGGCCTTTCTGCTGTTGCTCATTTCATTGAGCTTTGACCTAAATTCTTTTTTTGAGTTTGGAGTCATGTTTGCCCATCTTTGATCAGCAGCTTCAACTTGTTATGGCAGACCGCGTGCCAGCCCATAGTAGAAAGTGAGAACCACAACAAGAATGTGTAATGCATCAGGACGAGGCTCTAGTATTGCTCCAATAGGGGCAGGTCATGTTTAATAAAGCAAAACCGCACACATGGGTTGAGACGTTCCCCATTGGCCATGTATGACAGGAAGACTGTCATGGTTGAGCAAGCTGTACCACTGTGGTATAAGCAGTAGGCAAAGGATGATGACAAGCAGGCCTCACACTCCCCCAGCACACCCCAACTTGGGCCCTCAAGTGGTCAAATGTTTAATGGCCTTTCAAACTAAAAAATTAGTTGCAGTCATCCTTCATTATCCTAGTGACATCAACTATTTTCAGAACCCACCTCGTGGACATACATGATCAATTTTAGCTTCTTTGGTTTTCCCAAGCAGAAGCGCTTGACCAGAGATGAATTTTGCAGGCTAATATTCATAGGAGGGTCACATGGTCACACAATAATCTCCTATGATTTGGATTTGTTCTTGAAGATATTTACAATTGCCCTATATCTATCGTAGCCTCTTTTCAAGAGATCCTGCAGTCGCACCGGGTTCTGTGTTCTCCATCTCTAACGTGCCATGTGCCCACACTACAAGCATGCTAGCTAACCCAAAGGCCCCATGCCGGAAGCACAGGCTCCGGGTTTAGAGGTTGTCCCCAAAGGAGGGTTCTAAGGGCTACTAGGTGCAACTCACATCAGTCTCTCAATTACCATGCGGAGACTCACCAGGGCTCGCAAGCCTCCAAGCCATGCGAGCAGCTATATCGGAGAGCCTGGGGACCAACTGAAGCTGCAGCACGGTCAACACTGACTATTCCCAAGGCGCAAGAGTCCTCCTCATCCTATTAACAGCCAGGTCTGGATTTCCATGTGGCCCACAGCACTCAGTGGGCCATTGTAAGGAAATGGGTTCTGCCCACCAAAAGTGCCCAGATTGTTTGTTTTTTGACCACCTGGTATGTGGCCTTTTTACTGTAAGTGAACCTCACAACCTGAGAGTCACCCACGGTAAGCTCATTATAAATGGACTGCGCTTGTTTACCACCAGTGTCCATCTTTTATGATATGGCCATTGTGATGCAGCAAGGGTAAGAGGCTGCATGTGGGAGACTCCTGCTGTTCGCATCACTATAACTGCCCACAGGTAGCCTGGCGCAGAGGGGACTCTGCGGGGTTGGGCATCAACCTGGGCCAGGTCCCATAATGTTAGTGTACACTCATAGGGAATGTCAGTGTGGTTTACTGTCTTGTCTGCAGTGACACTCCATTATACACCTATGGGAGGACTGCCTTAGAGTGCAGCTTCGCATCCCTTTGGCCTACAGACACCAGAGATGTACCGATTTAGGCTGCAACCTGTATAAGAAAATGAATTCTGCAAGTTCTACAAGCATATCTGTACAGCGTATGGGTCATCTAAGAATGTCATAGTTCTCTGGCTCAGCTCAGGAACAGAGCCTAGGCCTTTTGTCACCCTGCTGTGCTATGTGAATTGCAGTTCTCTCCAGCTGCAGAAACAAAGGACTCCTTGTACAAAGGGAGCAATTAACAGTGCTTAACTCAGCTCCTGAGGAGGAAAGGGGTGGCACCGAATGAGGTACATCAATCAGCCAGTTGTCACACTGTACCAGGGATGGGCCTGCCCAAGTCCACTAATCAAAGGAGGGAGTCCAGACCTCTACTGCCAACGTAGGAGGGGCTCTCTTTGAAGATGTGCTGAGAAAAGCCCTAGCAGTGATATCAGCGAGGGGCAGAGGTGAGGCCCCCACTGCAGATGGCAAGTGACTTCTGTGTTACACCATTTCAAAATGTCCCAGCAGGCTGTGCAGGAAGGTTTGGACATGGGCAGAGAGGTGATGTGGCACCTCAGGCTAGGCTAGAGGTGCATCCCTGCTGGAACCTCCTGCCCCCACTTTAAAGGTCTAGCGCAGGGGAGAGAGCTCCTCTTAGTTGTTATTTTCTGCTGGACACTGGCACTGGAGGCAGTCGTCATGGACATTTGGAAGGAAGAACCCCCTGATGGCCATCTGGACTAAGGACTCTAACTTCATTTGACCCCAGGACCAGTGGGGCTCTCCCCAGGACCAGGGAAGCTGGTCCACTTACACCATTTGAGGACCAGTTGGTGGAAAGACTGAGGGGCATATTTACTAGCGTCATTCCAATGCCACATTAGAATCGTTTTTTTACACTAATGTGGCTTTAGAGGGCCAAAAACACTGCACCATTTTTACAATGTGGTGTAATGCATGCATTGCGCCACTTTGTAACCCTTTGTGCTACATTATGCCTGCACCAGGCACACGTTACACAAAGGGGACATTCCTCCGTTAGGGGGGCTGATAAATGGCACTAAGAAATCTAAGAGATTTCTTTGTGTCATTTTTTTACGGCACTCCCCCAGGCGCATTTCTGTCCTTCCCGACTGTGCTGGTGCACAAATTGCTGCTTAGCGCCAATGCAGGGCAAGGGTGTCTGTGTTGTCAGCAGGACTGTTTTTGTGCAGGAAGGAAAACCTTCAACACAAAAACAATCCTAGGAGGCATTTTTCTCTTTCTATGTATGCTGCGGAATACAGCACACATGGAAAGAGGAAACGACGACGAGAAAAAAAGATAATTCTCCTCATTGCGCCTGCCCTGGGGAGGTGTACAGTTTTGATGCATTCCCAGGTTTACAGATTCTTGTAAATCTGGGAATGCATCAAACCCCATGGGTATTGCATGGGAAAACCCACTGCAACTCCCATGGAACACCTGCCTGATGCATGTAAGGCAACACAGAGACTTCCAATGCTTTGCCTTACACCATATCTACCAGGCCATGAAAAGCCATACAAAATGGGTCTGCGCTCTGCGCCACCGGTGCACCACAAAAAGTGATGCACCAGCGGTGCACAGGGTTTGTAAATATGGCCCTATGTTTGTAATTGCGTTTGTCATGTCAGGTGAAATAATGATATTGACAGCCGCTGAGTATATGCTTTATTGTCAGAAATAAGTGCATTAATTGGGGACATTCAGATTATTGCATTTAAGTACAAGATAATATTTTGACATGTGGGTTCTTGAACTGGACCCCCTTTGGAGGGTCATAAGTGATTATGCCATGTCATCAAAAGGTACTTCGATCAGCCTTATGTATATATGTAAATTACTGTATGTATTGAGTAGCGTCTATGTGCAATACATGTATTTTTACTTTCACAAATGAAAAAGCACAGACTGGACAGCCATTTATTGAGTGTTATTCTTGCCTGCCAGCGAATGGTGATTACTAACCCACCCCACCTTCCTTGAGTAGGCCTTGGACTGATCCACTTCGCTACCCTGAGAGAGTCAAGCGCTACAGTGGGGTGTTTCATTCCAAGTGGAGAACAAATGTGGACCTATTAGTTGTGCAGGCCACACAACTAATGGCCTGTTTATTTTACAGACATCAAGTTGGCAAGCCAGGTGCATTGGCCTCACATACAGAATGCTCATCATTTTTTAGCCCCACCAAAAACTACTGCAGCCAGTGGGAGTCATCTTCACCACCACAGAGTGGTTTGTAGGTGGATCATGTGTGTCAGATGTCAGCGATGCTGCCGGATTATAATCCCCGTACAAAGAGGCTCACAAATGTGTGGCCATCTAGGAGCAAGACACTTCAGCTCCCCATCCAACTAATAATATTTTCCCATAGTACTATGTATTTCTTAATACTATGTTCTGCATAAAGTAGGTGTTGGAATTTGCTCTTTTGCAGGGTCATCTCCAATCTTTTTGCCTCCTGCCTCCTACTTTTTCTGACCTGTTTCTGTTGGCTTTTGAACTCTGAGCACTTTACCACTGCTAACCAGTGCTACAGTGCATATCCTCTCTGTGTAAATTGTATGGTTGATTGGTTTATCCATGATTGGCATATTTGATTTACTAGTAAGTCCCTAGTAAAGTGCACTAGAGGTGCCCAGGGCCTGTAAATCAAATGCTACTAGTGGGCCTGCAGCACTGGTTGTGCCACGCACATTAGTAGCCCTGTAATCATGTCTCAGACCTGCCACTGCAGTGTCTGTGTGTGCGGTTTTTAACTGTAAATTTGACTTGGCAAGTGTACCCACTTGCCAGGCCTAGACCTTCCCTTTTCTTACATGCTTACATGTAAGACACCCCTAAGGTAGGCCCTAGGTAGCCCCAAGGGCAGGGTGCAGTGTATGGTTAAGGTAGGACATATAGTAATGTGTTTTATATGTCCTGCCAGTGAAATATTGCTAAATTCGTTTTTCACTGTTGCAGGCCTGTCCCTGTTATAGGTTAACATGGGGCTACCTTTATATATGATTAAAGTGTAGATTCCCTTTGGGAGCGGGTAGACATGTGGAGTTTGGGGTCTCTGAGCTCACAATTTAAAAATACATATTTTAGTAAAGTTGATTTTAAGATTGTGTGTTTGAAAATGCCACTTTAAGAAAGTGAGCATTTTCTTGCTTAAACCATTTCCGTGACTCTGCCTGTTTGTGGATTCCCTGTCTGGGTCAGTTTGACAGTTGGGCTGATTGCACCTCTCACTAGACAGTGACACAAAGGGAGCTGGGGTGTAGTCTGCATTTCCTGATGAGCCCTCTGTGCTAGGAGGGAGGGGAGGAGTGGTCACTCACACCTGAAAGGGCTGTGCCTGCCCTCACACAATGCAGTCTCCAAACCCCTGGCGTGTGTCTGGGGCCTGGCCTGGGCAAGGCAGGATTTCACAAACAAGAGAGACTTTGCTTTGAAGTAAGCCTACTTCAAAGGGCAAAATGGGCATAACAAGGGCACCCAAGACCACAGACATTAGAACACTTCTGGAAACCAAGAGGAACCTCTGCCTGGAGAAGAGCTGAGGAAGAAGAGTTGCCCTGACTGTGACTGTGCTTTGTGGAGCTATCCTGCAGTTGCTGCTTCTGCCTGTGCTAGAGGACAAAGACTGGACTTTGTGTTGCCTTCCTTCTTGTGAAGAACTCTCCACGGGCTTGATTTAGAGCTTGCCTCCGGTTGTTTGAAGTCTCAGGGACAGCAAAGACTTCTCTCTGCCAGCACCTGGAGCCTCTGCTGAGACTCCTACTCTGCCAAGTAGTGCCCATCCAGTTCCTAGGACCCTGACAGGTGAAGCTGGCAACCCAAGAGTGAGAAATCCACGCACCAACTGCTGTGCGAGGAAAAGCTCGACGCAACTCCGATCTGCGGCTGAAAAATCGATGCGCCGCCGGCTTTGGGGCTGAAAACCGATGCTCACCTGCAATGCGACCTGAAGATCGACGCCCGCGGCTGGAAAAACAACACGCGACATTGCTGGTGGAGGCTGGTGAGATTGCAACCCGTGCTGCGTGCTTTTCAGATCATCGTGCGGCTGTATTTCTGACGCAAATACCACTGGGCGTGTAAAAATGACGCAAGGCTTGCCCGGACCCGAGAGGGCGGTTTGAATCGACGCATTGCTCTCCTGGGGAGAGAAGAAATGACGCACGCCGACTCGACTGAAGGAGAAATGACACAATGTCTCCTTTGTGAGTGATATCGACACATCGCAAGCCCTTTTTGACGCACACTCACCCGTGCAGGGTTATTTTTGATGCATCCAGGCACATTTTCACGCTAACAGCGTTAGCGTTGTGTTTAAAATTACATGAAGACTCTTTTTGCTTTTTACTTGATAACTTTACTTGTGTATTGTGGATTGTTGTCGTTTTGGTCTTGTTTTGTTTAGATAAATATTTACTATTTTTCTAAACCTGTGTTGTGTCATTTTGTAGTGTTTTCATTAAGTTACTGTGTGTGTTGGTACAAATACTTTACACCTAGCACTCTGAAGTTAAGCCTGCCTGCTCATGCCAAGCTACCAAGGGGATGAGGGGGGTGTTAGCCGAGACTGATTCTCTTTTACCCTGACTAAAGTGAGAGTCCTTGCTTGGACAGGGGGGTAACCTGACTGCCAACCACAGACCCCATTTCTAACAGTAGGTTCATAGAATTGTCTGGAAAGAAAGTACAACATTCTCATCCAATTAACTTACAAAACTCCTCACTTGCTGGCTAGTATAATCTAATGTCATCCTATTCTGTATCACTGCTTCTCTTATTGCAATAATTTCTGCCATCAAATTTCCTAAAGCATCTTTGGCAGATGCAGCAACATTCTCCATAACACCAGATAGTTTCATAATCTCTGTAATGTTCACTCCTACTCTTGCAGATGTCACCATCACCTTTATGGTATCCAACAACCATAGAATAGCACCTCTCTTAAGCCCTAAATCTCTGGCTTTTTTATCATGGTGTACAGTAGGATAAATCTGAACCAAGTAACAAGAACCTCTCCAATCCTAAGGCAGCCAGGAGTAAGCTCCAACCCCACCAATGAACAATAAGATTTTCAATGCCACAGACAGACTCTTTTCTGCATTACTCACTAAGTTACAAATTCAGTCATTTTGGCAACACCGTACTATTTTGTCCCCATTATTTTAAATGCATAATGCTTTGCTTATGCTTTTAGTGAGCCTCATGAAAGGTGTAGTTCTGGGACCAGTAAGTTGATCCTTTCTCTCTCCTGTGCACGATCAAGCTCAGAACGTTTGCATAAGTCAAAAATATTGTGGATAAAAAGCTAATTATCAAATTCCTATCATTCTATAATTGATAACAGTTCTTCAAACTTGCAGTACACAAGAATGCTGACGCACAATAGGGGACAGGAGTGTGCAATAGAGGTAGTCCATTGTTACTACTCCCAGGAATATGTGCACAGTCACAGATCCAAATAGCAGTCACATTAAACGATTGCTGACGACCCACTATCATCTACAAAAACATTAGTGTAAAATCTAGGACCTTGTATTGTCATCATAGGTTGTTGCACTCTTTGCAGTCTATTTGAGATGCACATGTGATTCTGAATCCCACAAACATAAAACGGCCACCATATGGCAATTCCCAGCCCTGCAGACTCCATCGTAGTACCAAATATGATTGTTCAATGTCTCTTTGGTACCCCAACATCCTTTTTCAGTACTTTGTCTATTGTTTGTCTCGGTCTTTCCCCACCTCTGAGTCCCTTTTTGGGCTTGGATCATAAGTGTGGAGTTTGACAGTATGTGCGCCATCTTGAAGGACTGATGCTCCATTTTCTCTACTGCTAAGGTTGGCAAATGAAAAGTTTCTAGCATGTCAATTTGCCCCTCCTGATCCCTTTCTATTGGGTTGGAGGACCTTTTCCAGTGGCTAGCATGCACCCAGGCGAAGGTTCCCTTTTTGATATCGAATGTCGAAGAGGAAAATTACAGAGCTACTTTTTGCATACAAACAGGGAACCAGCCCTTCATGTTATACAGATCCTATAGACACAGCCTTTCACAGCAGAGATATCTGTAAGGTTACACAAATTCTGCAGGCCCCTTCTTTCATTATGATACCCAGTGTGGTCAGTCATGGGTTTAATCAATGTGCTCAGAACCCTCCCTCCTTGCCTGATAGGATCAGATCTGATCAATCGGCCTGTTGTGAGGGTATACATGGTTCTACATTGAGTTTCCCCCCTTTTATGCAGTGTTTCCCTGCCAAGGTTGCCAGCTCTCCTCCAGCTGACAGGTCTCTTTCTTCAGTCACCACTTTGGTTGTTACTGTTTACTCTTTGCATGGTGGTTTCCGAAGTTGCCTGCATCACAACTATTGTTTTATAAGGTAACTGTGATGTACTTGAGATCTACCCTTATAGTTATTCACTAGCATCGACCACTGTGGTTTCCTAAAATGTTGCTGGCCTTTGGGGTAAGCTTTCGCAACCCCTTTGGTGCAAATGTATTGATTCTTATGATATATGCCTATTCCAGGAAACCTAGGTAACAGAACCCCTGTATAAAGCAGATTACCTATCCTACCACAACCCTGCCAAACCAAGCAACTGTGGGAGGCCCATAAATGGCCTATTAATTTGGATGAGGTCCTCTTTATCTGTAAAATCCGTTCATTAGCTGTTGACTACCCTGATATCCAAGATATCTAACTAAGTGTGGGGGGTGCTCAGCATGGTGTTTTTTAAAATTTACACATGTGGGATTACAGATGGATGAGCCTCGGAGGCCGGCTCATCCAACTTCTTGAAGCTTACGTGGACAAGTTCCGGTTGCATTCTAACTTGATCCTTGCTGGGGACTTGAACACTACATGTGAGCCCCTTGAAATCACCACAGAGGAGGACAAACCATGGGGTATCTCATTGTTGGAGCTTGCCCTACTTAAAAGATGGACCGAGGCTTCTCTCTCACTAAAAGCGCTTACCAAAGACCAGGGAGTTAGGGTGTCTAATGGCTGAACTAAATCTGATCCCAAGGGGGCTTTTACTTTAGAAAACCATGTGCCCAAGAGCTGAATCGATTACATCTTGGTCGACCTAAGACTGTGGACCCGAATTGTGGCTATGGTAGTGCAGGAAAGAGTGTAGAGTGCAACAATCCCCTGTGGCTTACTATGCTCGCACTGTTTGAAAAGCTCTCAGTCTACTCGCTAACCCTTAGCAGTACTGGTAATGTTGCGCTTATGCCAGATATGCAATGCCTTAAATGGCAACAGGCTGACGCACACTCAGAAATTCTGCTTCACATCAGGGATACCCTAAAGGTGACACTGGCTACAATCTCAGAGGGTATGGCAAAGGAGGGCGACTCCTTTGACCATAGTGTGATGCACAAAGAGCTTTTCCAAGAAATTTCTGCTCTTTTGTAGTTCCCCTTACTACCCCAAAGAAGCCATCCCCTAAAAATAAAAGTTGGTTTAATAAAGAGTGTTAAGGCGTTCCTTTGCCAGGACTGTTAAGTTGAAAGATCCTTTGTTGATTTCAGCTGTCAGAAAGGAGTATAAGTGCAGCATGCTGAAAGCCAAAAAGGAGTGGGGTGATAAGAGATGGCGAGATTTGGCCAAGGCATGCTCCTCCAAGGATTATTATAGCTTCTGGAAGTTGATTGCCAAAGGTACCAATCCCCATGCCGGTGAACTATGTTTTTTCCTCTGAGTGGTTCTCCCATTTTTCTAGTTTTTATCATGAGGAGACAGTTGCCGTAGCTGAAGGTCTCTTGTATAGCCCCCTTCAGAATTTTGTTGCTCCTACTTTTACTAAAGAGGATGTTATTGACTCTCTGTCTACTTTTCCAAAAGAGAGGCCCTTGGCTCAAATGGCCTTCCGGTAGATGTCGTCATGCAAAACATTGACATCTAGGCAGACTACATTTTAGTTTGATTGCGTTGGGCACTCCCATTCCTGAGTCTTGGCAGGGAGCAGAGGTTATTCTGGTTCATAAAAAGGAGGATATGTCTTTACCGGATAATTATAACCCCATAGGCTGAAAACTATGTGCCAGATTTACAAGGCCCTAGCGCCTCCTTGTGCCACATTAGCATAGTTTGTTTTTACGTTAATGTGGGTCAACGAGGCAGAAATCACAGTGCCATATTTACAAAGTGGCACAATACATGCATTGCACCACTTTACCACCCCTTGCACCACATTATTTCTGCGTCAGGCATAATGTATGCAAGGGAGGCGTTCTGGCATTAGGAAGCCCACAAAAATGGCGCAATGAAATCTACAAGATTTCATTGTGCCATTTTTGGTGTCATTTTTAATGCCTACTCAAAGCAGGCATTAAAAGAACACAGCCATTGAAATGAATGGGCCTCTTTGCACTTTGCTGCACTTCTATCAACATTTTTGATGGTAGTGCAGCATAGCGCCACAATAGTGTCAAGAATTCTGACTCTATTGGCCTAACGTGTGCCATTGTGTGCCTTATTGTAACTACAGCACACCAGTGGTGTAGTTAGGTGGGGTTAGTGGGGAGCAAGAAATCTGGTGCATCAGTATTGATGCGCCAGATTCTTGTAAATCTGGGCCTAAAGGTTTTCTGATGAATATTTTTAGCAAAAATCCTAGCCTGAGCTTTTGAGAATATCATCTTAAACCCACTACAGGCAGGCTTTAGGTTTAAAACCTCAACAATTGACCAGGTCTTTCGGTTAGTTCTGATCTTTTGGAAGATAATTATGATCAGCAGGGGAGACTTGTATGTTCCTTTGTCATACTAAAATCCGCCTACAACCTGGTTCTGCATTTGAGGTTGTGGTGAATCTTGAAGGGGATAGGTATGGCCCTTGCTGTTCTATCCCTACTGGTTAGGCTCCTTGATTAAAAACTATGCCTGGGTCATCTGGGGAGCTCAGAGTCATCTGACTGATAAGATCTCTGTGTCAAAAGGTGTAAGTCAGGGGTGTGCATTGACCCACACTCTAATTTCTTTATACCTAAACGGCCTAGTAGAATATTTGTCTGAATACTCTGTGGATGCGCCCATTTTAGCCAACCCTAAAATTCCCATATTGTTGTTTGCAGATGACACCCTCTTAATTTCAAAAACTCAAAGAGGCCTTCAACTTTTTGGTCCTCATTGCAGGACCGTGGCCTGGAAAATAATGCAGTCAAAACAAAATTCATGGTATTTACACATCGTAAGAAGTCCAAAGAAAAGTTTAACCTCAGGGGGCAAGGTTCTAGAGAGGGATGATTTGTTTATCTACCTGGGGGTCAATCTTTCGCACACTATGTCATGGTGCCCACACATTAGCATTGTCTTGTAGAAACACAGGCATATCGCTGGTGCTATTTTGAAAGGAACATTGTGTTGCTTTTACCAAACCAATACCAAACCAATCTGCAGGTACACGTGGCAAAGTCCCTTGGTGATGCGCTTTATGGTGTTGAGTTGTGCGGGCTTTGTGATGTTTCTACTCTGGAGCAATCCAAGAATACATTCTTAAGATCACTAGCTTCCCTCCCTTCTAGCACCCCACTGCATACACTATATTTGGACACGGGTATTAAAAGATAGCCCAAAAGGCTTCTTTGCATCCATTACATTTTTGGCGAAGAATATGGGCCATCCCACAGATTGGCCCACTGTGTTGCAGCCTTACTCAATATCATCAGGGTTGATAGATTTAACACAATCCCATGGCTGAGGGCTATAAAAAAAGTGTTGCTCTCTTTGGGTCTCGGTAATTGTTGGCAGCACCCTGCCGTTGCCCACATGCTGTCTAAGGGTGCATTGAAGAAACAATATTTGGCACTTTTATCAAGAAGGGAGGAGCAAAAAGCAACAGGCGCATTGACTGGGTATTGTTTTAAACCTTAAATCGATGTACTGAAGAGAAATACTGGGACCTAGTTACTGACCCATTAAATAGGAAACGTTACCATCAATTCAGAGTGGGATCACTTCGCCTAACGTCTGTCACTGCAAAATGGGCTGGTTCTTAGTTTGCAGTGTGTCCTTTTTGTAGTGAACACGTTGAGTCTGTACCCCGTGTGCTATTTGTGTGCCTTGCATATGGCCAGGTCCGCTCGGCATGGCTGGTACCTATTTGTCGACAGCTGGGTACTACCAGCCATTCTGTTGTCTTGCAGCTTTAGAGAACGATCCCTCGTACTCTGCATTCTTGCAGGATTGCTACATTTTTGGGCTTGATGTGGGAGAAAACAAGATCTACAATCAAATGGTTTAGATTTTAGTAGCTCCTCATTTGTGGGATGTACTAGATTGATTGTTTGCCAGCTTGTTGACTCTGTTGGATCGCTATTTCTCTTATCTAGCTACCGTATCATGTAGTGTTTTTATATCACAATTCATCCTGTTATTTGTGTCATCTTAATGTATTGAGTGGCTTTTTACTATCTGTATTTAATCATATTTTGTATATGTATTGAATTTAATGGAACTGTAATGGATTCAGCAGAAATACATTTATTTTCGCTGTACTGTCTGCAGGCCCATGTCATTGAAAATAGAGGGATTCATTGAATTACACGGATTTTACAGGCTCAGGCACCTAGCAGTAAAGCTGTATCTCAGGGGGTTACACATATCTATTGGTTTTTTTTTTGTCCTCATCCAGGCACCAGGTCTTTTTCCTTCGCTCTTGTGATCAACCATTTTCCTTGACCCGGGGAGATCCTCCTTCTTTCTGTCTCAACGAGTCCGCCTCACAATGAAGTTAGAGGCAGGAATTTTGAGAAACAGCAGGGACGAAATAATCATCGGGCACAATTTATATATTCACCAATTGTGCTTCCAACCAGGCTTTAAAAGATAGCCAGATTTCCATTGACTTAGTGATACCCATTATCGTATCCATTTTAAATACATATTTCACTTGGTCCAACCATTCTTTATAGGAGGGAATAACACTACCCACCCATTTCCTACAAATTTCTCTTCTAGCTAATAAGACTACATATAATAACCACTTCTGCATGTCCGCCCTTAAATTTATTAACTGCTCCGATCTACCAAAAATAACTAATACTGGGGTGATCTCAATCTCAACCCCCCAATACATCAGACATCATATGTCTCACTGCTTCCCAAAAAGGTTGAATCGCCAAGCACTCGAAAAACATATGGACATCCGACGCCTTTTCCATACCACACTTTCCACATTTGATCACCTCGCCTTTCGCCATCTTTGACAGTGTATATGGAGAGAAAAAAGTTCTATGTAGTGTAAATATATGATTTTGTCTAAACGGAGCAGGTTTGACCACCTGATATAGAGTACGCATAGACACCTCCCAAACCTTCCCGAGCTGTATTTCAGAAAAAACATCACCCCATAGTTCTTTAGGCAGATTAAATTCGCCATCCCCTGCCTCTTCCAACTCCCAATACCATAACGCCACAACTTTATTTGGGAGAGGATCTACCAAAATGTTATCCCCTATCTGAGACTGCCAACCACATCTCTTATTATCCTTAGCTATCCACCCTTTCAATTGGAGATATTTTAACCTCAACAAGGCCCCACCTGTATTCTGTGAAATTTCCTCCCAGGACAGTAAGTCCCCTTCCTTAACTAGCTCTCCCCAGTATTTAAAACCTGCCTTTTTAATTGGGATGGCCAAAACATCCATCAAACACTCTGGCGTGCCTGGCGAATCCCAGATAGGTGACCATTTGCTATAGTAATCAATCCTAAACAGAGACCTGACACTAAACCATAATTGGGCAGCATCCTGCAGAAGTTTTAGCTTAATTTGTTTGAAGAATTTGGGATCCCCAAATTTAAACAAGTAATGGTTTAAACCCTCCTTTACTTCTGCTAACATAGCCTTGAACATACATCCCATGTCTGTGGTACCTAAAGAAGAACCCAAAATCCTGACATTTTTAAGTTGGAACACCCAACCATATACTAGCAAATCCGGTAATGCAAATCCGCCTTGTTACCGTTTCCTCTGCAAGTTTTTCCAAGAAATGCTCACACCCTTCTGTGCCCAAATAAATGAATTTATTTCTTGCTGAAATTTGCCAATCAAAACTTTATCAAACAATAAAGGAATTGCGTTGTATAAGAAAGTAACTTTAGGTAAAATTATAATTTTAACTAAATTAATTCTACCCAAAATTTATAAAGGTAAATACATCCAATTTTTCATAAGCTTAGAGCACTCCCTCCGTAACATACTAAGATTAGTGTCTGCAATTTGCTCAATATCTTGAAGTATCTTAATACCAAGATACCTCATTTCACTTTTACTAGTCCGATTCCCCATGCTCTGATTCCATGCCATTATAACTGTCTTGTCAGCATTTATCTGATAACCCGATACCTTACCAAAATTCTCAATTATATCCAAAACGGCTGGTAAAGCCATATGTAAATCAGATGTACAGACTAACAAGTCATCAGTATAAAGGGAGGCTTTTTTCTCCCATTCCCCATATACAAAGGAAGGGATTTTCTGCTCCTGTCTGATTCTTCTGGCAAGAGGTTCAATATATAAATTGAACAATAATGGCAAAAGTGGGCATCCCTGTCTCGTACCCCTAAATATTTTGATCAGAGGAGTCAAACTTCCATTTACCAAAACCCTAGCTACTGGTTTTGAATAAATTAGACACATCACCCTACAAAATGTATCCCCAAAACCATATTATTTTAAAACATTAAAAAGAAAGACCCAATTCACCCTATCAAATGCCTTTGCAGCATCCAACATTATAGCCACTAAAGGAAGGCTGAATGATGTGGCTATATCAATCGTCCCTATTAAACTCCCTGTCAATTCATGTAAATACCTCCCCTTCATGAATCCTTTCTGATCCTTATGTATAAGACCACCTAGCACTTTATTTAGTCTATCTGCCAAAACCTTAACAAAAACCTTATAATCAGCATTCAATAAAGAAATGGGTCTATATGACTCACACCTAACTGGACTTTTGCTTGGCTTCAAAACCACCGTAATTATAGCACTTTTCCATGATTCTGGAAGTTTCTCACCCTTATTGTATATCTCCTCAAACAAAGCCAACATTATCGGAACAATGGCATCTCCCAACATTTTATATAATTCAATTGGAATACCGTCAGGGCCTGCCGCTTTCCCCCCTTACATGACATCATTGCTGACTTAATCTCTTCCTTCATAATTTTCTGATTCATCATTTCCTTTTCTATGTCTGACATTTTAGGGAGGATATCCGCCTCCAACCAACTTCGAACCTCTTCATTTGTTACCACAGGATCCTCCTTATATAGACCCGACCAAAAAGGATTGAAAAACCTCCCTTATGTCATAGGAACTGGACTGTCTCTGCCCCTTTTGATCAAGGATCTCTCGAATGTCATTTTTTGTCCTATCCGTCTTGACTTTCCAGGCCAGCAGTTTGCTAGGGTTCTCTCCATATTCGAAATGAGCCAACTTGCTGGCATCCCATCGTTTTTTTAACCTAGACTGTAATAATGCCTCTAATTGCGGTTTCAAATGAGACCTCATAACCTCTAACTGCTCTAAAGATTCTAAGCCACCCATCTCCACGCGATCACACTCATTCAATATACTTTCCAACACCTTCATTTCCATCCTGTACTTCTTATTCCTAAGAACAGTGAGACTCATAATTTTGCCTCCTAGAAAGGCCTTAAACGTGTCCCAAACCATGCTTATTGAAGCAGAACTGATATTAAACTTAAAGAATTCCTCCGTCTCTATAAACAATTGGGACTTCACCTCGTCCTCCAATAATAATGCTCGGTCTAATGTCCACCTTCACATCTCTCTTTTGGTGCTACGATTCAGTGTTAAAACAACGGCAGAATGATCTGACAGATGTGCGGTCTTATTTCTAAGTTGTCAACCATGTCTACCAATCCCTGATCTAACAAAAAAATAATCTATTCTAGATGCATGACCATACTTGTTATTCTTGAAGGAAAAAAACTGTTGTGTACCAGCTCTTACTCTCCAAATATCCTGCAGGCCCAGTTCTCTCATCCTGGATTTTAAAAAACTCAGAGATTTTAACATAACTGTGCACCTAGAACTTTGTGACCTATCTAAGTCATTATCCAACAAAACATTAAAATCACCCCCCAAAACTATCGGTCAGGAAAATCCAAGAGATGCAAGAACATTCCCTTCATTGGTTTTAAATCATCAGAGTTTGGACCATAAAAACCTACCACCGTTATCACTACATCTCGGATCTGAAGTTTAATAATAACCCAACGGCCCATGCTATCCACTGCAGTTTTTAACACAACTGCATTAAGTTGCTGTTTGGTGATTATAGCCACCACCCTAATATTAGTAATCTTCTACGTAGAAACCACCTGCCTAACCCACTGCTGAGAATTGAATAACTTAGAACTTTCAGGCCCCGTCAAATAGGTCTCCTGCAAAATATAAATGTGTGCTGGATAGTCCTTCAAATATTGCAGAATTCTATTTCTCCTACTGTGTATTCTTAGCCCATTTACATTCCATGTCATAATATGAAGGAGACCACTATCCCTACCCGGTGTCTCATCAACATCGCCTATCTCTTCCTGTTCTTAATTTCAACTCTGCTATGCCCTGGTGAATCTGGGGTGAAAGAGATTTTTCTTTTGTATATGTATTTTTTTCTTTTTTCCCAAATGCTCCCCACCTTATGCTCCCCCGCCACCCCACTGTGCCCCCCTGACCTCCCACCCCCTGGGGAACCCATCCCTGACTCATATGGGCAAGTTGGTAAAGCCCTAAATATGGGGCACCATCAAAAGGAAACCGACCAGAGGGACATTGAGAGGGGGATACTACCCCCCATCTTTCAAGATGTTCCACTTCTGATTGACTCTAGTAAATCAACCGCTGTTTTTATGTCTCTTAAGTTGTACATCTTGTTATTGTGCATCACTCGCAAAATAGCTGGAAATTTGAGTTGTTCTGACACACCTAACTTCTTGAAATCCTTAATACGATTACCCAATTCCCACTGCCTATTAAGAGTTGTGCTGGCAAGATCTGACCTAACTTCAAAGGAAAAACCATCCCCTCTTAATGTTTTCTGTTTTAAAGCTTGCAACAAGATCTTCTCTTTTAGAGCATAGGTCAGAAAGTTGATCAAAATCTTCCGGGGTTTCTTCCTGGCATGGTCTCTCCTAAACGGGGTTACACATATCTAACATGTGAAGGACTATGACAGTACATCTGTCCCTCAGATTACTAAGAAATATATGTTTGTTGATAGGAATGACTCCCTTAAGCAGAACCTAAAGCGTGACAAAACCAGTTTCAGCTTCGTTTCTCCTCCTGAGTAAGGTACAGTTTGAGACCTAAGGCATGGTAAGCACAAGGCACATCTGGACATACCAGCCACACTTAAAGCAGCTCACTCAATAAAACAAGAAAGTGATACATGGAGTGCTTCCATCAGTCTCAGCTCCTTGGGATTACTCTGAGTCTCATTCCAATCCATCATTTCCTTTGCTCACTGTACCACTCCAGACAGGGATTAATCTTTTGGATTCAGAATTGATCTGGCTCCAGTTCGAACAAGTACATGCCCTCAGGAAAAGGAACACAAGCAACCCTAGCCACTGTTGGTATTGTTACTTTTAGCGCAGTCTCCCTGAAATATTAAGGGGCATATTTACAAGGAACTGTTGCATTGGCTCTGATGAGTCAGTTTCCTTGCAAACCCTGCACCCCCTAAGGGCACCATGGTAGCACTGTATTTACAACACAATGCACAATAGTGCACATTAGGACAATAGCGTTCACATTTTTGTTGCTATTGTGGCGCTTTGCAGGACTAGCGCCTAAAATTTTGGCGCTAGTCCAGCAAAGCACAAGGAGGCCAATAGGCCAATGCACTAGTATCACTTTAAGTCCTGCCTTGAACAGGCGTTAAAAAATGATGATAGGATAGTGTGATAAAATCTTGTAAATTTTACTACGCTGTTTTTTGGGTCTTCCTGCCTGAGGACACCTCCTTTACATACATTATACCTGGCGCAGGTATAATGTGGTACAAGGGTTTACAAAGTGGTGCAATGCTTGCATTGCACCACTTTGTAAATATGGCACAGGGTCTGTGACTGGTTAATGCCACCTTACCATAAAAAAAATGACGTTAAGACGGTGCTAGGGGCTCGTAAATATGCCCCTAAAAACCCACTTTCACACATTTATTTCCAGGGTGCATCGTTACTATATGAAGACATGAGAATGGGGATAATGAGAATTGGTCCTACTGTTTAAAGCACATATATATAAACTATTAGCTTTTTTACATTTTAGTCCTCATTTAGATATGGGCACAGAATCTGCCTCTACCCACGCCTAAAACTTGCCACTGTGGCTGGCGATGGTAATTACCCCTGATTGGAGGGCACCACAGCCGAGCTGTGATGGGAGAACAGTGGAGCAGTGGCGGGCATCAAAATGGTGGCGCAAGCGTCCCATTTTGATGCCAAATTTTTTATCTGGCAAAATCAACACCGAAAAGAAACTCCTTAGCTCTGGTGACTGCCCAGGATTCCCCCATACAGTATAACGCAAAATGAAGCTCCCCCCGTAGAATGTGAGGAGGTAACTCTTAGTTCCTCATATGTCACAGACATTCATTGGCCTTTGACTGAATGGGGCCCCCTTGAAAGGTTGGACCCCCTGGAGGGTTAGGGCTGAAGAGTCTTGCGTTACTATAGTGACCATATTTTGAGAAACAAAATCCGGGACAGGCCAGACATAAAGGTAGGACTAAAATCTTTTGTATTTTTATGTCTGACTTGTTACAGTTTTTGCTTAGCCATGTAAATGCGTGTATGTGTGGGTCTCTCCCTCTATATATATGTATGTATGTATGAACGTAGATGTAAACAAACAATCCAAAAGCAAGTTTGACGGGCCACTCTACTGCTTGTGCCTGTGGCGAGGGGGACCAGCGGTGAACGAAAATGTTCACAGCACTCCAAAAGCTCTAAAATTGCAGTCTTTATTAATAGTCACATTCATGTTGACTACGATATCCAGAATGCTTCATTATAGGCAAGATGGACTTTTAGTATTTAAGAGAAAGAGTGAAAGAACTTACTGACCGTGACTAAGACTCTCTTCAAGTTGAAACGCGTTTGAAGTTGCCTAATCCTATTAACAAAGACTGTAATTTCTGAGCGTTTGGAGTGCGGTGAACTTTTTCATTTTCAAAATATATATACATATACACACATATATATGCACGTGGTCCAGAAATAGGCCTTTTTGTTATTTGGTGTAAATCCGTTCAGTAGTTTTTGAGAAATTAAAGAAAATACAAATTTGTATATATAGGGCCGCTAAAGCTGTGCGAACCCTCCTGATCTCATGCTGAGATCTGATTGGCTGCCAACACTTCAACAAGGAAGTATTGGCAGCCATTTTGCGACTCTGCTTCAGCAGAGTCCCAGGGTAGGGGCAGCCTGACGCCCTTAGTTCTGATGGCATGGGTCCCAGAGGGACCACCCCCACCCCCAGACTTAAAAGCATTTTTATTTTTGGCAAATGTTGGGGCGGATCTGCTGAAAATTAAAAAAAAAAAAAAACAATCAGGGGCTCCTGCTCTTGTTTTTTAATAAGACACCGGGTGGGCCAGGTCCTCGGACTTTGTTATTATAATGTGGGGGGCCTCCAGGCCCCCCTGCTGCCCCGGGAACTTCCGCCTCCCTGAGGCTACAAACAAATTCACTGGGGGGGAGGGGGCTACGCACCCCCCACAGCTCCAGGGGCTGCCTACTCCCCATTTAAGTAATATGATGCAGGGGGGCCGCATGGCCCCCGCTCCCTCGTGGACTGCCACCTCCCCGGGGCTATAATAAAAGAGTGAAGGGGGGGTCTGTTTCGGACCCCACAGCCCCAAGGACCACCACCTCCCCGGGGCTCTGCTTGTTGGAGGGAGTCTGCACGGCCTCCCTCAAGGAACCACTGATCGCCCTGGGGACCACCCTCCAGGGTCGGCTCCTGCTATGTCCCGGGTTGCCCACCCCCGGTATATAGCTGTTTGCTTTTGCTTGGTGGAAGCTGAGAGCTCCCACCAAACAAAAGCAAACAAAGTCCAGTTTCTGCAAGAGAGAGCTATCAAGCAGCTGTCACTTGCAGAAGGCAGAGTTTTCATCTGTCTTCCCTGCACACCAATATGCGTGCGAGGAAGACAGATGGAAACTTTGCTCCCACAAGCAGGGAGCTGCTATTAAAAGTTGCTCCCTGCTTCGGGAGCAATGCCGGCTCCCACAGGACATGGGGAGCCAGCTAGGACCGAGAGGGCCTTGAGGCTGCCCTGCAGTCCTTTCACTCTCTCGCTCTCTCCCATCCCATAATGAGATGCTGTGGGATGCTGGTTAGGACCGTGAGGGCCTTGAGGCTCCCCCGCAGTCCTGTCATTCTCTCTCTCTTTCATCCCATAATGGAATGGAACAGAAAGAGAGAGAGAGAGAGACATAGAGAAAAATAGTCATTACAATGGTCTCTCCAAGAAATGACTTAAATAACAGCAAGCAGTCAACTGTGGCATAATGGTTAAGGTCTCAGACCCATACACTGAAAGTTGAGGGTCCTATTCCAAGTGCGTCTGTGGTCATTTCCTTATAATAATTTATTTAAAACTTTAAAAGTTTAAGGTTCAAACTGAAAGGTGATCTCACTCTTTTTAATTGACAAATACATTTTTCTTTTCAAATTGTCCAGAAATATCTTATTCTAAGTATATCATTGAGCAAAGCCTAAAAAACTCAGTATCTCTATCCTCTTCCACTTTCTTTCTCTCTCAGTTTCTCTTTTTCAATCTGTTTCTCCCACTCACACACACACTCAGAACCTTACGCATCCACTAATAGTAGACCCACTTAGACCCTTGTGCACCAACTCACAGACCCACTGAAACCCTCATGCACCCCTTCACAGCCCCACTCAGACCTTGATGCACCCACTCACACACCCACTCAGACTCTCACACACCCACTCACAGACCCACTGAAACCCTCACCCACCCTCTCACAGACCCACACAGACACTAACGTACCCATTAAGACACTGGTGCACCCACTCTCACACCAGACAGACAATGTTACAGCCACTCTCATCCCAAGATACACTCTCTCATACCTCTTGTCACACCCAGAGAGACAGACCATGGCCAACTCCCGCTGAGCACGGCCAAAGGGCTGCGCGCAGCGTGGGGTTGGGAAATTAGGGGGGTTGGCCACAGGCCCTGTTGGCAACCCCCACCATGCGTGACCATGGTTGGATTAACGTATAGTAATAAAAATTCCCTTAGAAAAACCATAGAAATTCACATAAAAAACAAAGGTTACAGGAACGTTATAGTTAGGAAATAGGATTTTTTTTTAATATAGAAATTCACTTTAAAAACAAAAAAAGGTTACAGTGACGTTATAGTTAGGCTCACATTTTAAATGTACAAAACCTTAGAAATTTGCCTGTAGTTAGAGTTCTCTCAAGTAACTGTAACTCGTGCCCTAAGGTAACTATAACTCGTGCCCTCGCCATGCGCTTCTAATTACACCAAAAGTTAGGGCACTCATGACATCTTTGATAACATCACTGATAATATCAATGTAATATTTGCAGTACAATTTCTGACATTAAAAAATGTGCATACCAGCCACTGCCAGGTAAATGTCAGTTGAAACGCGAGTGATATCATGCTAGGTGGATGCTGCAGGGTAGAAATAAAGGCCTTTGTGCTAAATATAATGCGGTTAGAGCATTAAAAAAACATAAAAAGTTGCGTTTCCCAGAGAAACAGATACGAATGCACATGTTCATAAAAGTAGCTCTTAAAAAATCCGTGTCCATCGAAGCAAAAGTGGCTTCTTTAAAGGGAAGAGTTATTTTGGAGGAGGTAGATATTGCCTTTTAAAAAGGAGACACTCTAAAGTGATGGAATACTTTATTTGATTGTATTCATTTTTTTCAAATTTAGATCGAGAAACAATCATGTACGTCTTTCGCTTACACATAAGGTACAGAGCGCTGGAGCACCAAACAGAGCTTCATTCACACTCAGCAGCAGGCGCCAGCTCACACTAATAAGAGCTCACTTGAATTGCTGAGCCTCCAGGCCAAACTACCTTCCCCAAGCCTTAAAATGTCCCTGAATACCAATGTTCTTCCTTCCAGCATGCATAGGGAAGGGACCTCAATAAAAGCGGAGCTCAGCGTGTGCGATCACCAGGCGGTGGGGAGCCTCAGTACAGCCTGTAAGAATCAGCTCGACTGCTCCCCATTCCAGACTCTGAAAAAGGGCCCCTCTGCAACTCCTGATGAATACATAAACCTGTTCAAATTGTAATTACCCCAGCGTAATCTTGTGGAATTTCTGGTATTTCACGTTACAAGTGGTAGGCGAAATTCCAGAAATTATCCCATGACGCCCCGTTGCATTATTTCAAGTCCGTGCGGGTAAAAATTCTATCCTGGGAGCAAGAGGAACATCGTGAATAAACAGAAAGTGGGTGGCTGTTGTTTGTGGCACTTGTGCTTTTTTTGCGAAATGCATCATTGAGTAGAAAATGGATGCGAGGACGAAATTCACTCCAAAAATTTGCGCTAGTTATCAGATTTGCGTTTGCTTCATTTCACACATCTTTGTAAACTTTTTCCAAAAATATACAGAATTTCTCAAAAGAAATTATGTTAATTTCATACACCATCTCAGCAGAACCTAGAGTAAGATCCGGTGTTCTGCATACAAGCCATCAACCCCTGCTGGAGCAGGCATGGTCTCTTGGTTGCCTTTCTTGCCTCTTTAGTGGTCAAGGGGCTATCAGACAAATCTGGATGTGGCTGTGCACTTTATTGTACCCTGAAGGATACACCGAAAGCTTGTGCCAGGCTGGAGCCTGAAGCTTGGCTCTGGCTCAGTTGGACGTCCTATTGGAACCTTAAGCCCATAATGAGCCTAGATTTTGTGTGGGTTCTACCTTTCTCCCTCTACTAGGGATGTGGTGTAACGTTCAGAGATGTTGGGATGGAACTCTTGGCTTGGCTCCAGCAAGGCTCTCTCTGTTAATTTGTTGGCTTGCCCACCTCTATCGTAACCTATCTAAAGATGACAAGGCACTTCACACAATCCACACGCAGTGTTCAGGTCACATCTTTCAAGGCAGAGGCTAAGCCAATATTGCTATTAATAAGAAGTTTCAAAAGCATACTCTGAGGGATTCAACATCCAAATAATTATGCACTGCAGTGACTGCAGAGGAGCTCTATATTATGTGAAAGTTTAAGCCTCCCAAGCACCCCTCAGCTGTGCCTGCTCTATAAGGGGTCCTTCTCCTACAAAAAATCTCAGTCTCATAAGGGTTACGGTCCCATAGAACCTGTGGCCTTCAAAACATGTGGCCCCATTATGTCATTTGTAAAAAAGCATAAATGCAGGGACTTCCAGTTGTTCTTCGGAGTCTGCCACAGGGGCTGCCGAATGCTCGAACTGCAGTGGCAGTCCCCCCCCCCCCCCCGCCATCAGCCGCAGATGAATTTTTTTTACTACAAAACAATAATAAACTATGTTTATTATAGTTTTGTAGTAAAAGGGGTGGGGTATCGGGGTGACAAGCAGTGAGGGCAGTGCACTGTTCACTCCTCTCAGCATGCATGTATGTTTGGCTGGCCGTCTCGGGCCTGCCAAACACACATGCGCAGTATGCTCTCTCCAGCCCGGCGCTGTGTTGCCGGGCTGGAGAGTGCATGCACAGGCTCCCAGTCTGCCTGGGAGTGCCCTGGCTGGGCGCTCCCAGACAATCCTAATGCTGCTCTGAGCAGCATAAGGATTGGCCGCAGGACAGGCTGGAGCCTGTGTCTGCTGCAGCCTGCCGGATAAGAGCGGTGCAGTGGTGGTGGCGATTTGAGGTAAGTGGAATTTTTTTTGTTTATTTAAATAATTCCCCCACACACGTGCCGCGCCGCCCTGCCCCTTCTAAGCCCTGCGAGCGGCTCCTGACAAATTGCCTATTTTGCCTTTCTTCCACCACCAAACACTTCCTGTACTTACTCTCAGTTTTGCAGGTTGTTTTCCCGTTCCTGCTTTCTCCTTTTGTCACTGTTTTCGTTTCTCTAGCTCCCTTTTCTGCCTCTCACTCTTTTGCTGTTGGTCAAAGCCAGATGTTGAAAAATAAGTGCCAATTACCCCCATCCTAATCCCGAAAAAAGAGTGTTGGCACCCACTGCCTGCAACCACCAGCACAAATTAATCACAGTGGTCTTCAGCATATGGGGTCTATGATTCCAGAAGGAGAGCATTTCTGGTTCCCTATTCTATCTCCTCTAGGGAGGGCATACATGGCATACACTCAGTTCAAGCAGGTGACTCACGATTTTTTTGCCTAAAAATGTCTTCATTTTAGCAGCTTCCTATCTAAAAATGCCTTTGCTTTAATGTACTTCAATGGAGAAAATTAGGCCCACCAATTTTATTTTTTTCAACCTCTACCTCATTTGAATTTCTAAATGTTGGCATGTATGAGAGGGGCCTACCCACAAGGGCACTGCCCTACCTCCCAGAAGGAGCGACTCTCCACTGTGTTCTCTCGCCTGTGGCTGGGCACGTACAGTCTGCATCGACATGTAGCCCTCTCATTATCTGCCTTCCCCAGATGTCACACATAAAGATATCCAATATTCTGAGCAATACAGCCCAAGAATGATCTATTACATAGATTCAGAGCCTTTTTTTCCAGGCAAAAGACGTAACAAATGGTGCTGTTTACTAGGGCCATTTCTTCACGCTTCGGTAGGCATCAATCTCCTTAGAAAATTAACTTGTAAGTATTTATTTAACTAAAATCAATTTTAGCATCAATCGACACCAAGGGAGCTCCCTTCGAATACAGATAGCTCACACTCCGATATACTTAAAATGGTGGTGTTTTGAGAGAGAGGGAAACTGGCCTTTCCCGGGGCTTTCAGAAGTAACAAGGTATACAAGCACTGACAAAGCAAATAGGTCTGGTCTTGTCAGCGGCTTTTTAGATTTATCAATGCTTGTTTTATTTTATGATGCGTTTTGCAAAACTTTATTGCCGTACAACCTTTTGGGTCCTCATAAGTCTACAAAAAACACTGGCTAAAGGTTAAAATATTTTTTTGGTCTAAAAAAGCACACATTGCCATTGTAGTACCTGGCACTTAAGGGAACTACTTTGTAAGTGGATGTGCTCCGTGTGAAAGGAGAGCATGCTGTCACTTACAATGAAGCTAGTGAAAAACAGTGTAAGTTACATGCCTCCACCCACAGACTAAAGCAATTGGATTACTTTTGTGTGGGTGGGTGACGTTTTTTCCTAATTACCTCCCAGAACCTCCCTAATCCCATGCCCTTTATGAGTAAGACTGCTCCCCTTTCCCACCTACTCCACTGCATCCCTCCTACATTTACTACTAAAACCTAACTTACTTGTGCAAAGACTCCACAGTCTGGGTGGAGAATTCCACACTCATAAGTACAGGTAAAACGTATGTTTTGTGGAACTTTTTTAGCACTACAAAATGCACTACAAAGAGCAGTTTGTGAATCAGTCACCATTTTTAGAGGGATTGAAAAAAAGTAAAATCAAGTTACATTCAAAAAGGTATTACATGGTGATATGAGCCATATGTAGAAACAATTTTTGTGGTTGGAAATGGCCCGGTTGGGTGGTTTCCAATTGCAAAAATGCTTTTACATATGTACAAATGCCAAATTACGATTCAGCAACTTGTCACTAAATCACACAAGCGTGTTTAGGGCATCCTTTCCAAATACCGAATTATAGAGCTATGTATGAATGTTTTGCGACTGAATTACTGAATTACTAAAAGGTAGTGGTAACCATTCGCAAATGGGAAGGGGTCCCCAAGGGACCCCCTCCCTTTTGGGAATGTAAAAAAGTATTTTTTAGCAGCTGGCAGTGTTCCAATGGACCCCTGCCTACTCTTAAAAAATGAAACTTCTAAGTTTCATTTTTTTCTTTTTAAAAACATCCAGTAGGAAAAAAGAGTTGCATTAAAAAAAGAGTTTGCTTTATTAAAAAGCAATCAAAGATGTGGTGGTTTGCTGACCGTAGCAGGCCACCATCCCTGTGATGTCTATTATTCCTCAGTTGTCACAAACTGTGATCTCCCTCATTAATATCCTTGAGGTAGTTTGATTTGTGACCCATTAGGAATCACTATTAAGAACTTGTATGTTTTCTTACATTAGGAAATCACAATTCCTAAATTTTGTACAAGTGGCCCTTTGTTCTCTAAACAAGGCTGAATAGACATTTAACACTTTTTGGCTAATGACCCACATCTCCAAAACTCTTAATTATGCCCTATGTTCCAAAGAACAACCAAGAACAGTTTAATATCTAACAGGTTTGTTGTTGGCAACACCAACACATTCACCTTTAGCCAGAGCAGGGCAACTAATAGAGAAACCCATATCTGTACATTCATGATACGTAAAATGGCATTTGTAGTTATCAACGTCTTAAAAATGAACCAAAATATACTCTTTAAATATCTAATTAAAAATACTACTTAGAAAAATCATGGATACTACAATACTTTATACATAAACATACAAGAAACAAATAAATAGGTTGTGGTGGGGGAAGGAGGTAAATGATAAGGGGGGAATGGGAGAAGTGAGGAGCTGATTCAAATAAGAATGTTGGAGATTAATCTTTGGTAAGTAGAAATATCCTAATTGATATGTGTGATGGTAAAAGTAGTGTCAGCGTTCTGGAGGGCTGGCAGAGTAGGTGTCAAGTGGGAACGTTTGTATCACTTAGACATGATGGTGCCTTGATATCCAGAGTGATGGATATGATCCACGATAAAGGCAAAATGCAGAGGCTTGAAGGTGAAGAGATTATAGAATACAATGAAGGCCCCCCCAAAGATAGAGTTACTGTAAGTTAGGTGAATGATTCAGTGATTGGCTTATCCAGGGAGTGTATGAAGGCAGAGAGTTAATGCCATAAATGGTTCAGTTAAGGACGGACTGAAAGTGATTATTTTCATCTAGAGACATGGCCATATTACAGAAAGTGTCCCCTGGACACATGGGCATAAGCTCCCAGGGGAACTTTGAAAATTTTGAAAAGGCTGCGACTTCTTTAATATAGATTTTGCTGGTGTGCATGTTGCACAATGGAGTATCCCCTCACTTACCTGGGGGTATGGTCTCATTTACACAAGGAAACTCTTGGGACCTCATCACAAGTATAAGTGCTATTTATTGCACCAGGTAAAGCACAATACCATGGGATTCGTTATTTATCGGTTGCAATAAATAGCACATATACCAAGGTTCTGAGGAATATCATGCAGATTTTTGTGTTTAACCCACCAAAATCTCCATGGTAACGTAATTGCCATATGGTTTTGCCATGTTAAATTTCAGCTGGTTTGACCTGCCAAAATTTAACAAAGGCTGAGGTATGTAATACACCCAGAAATATTGAATGTGTTAAATAACACTCAACTTTGACCTATGAGAAAACAGAGATTTACGAACAGGCCAGAAAATAATGATTGCCTTGTAATCAGGTTCTTTGTCTTTTCTGTCCATGCCTTATTGATGATGCAGGCTCAGAGGCAAAGGAACTCCCAAGACATGCCCTGAGGGCACTCCTAGAATGGTAGGCCACATGGGGTCATAGGGACCATCCAGGCATTTCCCTCCAGGGCAGGTGCAGTAACACACTGCACCCACCTATAGGGGCAGGCCATTTTAACTTTTCAAATAGAGGCTGGCCCGCATCCATTAAGGCAGATGAAAGAGGGCAGCAGGCAGCAGGTCAGCACTGCAGGGCAGCAGTCCTTCAGAGCAGCAGTCCAGCAGATTGGCAGTCCTTTCAGCAGCATAACAGTCTTTCCTGGCAGAGTCTCCACAGGTTTAGAGGTGTACTGAAGAGTTGGCGCTTTAGGCCCAATATTTATACCCGGTTCTACCTTTGAAGTGGAAAAAGCTTCTAGAGGTTTCTCTTTGAAGAGCACAGGTGTTCTACATTTTTATCCTGGCTCCAGACTAACCACAAGAAGTACACTCCCCTTTGTGTGGAGACAGGACACAGCTCATTCAAGTGTACGTGGGGCAATGTCCAGCTCCTCCTTCCCATCCAGCCACACCTAAGCTCTCCATTGTGTATGGTTGTTTAGAAGGAATACACAAAGCCCAACTATCAACTACACTAAGTCATGTGACCCAGAGACAGGCTGCAGGCACCAAATGGCTAAGGCAGGAAAATGTCAACTTTCTAAAAGTGGCATTTTCAAAATTGTAAGTTAAAATCTGACTTCACCATGAGAGATGATTTTTCATTACAATTCCAAAGACACCAAACATGAACTGGTTACCTGGTCCTATTTGGAAGGTCCAGCTTATTAAATATAAGGCAACCCCAATGTTATCCTATGGAAGAGGTAGGCATTGCAGTAGTGAAAAATGAATTTAAGAGTTTTTCACTACCTGGACATGTAAAACGTAAAATGACATCCTACTTTTTAAATATATTGCACCCTGCCTTGTATGCTGTTTTGGGCACACCCCAGGGGAGACTTATATATTTAAAAAAGGAAGGTTTGGGCATAGCAAATGGTTTATTTTGCCAGTTAGAAATGGCAGTGTAAATTACACACACAGGCTGCAATGGCAGGCCTGAGACTTGTTTAAAGGGCTACTTAAGTGGGTGGCGCAATAAGTGCTGCAAGCCCACTAGTAGCATTTACTTTACAGGTCCTTGGTACATATAGTACCATTTTAACAGGAACTTATCAGTAAATTACATATGGCAGTTGTGGATATGCCAACGTTTCCATGTTTCAGGAGTGATTACATGCACTTTAGTAGTGGTTAGCAGTGGTAACGTGCATAGAGTCCTACGGCAAGAAAAATTAGGTAAGCAAAAACGTAGGAGGAAGGCAAAATGTTAGGGGGCAAACCACACTAAGGCTGACAGGTCTAATATGGTGGTAGTGGAGTCCGTGTTGTGAGAGAAGAAATCCACGCCATGGAATGGTGGTACAAGAGGATGGAAAGGAAAACAAAGTGTGCCTAAATAAAGTGGTGCGAAGTCAGAGATGTGATCATGGTATTCTGAGGGATGGTCCCACTGTCCCCATATTGTGGTGTGGACAAGTAGGTAACAATGGTGCAGTCCGTGTGGATGGCTATTGGTGTGGCTATAATGTTTGGCAGGATGTGAGTTTTAGCTATGGCATTAAAGTAATGGGGTGATAGTGAGAGTCAAAGTGATCAGTGATGAAAGTGGTCTTGTTATAGATGCACATTGAATCAGAAGGACAAAACAACAGATTCTGGGAATGGGATAGTTGGCACTGTAGGTCAAATGTTTCTGATTTGGTGAGGGGGTAAGAAGATAGATTGGAGATTTTTGGGGGGCATTAAGTCTTCGGAGGAAGTAAGTATAGGAACATGAGCACAAAATTGTAAAGTGAGCCATGAGAGGAAAGTGTTGGTGTGGGCAGAGGAAATCCAGGACATGAGGAAAAAGGGTGATGAAGTTGCTTGGGCACAGCTTGGTGGAAGAAAATACAAATTTGTGAAAGCTATGAAAAGAGGTTTTCCTCAGGTGCCAGAAGTTGACGAGAGGCAGGAGTTAGTCAGGGTGAGTGTGGATGCAGTTGCTGTTTGGGTTGTAGGTGGTGATAGTAGTATAAGAGGGGACCTAAGGCAGTACATGCGTGCAGTGCATCCTCTACCTTTTGCCTTGCTGACATGATTAAAGGATGGGTTGTTTTGGGGGTAGTAAGGGATAGGTGTAATAACTTCAACACCAGTGCAAGAGGTAAATATTTTATTGTAGCCCTGGGACAGACACCCTCTCCTAACAGCTTCTCATTGACAACTGACACAAAACTCTTCATACACCAACCTTGACTTCACTAAAGGTACTCAATAACAGTGATTGACGCACGACCCTCTTTAAGTAATACAATGAAATTGCAATTTCCAGAAAAAAATCATCATATAATATGACTGTGCAATGTAGTACAGTCCAGTATTATGCCCATCAATCATAAATATATAATAAATAAATATAGAGAAAAGCTGTAACTCAGACTACTGCATGACATGATCCTTAAATCATGATAGGTGTACAATAGACTGACAAAAGTTAATCAGGCCATGACTCTCTTCTTCACTCCTTCACCCTAGAACTGGTCTCACTGTCCCCTTCCTCTTCATTGTTCTCCACACGCTCACTAACTTCCACCAACTCATGAACATCATTTTCCTCGAGACACTCATAATACTGCAACTCTCCTAACTGAACCCTCAGTCCCCCAGCATATTCCACCTCTGCACATTACCATTATCGTATATATCTCACTTTGCCATCACTGAGTTATTGAACACCTCCTCCATGACCACTGCATCAGAAAACCTGCTCATTTCCTTCCAGACCCTCCTCGGGCATTTCACTCAATCCCCCTACTTTAACGCTACCACTTCCAAGCTATTTTCCTCGTTATCATGGTTTTGTAGGTCATTAAGGCCCAGGAAGTATTTTCTCTAACTTTCTAACTTCCTCCAGAGACCAAACAACTGCTCAGTACATAAATATACCAACTGAGGGACATGCAAGAGCCACTACTATTAAGCCTTTTCCAGAGGTCTGCAGGAATGCAAGATATTTGGATTGGTCATTTCACCCACTTATGTTATGGCATGCTTCATCATACGTGATCTATCCACACCATGGCAGGAATAGTGCCACAACTGTGGTCTCAACTATACTACAGTAGTTCTTAATAAAATGATACTGTGTTAGAAATGGGGTTTCTGGTTGGCTAGGATATGTACGTAAGCCGGGCAGAACCCAACACTCTAGTCAGGGCAAATAAGATACATGCTAACAATAACCTGTGCTCACCCTCTGGTAGCTTGGCGCAGAGCAGGCAGGCTTATCAGGGGTAATGTGTAAAGTATTTGTGCAACACACTCACAGTAACCACACCACAAAATGACTCCACACTGAGTTAAAAAAATAGTGATTTTTATATAGGAATCATAGAGCCAAAGTGACACAGATCCAATAAATAGAGTAGGCGTTATACTCGGATCTAGTAAAAGGATACGTCATGCCAAGACATACTAGTCTGTAATAAGCCCCTGCAATGATGAAGTTATCAATGCACAAATGACTGGAACGAGCCCATTGCTCGATTGCACAGGGGCTCATGGTAGGGTCTTTACGGTAATAGCAGGAGTGGCACGTTGTCTTTGTGGTTACTGAAACTGGTATGCCATAGGGGATTGGGGTCAAGCCTCGCTGGGCAGTTGTATCAGGTAAAATGCCGTAATCGTTCTTCCTCCCCCATTGGCGAGGAGATCTGGGTAATCAATTGAGGACCGCTCGGGTCCACCCCTCCCGCAGGGTACAAGCAAGACTGGCCTGAGCCAGGGCCATGACAGTATCTGGATGCAGGTGGAAGAAAGCAGATTCCCCTCCACATGGCGTCTGCGCTGAGAAAGTCTCACCTCACATCTGCAAGGGGGGGGACTGTAGATAGGCTGTAGGCACACAGGGCAGAGAGTGCAGAGAAATATCCACCTTCTAAAAGTGGCATTTTCTAAAATAGTAATAATAAGTCCGACATTACAAGTAAAGAGGATTTATTATTACTATTGCAACGGTAGTAAACATGATTCAGCTACTCCTCTCAGATCAGGAATTACATCTTAAAGAGTTTAGAAGGAATTCCCAATGCTGGCCTGTGAGAGGGGCAGGCTTCACAGGACTGAAGAATGGCTTTAGGAGTTTTTCATCACTATGACATGAAAAACATAAAGGTACGTGTCGTCCCTTTTTTCTTATATTGCACCCTTCCCTATTGGCTACCTGGGGCCTACCTTAGGGGTGACTGTTATGTAAGAAAAAGGGCAGTTCTGAGCTTGGCAACATTTTTTAGAAGCCAAGTTAGGGTGGCAATAGGACTGCACATGCAGGCTCTGTGGTGGCAAGCCAGAGACATGTTTACAGGGCTACTCAAGTGGGTGGCCCAATCAGTGCTGCAGGCCTACTAATATCCTGCAAAGTTTTAGTGGAGAAGCACATGCAGGTTAGCACTGATTAGCGGTGATAAAGTGCCCAGAGTCCCAAGGCCCCTCAAAAAAGATACAGCAACAAAACAGGAGGTAAAGGCAAAAAGTCTGGGGTAAGACCACCCTAAGGATGTCAGGTCTAACACAAAGGATAAGTAGAAGAATTCAGATCTAAAAACACCTGAAGTAATCACCGGGAATTCTTCCTTTATTAGTGAGGTAACTTAGGGACAATGAAAAGAAGAAATATGGATAGTGAATGATATACAATGTAACATCTATCCACTTTTCATTTGCATTCGTTTTCTACATATGTAGCCAAAACGTTTCAGACTGAACTCTGCCTCTATTGGTCATACAGCCTTCTTCACGGCTGTGTTATATGCTTCTCTGCCTGAAACGCTGAGACCTTCCTTCCTATCAAATGAAGCAAAGGCTCTCGTAGTTAATCTTTTAATTGAATTGCATCCTCTGTTATGGGATAGCGAAGTGTCTTAGCCATGGCAAGGGGACACACTCAGGAAGGGATGGTGCCAGTCTGCATACCGAACCCTCGTCTGGTCGCAGTAGAATGCGCTCACCTTTTTATTGTTTCTGAATTCCAGTCTCTATTCCGACTTCTCACCAATTGTGCAGGACGTTTAATCACACTGGTGAATCTCTCAAGTTTACTGTTACCTCCAGGTTCGTATATTGATGTATAAACATGCTCTACCCTCTTTCTGTTTAACATTTATTTATGCATAGACAGCTTTAAGATGAGGCTCATTATAAGTATTCATTATCCTTAGTGAACCTTAGGGTGCAGGACATTTACCAAGGCCCCAGCATCAGCTTGGGTGACAAATTCCACAACAGACCATAAAGAAAAGTGATCTACCGAGACAAACACAAATCTGGACCTCCCTCTCTCCTCTACAACAATTCTTTTGATTCCACAATGATAGTTTACCATAGAGCATCAGGACATCGTAAGCATGTGAAAAAGGTTATTAAAATATGTTAAAATAAAATAAAGACCTATATTTTTAGATGTTTAACGTATTAAATTAAAATTATTTAGATTTTCCCAATCTTAAATAAGTTAATTTAATTTAACATTAAAGAGTTTTATTTTAAGGCCCTACCTCCATTATGTTCAACGGGAAGGTGTTGCAGAATCAGTGGTTGACCGTGTGTGGAGCCAGGCATCCTACTGCTCTGAGCTAGTGTACATTTCTGACTTTTTTGGGTCTTTTTTGCTTTATTCACTCAAGAAGTCCCATTTGTGAATAGGAGTGGGCTTACTCTTGTGGGTAGTGGCACGTCCCTTCCTAACCCCCTTCATAGCCCCGCCATAATCTCTCCTGACTTCTGCCTTAACCCCACCCATTTTGTAATAAATATCCCTCAATTTCCAGCCACTACCCTCTGTCTCTCCCACACTTACTACTAATATGTACATTTATGTGTACAGAGACTCCTCAGCTGGAGCAGACAGCTCTGCACAGAAATATAATAGAGGCAGAACCTCCGCATGCAGGTTTATGTAAAGCATTTTGTAGTATGTTAGTATTATTATTACAGTGCTACCAAAAACACTCCAAAATGCTGTTTGTGAATATGCCCCAAAATGTTCAAAGCCAGATCTGCCCATATCAACAGATAGATGCGTTAATAACGCCTGGGGGTCAGACAAAGAAAAGAAGGTGATTTATCTGAGCCAAAGTGCACTTTGTTTCCTTTCTTTTAAATTATTAAATAAATCCATACATTGTGGGATTATTGTGGCTGTGGTGGATACTCTATCCCTAGAGATAGGTTTGTTTGCTTTCTTGCCATGAGATGTCCTCTGCACTAAAGTTGGAGGCTAGCCTAGAGGGAAGGAGACTAGACCCCATCTAATAGAGGCACTGAGCTCTCAGTCAATCTTGAGATTTAAAGTCCATGGCACCTTAGTGAGAACCCCTGCTACCTACTTCTACAAAAGTTTTTAATGAGATCATTCTTTTTGCCAGGTTCTTCGAGTCCAGAACACAGGAGGCAGCGAGAACAGGAGATACGTATCCAAGCACAGCAAGAAGGCGCTGAAAGCCAGCCTAACCCTTGGCATCCTACTGGGCATGTTCTTCGTCGCCTGGCTGCCTTTTTTCATAGCCAATGTAGCCCAGGTGAGTGCTCATACAAGTCATGTGACCATGTATAAAGAGACAGAAGACGCAAACAATTCAGACACAACCAGAGCACCTCACACCACAAGGAAAGGGTGAGGTAGAGGAAGAGGGTATCTTAATCTTCACCCGTTGTAATACTGCCACAAACAGCTGCAGATGTATTACTGTGTGGAGTTCAAAAACAAATCCAGTTGTGTGCCTGCGACAAGCTTTACTGGCTTATTACCGTGAAAATCACGTGGCATGTTCTCCTGATTCACTTTTCCCCAAAGCATAATGGTCCTTAGTGTAAAATTTCACATTAGGGAAATAAAGCTTGATGTGCAAATGCACATTTTTTTCTTTTCATTTCTTTTATTCTCCAGTGAGTTTGTTTTCTCATGGAGAAACCCCTTCCTCTAAATCCCTATAAAGTTTAGAAGTGATCTGTTCCCCTTTCCACTCTGAAAGAGGAATTACTCCAGCCGTTAGCTGGAGTAAACTTCCAATCAAAGCAATCTACGCGAGACAGAGAGGGGAGGTAGTTCAACAATGAAAAATAACATTGAATATTGATCTTGGCCCTTAAAAGTTTATCTTTTGCCGTAACTTTACAAAAATACCATCTGAGAGGATGGGGTTATCTCAAGTTGGACGGTATCTTTCTGATTAAATGAAATAACTTCCGTGGGGAAGTGGAGTGGCTTTTTTTCTGGAACATTTAACCCTTTTCAGATAACAAAACTACCTTGTGTGGCTACAAGTCCCAAGCGATGATCTACTCAGATTTATGAATACAAGCTAACAACATTTGTATTAAAATCACAGTGTTCTAAAGAGATAGACTCCCACCAGTTTGTGAGACTATGGGCCTCATTACGACCCTGGCGGCCGGCGGTAAGCTGGAGGTAACACCGCCAACAGGCTGGCGGTGTTCCGCCAGCTATTATGACCGTGGCGCAATAGCCATGGCCATACCGCCGGCCCCTCCAACATACAGGGCAGCAGTGCAAGCACCGATGCCCTGGGGATTATGAGTCCCCAACCGCCAGCCTGTCCACGGCGGTAAACACAGCCATGGAAAGGCTGGTGGAAAGGGGGACTTGGGGTGCCCATGAGGCTCCTACACTGCCCATGCTCTTGGCATGGGCAGGGCAGGGGGCCCCAGGCACAACCCCATTGCACATTTCACTGGCCGAATTTCGGGAAGTGAAATGCACCACAGGTGCTACTGCACCCGCTGCACATCAACGTTGCCGCCGGCTGTATTACGAGCCGCTGCAATGTTGATGTGACTTTTCCACTGGGCCAACGGACGGAAACACTGTTACTGTGCGCTGGCACAGCAGAAAAGTCATAATAGGGAGCCAGATATACTGAATTATATCGCCAGTTGTGCAATTATCTATGTAACAGGGGCAGTCTGCAAGGTGTGACAAAAACAGCCTCAAGGCGGGACAAATGTAAAGCGTTTACCAATGGCACCAAGTGATTTTTGAAAGGCAGGCTCAGGAACCAGTAAAAGTGATGGGCATGAGATGAGCATGGTTAAAAGCCCACAATACTTTCAACAGGTCAAGGCGCTTGTGCCCTTGACCTAAAAATCAGATGGTGAAAGGTGGAGGAATCATAGAGAAGCAAAGCAAGTTATAGTCTGTTATGATTATCTTAAGTTGCATTTTTGTACTTTTCTTGGTTTGGCATTTGATACCACCCGCCTCTGATAATAAAGGGCGATACCAACAATGCAGAGAAAAGCCACAATTTTATGTTTGACCCAGGAATAGTATTTATTGACACACATGTAAATTAATAAAGGAATAGAGCATGGAAATGAAATCACACATTTTCATCATGGATTTAGTAATTGCTTCCATACAAAAGTTTAAATGATAACAAATTATTTGTGCTTAAATATGCACTTAAGACAGGAATGATAACAAATTATTTCTGTTTAAATATGCATTTAAGACAGGAGGTATTAATATTTGAGAAACAGTAAAATACAGTGCTCGGTTTAAAAAACAAAGATGATGAATACACAAACTGTCCTGCCGAATGTGGACTCCCTGTCAAATTCCACAAATCCCTCACACTCGTATTCCAGACATCTAAGAACCTGCAACCACTTTCACAATTTCCAGCTACTGTAGTGTCCTCCGTATATATATATATATATATATATATATATATATATATATATATCCACTGACAAATTGCAAGTTGTAAGTCTTATCCATCAATACTGTTTCTATATTGCCAAAAATCCTACATCAGGACAAATAAAAATGATTATTCTAGAAGATTTTCTGTGTTATACGTACAAAATTATTTTTTACCATTTTAAAATGGGTCATAACCATAAGAATCACACCCATACATTCGCACCAACAGGTAAATACAGTAGATGTGAAAAACATTGTTCCATATATTGCCATCAGTACCAATATTGTCATACAGGTATTAGGTGGAAATGTTGAACAGAATGTGTTCACTAGTGTGCCTCACAAGGATGCCAAAACCAGCCCTTAAATCAGGCACGGTTCGCTGCACTCTGAAGGGGCTGGGTGGGGCAGCGTGGGTGTGTGTGTGCATTTAATAATAAAAAATAAAAAAATTTACCTGCTATGCCGCCACACTGCTCCTCTTTCCCTTGTCAGGGCAGGCACAGGCTCCCAGCCTGCCCTGCGGCCATTCCCGAAGCGGCTCAGAGCAGCGTTAGGATTGGCTGGGAGCACCCAGCCAGGACGCTCCCAGGCAGATTGGGTGCCTGTGCCTGCTCTTTGCAGCCCGGTAACAAAGTGCTGGAGAGAGCAGAGTGCACGTGTGTGTTTGGCCGACCCAAGAGTGCACTCCCCGCATCCCCGTCATCCCACATGGCCCCACCTCTTTCACAACAAAAGGATAATAAACATAGCAGCATATTTATAATGTCCTAGTGCCACCGTGCACCACATTAACAACATTCTTTTTTTTTATGCGGCCCAACAAGGCCAAAATCCCTGTGCCGTATTTACAGGGTGGTGCAATGCATGTATTGCGCCACCCTGTAACCCTTTGCGCTAAATTATGCCTGAGCCAGGCATAATGTATGCAAAGGTTGCGTTCCCCTGTTAGGAGAGCCGCAAAAATGGCGTAAGGAAATATATGAGATTTCGTTGCGCCATTTTTTTATGGCACTTTTAACGCCTGCTGAAGAGCAGGTGTTAAATGGGGGCTTCCATTCTTTAGAATGGGGCCCTAAGTACTCTGCAGCAGTAGAGACAATATTTTGACGCTACTCCTGCAGAGTAGATCAATAGCGTCATGAGAAATGACGCTATTGCCCCCTACCCTGCGCCATGGTGCACCGTATTTTAAATACGGCACACACATGGTGGCGGTAGGGGGGTGCTAAGGGGCACAGGGAAAGGGGCGCTCCACTCAGTGTAGCGCCCCTTTCCATAAATCTGCCCCTTAGTATATTATAATTTTGTTGTAAAAGGTTTGCAGCTTCTGCTGCTGGCGGAGGGTGACGCTGACGTAATTGGGAATAGGGATAAAGGAACTGCGTTATAGCTTTAAGACCTTGGCAAATCCACAAACAAAACAATTCAGTACTCTGAAAATAGACCCAGCAACATTATACTTACCAGAGATGAACTCTTCCCTCCTAATTTCGATCGTTTCATTCACTTAAATTGGATAACAATTGTACCCTACATAGTTGTCAGCCTTCAATATACTGAACCGTTTGGAGAGACAAGACTTGAGTCTTAACACGTACGAGATATGGATCCCTACAAGTTGAAATACAGTGGAGGGCCAAACCACAACACATAGATACTTAGGGGGGCTCAGGCTTTGCACATTAAGAAATGTAACATGCTATACCAATGAGTACACTGACAGTATCCCTCTATACCCTCTTCTGTGCTGTTCAGTGGAAAGTCTAGTCATGTGGTGCCCTGCCATGGAACTTTGTAATCTGCCCAAGACAGGCAGTGGTCTGATAAGTGTCCTTCAGCCCTCTTTAATGTTTAGTGAGGTTAGGGTTGGGGACTGGGACACCCATGTTTTATTCTGGAATTCACCTCCGTGTATAAAGGTATATGTTTTAATTTCTCCTTTTCTGATGTTTCTTTTGTGAGAGGCCAATGTCTGCAGAGGTGCTTTGATGGCCTTCGCAATCCTCTTGAACCAGAATAATGGTGGAAGATGAGGTTTGGGAGTTAACCCCCGGGTGCCTTGGACGCAACGGTTACGTCCTGGGCAGCACCGCTCGGGTGCCCAGGATGTAACTGTTAAGTCCAAGTAGAGGCCCTCGGAGAAGCGCTAGTGCTCCCCCGGGGGCCTCGCACCCCTCTCCCCTGGGCAGGGATGGAAGGGGAATCGCTTCCCCTTCCACCCCTCCGACCCTCCCGTGGCATCTGATAACGTAGCACGTGATTGTGCGCTGACCTCATCAGAGGCCTGCCCCTGAGTGCTGGAAGTTCAGCTCTTGCATTTCTCCTCCGATCACGTGGAGGGGACGAGAGAGGCATCAAAGGAAAGGAAAGGCCTTTCCTTTCCTTTTATGTCTTTCTCAGCATTTCTGCTGCCTGATCACGATGCAGCAGAAATGCCCACTAGACACCAGGGAGTTTTTTTGTTGTATTTACTCATAAGGGGAGCAGCCCCTTGGGCAAGGGCTGCTCTCAAGGTGGACAAAGTATTTTTAGGCCATTTCTGCCCTCCTTGGTGGCGGATCGGCCTATTATAATTAGGCCGATCTGCCCCCGGAGGGGGAGGCGGAGAAACCGCTACACACCAGGGATAATTTCTTTTTTTTATTTTTTTATGTGGGGAGCGACCCCTTAGGTAAGGGTTGCTCCCCGGGGGGCAAAATTACTCTTAGGCCCTTTCTGCTCCCCTTGAGGGCGGATCAGCCTATTTTTATTAGGCCAATCTGCCCCCAAAGGGGGGCAAAAACCACTAGACACCAGGGATTTTTTTTTCATATTATTGCATGAGGGGAGCGGCCCCTTGGCCACAGGCCGCTCCCCAGGGGACAAAATATGTTTAGTCCTTTTTAGCCCCCACTGGGGGCAGATCGGCCTATTATGATTAGGCTGATCTGCCCCCAGGGAGGGCAGAAACCCCTAGACACCAGGAATATATATTTTTTTGTTTACTTTATTTTTTTATGTATGGGCAGCAACCCCTTAGGCAAGGGTCGCTCCCCTGGGGAGCAAATTGTATTAAGGCCATTTCTGCCCCCATTGGGTCCAGATCAGCCTATTTTTATTAGGCCAATCTTCCCCCAAGACGGGCAGAAACCACTAGACACCAGGGATTTTTTTTATTTTGTTTACTTACGCATGAATGGAGCGGCCCCTTAAGCAAGGGCCACTCCCCAGTGGGACAAAATATTTGTAGGCCTTTTCTGCCCCATGGGGGAAGATCGGCCTATTATAATTAGGCGGATCAGCCTCCAGGGGGGGCAGAAAAGTCTAGACACCAGGGATCTATTTTGTTTGTTTGTTGACTTTAAGTTTTATGTATGGGGAGCGACCTCATAGGCAAGGGTCACTCCCCTGGGGGGCAAATTGTATTTAGGCAATTTCTGCCCCCCTTGGGGGCAGATCAGCCTATATTTCTTAGGCTAATCTGTCCACAATGGGGGCAGAAACCACTAGACACCAGGGATTTTTATTTTTTGTATCAGTTTCACGCAAGGGGAGCGACCCCTTAGGCAAGGGTCATTCCCCTGGGGAGGGCAAATTTATTTGAGGCCATTGGCCTATTATTATTATGCCGATCTGCCCCAAAGGGGGGCAGAAACTACTAGGCACCAGGGATTTATTTTTGCGCCAATTTAACACAAGGGGAGCGACCCCTTGGGCAAGGGTCGCTCCTCTGGGGGGCAAATTTATTTTAGCCCATTTCTGCTCCCCTTGGGGGAAGAATGGCCTATTTCTATTAGGGCGACACTTAGGCACCGAGGTTTGGTGTGTGTGTGTATGTGTGTGTTTTGTTTGGGGGGGGCAGCCCCTTGGGCAAGGGTCGCTCCCCATGGGGGCACAATAATGTTGGCCATATCTGCCCCCTTGGGGGCAGATCAACCTATTTTTGGAAGGCCCATCCCCCCTCCAAAAGGGCCAGAAAGACCAATCGAGACCAGGGAAGATTTATTTTTCAAAAATAAGAGGGTGGGGGTATGGCAATACCCCCCCACCCTAAATAAATGGGGCCAAAGTTGTTCTGCCCACCAGTGGGCAGATGGGGCAATTACCCCTGATGCACACCCCGGGGGGGGCAGAAAGTCTACTTGAGGCCAGGGAATTAAAAATAAAAAAAATAGTGTAGTGGTGGCTACCAACTAGTATGGGCATGGTTATGCCCCCACCCCAAATGAAGGGGGTAACAGTCTCTCATCTCTCTTCCCGCACACTAAAACATCTTATCCCACAGCAAGCAAGAGGACATTTGATTATTTTGGTTTTGGTTTTACATTTGGGCCATGAGAGCTTGGCTAACTCTCAAAATCGTCCCACTTGGAATGGTGAGGATTGCACCTTTTGGACTTTGGGACGCTTCCATGTAGAAAAATCCACAAGACCTAGACACATCTGAAAACTAAACATCTGAGTGAGTCCCGGGTGGTGTGCTTCACATGCACCCGCACCATTTTCATACCCACAATGCCCTGCAAACCTGCAACTTTGCTGGAAATCACACATTTTTTCCACATTTGTGGTGATGGAACCTTCCGGAATCTGCAGGAATCCACAAAATTCCTACCACCCAGCATTGTCTCTTCCACACTGATAAAAATGTTGCCCCACTTGTCAACCTAAAAATGTTTCTTTTCAAACTGCCCTTTTGGACCCGCTTTGGTTCCCCCTTAATTTTGACATGTTTTTGGCTCTTCCCTGTCACAGGCACTTGGCTCACCTACACAAGTGAGGTATCATTTTTACAGGGAGACTGAGGGAAACGTTGGGTAGTAGGAAATTTGTCCTGGTGCAGTAATCCCACACAGAAATGTAAGAAAAATTTGATTTTTTTTAGCTAAATTTGAGGTTTGCTGAGGATTCTGGGTAAGAAAACATTGAGGGATCCACGCAAGTCACACCTCCCTAGATTCCCTCTGTTGTCTAGTTTTCAGAAATGTTTGGGTTTGGTAGGTATCAGTATTTGATAATTTTGATGTCTCCACATAGTGTTTTGATCATGATCTCGAAGAGTCGGAGTTTTAGCTTAGTCGATGGGAGGCCCGAGCGTTTTGAACTATCCCTGCAGCGTTTGTTGGGCCAAACTATAATAACCTATGGGTGAAAAGAGAGAACAATAATAATCCACACCTAACTGAAAGATATAGAAGTATGTTCTATATGGGTTTGGCTCTCTCCATTAGTCCCGAGGAGGCCCATAATTGAAGGGGCCGAAACGCGTCGACTTTCTATATATGAGAGTTGCAAGGAAGATGGAATTTTTCCTTTAAGGACTGTATATCATATCACTTTCCTTTTCCATAGGGATGAAAATAAGTATGTTTTAGGACTGTGAGAGATCAGGCAACCAGCTCCTACATGTGGATTTTCTAGATAGTTATCAGCGATTATCACATGGCTCTCGAAATAAGGAGAGGAATGTTGGACCAATAATTTACGTTTAATGTTCAATGTTGAGTGTTTCTTGTATGTGTTGTGTAAATAATGTGTGTTGTGCACATACTTTTTTGTACATGTAGTATATTTCTGTAATTTGATTTTTTTTCTTTTTTTTTCTGGAGTTTAAAAAAATTATTAGACTAAAGAGCAATTAAATTGCGTACTCAATGACAGAATTATTGCTTCATTGAATGTAACTAAAGTTTATATATTTTTTCCTATTACTGACCAATTATTTCATATATTTTTGTTCAGTCTTACCCAGGTCTAGTAGGGTTAATTGGGTAGTCCCCTTTGATTTTGCAAGCACATAGTGTTTTGGGGCATTTCCTTTTGCGGGCACTAGGCCTACCCACACAAGTGAGGCACCATTTATATCGGGAGACTTGGGGGAACGCTGGGTGGAAAGGAATTTGTGGCTCCTCTCAGAATCCAGAACTTTCTGTCACCAAAATGTGAGGAAAAAGTGTTTTCTTTTTCAAAGTTTGAGGTTTGCAAAGGATTCTGGGTAACAGAACCTGGTGAGAGCCCCACAAGTCACCCCATCTTGGATTCCTCAAGGTGTCTAGTTTTTAAAAAAGTGCAAGTTTGGTAGGTTTCCCTAGGTGCCAGCTGAGCTAGGGGCCAAAATTCACAGCTTCGCACATTGCAAAAAATAGCTCTGTTTTCTTTGGGAAAATGTAGTGTGTCCATGTTATGTTTTGGGGCATTTCCTGTCACAGGCGATAGGCCTACCTACACAAGTGAGGTACTATTTTTAACAGGAGACTTGGGGTAATGCTGGTTAGGAGGAAATGTGTGGCTCCTCTCAGATTCCAGAGCTTCCTGTCACCAAAATGTGAGGAAAAAGTGTGGTTTTGGCCAAATTTTAAAATTTGCAAAGGATTCTGGGTAACAGAACCTGTTGAGAGCCCCACAAGTCACCCCATCTTGGATTCCCCTAGGTGTCTAGTTTTCAGAAATGAGCAGGTTTGGAAGGGCTTCCTAGGTGCCGGCTGAGCTAGAGATCAAAATCCACAGCTACGCACTTTCCAACACATCAGTTTTCAATGTAAACATGTGATGTGTCCATGTTGCGTTTCCTGTCGCAGGCATTAGGCCTACCCATGCAAGTGAGGTACCATTTTTATCGGGAGACTTGGGGGAACACAGAATAGGAAAACAAGTGTTATTGCCCCTTGTGTTTCTCTACATTTTTTCATTCCAAATGTAAGACAGTGCGTAAAAAAGATGTCTATTTGAAAAATGCCCTGTAATTCACATGCTAGTATGGGGACCCCAGAATTCAGAAATGTGCAAATAACCACTGCTTCTCAACATCTTATCTTGTGCCCATTTTGGAAATAAAAAGGTTTTCTTGATACCTATTTTTCACTCTTCATATTTCACCAAATGAATTGCTGCATACCCGGTATAGAATGAAAACCCATTGCAAGGTGTAGCTCATTTATTGGCTTTGGGTACCTAGGGTTCTTGATGAACCTACAAGCCCTACATATGCCCACAACCAGAAGAGTTCAGCAGACGTAACGGTATATTGTTTTCAAACATCTGACATCGCATGAAAAAGTTACAGAGTAAACGTGGAGAGAAATGGCTGTTTTTTTCACCTGAATTTCAATATTTTTTATATTAGCTGTAATTTTCTGTAGGAAAACCATGTAGGATCTACACAAATGACCCCTTGCTGAATTCAGAATTATGGGGGTCATTACAACCCTGGCGGACGGTGTTAAAGCGGCGGTAAGACCGCCAACAGGCTGGCGGTCTTTTTTTTGGTATTATAACCATGGCGGTTACCGCCATGGTCATCTGCCGCTTCTCCGTTCCGCCCGCCAGGGCGGAAACGACCGCTGGACTGGAGACCTGGGTCTCCAGCCCGGCAGCCGTCACAATACCGCTGCCGGTATTTTGACCCGGCTTACCGCCGTGGATTTCCAGCGGTAGGAACCGCCATGAAATCCATGGCGGTAAGCACTATCAGTGCCAGGGAATTCCTTCCCTGGCACTGATAGGGGTCTCCCCCACCCCCCACCCCCCCACCCCGACTCCCTCCCCTACACCCCCCACCACCCCTGCCACCCCACAAAGGTGGCAGGGCCCCCCTTTCTATCCCCAACATCACATAACTCACACACACACGACATGCACGCAGGCACCACCAACACACACACGCACACACACTGACATACATGCCTACATCCACACACTCAGTCAGACACGCACACCCATACACAGACATACATGCACACATCCATACAGACATACTCGCACTCATTCCCAAAACACGCAACACACCCGCAAGCATACACGCACTCACACACCCCCTCTACATACACAGACGCACACCCCCATGCACCCACACAACACACAACACCCCCCTCCCCTAACGGACGATCGACTTACCTGTTCCGTCGATCCTCCGGGAAAGGGGACGGGAGCCATGGGGGCTGCTCCGCCGACACCACACCGCCAACAAAACACCGCCGCGCAGAATCACAGGACGTGATTAGCTGGGCGGTGTTCTGTTGGCGTGGCGGTGGAGGTGGAGCAACCTCCACTTCCCTGCCACCCGCCAGTATGGCTGTTGGCGGCTCTCCGTCGGAAAAAGGACGGAGAGCAGCCAACGGTCATAATACGCCGAGCGTCAAACTGCCACTACTGGCGGTCTTCCACACGTCGGTCTCTCTGCGGTCTTGTTAAAAGACCGCCGAGGTTGTAATGACCCCCTATGTCTACTTTTCAGAAATGTTTTGCTTTCCTGGGATCCAGCATTGGTTTCACACCCATTTCTGTCACTAACTGGAAGAAGGCTGAAAGCACAAAAATAGTAAAAACGGGGTATGTTTTAGTAAAATGCCAAAATTGTGTTGAAAAATTTGGTTTTTTGATTCAAGTCTGTCTGTTCCTGAGAGCTGGGTAACTGGTGATTTTAGCACCACAAACCCTTTGTTGATGCCATTTTCAGGGAAAAAACACAAGCCTTGTTCTGCAGCCCTTTTTCTCATTTTTTTTTTTTAAATGAAATGTTTGCTGTATTGCTAAATTCTTGGTCTCCTTCAGAGGAGCCCATAAACTCTGAGTACCTCTAGAATCCCTAGGATGTTGGAAAAAACGATGCACATTTGGGGTGGGTAGCTTATGTGGACAAAAAGTTATGAGGGCCTAAGCGCGGACTGCTCCAAACAGCCAAAAAAAGGCCTGGCACCTGAGGGGGAAAAGACCTGGCAGCAAAGGTGTTAAAGTGCTCATCTTTTGTAGAGTTTGGCAGACGTGATGCTCAGACACAAGTGTGGCGGGTATCCCATCCGCCTTAGTCATGTGGGATACGCTATAATGCACTTGTGATGTATGGGCCAGATTTCTGCTACATTTGACACAAGTATCCTCTTCGTCAAACTCTAATAAGGTACTAGGATTGTTCCAGTCTCTCAGAGTCCTCACCAAGTTCTAGGAAAGTGATGAGTCATTTGGGAGTTGAGCCTCCAAAGTTGGAGGGCTGGAACCCAATCAGAAGAGGTCTTCCATCAATGTGCCAAGGGCAAACACTCCCTTTTCTAAAGAATTTAGGGACAGACGTATTAAGCATTTTTCTGGTTGCAAACAGCCGGGTTTGCAGAATTGGCTGTTTGCATCTAGACTAATGCAGTTTTGGTGCGAATAAATTCAAAATTGTGATTCGTTAACATGTTACCAAATCTCAGTTTGGAATTGCGAATACATACCGATTCAGTACTTGGAAAGGGCGCGTTTAGGGCGTCCCTTCCAAATACCGAATCGGAATGGGATGAATGAATGTTGTGCAACCAAATTACGGTCACAAAACATTTGTACATTCACAAATGGGAAGGGGTCCCTTTGGGACCACTTTCCCTTTGAGAATGTTTAAAAACATTTTAAAGAGATGGCAGTGTTCCTACTGCCTACTCTTAAAAAATAAAAATGAAACTTTTCTTTTTTTCTTATTAAACGCATCCCGTTTTCAAGGAAACAAGGGTATATTTAAAAAAAAAAGATTGCTTTATTAAAAAACAATCACAGACGTGGTATGCTCACTCCAGCAGGCCACCGTCTCTGTGATGGTTGCCATTCCTACTGGGTCACACATTGTGACCTACCTCACTAATATGCGTGAGGTAGGTCTATTTGCAACCCACTAGGAATTGCTAATGTAACTCAAAAGAGTTTCATACATTAGGCATAAAAATTTCCTAATTGTGATTTGGAGAGAATCGCAAATAGGAAATAAGTATTCTCATTGTTAATACATCTGGCCCTTATTCTTGTGTGGGTGGGTGGCGTCCATGCCTAATCCTCTTCCTGACCCTCTGTAAGATCCTCTTACTCCTTTCTTATCCCATTCACTTTAGTAGTAAGTCACCCTTCTCATTCCCACTCCCTTGTGTCTCTTCCACATTTATTGCTAAAATCTATAATAACGTGAGGAGATGCAGTCAGGTCAGAGTACTTTGCACACTAATTATAGGCAAAATTACACTTTATAGTCTGTTTTGTAGAACGTTTTACAGTACTACAAAGTCCAGTTTGTGAATCAGGCTTTAAGAGTCTGATTCACAAGGGTAACACTTTTGATTAAATTGTACTTGTAAGTAAGTTTATTATTACTTAAATTTTTACATTCAAAATTGGATATTAAAATATTATACAATTTAATAATATGTGCGCTTTTTATATTTTCAGCAATAAATTACATATATTTATGTTTTTAACTATTTTAATGTGATGTTATTTTCTAAGGGGTTTTATTTTAAATCCCTAGCTCCCTTACTTTTTATGAGAGGGTGTTGCAGTACCACTGGTTGGCCATGTGTAGTGCTGGACTTACTACTGTTTTTAAAGTACTAACTTAAAGTAAGAATTTATAAATAAGAAAAATGTAGCAAACAAACTCAATGTGTAAACTAAAAAGTATGAGTTACCTGTGTAAACCAAGCTCTAAATATTAAATAAAAGAGAATAAAAACAATGTTGACTGAACATTGTACTTTGTGAAGTCACTATATGCAATGTGCTGTAATTTCTACTAATAACTAATTATGTTGCTGATAAGTGTTAAACTGAATGAACGGAAGTTAGTTTTAGAGAATTCAGTCAATGTTGATTAACATGCTACAGTGTTGGCTGTAAATGAAATTGCTATCTGTAGGGGCAAAAGGGCCTGATCAGTTACCCATTATTGTCATTAAGTTAGAGACTGACTTATGGGCGACCTATTTGACTACTTTTAAATTATGCTACATATCTGCAGAGATACCTAATTCCTGGAGGGGCAGCATCATACTCTAGTACATAAGTAATGTACCCAATGATATACCCAGGAATTATAGGCAAATCACTCTTATAGACGCAACTGGGAAACATTTTGCAAAGTCCCTATTAAATCATCTACAGGACTGCGTAAAGGAAATGGAGATCGTGCCACTAAAACAGGCTGGCTTCCTACCCAATAGGGATTCTCCTATACACAGATATTATATTACTTGATTTAACTCCTAGAGGTTTGCAAAAGCACCTTGATGGTCTAGCAGCCTTTGCAGATAGACATTGCTTGAAAGTTAATGTGGATAAACGCAAAGTAATGAATTTTCATAGAAGGGGCTGCCACCTGAGGATGAACTACAGATGACTTCTGGGTACAGTGGCTTTAGAAATATTTAAATCTTATTTGTATTTAGGAAAAATGGTCTCTGATGATTTGAGCCAGAAAGGACATATAGTCCATCTGACAAATAAGGCTTTATCTCATGCAAATGCACTTAAAGCACTTTATGGCACTACAGGCAAAGGCACTTTATTAATTTGCTGACTGTTTACAAGATGAAAATTCCACCTATACTATTATATGGAGCGGAAACTATACACACTAAGCACTGTCACTTTATGCACAAAGTAAAAAGGAAAATTGTGCGGTCAATTTGTAATTTAAGTACCATAACACAAATAGAGGCATTACGTATCGAAATCGGGCTGGTCTGTATCTTTGTAAGAGGGTTGGGGCTATCATCTTATGCATTCAAAAGAGAACTTCTTAAAGGAAACCTATAAGTATTGAGGCTCCTATTTATGAAAAGACTGTGCAGCATTTGCGTACTTTGTTTAATGCAAAAAGTGGCACAAACCTACAGCCATATTTATATTTTGATGCTAGACCCATCTAGCGTCAAAATATCTGAGTTAGCGTAATTTTTGGGGAGCACCAGCCCACATTGCGTTGTTTTGCGACAATAATATGCAAGGTAGACGTTCCCTTCCAAAAAATGATGCTAGCCCTCCAGCCCCATATTTACTGCCCAACGCTAATACAATGAACAGGAAGGAATCGATCTAAAAAAATTACGCAAAGCCCGATTTGCATCAAATTTTAACTCCTGGTCAGACCAGGGGTTAAAATGAGGCCCACACACCACTACTCAGGGAAAGAACACAGAAGGAGCATTGGACACTTCCTGGACAACATGGAACTGTAAATGCTCCAGCTTGGCACATGCCGCAGATGACAGCGACGACAACAGGTCCCTCCAGCACCACCACAGCAACCCCAAACACCACCACAGCAGCCACAAAGGCATCGCAGAAGGTGGGAGAGGATATCCCGACAGCTCACAACCACCCTTGGGCTCATGGAACAAGATGTCATTAGAACCTAGCGTCTGAAGTGGGAGTCCATTGTACACCTGCTGCACCACATAGAGCCAGACATCACTGCAAGTGTGGAAACTCCAGCTATTATACCACCCATGACCAAACTCCTCGCAGTCCTCAATATGCTGGCGTCAGGATCATTCCAGACAACAGGTGTACAAGTAGCTGGTATCTCCCAGCCATCCTTCTCGGCCTTCCTACCAAAGGTTCTGGATGCAACCATCCACCTCACACCCCACCACATCTGCTTCCCCAACACCCAGCAACTGCAACAGGAGACCATGCAAGACTTCTACCAAATTGTTGAGTTCCCGCATGTGCTGGGTGCAATGGACTGCACCCATGGCCAACTTGTGCCACCTTCTGCAATGGAACACCTCTACAGGAACCGCAAACACACCCATTCCATAAATGTGCAGGCCACTGTGGACCACCATGGGCTCTTCACAATCATCCTAGCCAAATATCCCGGCAACATCAATGATGCCTACATATTCTGGCATTCCACCATTAACGGAAGGTTCTAGGTTGAGCAATATGGCAATGGCCTACTCGTAGGTAAGCCACCATACCAACCAGTATGCAGACAACACACCAACCTTGTAGGGCAAACAAGACATCCATCACACTAAACACACATGGGCAGGGGAACGCAGATCTACAGACAACAATACATACGCCACATGCCACACTACACCTCATTCATTGCACATCACACACACACATACCCACATATGTACATAATGCAGCCAGAACCGGAGTGGCCCACTACATGAAGAAAAGGTGGAGCTATGTCCCCTTTGCATAGAGAAGGTGGGCACAAACCACTAGAAGTGTCCACTGGTTGACAACTAAATACAGATCACACACACATTACACCAAACAATAAGTAACTCAGCCATGTGAATGGCATAGGCCATGTCAGTGTAAAGAAAGTCACACATAGGCACAGCCACACATTTGTCATGGTGATCAAGCCTCTGGCAGCACCAGTATCAAATGCAACACAAGTGATGCCATGACCGTCTACATATCACCTACACATTCCTACACACACCTGACATACCTGTAGTGAGCACCTTCACTTGTCTGCTGGATTGTGCTGCACACATAGGAGTACAACATCACCAGCCATGAAAGACCATGGGGCAGATAAATGAGAAGTGCTGCTGCACCTAGTCCAGTGCCACTTCATTTGCACCCCTTAGAGTCCCTTAATGCCACCATGTGTGCACCATATACAAGTAACGGGCCACCGTGGCGAACATTAGGTGCAATACTGTAAAGATAATGGATGCCATACTAGGACTCTGTAGGAGTATTGAGAACATACCTGACCCTTCATGCATCATACATAGGGACCCATTCAAAAATATGGTGTTCTCCCTCCCAACGCCTGCACTTTGAATGCGTTGAAAGTGTCTGTTAGAAATCATGTATAGGAACCTTGGAGATTCCACTGCACCTATTTTGCTACTCCTCCAATTGTGTGAATCACACCCTTCTACATGTGATAGCTGGCATACTCATCATCTGCCGCAAAGGGTCACAAAGTGTTGCACTGCATGCATACTGCCACATGGTAACATGGAGGCCTGTTTGGCTTTGTAGGGCTACCACAGTGTCAATACAAATGACACTATTCTGGTGCAAGGAAGTGGTAGGTCCCAATAACAATAGGACACAGACTCAAATATGGAAAACACAACACATGTTCGGCATGGTTGAACTGTCAGCTTGGAATAATTTGACAATCACCATGTCCCTGAGCCACAACCCATAATAGCAATGTCCATCAACACAAACCAATGGAACCATACTACAAAACAGGAACACACACAATACCAGAGGCAAATTGGAGTCACCACTCTACCTAAAACTAACATCTGCCATGGAACATACAAAACCACAAATATGCATTACCAACACGTTTCCTCACTCCTTTGCAGCCAACCAAGGTTACAGCATACAGCCATGGGTGAAGACTCCTTTTGGCTAACCTGACAGTGGTGGAAGAGCAGGCATACAATAAAAGGCACAGAAGGACACAAAATGTGGTGGAGAGGACATTTGGGCTCCTGAAGTCAAGGTACAGGTGCCTGGCTCTGACAGGAGGAAGCCTGTTGTTTGCACCACTACTGGTATGTAAAATGATACTTATATGTACAATCTTGCATAACTGGTAAATGTCCCCAGTGAGGAGGAGGATGAAAATGGTGCAGCACAGGTGGGGGTGGAACAACAAAACACTGCTGCTGGAGTTTGCAGGAGACAACAAATTGTACAGAACTTTTACACCTAGGCACTGTACAAATAATATCACTTTGTAATTATCACCAATACATCATTTTGCACCAGAATGTCCATGGTCTACTCCTTCTCCACTTCTTATACCATTGGACTGTTGCTTATACCTCAGAGAGCAGGAAAGAAACACAACTGTAACAAAGATGGTTGGAACATAGGTTGTGATATAAGAGGGTATAGCGCCTCCATGCCACACACCAGTGTCACATAACTCACGGCCATGTGGCTCTTGTACCTATTGGCAATTTGGAGTTGACAAAGAGCTGGTGTTAGTGCTCTGTCACCTCTCAGACCAGGATGTCATGCTCCTCCTCAGTAAAGTGACATTTTCTGCTTCTCCTTCACCTGGGACTTTGCTGGACCTTCCTGGCTGGTACTTGGCTGATAGGGGTCTCTCCTGGCCTGCACTCTCCATCTTGTCTTCCTAAATGTTTATTTCTTGCCTGTGCTTTTTTTTTTTACACTAATGAGGTTAAATATGCCACTAACCGGTTTTGCGTCAAAATGGTCTAGCTCCACTTTTTCAGCATTAGTGTGATTTTTTCTTACGGCATGTTGCAATGGTTAGCGTCATTTTTTGGGCGCTAAACATTCCTTGGCGCCATTGTGCATCATTTTTTAAATAATGGCGCACCGATGGCGCTAGGGAATGACGGTAGCTCGTATTAACATTTTTGATGCACAGCTTCGCTAGCACAGCTGTACATAATTTTTTATAAATCTGGACCTGAATGTTTCACTTCAACAAGGGGAGACTACACTTTGATGTTGAATCTTACTCAAGCACTTTCACTTGAAATTTCAAGATACCTGCAAGACATCAGCTATAGCAGTTTTAGAGGCTATTTAAAATCATCCATGAAATTTAAATCTATGGCACAGGATAGTCACCTCTGTAGGAGACTAAAAAGGCTGGAGAAAGTAACAAGGTAACAAGGACCAGAAGTGTTTCGGCTCCTCAGCCCTATTTAGTGTGAAATTTGGAACCAGGCTCCACTGGTGCATGATTTTGTTTAAATTAAATTGCCACCCTCGAAGCTGTACTGTGGATGCGTGGCGGCATATAAATTGGGCTGATAGGAGGTGTAACCTGCGCAAGGGCATAGTACAGACGGTTAACCATGTATTATTTAAAGCCGCTAGATATCGTTCTTTAAAACCTCTTTCCCTGAAACATGATATTAAATCAGCCAGAGCAGCCGCTGAGTTCCTATAAAACCCAGTCAACGAAATGATGTGCTGTAGAATTTTAACATTTTTAAAGAGTTTTTTCAAATCAAATCAAATCAAATACATTTCTTAAGCGCACTACTCACCCGGTAGGGTTTCAAGGCACTGGGGCGTGGGTAAGAGTGGTTGGGGGGGGACTTACTGCTCTTTTTAAGCATGTATTAACTTTTGCTTATGTAGTCTAATTGACAAACCTTACTATATGCGAATATACTCTTATGGTATTAAGTTTATTTTGTTGATATTTTACTGTTGATATCTTTGTAGATCTAAAACTTTAAATAAATCTTGAATCTTGACCCTTACAGAGTGTCTCAGTCATGCTATAGCCAAACATGTTTGGTAAATTTTATGATGTATTCACTGCTTTTTGGAAAGCTTTATTATTTACTAGAAGGCATTTTATAATGATTACATTGCTAAGGGTTTTGAATAATACGTGGTAAATGATCATTTTTTGGATTCAGGTGTTTTGCTATTTTCAAATGTAGCAGGTTTTGTTTTTTGTAGTGCTATTTTTTATTTGTATTATTCCAAATGCCACCTGGTATGACTGACTGGCACATGAACGGATGCTATTACCACTAGCATCCATGTGCAGCAGTTACTGCTTTAGTGACATAAACCATCACTCCAGCGGTTTCTTAAATGATGTGTTATTTATGGTCCTAAACAGCTATTATATATCTGTCAGTAACAATTCTGAGATAAATAGTAGTCAAATATAGGTATATAGCGAGAGAATTTTGCAATAACGGCACAGTTGCCAAATAAGTTGAATTAGTACTTTTGTAATTGTTTTATGACACTCTTTTGCAGGGGGTTTCAATGGTTGTTTTTCTCTACCAGATTTTAGGTCCAGAAGATCAAGTTAGTGAACTGTATGGTACTTTTGTAGGTGACTCTTGATCTGTGCCCTTGGATTTTTTGTACTAGCCAGTATGCCTCTAACTGTAATCAGACTATCCAACAGAGGTCCTGATTTAGAGTTTGGCGGACGGGTTACTCCGCCACAAATGTGATGGATATCCCGTCCGCTGTATTACGATCCCATTACATCCTATGGGAATTGCAATACAGCAGACAGGATATCCGTCATGTTTGTGACAGAGCAACCCGTCCACCAAACTCTAAATCAGGCCCAGAATATTTTCAATTTTGGGACAAAATCATTTAGGGTATTTAAGAACGCATATAACTGAACCATAGGGATATTTTGAAAAACTTGAAGGAACTAGCTTTTCATGGACACTTGTAGAAGCCATATGCAGCCCATCATTGACATTAAAAGCTTCTTCCAAAACACAGTATAGACTTAACTTTATCAAATTGCATCTGCATGTTAATTGTGTTTTCTTACCAAGAGACCCTGATTGAAGTGACCATTCAAAGCACACAAAGGGCAAATGTGTGATGTTCGTATCTATTGTCTCCAAACCAAAGGAAACAGAAAACTCTTTCAGTTTTTCAATAGTTCAGACGATCTTCGAAAAGAGGCACCTGAGTCACAGTCATGCAGTAGGATAGCAGTTACTTTGAGTAATGTGATATCCTTTAGTCCCACCTAGTTTTTCCTCAAATGATCCAGCTGCCTATTTACTATCATAAAAAAAGGTTCCGCGGCTAGAACAAACAATATCAGTTTAAAAGGGCAGTTTTGCTGAATGCCACTGTAAAATTAGATCTGTGTTGAATGTATTTGGTTATTTGGAGCTTTGGTCAACATATTTTTGCACACACAAATAATCCGATTCAGGTAATCTTAGTCCTAACGCCATGTTTTAGAGAATTTAGGGTTAGATGTACAAAGCATTTTTCCAGTCGCACACAGCCTGGTTCTGTGATTCGGGCTCTTTGCGACCAAAAAAATGCTTTTTTAAATGTACAAAATGCAAAATGCAAATCAGTATTCAGAAGGGGCGTGTTTAGGACATCGTAAATACTGAATTGGTATGATATGATATGTATTACTGTGTTGCGAATAAATTCCAGTCGTCTAGCAGTAATACATTACAACCAGTTTAAAACTGGTGGTAACCCTTTCACAACGAGGAAGGGGGTTCCCATTAAGAATGTTAAATAAATATCTTTTAAGAGCAGGCAGTGGTCCCAGGGATGGTGGTCTCAGCAGGCCACTATCACTGCGACGGTTGCGATTTCTAATGGGTACCAAATTGAGACCTACATCATTATTATGCATGAGGTAGGTCTATTCGCGAACCATTAGGAATCACTAATGAAACTCAAAAGAGGTTCCTATATTAGGAATACCAATTTCCTAATCGCAATTCCGAAAGATTCGCAATTAGGAAATCGGTTTTCCTAATGTTAGTATTTCTGGCCCCTAGTCTTGGACACTCTGTAGGGTATTCCTCTAGAAGTTCACCCAGAGGAAGTCAATAATCTACTCTCCTTCTGCAGGTTTCCCAGATATGTATTTGTGACCCGTCTACTTCTAGCGCCAGGCACTTGTGTTCTAGCTTTACCCTCTGTGGCACTGAGGTGTTGCATCCTCTCCCCATTTCCTCGTATTAGAGATTGTACCTGGTTGTTGTGAAGCATATTATGTGTGGTTCCATGTATTAGTCTGTGTTAAAATCATAGTACATAGGAGAGCTACTTCACTATGGGCCAGATGTAACAAAGAAGGCATTTGCGATTCGGAAATAGCGATTTTGAAGAAATCGCTATTTCTGAATCGCAAAATGCAATGTATCATATTTGCGATTTGGTAATAGCGATTTCTTAAAAATCGCAAATGCTATTACCGAATCGCAAATTGCAATACCGGCCCCATTCGCACCTATGGGCCTGCAGGCCCATAGGTCCGAATATTTTGCATTTCCCAAATTGCGAATTCCTAACTGGAATTCGCAAATTTGGGAAATACAAACCCCAGGGTGCTGGGGGCCTAAGGCCCCCCTCTGCTGCACCCCAAAAAGTTTTTTAAGGACATGTAAGGCGCACACATGCCAAAGGGGCATGTGTGCGTTACATGTCAATTTAAAAAATGCATTTTTAATGCATTTTTTAAATTTGCACATGGTTACCACCAAGTTCAACTTGGTGGTAATAGCGATTCCTTAATGCCCAATTCGCATTAAGGAATTGCTTGTTACATGTGGTTTAGAAATCGCAAATAAGGATTCCTTATTAGCGATTTCTTATTTAGAGAATCGCAATTCGCGATTCTGTAAACAGGCTCGCAAATGTAAGGAATCGCTATTTTAGCGATTCCTTAAATTTGAGTTGCGAATGCCTTTCATAAATACTGAAAGGCATTTTTGCATTCGCAAACGGGCATTCGCACCATTTGCGAATGCAAAAAGGCTTGATACATCTGGCCCTATAGGCTTTATATGCCAGCTAGCAAGGGTATCCTTATATGATAAATTTTCACACAGTGAACCTCAGTGAAAATCATTTACATTAGTCAGTTGTTACACTACCTCCCTGGCAGCACCAGGCCTCCAAATGCATTCTGGTAAATGCAGTCTTCAATAGTGTCCCCACTCACAATTAATCTATTGTTTGCCAACCTATTTTGGGACAGCAAGTATCATGGCCAGTATTTATACTTTTTTTGCGCCGCATTTGCGCCATTGTTTGACGCAAAATCGGCGCAAACTTCCAAAATACAGTTGTATTTTGTAAGTTTGCGCCGCTTTTGCATTAAAAAGCGGCGCAAATACGGCGCTAAAAAAGTATAAATATGGGCCTATCTACTGGGAGAGCTGGTGAAGACAAGTGGGAGCATGTAACTCTCCCCCATCGTTCACATAGTCAATGGATATTGAGAAATTCTAGCATAGGTCCTTGAGCGTCATCATAGGGCACCCCTGCTGTCTCAGTGTTTCTTAAGTGTTGTAAACAGCAGATGCTCCACTGTGAGATTACAGTGCATGTGTACATGTGCGTCAACAGTTCACTTTTAAAGCCAGTAGTGATGCTGCACATTCAAGTCAAAGGGTCTCCTAACGGTATATAAATAGGTGCATAGGGAGCTATGGGTTTGTGACTGTATGACAGGCTGAAGGCCATACACTTACTTCTCTCTGAGCTGCTTGTCTCTTTGTCTCCCCCTGCAGGCTGTGTGCAACTGTGTCCCAGACAGCCTCTTTGATGTCTTCACGTGGCTTGGATACTTCAATAGCACCATGAACCCCATCATCTATCCACTGTTCATGCGTGATTTTAAGCGGGCCATGGCCAAGTACCTGCCCTGCTGCCGCCGCTCCTGGGAGCACAGATACAGCGCCATCTCTCTATCAATGCGGAACTCCAACAGTGCTCACCGACTCGGGCTGTCCCTTAAGAATGTGCTCACCCTGAGAGGGGATACGGACTCCATGGAGTCAGTTACTCAGGCCAACGAGCATCTGCTGCTACCACACTGCAAAGACCACGCTCTGGACATTCTCCCAGTCACGGGTGCTGATTCAGTAAACTTGTTCGACTTGGAGCACACTGACCAGGAGATGCAGGTGCATCATCTGAACACCCCTATGGACTGACACAGCAAACAGGAAGTATCATTATTTATATGGACTTAGTCTACCTGCTATAGAAGAAACCTACAGACATGGTTCAAATAATTCCTAGTAATGTCTTAGGGGGACTGAAAGGGGTTTACTGCACATAGATTGAGCCAAGCTAGTAACACAGAATCCCGTCTTTGGGACAGGGTCTCCCATATTGTCTTTGGGTGTGCGCTGGGTCAACCTACCACAAAAACCATTCCTGATAATGTGAACCCATTTTTGTGGACTAGGTTAGGTCTGCCCTCCATTGATTGAACCATTGATTGTAATGTTAACCCCTTTTCTGTGTAGCAGGATCTGCTCCCCCAAACTGACCCATTCCTGCTAATGTGAACTTTCTTTGTTTGTCGTGTTGGGTCTGCCCTCTGTTGACTGAACCATTCCTGATAATGTGAATCCGCTTTTTGTGGACTTGGATGGGTCTTCCTTCCCTAGACTGAACCATTCCTGGTAATAGGATTTCTGTGTAGAAGGTTTTTTATGCCCTCCATAGACAGAATCATTTCTGGTAATGTAAAACCATTTTTGAGTACTGGGTGGGGTCTGTATTCCTTAGACTGAACTCTTCCTGGTAGTGTGAACCACGTTTTTGTGGGTTGGGTGGGTCTGCCTTCCCTAGACTGTACCATTTCTGGTAACATGAATTCCTTTTTTGTATACCACGTTAGGTTCGCCCTCTCTAGAATGAACAATTCCTGGTAATGCAAACCTCTTTTTGTGGACTTGGTTGGTTCTTCCCTCCAAGGACTGCACCATTCTTGGAAATGTGAATGCCTTTTTGTGTACTGGGTTGGGCCTGCCCACCCTAGATTGAACCATTCCCGGTAATGGAAACCCCTTTTTGTGGACTCGTTTGGGCACGCCATCCATGGATGGAATAATTTCTGGTCTTTTTCTATCCCTCTCCTTTGATCTGGGCTAAGGGTGCCATTTATGGAACAAACCTTTACTCAAAAGCTTCTTGAAGAATGAGGATGTTCGTTATGCACTACGATGTAGGTTTATACATAATTACAATTGCGGTTGTGAAGGCTGTTGCTAAGCAAGACTGGCTCACAAATTGTAGAGTTGTACACACGAACTTTATACAATAAGTTATTGCACAGTACATAACTTCCTGATCTTGGAAAGCAGAACCTGGATGGCCTGAACTATTTCTGGCACTGAAACATATTTTAATTACAAGGTCAACGCTAAATTACATGGGCTTGGCGATTTCTTGGACTGCAGCATGTTCGGCAAGTGGGCTAGGCTCAGTAGTTTGCAGATGGAGATATCTGTACTGACATTGTAGCGTCTCCCACAACATGCAAATCACAAAAGAACTCAACTATTTCTGACACTGTAGCACCAACCACAGAAGACCAGGGCTGTGTAGATTTCAAGTGGACTCGACCACTTTCAGCACTGGGTGAGAACCTGCCACAAGAAGCCTTGGCTGAACAAAACGTAAATGGATTGAACAGTTTCTGGCACTGGCCCCTCTTTAAAAATGTCTTAGCTAGAATAGGAAAGGGTGGGATCACTTCTGCCTCTCGGCCATCTCTGTGCTAACCTAGGCCACAAATTGACTAAACTTCTTTTGGAATTGGAACATCTCTAATCAAGTGCCTAGGGTGCTCTGAAAACAAATGGACTGAACCATTTCTGTTTCTGAAGCACCTAAGCCAATGGGACTGGCTTGGATATAGAACATTGGGAATCAGCTGAGGCAGTGAAGAAGCTCTAACAGGTGCAGTGATGGCTAGTAATCCAAGCAGGAGGAGAGGCTTGCGACACATGCACGCACATACTCTTACCCACCTACATGAGCACTTACACCCATGCATTCACAATCACACATACATACACCCACCATTCAAAAGCACATACACCCATTTGCAGCATGCATGCACAAATGCACATACAGTTATATATATATGCGCAAACACCAAACATTAAAAGAACAGAACTTACCAGCTGCATCAGTGATCTTGTATGGCTGCCGAAAGTCTCCAAGGTTCCTGGAGGTTGGCATTTCTGCCTACTCTCATTGGCTTGTCCCTTTCTCATCACAGAGCAGGATGAGGTCAGTAAGAGTTGTTGACCTCCCCCACTCTGTAATGAGGTGTCACTGATTGACACTCCGCCCTGGGTACTTCAGGGCCTCAGGTCTGAGGCTATCAGTGACGCTACCCCTCGGCATGAAGCAGAGAACCTTGCAGTGCTGTGCTGGGCTGAGGAGGTCATACCCACAGGGCTGTGACATCTTCGGCCCAGCAAAGTTCAGCTTGGGAAGTCAGAGCCATGCACATTTAGCACATGTATAGGTCCCGGCTGCCTGACCTGAACATAAAGCGTGTCTGTCAGGCTGCCCTTCATTTAGCCTGACAATCTTCGTGTCTTCTAAAAGGTGGGGGACGGAGCCCCTCCGCCCTAAATGACACACAGACATGAGGCGATTTCATCACCAAGTAGCATTACTTGTCCTATATAGAGGGAACATGTCTAGGTCTATATTATCCTTGGAGTTCCCTTTTTGTCACAGATTAAACTCTGCATAATGGGCACAGCTCACTCCCTGGTAGCGTAACATACAGACAGGACAGGACCAGCACCTTCTCATCCTCTCCTGAATTCTGCATCTAAACAGAGCAAGTGCTTCGCTGCATGACCAGGTTAACAAAACAGACCATGTGACGTTGCCAGTTTCACAAAGATTTACAAGTGATCTTAAGATCGCCAAGTTGCCTTGGAAAGTGGAGTGCCCAAATGGCAAAAGATTGATTTTAGTTGTGGCTTCAAAACATGATTGTACCACAGCTGCAGTTATTGCTGACTGCACAAACTCATGCTCAGTCTGACCTTTCTTTCGGGTCCCCGTATCCCCCAGTCCTTGAGTACGTGTAAAATGAATGTCCCAAAACAAAACCAAACGTTGGTCCGCATACGTTATTAGTCGTCCACGGTTTGTGTAAAGGTTCTGAGACAAAGTACTAGAACATCGAGGTGGAGTGGCATTTAGAGAAATCAATAACCCCAGTCCGCCAGAAATTAAAAGAAGACAACTACCAACACTGGTTCAGCATGTTTGAATGCCTGTTACAGTGCTGCGACCTTACGTGGTCTCTGTCTTTGTTTACCATGGCTGGCCGTAATTTCCACTGTTCTTGTTCTTCGTGAGTTGTACATCTACTCCACTTCCACATATACAGCATTTTTCAACTTGACTTTCACATTTTTTGCCGCTTGTCAGATGTCCAATGGCCATGTTATAAACTTGGTAAGACTTCTGGCTGCTGGGTCCTACTTTCTTCCTCAGAGCATGACCCCGTGTTGAACGGAATTCGCTGCGCTCCTCCAAAACGAATTCAGAGATTCCGCGAAATAATCTGGTGTCTCACAAACACAAGCTAGATGTGTGACTGACTCTTGCCCTCCAGCATTTACGAAGCACTTGCGGGTTGAGAAGTCATCTAGTTTCAAAATGGCCCATTTTGTAGGCAATTTATTTCAAATAAAGTTACCAGAAGGCTCCATGTTCTCCACAATGCCATGTGCATGCATTGCGCCACTATGTAACCCTGCCTGCGCCAGGCATAATGTATGCAAAGGTGGCATTCCCACCATTAGGAGGACCGCAAAAATGGTGCAGTGGAATCTAAGAGATTCTTCTGCGTCATCTTTTGCGGCTGTTTTTAATGCCTGCACAGAGCAGGCATTAAAAGGGGGCATACAATTGTTTACAATAGACCCATATGTACTGTGCAGGATTTGCAACAAAATGTTGGCGCTAAACCTACCCAGTACATCAATAACGTCAAATATTTTGATGCTTTTGCCCCTACCCTGCGCCGTGGTGCACCGTGTATTAAATACGGCACACAGATGGTGGCATTAGGGGGGCGCTAAGGGGCACAAGAAAAGTGACTCTGCAATTGATGCAGCGCCGCTTTTCTTAAATCAGGCTCTATATCATTAAGGTGCATGGTTTGATTTGAGAGAATCATAACTTCAAGACCCTGCATGCACTGGGTTGTTAGATGAAAGTCTGGGGTACAATGATAGAGCCTCTAGTAAAAAGAATTGTATAATATACTTAATTTCAAAAGAGGAGGGATTCTGAGTAGCAGTCTATGTTGCTGGAAGAATGGTTAGGGCCAGCAACAGTATTGTGACTGCATGGCAGGGTTTCTGGAACAGCCTTTTTGTTTTAATTGTTCTTGCGCCTAGAGTGCAGCTCAGGCTTAGTGCACAAGTGTAACAAAGCCCCCTGTGGTGTGGGCGGAGGGGAGACTGAGCTCCAGGGGGTTCCCTCAGCACAATACCCGGGTCTGAGGGCTCTTGAATAAGTCTGGAGGTGACCCCTCCATGTAATTTGCTGGAGGGCCCCCTCAAGTTTCCTTATGCCACTGGCTTAGTGTAATGTGAAATTAAGAAGAGGTGCACCTGTTTTGGCCCACAGCGCCTGCCATTTCATTGCTGCCTCCTGAACTACAACAGGAAGTTGTGGGGAGAGCTGCGTTGATACACTGCTGTGTCACATGCTATGTTAGAAAATGAGGTGTATGTGCACCAAATTTGTGGACCCACGCTGAAGGTACATCACAAGTACATTGTTGCTGTCGATGTTTTCCATTGGGCAAGATGGCAAAAGCCAAACAATATCAAGGGGCAAAATATCGAAAGATGCATGCACAGAGGGAAGTATAGACTTGCTATTCTTAAATCCACAAATAAGTACCTAGATGATAAAGATATCATCGAGGTGCATAGATGTGTCATTAGGTAAAGAAAATGCATACATTCTTACCTTTTGATATTTGGGGGCATATTTATACTCTGTTTTCACTGAATTATCATCATTTGTTTTACTCTAATTCGGTGCAAAACTAACTCCATATTTATACTTTGGTGCTAGACCCGTCTAGCACCAAGGCCCTGATTTATACTTTTTTTGTGCCGCATTAACATCATTTTTTGATGAAATTGTGACACAAACTTACAAAATATTGGCCCTTATTTATACTTTTTGCTGCAAAACTGCAGTAACTCAGTTTTGCACCAAAAAGTTTAGCACCGGCTTGCACCATTTCTGTGCACCAGCCGGGCACCATATTTATGGAATGGTGCAAGCCGATGCAAAGGATAGTCTAGAGTAAAAAAATAATTACTTTAGTCGGGTGGGGCTGGCAGTATAGAAGAAGAGGGTTTAGCACAAAAAAATTACTTTAGGCAGGTTAGAGTAAAAATAAATGACTCTAACCAGATTAGTGTCATTTTATGGTGCTAAACCTACCATGCCACATGACTCCTGCCTTAGAAAAGGCGGAGTCATGCCCACCACCCCAATGTCCAGCACAGAGGACAAGGGTCCCCTGGGTATGGCCATTGCACCCTGTGCCATGTAAGGGGGCCCATTTCAGGGCCCCCTATGGCACTAAAAATCCTCTGCAGTCCCTCTGGTGTGGGTGGGGGTGCCCCTGGGGCCTGGGGAGTGCACTTGTGGGATTATTCCATGGTGTTCCACCATGGAAATAGGCCCACAGGTCTCCTAACGCCTGCCCTGACCCAGGATTTAAAAAATGGGGCAAAGCAAGCTTTGCCCCATTTTTTGACCCCTCCCTTGAACCATTTTTGCATGGGAGTATAAATATGGCGTTAAGGCCATAGAGTCATTTTTTGCACGGGAACGCCTACCTTGCATCTCATAAAGGAAAGGTAGGTTTCCACTTCCAAAAAATGACTTTAACTCCATAAATGTGGCGCTAGACAGGTCTAGCACCAAAGTATAAATATGGAGTTAGTTTTGCACCAAATTAGAGTAAAAACAAATGACGTTAATTCAGTGCAAACAGAGTATAAATATGCCCCTTAGCGTAAAAAAAATGACACTAATCTGGTTAGAGTTATTTATTTTGACTCTAATCTGCCTAACGTCATTTTTTTTTACGCTAGCCTACCCTTTGCACCGGCTTGCACCATTCCATAAATATGGTGCCCAGCTGGTGCTAAAAAAATGGTGCAAGCCGGTGCAAAACCTTTTGGTGCAAAACTGCGTTAGTGCAGTTTTGCACCCAAAAATATAAATAAGGCCCTTAGGCCCATATTTATACTTTTTGACGCTAAACTGCGCTAACGCAGTTTAGCGTAAAAAAATTTAGCGCCGTCTAACGCCATTCTGAAGCGCCGTGTTTATGGAATGGCGTTAGCCGGCGCTAGCAGACCGGCGCTGCCTGGTGTGCGTGGAAAAAACCACGTAGACCAGGCAGCGCCGGCGTAGGGGGAAAATGGCGTTAGGGCGTCTTAAAATGGGGCAAGTCAGGTTGAGGCAAAAAAATCGCCTCAACCCGATTTGCGCCATTTTTTTCTACGCCCAGACGCCATTTAAATGACTCCTGTCTTAGTAAAGACAGGAGTCATGCCCCCTTGCCCAATGACCATGCCCAGGGGACTTATGTCCCCTGGGCATGGTCATTGGGCATAGTGGCATGTAGGGGGGCACAAATAAGGCCCCCCTATGCCACCAAAAAAAATTAAAAATATAAAAAATAATACTTACCTGAACTTACCTGAATGTCCCTGGGGTGGGTCCCTCCATCCTTGGGTGTCCTCCTGGGGTGGGCAGGGGTGGCAGGGGTCCCTGGGGGCAGGGGAGGGCACCTGTGGGCTCATTTTGAGCCCACAGGCCCCTTAACGCCTACCCTGACCCAGGCGTTAAATAGTGGCGCAAATGCGGGTTTTTTTGACCCGCCAACTCCCGGGCGTGATTTTTGCCCGGGAGTATAAATACGACGCATTTGCGTCGCCGTCATTTTTTTCAACGGGAACGCCTTCCTTGCATCTCATTAACGCAAGGAAGGCGTTCACGCCAAAAAATGACGCTATTTGCCCATACTTTGGCGCTAGATGCGTCTAACGCCAAAGTATAAATATCTCGTTAGTTTTGCGCCGAATTTGCGTCGAAAAAAACGACGCTAATTCGGCGCAAACGGAGTATAAATACGGGCCTTAGTTCCTCGATACTTCATCAACAATTAGTGTCCCACTATATCCTGGACTTCATATTCAGGAGTCACATGATAAATAACTGAAAACGTGTTCATCGCGCACTACCAGCATGGCTAAATAAATACATCCAAAGCCAAAACCCAACAGTACCAAACTATTCCAACAAGCCACCAGGCAAATATGCACCACAGGATATTCCTTCAACTACATATACCTGCCCCTACTTTTTTGATCTGTTTTGCATGCCCTAAGATGTACTTTTTTCATTCCTAAAATGCTGAACCATTCTGGATGCTCTTTAACTGAACATATGTTCTTAGCTCATCTGTTAAACCTAGGCCCATTGTACCTCAACCTAAAATCATCGTGAAATGTTGCTGCAACAAAACTGCATCACACCTCTTAGAGAGGACAGGCAAGCCTTTTCCCATGAGGCATTGTCTCTTCGCACTACCTGCTTGCATCTGCCATAGCCCACCTTGTCTCCCTTGCACACTTCCCTCTAATGTTCAAGCACTGCAGCAGTGGATGCTTCCCACAATGTTTGGAGCAGTCATGCCTGAACCTGCAATATTCCCTGTGGCAAAGTCCTTTATTAAAAGCTCAACAGGCTTCCTCTTGCATTTTGTGTCCTCTGGATGCAGCGCACATGCCATCCAGAAGGCCTTACCTGGAAAGGGGTGATGAAGCATAGTGAGATGTAAGTTGTTGGGACTGGTCTCTTAGGAGCCATCCTCTGTAATCAGACGTCTGTGTCCACTTCCCTAATTCCCATCCGTTTCTTCTGCCGGCCTTGCTCAGATTTCCTCATCATACCCTATCTATTCCAAACCCCAAAAAGGTATTTACTCTTCATGTGTGATGTCAATGTACTTAAACAGTGCCACACTACTTTACCAGTAATTCTTACATTGTAACTACTGTATATAAAAAATGTGTCTGTCAATCATAATCAGCACTTTAAGCCTCATGGACAATTACATTTCTTCTTCTTTTAATCCTTCCTTCACTTTGACCTTTCTGAGTTAAAGCTTAAAAACATCAACATATTCCCTTTTACAAATTCATTCCTATTTTTCACCATCAGGTGTGTGTGCCCACACGTATGTAAGCTTTTTGTGGTATACTTCCTTACTTTAATTTCACATTCTCCAATTCATCTTCCTTCAGTTTTTCCCCTTTTTCCGTTTTGTATGACTTTTTCCATTTGTGTGGTTCCTCTGTCCCGCTGCTCCTAGCTACTATATTTGACCCCTTCCTCAACGTCCCCTCTTCACTCCGCAGAACATCCTCACCCGCTTAAGCCCACAGATCTCCTTTTCAAACCACCCACTTCCCATCAGCTTTACCATTTATTTTTCCATATCCTATACCAAAACACAATGTTGTGAACTGCACTGAAGATTTCTCAATACCAGTCTGCTGATTCTCCATCACTGCCACACTTTGCAGTCAGATGTCAAGTTTCTGGCAACTAACTTCCCTGAAAACACCACACTCTGTTTCCTTATTAGCCACTTAAGGCAACAGCGGCTCTGATAAACTCCTGTTCCACCACTGTAATTCCTCACTTTCAAGTTTATCGAAATTATCTCTTATTTCCACAACCTCTCCTTCTTCAATTTCAACTTCGTCACCATCCACCTCATCATAATCTAACGATTTATCATCATGCTGCTTACTCCTGCTTCTCACACAGCTCAAACCACCAATACTGGGTACCTCTGTGTCCTCAACTTCATTCAAAGGAAGTGCTTTCCAATTCCGCCAAACCATCGTCAACTGAATGGCCACTCTAGATCTTCTTTGGCTCGTGTCCGATGGGTCCCGTACCATCTTCAGAATGGATACACTAAACCATACCTTCTCTTTATTAGGAGGTTGCCAAGCCACACAGGGCTCTCCTGGCTGTGCCATTCCTGCACCACCATGGTACTGCTTGCACTTACTCCCGCCACATCACTGTCCCAGCTACCTAATTCCCAACTCTACCTGCACTGACTGGCACACACATCTACTTACGAGGCCCCGTATAACCACTACCAAATCCCCTCAGCTGGAAAATGTATGCCCTACCTTCTGTCTTTATCGGCAACACAATCTTGCCTAGTGCCCTGTTGACTCACACTCAAAGCACATCATGCCTCTACAGCTATACTCTTTCCCCTGTCTTCCTCTAGACATGTACTACCACTCTTCCAACCTCACCACCCTTCCTCTCACGTGGCGCCCAACCACTGATAGAAAGTAACCACCTGCTGGACACCGCGCATAGGTGCAGCTCATTGACGGATGTTGACCGCTGCTCCCGACTGCTCCAGGGGTGCCACTGGCACCACTATTAAATCATCCTGACTGCAGTGATACCTGACCCTACCCTACTAATAGGAAGCATCAACTGGGGCTTTTGCGCACACTTTAGGCGCTGCTGTTCTAATTGCTGATCCAGGTGTCCCTTTTAGTTCAGAGTTTTTTTTTACTGCACTTTGATATTTTCTGTGGTGGTGTGCATGCTAGAACCACTGTAGGTACCTCGCCTACAAACTGTTTTTGGTGCATCAGTTGCTTTAAGCACCCAGGCCTGCTCCAATACCCCTGGTGCCTTTAGGTCTTTCCTTCCAGCCACCTTCAGCATAAAACAAACCTAGTTTATATGCACCCACATACTTCTACCAACCCCCTCCACCAGCTGCCCAACCATCAACCAGTGTGCTGGATAATGTGAAGTCTTGCATTGTGTTAGCAGGCCGCTGCAGGTATAGCTAGCAATACACCAAAAGAAAGATACACAGACACTGGCATGCTGGGAGACACCGAGTGACCATGAGTGATCACTCAGCTTTTGGACTGGGATAAAACATACATGGTCTCCTAGTCTCTGGCTGGGCGTAGTCCATACGTCTGGCTGTGACCACTTGCCCCTTGACTCATGGCTTGTCCATCAGCCAGGCCTCTAGCTCTTGATCCTTCAGAAGGTGAGCCTTGATAGGGACTAAGTGTAGCTGTATCAGGTGTGGATGCTTCGTCTGTTGCCTCTCTGTTGATGTCCAGCTCTTTCTCTTTTGACCTGGTCCGCTTGAACCAGGATATGTTCCTGGACACTGAGAACAGTCCTCTTTGAACTGTGTCCATGGTCCCTTGAATATTTATGATTTCCCTCCCTTCTTCTTTGAATGGAGTGCAGAATTTCCATTGCAGGTGTTGCTCCCTCATGATCACTTTGTCACCAATGGCTAGGTCCAAAACAGTTACCCTGCGATCGTGACTGTCTCTATATTTTTGGCTTTCCACTTCTCTTGCGCAGCCTAGACATCAATGACTGCAAGGCTCCACCTGGGCCCCACTGGAATTATGTCTCACGCATCTCTCCTCAACAATAGGTCAAAGCGAGCACTTCCTCTGGTACTGTGTGGGGTCTGCCAGTGCACTGTTAGATATCATTTCAGGCAGCATTTGGTGTCCTCCCTGCGCTCTAACCCTATCTGTAGTGTTCTGTTCAGGGTGTGCATGAAGCACTCTACCTCTCCATTGACCTGAAGCCACTGGGGGTCACTTTATGAAGCTTTATGTTTAGACCGGGGGACGCAAGGCTGTGGCCAAGAGAAGCATTATGCTGATAACAGAGCTTTGCTTTAAACTGAAAAAAATGAGCAGCAGTAAACTGCTCTATAATGGGCCATCACTAACATGCTTTCTTATTTATATCCAAGCTGGGAGTATGTGTCGAAAGGGAAGGGACTTTAAATACTCTTTAAAACACCCACCCCCACTTCTATTAATCACACTGTGGATACTTTTACACTTTAGTAAGGCCTGCCTGACAGAATAGTATGTTTAGCATCATGTATTTGATAGCATTTTTAAACCAGTAATAGAACTTAATTGCCATGTTTAAATACGTCTAGACATATTTAAACATTGTTGATTTAATAGAATAATTGTAAGAAATTTGAAGGGGGCCCGAATATTTTTTTTTTCCATTGGTGGGGCACAGCATCAAACATTTTGAAGACCACTGGTTTACAATGTTGTGGTGCAATTAAAATTCTTGCCCCTGAAATGGGGCCCATTATCCATCTTAATCTCATCGGGAAGTCCTAACAATGCAAAAATCTTTTCTAGTGCGGGCTTGACATACTCAAATGCAGTGGATCGCACCAACTGCACCACAGGGCACTTGGTGTGACTCTCCACCACAACAACTGTGAGGCTCCTGTTAGGAAAACTGCCACAATCTATGCTAGTAAATGACCATAGTGTCAGGCAAGAGTCTTCTTTGATTTCTGGGGCTGTGGGTGGATCTCCGCTCATGGCAGCACAGGAGCTGCAGTCTTGGACTCTCTCATCCACCCACTTATCAATGCCCGGGGACCATATCTTGTTTCTGAGATAGTCTTTAGTTTTTGCGAGGCCCTGGTGTGTTAGTTCGATGTCTCTTGCCCACAGACTCCTTGGCAGCACAATCTGTTATCCTCTGAGTAATAGCCCTTCGTCGCTCATGCTGAGCTCATCCCATACTCTTCAGATTTGGCTTATCACCATTTGTTCATCTGCGTTGAGGACTTTTGCTCTATGTAGGAAGTTTCACCACTATCTTTTCTTGAGCGGCATGAGTGGCTTCTTGGACCTCCTCCAGAGAAAGCGCTCTTGGGCAGGCCTCATGAACAATCATCCTCACAAAGTCTTTGGCCCCCTCATCCTGCTCTTGTGCTGTGGTGTCAGTTGGTGCTGCTGGGTGCCTGGACAGATAATCTGCTGGGTTGTTTACCCCCGGTTGGTACACAACTTCAACAGTGTATGGTTGGAGCTGTACAGCCCATCACTCGATATGAAGTGGTCCATTTCTGGTAGGGCAAGCAAACAGGGGGACTAGTGGCTTGTGGTTGATCACCATAAGGAATATCTGAACACAGAAATACAAATGGAAGTGCCGGCCGGCCCATCGAGACCCATCCCCAACACCTCACGCTCAATCTGGGAGTACCGGGTTTTCATGCCAGTGACAGCCCGGCTGGCGTAGGGGATGAGGACCCATGATCCTTCTTGCTTTTCTTGCAGCGTGATGGCACCAAGGCCTACAGGGCTGGCATCTACCACCAGATCTGTTCTGCATTTGACATCCAAGTATGCCATCTTAGCGTCATCCAGGAGTGCCTCCTTCCCCATCCTGAACGCTTGGTCGGTTCTGCTGTCCCACTCCCGTGGGCAGTTGCTCTTCAATAGGGCTCACAGAGGTTCTGACAGAGTAGCCAGGTTGGGGATGAATCTCCCACAGTAGTTTGCCATCCCCTGAAAGCACCTCATCTCTGATGCATCTTGTGGGATTGCCGCCATTCTTATGGCATAAACATTCTTCAGGTAGACCTTCAGGTCAGCGCCTGAGAAGTGGTATCCAAAGAATTTGACAGCGTTTGTGTAAAATAAGCATTTTCCTCTATGGAGGGTCAACCCGCAGTCTGCCAGGCTCTTAAACATAGCCCTCAGCCCTACGTGGTGTTCTTACAAGAGGTCAGAGTATATTAAGATTTTGTTGCTCACATTTAGCACACCCACTAATATGGACAGGTTCTCCCGAATGATATCATGGGAAACCTCAGCAGCGGACAAGATCCCAAAGTTAAGGTGACTGTATTTGTGAAGGCCAATGTGAGTTGAGAATGTGGTTATGTATCTGTTTACTTTGTTGAGCTTGAGCTGGTGGTAACCTGCATTAAGATCCAAATTGTGGAACCAATGAGCTCCTTTGAGGTCGGTCACTATTTCATCCACTGTGGGTGTGTAGTGCCTTTCACAGTGTATTGCCTTGTTGGGGAGGCGCATGTCTATGCATAGACTTATAGTTACTGGCTGTTTACATTTGGGAACTATCACTAGGGGTGAGATGCACAGGGTAGGCCCAATCACCTTTTCAATTACCCCTAGCTGTTCAAGCTTGTCCAGTTCCTTTTCTACTAGCAGCCACAGGTGGAACAGTACTTTTGGGTGCCTGAGAGCTACTGGTCTGATGGACTCATCAATGTGGAATTTTATCTTCATGCCTTTCACAACAATTGCAGCAACTCCTTTAGAATGCTCATTGCATACAAGTCATGCACTTGCCAGGCAAAGAAGACCAGCCCTAAATCCTCTGCTGTATGGCATCCAAGGAGGGTGCCAGTGTCTCATTTGGTCACATGGAATCTGGCCTGCATTTTCTTCCCCTCATTTTCTGCTTTCACCTCCATAACACCTTTTAGGGACAACGGTTCTGTTCCTCCGTATTCTGGCCTTAGTCAGTGCTAATGTTCATTTATGGTATGAGTTTGCAGAACTAGGTCAGGTCCATGACATTCACAGATGCGTCTGTGTCGATAAGGGCAGTGATATGTGTCCCACCAATTGACATGTGCACATTGGTGGGGGTCACCTGTGTTGGTTCTCTCTACCAGCACGTCCTTGTTGTTATCATCTTTGGGATGATTCAAGAAGTTTGGCCACCACGCTGAATGCCCTTCTTCATCTTAGTCAAGGGACAGCTGCTGGAGGGTCGGCCATCCCTGCCCCTGAATCCTGTGTCTGTGTTTGGCACGCCACTGTGAAATAACTTTGCAAAGTGGTTCGAGCATGATCACCCCTGTGCCAGGCATACGTTGGGTGTATGGTGTGTCAGTTTGTAGTTCCCCGCCTTTTTCAGCACTTTGGGAGATGGGAGAGTTGCATGGCATGGCAGGCCACCTTTGGATGGCCTTGACCTGTTCCCCTTTGAACTTTGCTGTCTGGGTCTCAGGTGACAGGGCCTCTTGCTAGTGCCACTTCCATGTCTTCAGCCCTGCTGTCTACCAGTTCATGGGACCTCGCCAGTATCAGAATATTGTCTGGGGAGATGCCTGGCTGATGCAGTAAGAGCTTCAGTAGAGTAGACGACCTGCAACCTTGGATGAGTTGGGCCCTGATTTTATTGTGCTGGTTGATGTCAGTACAGGTACTCACTAGTTTGCATAGGTGTGGGTAAAAGACAACTACGGACTCGTCATCCGATTGGCGGGCTTGTCTCAGTTCAAATATTTTGTAATCGGGGTTTAGTTGTGGATTGAAATGCTGGTTGAAGGCTCCTGCAGCAGAATCAAAGTCATCATTCCCTCCTGTGTTGGGAAGGTGTTCGAACAAGTCATTTAACTCTGCGCTGCCGACAAGGAGCATAATGGATCTCTTCACTGCCCCGTCTGTCTCACGCATGGCGCAAAAATAGTGTTGAAGGTACCCAATCCACTGACGTCAGCATGGGGCGGCCATAGCTGGGACAACCAGTTGGCTAAAGGGCAGCATGGAGGTGACAGATGCCTGTGCACCCTGTTGAGGAGCAGGTGCTGCTGCATATTGCTGCTGCACAGACATCTCTCTTCTTTGGGGTGTTTTTCCTTTTCCTGCCCCACTCAGGGTCATGCAGCTGTGTGGCGTCTGTGGCAGCCTCAGGTGTTTCTTCACCATCGATAGTCCCCAGCACGTGTAAGTCTTTAGTCCAAAATTACTTTCCATTTATCTCACATACAGCAGGCCCTATTCCTCCAGATCAATGCTGTATGATTAGAAATGTCAGCCACCCACGATTCCGAATCTTACTGTCAGCTGGTAGTCTTTCTGCACACTGGGTTTTTGTAAACCACAACTGCTTCACCCTGGGGACCGCTCGGCCTGACACGCTTCCAGTCACTGCTGCGAATGCCAGCCTCTGACGAGGCCTTGCTGCAAGCCACGTGCTCAAGAATGTGACACTTCCTTCAGGTGTGATGTGGCGTTGGGACGCTAGGTGGTGCTTTGGGGTGCCTTGGCAGTAGCTATAGCTACCTTAATACCACGGGCCGTGCAACACATGTGTATGCGACACAGCAGGTGCGCTAGGCACTTTCTGATGGCAGGGTAACAGTACACACACCTATGGGAAGGTCACCCTGTCCATATGATGACAGGCATATTTGCACGGCAGAGCTCCTCCCGCCAAGTCCCACTGCTTCCTTCGAAGTACCACACTGATCAGAGCGGAGCTGCTGGTGGATGCAGGCGACCTCAGCACATGGAGGCGCAACCAACCTCGCCCCCACTGTGAAGTCCTGCGTGGTACCTGGTGCAGGTATGGCTAACAATGCACTAAAAGAAAGATACACAGATACTGGGATGCTGGGTAATGCTGGGTGACCACTCAGTCTTTATTTATGCCTTCAGGCCGAGACCAGCCCTCTGGTTATGTGTTTGCAACAATGTCGAGTGGAGGGTGGGTGGCACTCTACAGATACCTACCAGGGAACCCCCCTTTAATTTTCTGCATTCCCTGTAACCCATCATTAGCCACACACCCCGGACCCTCTACTAATGTGGTGTTTAGGCCTGCACCACATGCTCAAAAAGCTCATGGGAGAGTGCTGGACCTCGCCTCTCCTTAACCCCATAAATGCAACATTAAGGCATGTGGCAGTGCACTAAAACAGATCCCAACACAACCTCGCTGATTAGTGTAAAAATGCAGGCTCTAGGCATGCCCTGTACTGTTTAACTGCCTCTCTGCACTGTTTTTTTTCAGTTCACAGTTTGGCACCTAAATAAATGTGTGTTATTGAGGTGCCAAACTGTGAACCAGCATCTGTTGAGGGTACCTAGACCTGTATACTATAGTAGTTGCAGACACCTTGTTGGAACACCAACTCCTTGACATCAATTGTATGCTCACTAAAACAAATGTGTGCACATAAAGCCAGCACTAGTGGGAGTTGCATCACATATGTTGTAATGCAGTCACCAAAATCGTGTTCCTGAGTTCACAAGAAGCATCAACAGAGGACCTAAACGTTTCTTATGTTCCCAACTGTGGAAAGACCCCTGCTTTTGGGGGTGTGCTCTACTACAAAGGCAGGTGGGTTTCCAGGTGCCACCTGCAGCCACTTTCCAGACACCACGTGACCAGGCAGTACTTCTTTCACTTGAAATTACAGAGTATTCATGTACCAAAATACTCATTTGATTTTGTTATCTTGATATTTAAGGTGCCATAAAATCTCCAAGTGTGGTCTCAATCTGTTATTTTATTAAACCCTTTTATATTAGCCATTGTTTCCTTGGCAATGCATCTCTATATCGCAATTTAATTTTGCGAGTATGAAAATGTGGCGTAGAAGACAGGACGGCTGGACTTCGCAAATGTGTGCAGAGCCATGCATAAGGCCATTTCTACTTGATTGGTTTTGGGGTGTAGGGCGATATAAGTCCTTCACCTCAAAGGTCTAGTGGTCTGAGAGGGATTGTAAAATCTCTTTCAACATTTGAAGGCCATATTGATATTGAGAACAAAAAATTCCCTCTGCCTATAGCTACGCCACAAATAAGCATTCTCATCAGCAAATGGAAAAGCACAGAGAAGTATAGTACAATCCAACACAATTACAGTCACTGGCAAAATCAATTGGCCTGGCCCTGGTGCCAAGATGGCGGCTCCTTGTGGAAATAATCAAAAGAATTCACAAGATGGCGTGAAGCATACATGGTGGAAAAAAACAGTGTTTATTTCGAAGAACCCACGTCCAGCCGAGGAGTTAGGTCATTGGAAGATGTGAAAATGTGCTGGCACAGTGACTCATCCTAGAAGAGTTGACACGTGGAATTGGGCCACGTGGCAGCGAGTGTTATTTGTGTGCAGGCGCTTGCAAAAGAAGCTGTCAAAACCAGCCCTTAAGTGCACTCTGTGCCACAAACGCTGCAGGAATGAGTCCTAGTGTAGCAGTCTATGTACACGGTGGTCTTCAGAGGAAGATTAGAGATTGTGACACGGTGCTTAGAGTGTATCCGATGGGCGGCAGTTTGTACAAGAGGTAGAGTGAATGAATCATTTGGCAATGACAGCATTCAGTGCAGGGTTTGCACGGTGGCTGGGAATGAGACTAGGGACAGTGATAGTTCCTATTTAGTAAACACCCACTGCCCCATGCCGTATTCCCGTTGGCGCCTGCGTACACTCTTACACACTAATGGCCTGATTCCTGAAGCTATTTGTATGTGTACGTTCTGCGCTGACATGTTAATACGTTTTTTAACAAGTATAAATTAATTTTTGCTATTCACATGACTTCACACAATTTACTCTCACATAATGATACTAAAGTGTAGGGTAATATTATGCAGTAGTACAACTTCTCTCTGAGAAGGTGAGTGGAAATTCCAAGTCAGGGATGCCCTATAAAGATTAGGCACACTCAAACATTTCCAAGTTGTGAGTATTCTCAGAATGTTCAGTGCCCATTCCCCTCATGGAAATGTCAGTGTTATACTCCTGTAACTCTTTTTTCATTGTACGCCTAGACAGGGGCCAAAATGCCAAAATGGGTCGAAGTGTAAGGTTAAATACTTTCCTCTTGAAAAAAACATGAACGATCTGCAATTGCACACAAGTGAAGCTATTTTTGGGTACGCGATTTTATACTCTGCACTTACATATATATAAATGACATTACATAGGCTCGATTGGGAATTCAAAAAGGTTTTCCAGAAATACTGGAAACCTGCTACTGTAACAGATTCCCAGCAATACTTTTGGGAATCTTTCTGAAGTCTTCAAAAGCTATATCTATATATGGGAGTAAACCAAAGGATGGAGATTTGCAAATGTTTTTAAGAATCGGTGACCTCGAACACTTACTGTGTATGAAAGTGATTTATTTCTTGGGGTGACGGTGCATTAATAAAGTGACTAACCTGTCAAAACCAGACAAAATCTTTCATTGTTAAAGGGGCAGGGCCATGGGGGATGACGGGGATGACAGGGACGAGAGGACTGCACTGTGCACTCCCCTCAGTGCGGATGTGTGATTGACCGGTCATCTTGGGCCGCCCAAACACACATGCGCACTGTGCTCTCTCCAGCCTGGTACTGTGTTGCCGGGCTGGAGAGAAAAGGCACAGGCTTAGCCAATCCTAATGCTGCTCTGAGCAGCGTCAGTATTGGCTGCAGGGCAGGCTGGGAGCTTGTGCCTGCTAAAAAGATGAAGGAGTGGCGGTGCTGCGCTCAGGTAGATTAAAAAATATATATTTTCATATTAATAATATTCTCCCCTGCCCCACTGCCACGCGCCTCCCCGCCCCCTGTAATCCCCACGAGCCACGACTGGACAAAGGTTTCAATAATTTAAACCTAATCTTAACCCCTTGTAGCTATGGCCCAGAGCACACAGGCTTAACCTTGAGAAAACTGAACAAATGTACAAAAGTACCCAAATAGTTCAAAGTCAAAAACACAATAAAAATCCCACACCAACTTAAAAAGCAGAGAACAATGTACTGAGCAAAATGACAACAAAATAATAAAAATCCAATGCGGGGAACCGGAAATATGAATTGTAAAAGATTTAGGAGGAAAAGCACCAAGATAAAGTAAAGTGCCAATCAGTAGTCTCTGTTCACAGGTGTCTAGGGTCTAGTTGCAATGTCAGGCCAACCACGATGGAGCACAGGTCGGATACGGCAAGCACATTCTTCTCAATCAAAGATTTTACCTTAGAACTAAGGGCCATATTTATCTAAGTTTTGCGTTTTCCTTGCACCACTCAAGGTAACACAAAGGTGACGCAAAACCTACATGAGATTTATCAAGCCACAGGAGGCCATTATGCACGGCCCTGTAATGCTTGGTAAACCTGAAGTGGGTCTTTCCACGCATTTCCACACATCCACCCATAGATTCAGGTGCATGCCCAGATTTACCATGAGTGGGTACAGTTAACAAGGAAAACTATATTTATTTCTCCTTGTTTTTTCCTCTTTTTACGTGGGCTGCATTCTGCAGCATACAGTATATAGAAAGAGGTAAAAGCTTCAAAGGATTGTTTTTGTGCATGAAGGTGCCCGTTTCTGCACAAACGACATTCCTGCCTGCATCGCAGTCTCCCTTGCAGCATTGCACAAGGGTGCCTGCATTGGCATTATGAAACACAGTGCCACAGCGCAAGGAGAGGACAGGAATGTGCCACATAATTTTAAATATGGTGTATTCCTGCACTCTCCTTGTCATACTACACATTTCAGTGCAGCAAGGTGTCTTGCTGTGCTGCGTTGCATGATATTTTATTAAATATGTCCCGTATGAAATGGAAGTCAGAATCCATTAGTGGGGAAAGGTTAGAAAGGGGATCTGAGGAAGTTGGCTAGCCATTTGACAGGGTCTCGCTGAAGCCATTGGTTTTGACAGCAAAAGCACCAAGTGGGAAAAGTTAAAAGTTAAAATTTCGTACTAGAGAGATACAATCATCAGACGGATACGTTTTGCACCTTCAACCTTCAGCCCTCACGTGGTGAAGTGAATTGCTGACCACATGTATAGGGTCGATTACCGGGTTTCTTGTAGAGGAATGATCTCATATTTCTCCCAGTTTGAGGGTGGGATGCCACCTTGAACCTCAGTTTTTGCTCCTGCGATGTTCCAAGAAAGGACGTTCAGAAAATCACCTTGTTCATGCCAAGGATGTTGCTTGTGGAGTCCCTCTTTTCCTGGTGGATTTAAGACTGACGCTAGCCCCTTCCACTCATCCTGGCTTTGAGCGCTTGATAGTTTATTTTCCATTTGTTCTGTTATTCCTGTTGCTTTCACTGTACCACGAGCACTGCGCAGGACTGAATGTACTGTAGTTATGTGGAGCATTTGCAGTTAGTCCCTTGCTTGACATCAGCAGGCGATGACAGCCACGGCCCGTCCCTTAGGGTGGAGGGGCCACGCCCCCCCACCTTTTGCCCCTTATGAAGAGTGCCTGTCAGGCTGGGCAAAGGTCACCCTGACAGACACTCTTCATGTTCAGGTCAGGCAGCCAGGAGTGAGACATGCGCAGAGTCCTGGCTGTCTGAGTTGAACTTTGCTGGGCTGAAGAGGTCACAGTTCCTATGGGCATGACCTGCTCAGCTTAGCGAAGGTGCCTTGAGGGCCTTCCCCTCGGTGACAAGGGGAAGCGTCACCCATTGACTTCGACCCGGGCGCTTCAGGTTTAAGCCTGTGGGGAGGGGTCACCAGTCTCACTGACCCCCATCCCACTCTGTGACGAAGTTGGGACTGCTGCCTTCCCTCATTGGCTAAGGTCAGCCAGTGAGGGAAGGCCGCAGTCCCTACGCTCCTGGGACCTCCGAGGCCCAAGGTAACTGTGTGTGAAGGTAAATGTGTGTGTTTTTAAATGAATGGTGCATGCATGTATGATTGAATGTTAATGAGTGTGGTGAATGCATGAGTGTGATCCTAAAATTACCGGTCGCCACTGGGCGATGCGGGTATCAGAAGGGGATGTGGGTAACGTTGTTTTGAATTTATTAAGAGAGTTATACCCCATGTTTCGAATTGTTGACTAACTTTCATGACTGAAAATGCAATTTCATCTGTTCTCCGCATTCTGAGTGGTTGATCAGGTAGCTTACAATCTTTATTCGAGAGGAATTTAACCAACAGCAGGTCTGTTGATTTCAGGTGTCTCAGACTTGGAATTTCATCGAGCAGTCTGACTATATTTCCTCTATTGAGGATGTCCTGGCAGCCTTGTGAATCTCTCCCCTTTGCGGGGAGCATACTGCGGTTAATGAAAAGTGGCACAACATCTGCAAGGTGGTTTCTTGTTGATGTGTGCTTGCTCCCCTCCACTCCTGTGAGGATTTATGCTTTCCAGTTTGACGTTAACCACAATCCTTTCATCCTTAGCATTATTATTTGAGTAGCACTCGCCCTCCCTCCGCTAGGTGCCTTCAGGTGATTTCTTGTCAAAATCATTACTTAGTAATGTAATTACCCAGTCACTGGCCGGTTGAGCTCAAGTAAATTTTCTTGAGTTTATTTGAGATCGGGAGGGATGATCATCTGGACAGTTGAGTTTCATTTGAGATTTTTCTTGCCGTTTTGAAGACACAAACTTGTCTGGGCCTGGCTCTTGGTTGTTTTGTCAAAGGTACTTCATTTTACTTGAGTGTTGCGTTCTTTTGTCCGAAGGTACTTGAGTTGAGACGCTTTTGGGAGTCTTGGGAGCATTGCCTATAATATCTCCCATTATTTTCCATGTGTCCAAAGGATTAAGGTTTTAGAGACCTCTCCATGACGACGTGTTAAAATGACAAAATAGGTAAATTGTACGAACAGTTAGTCATATATTTACTTTTTCTTGTTGCATAATTTAGTCAACTCTGCCGCATAATTCGATACATCATTGCTGCATGAATCCAGTGGCTGGATCTATTGCCGACTCATACAGCCCGTACGAAGAATTAAATCCCAGAATCGCCGCACTCTTCCTTTCGTCTCTGCGTGACAGGGAGCATGAAACATTTTCTACCTCATTTTATCATGCACTCACATCGTGATAGTAAAATCAATGTTACTGCATTTATTGACAGTGACACACCGGATTTATCTATGGCTCTCAGCTTGACATTTGTAATGACTCCCGCCCCTTCTTATCCATGGTAAAACTAATCTAGTTTAACCTTTCCATAGAAATGTACCGAACGTCATGAATAACTGGACAACCTGAAGAAAATTTATTATTTTTTCAATATGAGGGCTGCTCACACCAAGTACATGCCTCTGAGGTGCTAGGATGTATTTAGAAGAACAGGTATGTGGGTAAAAATACAGTTTTCATAATATTACATGCAAGCTGATGTTGGCTCACCCATTCGTGTTTATGCATGCAAATGACAGGTTGATTGGCTTATCATTGCCGATCTGGATCTTGTGGAATATGATTGCCTACGGTCTGAAACGAAGCAGAGCGCCAGTGGGCTATATTCAGCAATTTCTCTTGGTAGAACCACTGCTGCTATTGTGCCATGGCTTTAGCTACAGCTGAAGATAAATGTAGAGCATGTTATGGCTTTGAAAACAGCACTAGAGAAAAGGGGGGACTTAAAATGTGGCTACCATTGACGATAGCAGTGGTTGTTTTCTTCAATAGGGACATGATCAACTCAACAGTGCCCTTTTATGTTTAGACTGTTTATACTTTCTTCACTTTCACCCTTCTGGTGTTTTTTTTCTCTTGTTTAAGATATTATAATTGTGCAAGTAATTCTTGGAACGTTTGGTATTTTTAGATGACAGAACTGCCTAAGTGTAATCCTCTTCATGAATTTTGTACATTGTACTCATAATTATTTTGATCTGTTACTGGCACCAATTCAAGCAGATAATTTAAATAGAGTGTGGGCAGACCTACTCAAAACCTTCTGGGTCAAAATCAAATTAATAGATTATAATCCGACAGCTCAAAATGTTGACACAGTCGGACCTTGCCTCTGGGTATGAACACAAACTGAAATATCTCAACAGACGCACATTAGCGCTATGATGTGGTATTTCATCAAAAATAATGGCAGTTCTTGCAGAATAACCTTGGCCTGACCCTCAGACGATCAAGGTGCACTTATATTGTTACGAGATATGCGTGCAGCTGCTTTGTGTTAGAAAGATTTATAATCACTGTTTAGCTTAAAATTAAAATAATAAACAAATCGATAAATGTAGTGGCCTAACGATTTTCCCATGAGCCAGCTGCAGGTACAGCTGAATGGCACATTTGCCATGTACAAAGGCTGGCGTCGTTGTGATGCCCCTCTTGGCGCTGGCATCAACACCAGACACATGCTGAGATCACATTACACCTTACATGATTTTTCTCATCCACGCTCTAACTCTTAGTATAGGTTTTACCCTTTTTCCCTTGCTCCTTTTCTCCATTTTCTGCCATTCCCTCTCTCTCCTACACCGATGTAACTCGTGGGATTATTGAGACATGTAAGGCCCTAAAGTTGCTCCGTAGTGTGGCTATGGGGGGTATGGCAGAGAGGTGCACGAGGACAAATGTTTCAAAGATAAGAATATATATTATATCAGCAGTGCAGATGGTCCCACATACGCACGTATTTATGCTGCTGTTGCATTGCAAGGCTCAAAGCGTGACAGGCAGGTGTGATGCAAAAGTCCAAAGTCCAAGCAAGGCCGACACTTTACGTGTAAAGATCAAGCACTTACACTCTCAACGCCCAGACAAAATAATAGGACTAGATTAACAATTTGAAAATAAAACTTTTGAAAAGTGAATATATCGAATTGATACGTTCGACCAAAAATGGGAAAAACAAATCACCATGAGCTAAAGAAGGATTTTTAGGGTTTCAAAAAATTAGACGAAGTCGAGGGCAACCACAGCAATGAATAAAAAAAAAAAAAAACAGCATGCGTTGGCAAAGCCACGAAGACAGGCTTTAATGTGCCAAAGCATGTAAAAATCAGGAAATCACAAATGCTGTTTTACATGCCTTGAATACATAAATTCCGTTTACCACAGTTAGGCCTGCCCTACTGGCATTGCCAGTGCTGGAAATAAAGCAAAAAAGATGGCTTTCTGTAGACGTATAAGGAATGGTAAAATGAAGATTATCACTACAGAATAATGAGCCTTCTCGATAATGCAAAAAATACCACGTGTAAACCACTTTTTTATGTGTTTCAAAACTCACTTTACAAAAAATGTATTTTAGGTCATTTATTGTTCTAATGGAACTGTATGAATTTAAAACATTATCCGCTGGCCTAGCTGGTCTATTAGGGTTTAGTGGGGTGCAGGAGCTTCAATCATACCATTTGTAAGCCCGAATAAAAAGAGTCATCAGTAAAGCCTAGCACACCAAGAGCCTGTTCATGCCTGTTACACGCGAAAGGAAGACGGTCCAGACTGCTATCTTGCTGCAGGCAATGCATTTAAACATAAAGCATTCACATTCGCCTTGGGCAGAGGTCTCACAACTTTTTGATGGTCAGAGCCCACTGTCAAAAGTTTTTAAGCGTAAGGACCCCCCACTGACAAAAAGTTCTAGAACCTGGTACTCCTCATCATGGAGAACCACAAATACCTCCAACTCCCCTCAGCAAATCATTTTTACGGTGAGGAAATAATATTAAACTGTTCAACAAACCAAAGGTTTGTACGTGACTCCTGGTTATGTAGGTTTGCTGCTGCTGTTGACTTCATGCTTGGGGGGCTGTTGGGCCTTGACAGTCTGAGCAGGGAGGGCCGTGTGACAGCGCTTCCACACCTCGGGGTAAAACATCCTGTGTAACCAAAACCATTTGGCTTAATGTGTGCGCCTGTGACACTACTTTCTTTCTCTTCTGCTGCCTGGGGTTAGTGCTGGCCTAGGGGCATGGTGGCAGCCATATGCTGAGGAAGGCACTGTCTGGGAGGGACATTTGCTGCAGCAGCAGCTAGCACAGTGCTGCAGGACTTAAAGGTGGGGTGTCCCTCACATAAAAAAAACATGTATATAGGGTTCAGTATACCCAGAATTGTCACCACATGATCCTGCCTAGGGGACCTCTCCCAGTGGTCGCACATTGTCAATGAAGAATGCAGGCAGCAGCGCAAAAAAGAAACTTAACTGCCGCTTGCCGTCCGAGCTGAGTGAGTCAGTCAGCTATGATCAGACTGCTGCAGCCAGTACGAAGAGTGGCAGCTATACTGTGATGAGTGAACTGTACTCACTGAGGTGTCAGGCACCACAGTGTGCAGTGCTGTGCTCCAATTCTTGTAAACCTCCCCCCCAGAGCATGGGGGCGGGGGTCAAAGGTGTGGCTAAAAACAAAATATTCTCTACGCTTTCTTAGGTCTTTCAGCGTCAGGTAGCTACGTATAAAATAACGTCAGCTTAAAAGAAAAAGAAAAATAAAGTTGTTACTCCCTGGAAAGTGCACAATAGTACATTATGACACCTCTATTTGTTAATATCCTGCAGATTTCTTACAATTCCTTACCTTCGAATTTCCCAGGCGTCAGGCACTCGAAATGTAAAGGTGGAGGAAAACCAGATTCTGTGTGAGACCAATTATCTACACTACAGAGATTATGGTTGACATGTTTCTCACCCTATTAGTCCCTACAGATCTTGTCCCTAGTCATTAGGACCTTCAGAGTTGCTCGTCCTCACGAAAAAGGTATGAGTGCTCCTCAGTCATGTAAACTAATGATACTTATCTATTGTATGTCGGGAAACTGCCCCACTAATGGTGATGACCCTCCTAATTTCAGGATCGGCCCCCTTGGCAACACATGGATGCTACTACTCCCAAGCATGAATGTATAAGTTCTTTGAAGTAGCAGGCCTCTCAACCTACCTGTCATCCATAAACCCAGACAGACAAGACCAGAGCCAACGTGAGCATATTGAACTTCTGCTTCTTAAGGAAGAGATTCAGAGTCCGTAGGTTTAAAATAGGGTGAAGACCTTTGTTTTTTTGGGTATCAGAAAGTAGCGTGAATAACAATCACTGCCTACTTCCGATCTTGGGACCCTTTCTATGGATCTCTTGGCCAAGGGAGCTGTAACTTCCTTTCGGAGCAGAGACAAATGATCCTCTGCCAGCTGTTCAAATGTTGGCAATATTGGGGGAGGAAAGGATTGGAAAGGCCGGGCTTAGCCTTTCTGAATGATCTGCAGTACCCAAGTGCCCAATGTAATGGACTGCCAGGAGAGGAGATTATGTTGAATTCTCCCCTGAACTGGGCGAGCATGGTCCTGTAGAACCAAACTAGGAGGGCTTTGAGGCGGCAGCTGTTGGGGCTGGGTGGTGGACGACTTCTGGCTTAAGTAAGCAGAGCATGAGATATTAGGAAATGTTAGGTACTCTTGCCCTGCCTCCCGTTCATCCCACCAATATCACCACTTCTCAGCACAGTAACAAAGGATAAAAGGAGGCTTGACATTCTTCCACAGTAAGGAAGGGCCACTATTGTGCCCGGATAGCCAGAATGTCACCAGGAATGCCCAAGTATGTCACAAATACGCCTTTATTTTACAGAGTTAGTGAAACTGTCAGTAGGAACACTCACAAGATATAAAGCATGGACACTACTGAACAAGGAGAACCCATCCCCACTTTTAACTTTATCCTGCCTATCTACATAGCAACCTAACTCTCAAAACAAACTCATCCATTCATGCATTCAGACCCACAGGCTCTTCCCCATCCAATTTACTGCCCGAGGGCCATTGGTGCTGCAGTCTGTCATCTAGTTCTCTGCTGACGTCGCTGAGGTGCACAGATCGAGGAAATCTGTTACCTAGTAGCGTAATAAGCATGCCATGGGCCCTGGTGCAAGCAAGGAAAATGGTTCTGTCAGCTCCTGTTGGAGTAGTAAAATACAGGAATTATCAGGGCTCAAAGGGCCCAAGTGCACTACACCAACTTTAGTTTCTCCCCCTGTTGTTATCAGCTTTTTCATATCCTACCCAACTGCAAATTAGGAAAGGGAGAGATTTAGCAAGGTCCATACCTGAGCATGGGTTGATGCTTACAACACTCCTCATTTAGGCGAATGTAGGGTGACCAGATTTTGAGAAGCAATATCCGGGACAAGTCAGGCACAAAAGTAGAACAGAAGCCTTTAGCCTTACTTCTATATCTGGTCTGTCCGTTTTTTGATGCCATGTAATTGTATGTGTGTATATGTATGTGTGCACATGCTATAGTTGTAAATCCTGTAAGAAAATGAGTTACTTACCTGTAACTGCAGTTCTCCAGTATTTGTATCTTTCATAGATTCACATACTTGAATTATCCCCGTCGTCGAGGTGGGAGCCTTACGGTAAGTTTAAATACATAAAGCAGTAAGTCAGTAAGTTTAAAACCAGTAGGCCTCAGTAGGCCTTATAGGCTATTTTACAGTCTATCCACTTTGTTTTGTGAAAAGACCCAAACTTTAGTGTCAACCAATTAGGATTCAGCCCCTCCCAAACACTCTCAACAGAGGCTGAATTCCCTCAGATTTTCTAGTAGAAGTGTGAAGTTTAATATCTGTATAATAGGGGAGCCTCTGAGGGGAGGAGGGTGGGTTGCATGTGAATCTATGAAAGATACCAATACTGGAGAACTGCAGTTACAGGTAAGTAACTAATTTTCTTCTCCAGTATTGGATCTTTCATAGATTCACATGCTTGAATCAGAATAACGAGCAGTAATGTTTGAGAATTAGCGAATTAATTTTACTGTCATTTTATCGTAATTCTCTAAGTGATCTCAATCACGTTAGTATACATTTATATATATATATATATATATATATATATATATATATAACAATAATAGAAAAAACCTGTATGGCAGAAAATTATGATACAATATGTGTCGTTGTTGTTTTGAGGTCTACAACATGTTACCACAATATGCAAAAGCGTTGATCTTACGACTAATTTGAAGCAAAATCTTAGAGTAAACCATACTGTGATATAAAATTAGATATTAACAAGACTGAGAAACAATATCGGACATACCTTGAGTGTGGTTGTGGGATGTGTAAGAGGCTCACCTTAACGAAATAAATGCCTCAGTACTGCCTGTCCCACTGCTGTATCAACGTTACGCGTTTCTTCGAGACAATAGTGCTTTGTAAACGTATGCTGGCTGGACCATGTGGCCGCTCTGCAGATGCTATGTAGTGGCACCCCAGCGAAGAGTGCAGCTGAAGTGGCTACCGATCTTGTAGAATGGGCTCTCACCTTGCTGTGGAGCGGTTTACCAGCTTTAGCATGACAGAATTGAATTGCCAGGCCAATCCATCTGGCTATAGTCTGTTTGGACACCGCATGTCCCTTTCTCGTTCCGCCAAATGCAACAAATAATGGGTCAGACTGACGGATGACTTGTGTTTTCTGTAAGTAAAACTTTAGACACCTTTTTATATCCAGGGAATGTAATGTCTTCTCGGCTACTGTTTGTGGGTTTGGAAAAAAGGTTTTCAAGATGACTGGTTCATTCAAGGGAAACGTTGACGGAACTTTCGGGATGAACTTAGGATTTGTTCTTAGGATCACACCGGAATTTGTAAATTGGAGGAAAGATCTTTGATAGTGAAAGCATGAATGTCGCTGACTCTTTTGGCTGAAGTAAGAGCTAGTAGTAACGCTGTTTTCCATGAGATGAATTTTAGATCGGCTCTGTGGATCCGCTCAAAGGGGAGCTTTCATGAGCTGCATTAATACAACATTCAGGGACCATAACGGCGGAGGTTTTCGAACTGGTGGGAAAACACGAAAAAAGGCCCTTCATGAATTGTTTGACAATTCTTGTGGAGCATAATGAGACCATGTGTGGTGATCTACGGTGCCTCGAGATTACTGCCAGATGCACTCGAATGGAGGAATATGAAAGTCCTGACTTTGCCAAGAGCAAGAGATATGGAAGTATCTGCTCTGGAGGAGCGGAAAAGGGATGTATACCTTCTGCTGCACACCATATACAAAAACGTTTCCATTTAAGTCTATAGGTTTTGTTGGTAGTGTCAGCTCTAGTGTTTGCTAAGATGTCTCTACACTCTGAGGAAATGTTCAGATTTAGATACTCATTGTATTCAGGAGCCAAGCCGACAAGTGAAGAGATGACGGATCTGGATGTCTGACTTGTTCCTGGTGCATCGTCAAGAGAGTCGGACTCTGTCTGAGTTGCACATGTGGCTGTTCGGAGAGCATTAGGAGCTCCGTGTACCAGACCTGTCTGGGCCACCTGGGAGCTATGAATAGGAGGCGACACCCCTCCGTCTTTATTTTGTTGATGACTCTCGGAATGAGCGGGATCGGAGGAAAAGCGTAGGCATAGATCCCGGACCATCTCATCGAAAACGCATTCCCCCACAAACCTTTCTGGGGAAGCCAACTTGCGTATTACTGGCATTTCTTGTTCTCGAGTGTGGCAAATAGGTCGAGGTTTGGTTTGCCCCATAAGAGAAAAAGTCGATTGAGAAGTTTCTGGTCTAGCTCCCACTCGTGATAAGGTATCACTGTCCTGCTCAGGATGTCTGCCAGAACGTTGGTTTGTCCTGGCACATGCTCCGCTTTGAGTGAAATAATGTGCTTGATGGCCCATGTCCAGATTTCTTGAGCTAGCTGCGAGAGTTGTAGGGATCTCGTGCCTCCTTGCTTGTTTAGATAAAACATGCTGATTGTGTTGTCCGTCCTGATTAAGACGCTTGAATTTTGTAGTTTTGGCAAGAATGCTTTTAGAGCTAAGTGTATCGCTTTGAGTTCTAGGTAATTGATGTGGAGTTGAACCTATTTTGCATTCCAGGATCCGCTGATTTGCAGGTCCTGGCAGTGTGCACCTCATCCTTCGAGAGAGGCATCCGTTCTTACTATGTAACTGGGTGTTTGATGAAGGAATGTAAGTCCGTTTGACAAATTGGTTAGTGTCGCCCACCACCTCATGGTGTTCTGCATTAGAGGTGTTATGCGAATTCTGTCTTCGAACGAACCGTTCACCTGGGTCCACTGTATGTCCAATTGCTCTTGCAGGGGTCGCATATGGAGCCTGCCGTCTGGGACTAGCGGAATGCATGATGAGATCATCCCTAGCAATGATTTGTAGATGCGGACTGAAACAAACATTTTTGTAGCGAGTCCGCGTGCTAAGGAGGTTAGTTTTTGTTTCCTCTCGTGAGACGGGTACCCCTTGCTGTGGACCGTGTCTAGTATTGCTCCTAAGAAGTTTAATACTTGTCTGGGGTGAAGCTGAGACTTTTGGTAGTTGACGACAAACCCCAGGCTGTTTAACAATTGAAGGCAATGCGAAATAACGTATCACTTGCGGCTTTGAGGGTGCCTTTATGAGCCAGTCGTCCAAGTAAGGAAAAACCTAGATACCCGACTGGCGGAGATGCGCTGCTACCGGAGCCAACATTTTTGTGAAGATTCTGGGGGCCGATTTGAGACCGAATGGGAGAACTCGAAATTGGAGGTGGATACCACCCACTCTGAACCTGAGGAATTTGCGGTGGTTGCGGTGTATGGGAATATGAAAGTAAGCATCCTGGAGGTCTAGGGATGCCATCAGATCTCCAGCATTTAAAAGGCGCATGACATCTTGAAGTGTTACCATCCTGAACGACTGTTTCTTTAGAAACTTGTTTAGCGCTCTTAAGTCCAGGATGGGGCACCAGTCCCCGGAGGGTTTCGTTACGAGAAAGAAGCGGGAATAGAATCCTCTGTTCTTCTGAGAAAAAGGGACTGGCTCTATCGCTCCTTTGCCCAGCATCACTTTGACTTCCTTGAGGAGTTGGTTCATCCTCGGGGCGGTGGGCCCGATGGAGGAACAGTTGGTGGTATTTGCGTGAATTCCAGAGTATGACCTCTGGCCACTATATCGAGCACCCATCTGTCTGATGTTATAGCCGCCCATTGAAGGAAATAGGAAGTGATGCGACCTCCAACCCTCGATATTGGTGGGGGGAGAATGCTGGAATGACTAGCGGGTCATTGTTTTCTGCCCGTATCTCTTCCTCTGGCAGCTCCTCTTCCTCTAGTTGGATGTTTATAAGCTGCGGCTGGTGGTAACCTGTAATGCTGCTGTTGCTGGTGGTACTGGTGTCGTGATCCTGTGGAGGAAGACTGATACTGGGATCTGTACTGTTGGTATCCGCCTCAAAAGGAGTAACCTCCTCTTCCCCTTGCTCCACGAAAAGGTTGCTTTTTATATTGAAGGGTACCTAGAGATTTTGCCGTATCCGTTTTGATGGCTTGTAACATGTCATCGACATGCTTCCCAAACCAACTCTCACCATCAAAAGGCATGTCGAGAACGCGACTCTGGACCTCCGGTCGAAATGATGTAGCCTTTAGCCATCCTTGCCTGCGCAAGACTGCTGCGCCAGCCAATTGCCTGAACCCAGTTAAAGAAATGTCTATTGCGCTGTCTATAATCTCTGCGGCAACCCGTTCTCCCTCCTGCAACACCTTTTTTGCTTCCACCTTGACATCCTCTGGCAGGAGATCCAAGAAAGCAGACATGTCTGCCCACATTTGGCAATCATATCTTCCCAGGATGGCGAGGGAGTTAGCTGCCTTAACTGTGACCGCTGCTACAGAGGAGAATTTTTTACCAATGTTGTCTAATCTCCTCCCCTCCTTGTCTGGGGGAAATGCTATAGGCGTGGAGGGGTTTCTGGAACGTCGCTGCGCTGCCTGTGATATTACTGAATCAGGTTTTGGCTGTGACACTAAACAAGCCGGAGAATCATCCGGGGCCTTGTACTTCTTCTCTAGCCTTGGCATTTGTGAAGGCACTGTGGCAGGATTCTTTATTGCCTTCAAGCCTTCCTGCCATAAGAAATCTACTATCGGTATCGCTCTTACCGATCTCTTTGATGGTTCTTTGAAGTCGTAAAGGAAGCACTCTGTTTCATGAGAGACAATTGAAAGGCCAAAACGTTTTGCCGCTCTCTCTATCAGATTATGAAAATCTCCTATGTCTTCTGGAGGCGAATCCACTGGACCTGCTGGAGGTGGAGATGGTGTGGGGACGAGATAATCATCCCATTCACTAGTCACAGAATCTCTTAGCTCAACCTCTTCTCTTTCGTCGTCTGACGAGGGATGAGCTTCTTGCGTTTGGCTAGTTAATGGTATGCTAGCCTGTGGTGTTTCCGGAAGACTGGTAGTCTGGGTTTGACGAGGTGTCTGGTAGCTTTCAGGTCTAGGTGGCGTGGTCTGCATTGATGGTGGAAACCTTCTATAGTAGTCATTGAGCATATATTGTAGGTCCGCCACTAGTGTGCTAGGCATGGAGAGGGGCGATTGTTGCTCTGCCTGTGGGTAGGATGTTGAAGCATAACTGGGCTGGTAATGCTGTTCGTCTTCGTCATCAAAACCCTGGCACTTGACATGGAGTTGAGACAGGCTACTCGCTGCCCCAAACATTCCCTCGTTTTGGGAGTATGCGTCATCATCATCTAAGAGATGTTGTGGGGGGTATGGCAATACCTTGCTTGGGGAGGTATGCATTGGCAGAATATCGGAAACTTTGTCCCCCATGGTGATAAGTGAAAGAGGTAAGAATCTGGTTGAGTCGTCCTGAGGATAAGGCAGAATAGTTGACGATTGGTGCGGTGGAGTACCCAGGAGGGTCGATGGTTTAAACATTGCCAGTGCTGTGGACGATATGCTCGTCGACGGTTCCCTCGTTGACGGTTCCCTCGTCGATGGTTCTCTCGTCGACGGTTCCATAGTCGACGGTGTCTTTGTCGACGGGTCCTTCGTCGACAGGCCCTTCATGGACGGATCCTTTGTCGGTGGTTCCTTCGTCGGCGGTGTCTTCGTCGACCGTTCTTTCGTCGACATATCCTCTGTCGGCATCTTAGTCGCCGACGGTGTCTTCTTAAACCTCATTGAGAGGTGCTTCATAGACGGGAGTGCCCTGGTCGATTGTTGGACCCAGTAAGCCTCCGCCGTCGACGATGTGTTTGCCGACGAAGCCTTTTTAAATATTTGTGCCGTAATTATCGTCGTCAACGATAACGGGGACAACGTCATGATCATCGGTGAGACCGCCGATGTGAACTGTCGTCGACGGGGTGGTCGTCGACGGGTGCTTTTTCCCTGAAGAGACTTTTTCTGGCTCTTTCTGGGGTGACAGAGACAGGGATGCCTTTTTTGAGGTACTTTTCCTATGTAAAGGCGTAGTAGGCTCTGAATGAACCTTTTTTGGCAAATTTTTGTGTGTCTCTGAATGGGAAACATCCTTTTTTGTCTCAGTAGAGACTTGTTTTATCTTTTTGGCATCTTCCTTGGTGGCTCATCAGACACTCTCCCTCTCTCACCAGTTCTTTTCTGAGGGTGAGAAGCATGAGATGACGCTTCACTTTCGTCTGAGGAAGGATGCTCCATGGCTTTCTCTTTCTGCAGCCATAAGAGAAGTCTACCCCCACGGTCCTTGAGGGTTTTTTGACTAAAGGTGCGACAGATTTTGCAGTCTCTCACCTTGTGGTCTGGATGGAGGCAGTAGATGCATTTCTTGTGGGGGTCATCAACATGTAGTCTCTTCTTCCCACAACCGTCACAGTCTCTGAACAGACCCTTTTTTGTCTTTTCAGACATGATAAAGCTGGAAAGCTAGGTTCCTGAGAGAAACAATTTTCAGTCAGAAATAAAGTAAACTGAGCAGAGCTCAGGGAGACTCCCTTCACACGACGTGCAGTGGAAAATCTGAGAGAATTCAGCCTCTGTTGGGAGTGTTTGGGAGGGGCTGAATCCTGATTGGTTGACACTAAAGTTTGGGTCTTTTCACAAAACAAAGTGGATAGACTGTAAAATAGCCTATAAGGCCTACTGAGGCCTACTGGTTTTAAACTTACTGACTTACTGCTTTATGTATTTAAACTTACGGTGAGGCTCCCACCTCTACGACGGAGATGATTCAAGCATGTGAATCTATGAAAGATCCAATACTGGAGAAATATGTATATATCTGTACACATACAGACACACAAACATTTACAAGTGTATATATACATACACACGTTTACAAGACTACGTTTTAGCAATGGCAAGACCTCCACTCTGCACACCCTGCCCTCTCTTCCCCACTTTGTCTCTCTGCTGGGAGCAGGCTGCTTGTGTGCTGGCTGCACTTGCAGAAAGGAAAGGATACCTTTTAATTTCTCTTTTCAGGATGACCTGACCTTTATCCCAAAAACAGGGACATTAATTCAAAATTAACAAAAACATCAGGACATCGGGACAGTCCCCTGAAAACCGATACTGTCCAGGGAAATCCAGGACACCTAGTCACCCTAGGCCAGAGAACTTCAATCTGTGGGGCACGATCCCCAGGGGGGTTGTGGAGTCATGTGAAGGGGGTGCACATTACCAAGCCATATTGTTGGCACAAAAAGGATTTATGAAAAACCATTCCCCTACTTTTTGGAAAAAGACAACTGTCCCAGGACCGCTAATTCTGATAGTTAAAATGCCTCAGCTGAAGAGTCATTAAGGGAGTGTCCTGTGTAACTGAAGCCGGGCAGACAGCTAGAGAAGTCTTCCTGCCAGGGCGCTTGCTTGCCTGAAAGAAATGCAGATGTGCGCAGTGAGTTAATCTGCAAATGTAAAGGGTAACCTGTATTTGTAAAGGATGCTTGGAACCGGTACTGGCTTTAATTGATCAAATTACTCAAAGCTATGTGATGACAAAGATTTTTTTTTTTTGTGGTAGTGCAAAGAGTTAACAACAGAGTTGTGAAGTGAATGCTTTTAATTGTAATTGTACTTACACAGCGCTTACTACTCCTGAGGGTGTTTAAAGGGGAAATCTGATAGAGACTTCTAGCTGCGGATTCCTTACAATTCCTTACTTTGAATTTCCCAGGCGTCAGACTTGATCTGGAAACTTTTGCAATACCCTTTTGTGCGCCATCAGGTGGCTCCATTGAGTTCCGAGTGGTGTCGTTGGCGTGGAATGTGATGCTGCGGTCACCTATATAGGTGCCACCCAGGTGTACGGACTTCACTTATTTGCTTTCCATGCCAGTTAGCACAGATACAGAGAGAGCTACCCCTCTGTTGCTTTTTGACAGGCTTTTTTCGATGTTTTGTTTAAGATGTTTCTGAGTGTGTCGAGATGACATCCAGGAAGGTAGGGTTTAAGCTGTGTGGTGCCTGTCACCGCACCATGTCAGTTACAGACCCTCATCTAGTCTGCATAGGGTGTCTTGAGTGCTACCATGACTCAAAGTCGTGCTCGGACTGCTGGGCCAATGCGCCCAAGGCTTTGAGGGAGATCGTCCCTAAAGCTGCTTGCGGCTCGACAGTCAACGCCATCCAGAGCTACTCCTAGGAGGTCACGGTCCCAGTCATGGAGGTCGCGGGACCTCTCCTTGAGCCCCAAGTCCTTTTCTTCCCATTTAAGGTCCTCTTGACACTCAGGAAAGAGGCACAAGAAGAAGAAGGAGTCTGAATGGACTTCAACTCGTCCATCGACCAACACGACGACTTAGGAACATCGCGTTCCAGGCACGGATCCACTAAATCGATGCCAGATCTGAAACATGCCTCCCAGCTATCCCCGCTCAAGTCAAGGACTTTTATGTGGCCATGTTCCATGTATTTGAGCTGGCGATCCCCTCCGGCACTCTTTTGGGCCCTGCAGAGCCGGAGGAGGCCCCATCAGGTTAAGCGCTGGCAGCTTTTGCCTCAGCTCAAATGGGTTTCACGGATCTGATTCCGGATCCGGACCGGCGCCGGTCGTACCCATGCGATCTTCTCTGGCACCTCTCACAACGCCAGTGCTCCCGATGGCACCAGCCCCATTCTGATTCTGGACGATCCGAAGCTGGTACGTATGCGACCTTCTCCAGCACCCGTCACAGCACCGATGATGCACACAGGTGCCAGATCATTGTCTGAGACTTATTTTCAGCATCCAGGCCTGGAAGAAGAGTGGGAGGGGTCACTGGACACTGGACTAGAACATCAGTTAGAAAGGCCTTTCTTTGGACTGCTATGAGGAAAGGCCAGTGGACTGGACACCTCTGCAGATACTGACTTATCCTCTCTCCCCTCACTGTGGCTATGGAGGAGGGTGCTTCCTATGCAATGGTGGTGCGTAGGGCAGCGGAGGTCCTTGACCTCGAACTACCCTCAGTGGCCATCAAGACGAACATCTTGGCTGAAGTGCTTCAACCTGGGGCTTCCCCCCTCCGAATCCCTTCTGCCTTTTAATGAGGTACTTACTGACATCCTGCTGAGAACTTGGTCCAAGCCCAGCACTGGGGCTCCTGTAAAAAGGACGATTGCCCGCCGCCATCATCCTCAACCTGGCGACCGACCCTAGTTTCCTCAGCCAACACCTACCCCTGAGAGATTGGTAGTCCAAACCTCAACTTCTCATGGCGCATTCCCTTCCACTCCCCTGGACAGGGAATTCAAGAGGCTGGACCAGCTTGGGAAGAAGTTGTTTTCTTCCACCAGCCTGACATTGAGGTTGGTGAACACCTCATGCTTATTGGGACGTTTCTCGCAAACCTTATGGGATATGGATGCACAAGTGCTGCCACAGGTCCCAGAGGAGGCCCAGGCGAAGTTCGTGCTTCAATGGGACCTGAATATGACTGACTCACTGGGCAGAGCGGATTCATCGACTTTGGCCTTACGACGCCACGCCTAGCTGAGAACATCTGGGTTTTTGGGGGATGTCCAGGCAAACCTTATGGACATGCCCTTCGACGAGACTCGCTTGACTGGCGAGAAGGCAGACTTGGCCCTAGAGCCATTTTGTGGTAACGTGAGAGGTGTACACCTGTGCTAGCCCTATGCCAGCCACCATCCTGTGCAAGCTCCCCAAGCTATGCATGGACGCGGGCGCAGTGTGTTCTCTGAAGTTAGTAGTGTTCTCTGCTGCCAGGCTATTACCAGGGCAGGCGGTATTTTCTCTCTGCTTTGCAATGCAGCATTAAGGCAGGCTAATTTCCAATGTGTCCTTGGATAAAATGTCAGATGAAAATGGATCTGATCTTTAAAGGTGGTGTGAAACTATGGTGTACATTTTGTAGACACCCTATTTGGCTCTAGTTCACATGTTCGCATGTGTTTCTTGCACTTGATTTTTCTTTTTTCTAAAGTAATGTTTTTTTTTTTTTTACAGCATAGGGACATTTGTTTCAACATGAACAATCTGAGTAGGATGGTAAGAAAGCAGACAATTGTTTTCAAATCACTTCGAAGCAGGAAAGGCAATGTGAGTGAAGGGTGCAACATGTGAGGATCAAGTGGTAAGGGGCAGGTAAATGTGGGAAGAGGACTCTACTGCTGAGAGCAGGTCTCAAAAATGGAGAGGAATTGAGGTGAGGAACTGAGAGGCGTAGGGGCTAGAACTGGAAGGAAGGGTATAACTGGGTGGTGCACAAGTACGGGGACAGTGCTTGTTTTGATTGTTGGAGCATGAGGCAGGCAGATAACTGGCAAGCACAATAGAGTCACTAGATTTCACTGGTGGGAACCAGGGTGAAGCTGGGGGGAGCACATGAGGGGGGAGATAACAGGGGGAGGTGTCTCTGTGGTATAGCCCTCGGGCTGGAACAGCACAGTGACCCAGGCAGGCGCAACTGGGCGGCTGCGTATGCGCTTCCTTCCAGTGTACAGCAGTGCCTTCGGCTGTGCTCCGTCTGATGAGCACTGCCCGCCAAAGGTGGAGAGCGGGAGGGTGGGTGAGCTCAGATCATGGTGATTAGGCGTTTGGCTAATAAGAGTGCAAGGTTAGCAAACTGCGCTCTAAACTTCTGGGTTTTTCGTTGTGGGTAAATGTGAAGGGCATTAGAACCCTATGTATTGTGGTTTGAAAGTTCGGTGATCGTAGCTAGAGTGGAGTGCACGTCTCGCCAGAAGGCGGCTATGGTTGGGCAGGCCCATAGCATGTGTTGAAGGACCGCTAAGGGGAATTGACATTTCGGGCATGTCAGTGGGATCATGGGAAACAAGCGGGATAGGCGAGCTGGTGTTATGTATGCCCTGTGGAGGATTCTGTACTGTATGTTTTTGAAACTGGCGTTTCTAGAGACTGTGTGGTGACTCCAGTGCTGTGGACTATCAGAATCATGTAAGGGCCCGCCTAGATCTTCCTTCCATAATTGGCGTAGAGGTGTTAAGGAATATCTGGGGTGATCTCTGATTGCTGTGTCTATTCACGTAATGAGGCGACGACCCTCCCCCATGTTATATACCATGGTGTTTGTTACACTTCATGTGTGTTGTTATACTGCCCTGTGGCTGTAGAATTTTTAACATTTACATGTTCCTTCTCTTAGCAGCGTAAAATCTGCTTCAGCAAGTTTACATTTGTGAATCAAACCATCGTGACACAGACTTTATAGGGTATATTTAGAAGCCCCCTGTGCCTCCTTCTGTCACATTACCATCATTTTTTTTAAGCTAATATGGCGTTAAGGAGGCATTTTTGTTGAGCCATATTTATAAAGTGGCACAATGCAAGCTTTGCGCCACTTTGTAACCCCTTGCACCACATTTTGCCTTTTCCAGGCATAATGTATGCAATGGGGGTGTCCCCCCATTAGGAGGCCCAGAAAAATAGTGCAGTGAAATTTAGAAGATTTCACTGCACCATTTTGAGCATAATTTTTAACTCCTGCCTTAGGCAGGCGTTAAAGTGACACTCCAATTGTGTTCAATGGGTCTTCCTTGACTTTGGTAGATTAGCGCCATAATACTTTTGTCGCTAATCCACCAAAGCGCCACTATAACGTCAACATTTTTTATGCTATTGACCTAACGTGCACCATGGCGTGCCATATTGCAAATCATGTATGATGTGCCTCTTTCTTGTAAATAATTGTAAATATGCCCCTATATATCCTGGACTGTAGTTACAGAGAAATAAGGACCTACATCAGTAAAGCAGGGGAAGTGAGATCCAATACATCCTCATTGTATGAGACCACATACAATGGAAAGAGGTCCTCCATCACTGACACTTAGTGTACGGGACCCAATATCCAGGTATTATAACAAAAAGATGACGTTATCTTTATATTGACTCCACTACTGTCAGCCCTAGGACTCTTTGTAATTTTCAGCTATGGGTATCCATGCCACCTAGTGGCGGAATCAAAAACTGATTCAACAGGTAGTTAATTAGGAACATTTACATGCCAGTTTAGTATACGCATGCACCGTCTTACATGACCCACGCCCATCCATGTACGTATATGTATGTCCTTGTCAGTTCCTGTTTATTGACAGACTGGTTTTGACCAGAATATGGCAAGTTGAAGATCTTTAGTAGCTGATCACTACACGGAATCATCTATCACTGGCTACGGAAATGATGCATCCTCAGACTATCTTTATCTCTCAGACCAGTTGTGTTTTATTGGAATGCTTACAGTCCTGAAACTAGCACATAAATAATATCCGTGTGATGAATGTTATTCAGTCCATTGTGTATTCTCACTCTCTTCTCTGGTAATATAACTACCTTCTGTTTTGTGAGTACACACTCTTTGTGCTGATATCCATTTAAGGTTGTCTTTCCATGAAACTGTAATACAACAGACATCAGAAGTTTATAGCTCACAATGATACCACCAAATCACACCCTATAATACCAACTACTTCCTTAAAGTACATGCATGAATAATTCACTAGCCTTTCTAAGTAGGGGTGTGCGAAATTTGTAGACTTTGCTTTTGCATAATTACACGAAACTTTGGCAAAGTTAGAGAAAATTACACATAATTATTGAAATGCAAATCCTTAATTTTGCTCTATATTTTATTGAGAATTGTGTCCTTGTGTCAATGTGTGGCACTAGGATGCATTTAAACAAAAGCACCACATACAACAGCTGCTCATGTACTGCTGTTCCCATGCAGTCACTGTTATTTTTTACAGTAAATTGTGCTTCATTTAACTTTGCATGAGTGGCGCGAAATTATGCAAGTGCTGTAGTGGCATAATTTTAAGAATTTCGTGAAACAAGTGTAAAATGAAATTCCCCAAATTACACAAAATATGCTGGCATAATGTAAATTTAGCACAGGCCTACTTTTAGGTTCTGTTTCCTCACAGAGGTAGAGGTAGATAAAGTGAAAAAAATATACTGTTCTATATTTCTGATTTGTATATCAGATTATTTACTTAAAACTTTTAAAGGATGTTTCAAAGCTATGTAAATCCGTAGAATACAATTCTATGTCAAGTCTTAGGGCCTCATTATGAGTTTGGTGGCCGAGAAGTTCCATTCGCCTAACGGGCTACCTCCCAGACAGCCCTATTATGACTTTCCCTCGTAATCGAGCTAGCAGCAAGGCTGCCACCCGCAGGGGTCACCAGGACCCTCGTAATGCGCACTGTCTGCCCAGCACACAGTGCGCATTACAAGGGTGCTGGTCAAGGAGACCCCCGCACTGCCCTTGCCATGGGCATAGGCAGTGCTGGGGGCCCCTGTGGCCCCTTGCACCTGTTCTCGGCCAGCCTTTTCATGGTGGTGAAACCGCCATAAAAAGGCAGGTATAGAACCAGGTCGTAAAATCAGCAGGGCAGTGCTGACTTCAGCACTGTCCTGGCTAATTCCGATCTGCACCATTGTCAGCCCGTCGGGAACATTGTTTCCGGCAGAGACGGAGGTCGTTTGGCACTCTGACTGCCAAACTCTTAATTTTGCAGTTGGACCATCAAACCGGGGCCAGACATGACCGCCACTGTGAGTCTGGCGGTCTGCCCTAGACTCGTAATGAGGCCCTAAGTTTCCAAGCATACTGTCAAGCAAAACAAATAATCCCCAAAATGTATCAAGTTGAGTCTTAAGTTCCTGGCTATTGCAACATAGTATAGTATTGCCTAGCAAGGATAGTATGAGTCACAAGGAATCTTATATTAGATAGCTTCAATATGACAAACCCCATTTCTAAAAACCATGAGCGCTCAACACATCATGGGAAATGTAGTTTTCGTTCAGGCACTGATGAGTAGTCTGCCCTCTCGAGATGTAAACCTTTTTGCTAAGTGGGGGTGAAGTTTCAGGACTACAGCCAATCTTTCCTTCCCTGGAATAACTTTGCACATTTGAGCTTGGCTTATTCAATGTGTGTTGGCGCAATGCACCAGAAGTCGAGCCACAGATCATGAGGCTTAAGCACAAGATGAGAAACAGTAACAGTAATCGCCCACTGGATGCATAGTCCAAGAATGTCCTGCAAGAGTTATATACAGTGTTTGGACCAGATAGACTTAGGCCCCATATCAGTAACGTGCAGTGAAATGGACTCAATACATCCGAAGTGCAGAGAGATGATTGCCACATATTACTACCTGAAAATTGTTTTATTTCACTTTACAATTGAGGCAAGTTGAAAAGTGATTTAAATAGGTCTACAATAAAGATAATGTATCCTTGAGTGGCTGTCACACAGGCATACTTTTGCATTGACACATTCAGCATGCACAGACGACGTGGAAAGAACACATTTTCAGTAGTACAGTCACAGACATTGAGATCAAATGAGGTCTCCTGATTCTGGTGGACGCACAGGTTTGCAGAATAGGCCATGACACATGAAACCTTCAATGTCTGCAGTATAGTGTAGTGCAGTTAGCAGCGAGCTCTTATCTGAAGATCCTGGCAACATCTTCTCTGTATATGAGGTTTACAGCAAAAGTCATGCATTAGCCTCCTCTTAATAATTCTTGGGGGGTCCCTGAGAACATAGGGGAGGGGTAGGGGAGAGGGAAGAGAGAGAGCGCACACAGTGGCCTACCTGAATTTCTGGGATGCCAGTGTATTTAAAGTAGGTTCGGTGGCATGGTCCCCTTTGAATTCTTGGTACTGTGCAGTGAGTTGATCTGAATTATTGGGGTGTCTTTATGTTTGCAGTAGTGACTGTAGCATACACCCCCATTAATTCTTGTGGTGGTCATGCATTCAGAACAAGAGCTGGGACACCAGTACCCCTGACTTTTTGGGGTGCTTGTGTGTTCACAGTCTAGACGGTGTTCTTGCTTGAATGTTTTGTGGTTGCTGCCTTTACAGTGTGGTCTGTACAATGAGATCACTGGGATTCTTCGTGTGTGTGAATATTTACAAATGGAGCTGTGTTATGATCTAGCATAAATTCTTGGGAGTATCGCTGCATTTACAGCTGGGGCATAAAATGGTACCCTCCACATACTAAAGAGCAATGCAAGCCATAACCTTCTAGAAACTGCTTGTGCGTTAGTACCTGCTGGAGTTGGCCTATAGCACTTTCGCTTCCACTAGCCGAAGCTCACGAATTGATTAGAATTCGTGATGACATTTTTTAAAACCTAAACACTTCACGAAGATACTGGTGGATTTATATTTCTAAGAAAAATGCTTGAGAGTGGACCTTCTCACTTAAGGCAATTAGAAAGCCAACACGCGTTGCTTAAGCCTTCAATATGCCCTACAGCATTTTCAGGATTGAATGGAACCCAAAATAGAGCTAGGTCATAAAAATTACAAATACCCTAAATAACTGGGATTCCATTGACGCCACCAAGTTTACACCTCGAGTTCTACCATGGGCTCCAATGAATAATAGAGATGGCCATGTGTTCCTAGTACAGGCTAAGTTAGGGATTTCCCTCGATTCTTGGATTGTGCAATGGGATCCTATCAAGCTCGCAATAGGGCTGCGCAGTGAGCTCGACTAAAGTTCATGTGGCTTAGCGACAGGCTCCCCTAAATTCTAGAGATGTGTTCATAGTACAAGATTTGCCATGGGCTCCATATAATTTTTGTGAAGGCCATGTATCCATACTAAAAGCTGTGCCATTTGTTCCCCTGAATTTCTGGGATATGCATGTTTTTACAATGGGAGATATGTCTCTCCTGCACTCTCTTCTAAATATTTACACTGCCGTGTCTTCTGAGTCTGGGTTGGAAGAATCCTTGGATTCCTGGGTTGTCTGTGGGTTAACGGTAGGAATTGGATGGTGTACTAGTTTGCATTTTGTTTCCTTTTATTTAGTATACGTATTACTCAATTTGACCACCAGGAATTTTGGGCGTTGGTGTGTGTTTATAGCAAAGCAAGAGAACTGGTATCTGATTGATTCCCGGAGATTCTGTTTATTTAAAGTGGAGACTGTACAGTGGAACTCTCTGGATTACTGAGGTATCCCTCGGTTTACAGAAAGGGGTATGCCATGATCGCTCCTGAATTCGCTAAGATTCTGGGTGTTTACCGTGGGAACTGCTCAATAGGTACCATGGATTTCTGTGTTTACAGGAATACATGTACCACGGTCTCTTCTAAAGTCAGGATGTGTGTGTTTACAATGAGGACTGTGTAGCATACTTTGGATTAATGGGTGCTTGTGAATTTACAACAAGAGATGTGCTGTGGCACCTCATGAATTCTCTGAGGTTCCATGTGCTTACAGTATGTGCAATGGAATCCTTTGCATCATTGGGTGTTAGAGTGTTTTCAGTATTATGTGTTGTGGTCTCTCCTGAATTCCCTGTTTCTGTATGTTTATGGTGAGGACTGTGCAGTACCATGCCTTGGATTATTGGGTGTTTGGGTGTTTACAGCAAGGGGTGTGATGTTGACTCTCATGGAGTCTTTTTTGTTTCCATGTTTTTACAGTGAGGGGTGTGCAATGGGAATACGTTGGCTGTAGGGTCTGTGCCATGTGTTCGACTAAAATGCATGATTTTACAATAGCTACTGAGCACTGGTCTTCCGTTTAATTCCTGATATGTCCCTGTGTCAGCAGCAGGGACCTTGCTGTGGGTTCGTAGAAGTTCTTGTGATATTCATGTATTCACAGTAGAAGTCCTTTTATTGGTTTTCTAGTTGTTTCTGTGTTCACAATGGAGGATGTGCTGTATCCTCGCCTGAACTTCTAGGTGCCATTATTCAGTGAGCACTGTGCGATTTATCCTCTGGATCCTTGAGGCGTTTGTAAATTTGCATTACGGAATTAGTTGTGCTCTCTCATATATTTCCCAAGTTCCAGGGCATTAAATCTGGGAACTGTGTAATGGGATCCGCTGAATTCTTGGAATATCTGTCGGTTTACAGTAAGGGATGTGCTGTTGTCTGAGTCTCAGTGTGTTTACGGAGGGGGCTGTGGAATGGCATCCCTTGGATTCTTGAAGTGCACTATACGGGTGGTGTTTCCAGTATGGTTGAGCCATGGGGGGGCTCTTCTGAAACTCATGCCCTTAAAGTAGCAGGTGGGCAGTGGGATCCCTTATTTTGAAGGGTTCCGTTTGTTTGTAGGGAGCTTGAACATCTGCCCTTCCAGAGCTCCTTATTGGAAGGTCTGTCCCATAAACCTCCCATGTGCTTTGTTTGGATGTTGAGGACTTCTCCAAATTATCGAAGTGTCTTTGAAGTTTGGGTAATAATTGTGATTCCAGTTACTATTCTTCCACCTTAGTACCTCAAACTACTCTCCTCTTACCTCAGAACCATGCTACTCACCCTCTCATACTTTGTCATGTTAGTCTTTTCTCTCTACAAGCTAATTTTAGTACTCTCCTCCCTGTGCTTCCTCTCCTCTCCTCTCTGACTTTTTGCTATTAGTAATTTTTTTACCACAATACATCCGGGCACTCTCCCATCAGCTCGCTATTCCATGACACAGTTACCCTTCCAGTCCCTTTTTGATGTGTCGTCACCCCAAGGGGTCATCCATTACTCTCATCCATCTCAATACGTTCTGGTACTCTTAATAATTCTTGCCCACTCTCTTCTGTGTCTTTACTGTATCTTTCAGAACTTTCTTCCCACATCTACGTGAATTTTCTTCCCACCTCTACATGTAGCAGTTAGGTGAATGCCCTCCGGCAGAAGGACCCAGATGGTTGAACAGAAGGGCCATTTGACTTGGATCTTAAGCTTACAGAAAACCTTACATTTAGACACTTGTCAATTTTTTGCATTTGCTTAATCAGGGTTAATGGCCGGAGTCTTCAAAAACAGCTACAGCCAGGGCTCTATAGACCCCTAAGAGGGCGTATGTTTTTTCAGCTGTCCCTAGGTAATCTTCATCTACCGACATGTTTCCCGGTACTTTCCTCCATTGAAAGTACCTCAAAAATCTCACTTCTAACCCGGCTCCTTAAGGTAAATCACATTAAAGTGATGCCTAGTATACTCACGCCACCACTCTGCTCCCTAATTTCCATACGTTCCATTGGCCACTGGTACTTTCAATTACTTGGTGACTGCAGAAATCTTTGTGCCACCAAACAGAATGAGCACAATTAGTGATCTGACACCCGAAGATATCTGGAATGGCTCTGTGACGAGCAGGGCTCGGTGACGGGCACTGGTCTTTGGAAAGGGAAGGTAAGGCTCAACAAGGGGCCTTGGTTTTTGGAGAGGTCTGTCATAGCTAAGTGACGGGACCTGGTCTTTATATTATATGTGGCAGTCAGGGGTCACTTAATGACTGATCCTGATTCTAGGATCCACAGGTAGATACTTTGGGCTTAGAGAATAGTTCCTTTGTGGCAAAAAGGCTGGTACTTGATTTCTCATTCCTCCTCAACAGATTGGATTCTGATTCCCTATCTCAAGTGAAATCCGTCAACAATGTCCCCTCGAGCTGTAAGATTGAGGATAATGCGTTTCACTCAGCACCCCTAGGTCCTGCTCCTCCAGTTCTTTTGTACTCTTTTCATCAGTATCACTTAACACCAATGTTGTCTCTGCCACTTGCTTTGGCTACATGATGCTGAAATGCAGGAGTTACTGTGTTAATATACTTGTCTGCAATACCTCAGTGCGGTCCGTGGAGGTATCCACATAATTTTCTGCACCTTCAGATCAATCCACAGGATCCCAGGTCCAGCAGGAGTTCCCACTGTTATCCTGCTGTTCCCCAAGCTGGGTGCAGCTATCTCCCCAGATATGGCCTGCTGCCGGCTCGCTGTGGGACTTGCCCTGCAGTTTCTCAACTATTTTACAAGTATTCCCATTACGCACTTCGCCATCTGATGACATAAAAAGGGCAGTACTTTGTTCGACATCATTTATGTCATGAGCATTTTCTATACATAGTTTATTCTCCACCGGCTGCCGGGTGGCTCTGCTGTTTTCTTGCGGACATATCGCCTCTTTTGGTTCCAAAGTAGCTATCTGCTCTCCCTCACTTGTGTTATGGGGACCTTCTTTGCACACATTGTTCTCTGATGGCTGCAGAAGGGTACTGCACGGTTCACTTTTGCATGTACTCCCAGTAGGCTGACATACGGCACTCGACTGCTCTGGCTTGCCTGTATCAGCGGCAAATTCTAAGCATACGATACCTTTGGCTGGCTGCATCACTACTCCGCTCTGATCAACCTCTCGTGTATCACAGCTATCTTCTACACACACGTGGCCATTGCGCTGCTCTCCCTCGCTTGCCCCACCCTCTGATAACTCCAGGGCATCATTCTTTCCTCTCTCAGGTGGCTGCCTTTTGGCACTGCTCTGTTCTCCCTCACTTGCGCTCTGAGCACATTCTTTATTTTGTTTGCTCTCTGTTGACTTAGGGAAGTTGATGCTCTGCTCTTTGTTACTTGTGCCCACTGGTGGCTTCAGGAAGGCAATGTCCTGTTCTACATTTATGTTGTGGGCATCTTCTACAAGCATGGTACCTGCTTCTGGTTTGAGTAGGGCAGTGATCTGTTCTAATTCACCTATACCATGGTGAGAATCCACAGATGGTTTGCCCTCTTCTGATTCAAGGATGAGGATGTTCTCCTCTCTGGCACCAGCACCAAGGGCGCAGGTAGGTTCTGCTTTGGAGCAGAGTCCTTCTGGGAAGAGGCAGTCACTTTTCAATTCTCCCAGGTGACCTTCTTTAGTTTTAATGCCAACGGCCTTCAGGAGAACGTCCATCTGCTTCATATAGTCCAGGTGGCCGTTTACCTGTACGAGAAGAGGAATACACAGTGATTACAGGGAAGCAAGATTCTAATGTACAAAGTAATACTCAAGACAAAACTTTTAATGTGCAAAGTTAACAGTAATTATTAATACAGAAATGTGTCTTTCAAGACACAACCAGAAAGGCACAAAGCTAACGATCAGAACACAATGATTAATATGTAAAACAGGTGCTCTGGACATATCCACTAACGTGAAAAGTTAAGTGGATACAATCACTGCAGAAAGTCTGCCTTTTCTGAATGGTCCACCCGGATTGTTCTGCTGTTTCAGGACTTCTTTTAGCTGGTATTAGGATTTCCCCCCTGTACACTGTGATACTGCTAGCCAGGGTCACAGTTTGTGTGCTGTGCCCGGAATATGGCATTGCTAAACTTTGTTTCATCCAAATTGGTTTTCCTGTAAGGCCATGGTAGAATGCACAGGAAAAGCACCAATGACTTGGGCTTTAAATGTCACGTGAGGCTGTGCCTTGACTTGGGCAGTTTAAAAGTACTGCAGTGACACATGGTACTGAAAAGTAACTTTTTCATGTAAGAAAACCAATGATCATATATTAAATAAGTTACTCCTAAGGTGAGCCTTGTTTGTCAAGAGAAGGTGCCTCATATGTAAAATGTGGCACACTACATATTGGAAATGGTATGCACTATGAATATGTGTCCAAAAGATATTTTCACTGTGGTGGTATGGCTAAATCTTTTATCTATTACCTTGGGAAATGCTGATTTAAAGATATTTTCCATTTAGGTTCGCAAAATCTAATTCTATGGTAAAATAGATAACTTCAATGGAACAGTAACTTTTAAAAAGTGTACTGTGTGCTGCTTGATAGAAATTTGGTTAAAACTAGTTTGCCTCTCAGCCCCAATTCAAAGGCTTACTACATACTCATGGCTTGATGTTAATGACCCAGAGGGAAAACAGGTTACCCCCAAGGAATGCAGGGTTGATTGTCAATAACTGGCCACTTATCAGGGGTTAGCAGTCTGGAAGGGGAGCTGGAACAGCTGGCAGAACAGAAGGTAAGCTTAGTATATCTTCTTCTTTTTCTGATTTGGTGATGCAAAATGGAGCTAGAAGGATCTGCTACCATTTATTGGCAGGGCCATTCTAAATATACTGGATCCAGTGCCAGCAATAGCAAAAAAAGTTTTTGATTCTGACAGAGGGGGGTACCTTATCTAAATGGGAAAATGGCTATAAAAGAGGCAGGGTGCCGGATTAGCGACAGAAATAACTTTCCCAGCACATAAACAAAAGTGGGACTTATGGACTGATTTAGAGTTTGGTAGATGGGTTACACCACAACAAATGTGACAAATATTGCGTCCATCCATTACAGATGCCTAGAGCTTCCAACTTGGACCCACTGGTGGATGATGAGAACCAAAAAAGTGACTAAGGGTGAAAGTAAAAGCTATGACTAGTGTGAAATGGCAAATCTATCCCAGCATCAAACTGACCTTGGAGGCTATGTAATCCAGCTTTGTACCACCTAGAGCTTTGGTGCAAAATCACCTTCTTCACAAGAGGTTGATGCCTTGGACCACACCCTTCCAATAGAAGGCTTTGACCTCTAAAATGAGGGCTGAGTACCAAGGGAAAATTTCATCCAGGAAGACATATGTTGTGTATTCAAACACTGCTCCATCACAGTCAGCCTGAAATTGCTCATTTGTCCCAGGGAACAGGGAACTGAATCTTCACATTCATGATTTACTTTTTTTTAAAATATTCTTTTTTATTATTATTTCAACAGTGAGATATAGGAATCAAATGGCAGTTGTGATACATAATTGTACAATTTTTTTTTTTTACATAATCCAATGCTAATTTTTCCATTATACATGCATTCTTAGCGAAGTGGATATGACTGTTTGATTAGGATAAGGGTCTTGAAAACATTATGTTCACAACGAGTGCAGAGGAAGGAAGGAAACATGCCATAAAAGGTGATAACAAACAAAAGAGGAACGAGTGAAAGAGGAATGGAATAAGGTCGTGATTGGGACCTTTGCGTGCCGTGCACGTGGTGGGGGCGAAGGGCGCCGGCAGGAGCCCCCACCAGCAATGCCCCCGGGGGCCACTAGAGCTATGCAGCATGTGCTCTTCTTATGATAAAGGGACAGGGCAAGCGAGGGGGCCCTAGCGGCCGCCCTAGCTCCGGGAGGGGACAAGGAGGGGCAACCTCCCAGGAGAAACGGAACCACAGCGATCGGGTCATCCAGGATAGACATTGTACCCATGTGTGTTTTCTCCCTTGGTTTGATTTGTTGCCAGCAAGCGCCTGTTACACATTCTGTTTGTGGTGCATGTACTTCTATACCCCACCAATTCCATTGTTTCTTGCTGGGATGCAATTGTATTGTATTTACTAGGTTAATCTATTGTGTTCCTATTTCAAACATAACCTATCAGCCGCTAGGTATTGTCGGTCATTAACATTGATTATTTATTCATTTAGGGGGGTCTATTATCGTCTTTGCTTTCCATGATTGTCACAAAGGAGTTCCATGTGTCCACTCCTTTGACCTGGATCCCTTTCTCTTGGAGAGATTGTAGTGTCTGTGCTTCCGCTCTGGCCCATCATAACAACTCAGCTTGCCACTGCTTGATACTTGGCGCACTAGGCGCTTTCCAATGCATGGCTATTAGACGTCTATACATCACTAGTGCTAGTGCTATGCATTTGTGGGTCTGTTTTTGCTTTTTGGGTCTTGCCCCTATCCCAATTAGGAACAGATCAGGCTTGAGAGTTAGCGGGATGTCCGTCCATTCGGTTAGCATAGTTAATATATCGTTTCATGCGCGCTGAATTGGAGGAAAATCCCATGTCATATGAAAAAAAGGGGCTGCGTGGTACCGCACCTAGGGCACTTCTGTGGTGTCTGGGGGAACATATGCGCTAAACGGTGGGGTGATAAATATGTTGGATGTACAAAATTGAACTGGGTATATCGGAAACGGGGATTACGTGATACTTCATAGATCATTTTCATAGCCTGATTCCCTGCTTTTTGTGAGAGTGGTTCTGGTAGTACCTGAACCCATCTGTTTTAGCCTGTTACTGTCCATGTTCAGTGTGTGCAGACAGAATTATGTAAGTCCTCGATACATTCGTTGGGGCAGCTATAGTGTCAATCAAATCGTGTAATATAGGAGCCATGTTTGGCTCACCATTTCCACAATTCCAGATTGAATGTACCAAGTGTCGTATTGCGGCGAAAGCAATAAAACTTCCTTGTCCCAGGGTATATGTGTTCGCAAGTGCCTCATATGTTAGAAATTGCCGTTCACTGTAAATATCACCTACGGTAAGAATGCCCTTCTCAGGCCATGTACTCAGGCCTACCTTAGTTGCAATCTTTGCGATTTTCGGGATGGCTAGTAGTGGGATCTTGGGGGAGTACTGCGGTTTATTGTCTCCTGATAGAGCGTAGCGTCCCCATGCCCAATGTGCTATGTTCAGTAGGATGTTCTGTGAGTGTTTAGAACCATCTCGATTCATCAGGTGTTGCAAAATATCAGTGTGTCCTAGTTCCGAGTGTATCATCTGAGTTTCTACACCCGTAGGGTTTACAAGCCATTTAGATATCAACTGGGCGGATGCATAATATAATTCAAATCTAGGTGCCCCCAGCCCTCCCGATGTAAGTGGTTGATATATTTTGGATAACGCTACTCGCCGCCGACCATTTCCCCAAATTAGGTCTATTAATATGCTATTCAATGGTCTGAAAGAGGACGAGGGTAATGCTAGTGGGAGTGCCATAAAAAAGTACAGTAGAAGTGGTAGTATTAGCATCTTAGCTATGGCCACTCTACCCATGGGCGAGAGTGGAAGCGAGCACCAGAAATGCAGTGAGCCCCTGACTGACCTGATCACTTTTCCCAGGCTGCCGTCTTTGAGGTCCTGGGGGTCATGATACACATTTATTCCTAAATATTTAAAGGTGGTGTAACACCATTTCAGGTCACCCGGATTGGAGGTTAAATTATATATTTCCGGGACCGGTTGCATAGGGAATAAGCATGATTTAGGCCAGTTCAATTTTAATCCGGATACTGAACCAAATTGGTGCAGTAGTTTCAGTAAGTCGGGTAGGGAGTCTGTATAACTCCGTAGAAATATTAGTGCATCGTACGTGTATAGTGACACTATACGGTGCATATGACCGTCCGGGATGCCCCAGGCTGGGGCCAGTGTGCAGAGCCTGGCAGCTAATGGTTCTATTGCTAGAGCAAATATCAGTGGGGACAGTGGGCAACCCTGTCTGGTGCCTCTTTCTATGCTGACCTTCTCGGATATCACGTCCCCTGTTTTGACTCTCGCTGTTGGGTTAGAATATAATACTCTCACCCAGTTAACATATGTCCTACCGAAGCCCATGCGGTTGAGAGTTTCTAACAGGAAGGGCCATCCTAGCGTGTTAAACGCTTTTTCAATATCTAGTGATACTGCTACCCGATTGTGTTCGTCCGACGGGGAGTTTGCCATAAGGCGTAATAGATTCCGTATGTTTATGAAGGTGTTGCGGCCCGGTACGAATCCAGATTGGTCATGATGAACCAGATCCGGTAACCATGGGAGCAGGCGATTTGCTAGAATTTTACAGAGCAATTTGCAGTCTGTGTTTAACAGCGAAAGCGGCCTATATGAGCGAACGTCCAGTGGGTCCCGGCCTGTTTTAGGCAGTACCGCTATCAATGTCTCGCGTAAGGTGTCCGGTAGTTGACCGCTTTTTAGGGCCTCATTCAACATTGCTAGGTAAGGTGTTAACGTTTGTTTCGGGAACGTACTATAATACTCTGTGGGAATGCCGTCGCTGCCTGGTGCTTTGCCATGAGTTAATTGTTGTAGGGCTAGTTGTGTCTCTGCTAGCTCAATCAGTTTCTCCATGTCCACCAACTGAGTAGCAGTTAGGCGGTTTAATTTGATTCCGCTGAAGAACTAATTTAACTGTTCTGCTGAGGGAGGGGGGAGGCCTTGTATAATGCACTGTAATACTCTCTAAAGGCGCTGTTTATTTCCACTTGAGTATTTACGATTATCCCTGTATCCAGGCGGATGTCCCCGATAGGGGGGTTCCAACATTCATTTTTTAATAGCCACGCCAGTAGTTTTCCTGATCTATCCCCATCCGCATGTGTGCGGGCCATGTAGTGGCGATAATCATAGTGCCTTAGGCGCCTATCCGCCTCGCTCCATTGTGTGCGTAATCTGTTGAGCTCTGCAAACGTGGTAGTGCCCTCTATTTGTTTGCATTCTGCTGTGCGGACTTCCTGTTCTAATTTGTAGAGCTCTTGCGACAGTGTATGCCGCACTCCCACTGTCATGGATATGCATATGCCCCTTATGATTGCCTTGTGTGAATCCCATTCAATTGCCCTGGAGCTCGAGGTCCTGGCATTTAAGGTAAAATAAAAGGAAATGTGTGTGGCTATTTCTTTTTTGAACGGGGGATCTTGTAGTAGCCGGGGTTGCAGACGCCAGGTTGGGATGCAAGCATGTGGTCTCCCCCACCTGATATGGACGATAGGTGGACAATGATCTGAGATTACCTTAGCAGTGTATTCCGCTGCTGTAAATCTGTGTGTTAATTCCTGCGAGGCGAGAATAAGATCTATGCGGGTGTGTAATAAATGCACAGGGGAGTGGTAGGAGAATTTCCTTTCTTGTAGGTGTCTCCATACATCTATCAGACTGCTGTCTGTTATCCATGTCTGTAGCATCTGTGAGTTTTGCGCTACTGGGGCGGCTACCAGTGGGGGTGTGTGATCTGTCCATATCAATTTGCTGGACACAGTTCATGTCCCCGCCCCAAATACTGGGTAGAGTTAAGTCGTTTGATAGGTGAGAAATCGTTTTTTGTAGGAATTCGCCCTGCTTAACATTTGGGACATGTAGCACGTTTATCACTAGTGTTTCCCCGTCTAATGAGCCTACTAACTGTATGTACCTGCCTTCTTTATCCGTATTGCTGCGTTTTACAGTGTAGGGAACCCCTGGTGCTATTCAAATCAGTACTCCTCTGGCAAAAGTCGATGTTCCAGAGCCATATATCTGTCCCGCCCATCTTCTCTCAATCTGCGTAATATCTTCTGGTGTGACGTGCGTTTCTTGCAGTATGGCTATGTGTATGTGATGGCGTTTTAAGTGTGAATATATCCTATTGCGCGTAGATGTTCCCGCCATGCCTTTCACATTCCATGTTAGTATGTTGTAAGTAGGTTCCTTGTGCGTTATATCATGTGGTATCTTCTAAAACCATAGGAAATCCCACAGCAGGTCGCAGCCCCACTCCCCGATTCGCCACCAAATCCCCCCCACGCACATGCCCCGTCAGTCCACACCTCCCGGATCCCAAACCCTCACGCTGTACAACATTGACCATGAAGAGAGGGGATAGGCCCCGATATATGAGGGAAAAAATAAGATAATCAACAGAAAAGGATATTTTGGGCAAGGCCCAATTTGAAACGGAGTGGCACAACCGGGGCCTAAACTAAAGTCTGGAAAGTTCAGTTCCTTTCAGGTACCGTTCAGGTGGTGGGGGACGTGGATTAGCCAAGATAGGCGTACACTCGGCCCAACTAGATATATTCTTCTTTCCCTGCGTAAATCAGAATGTGAGTATATTGTCCAGTGCTAGTTTCGCCGCTGCTTGTAGGATCGTGGTCAGATCAGCCTTTGTCCAAGAGTGACTATGTGTAACAATGTCAATGCTCAGCGAGGGGGGGGAGCCCGCCCCCGATTGTTTCAGGACCAAATGACTCGATCGAGGTGCATCTTGTAGGCTCTCAAATTTCGTCTGCCAGATGAGGGGTGAGGTCAGGACCGACCAACAATTGGGACAAGGATGAACTGGACCTGCTGCACGGTGAGCCGCTGTCATTAATATCCACTTCGCTCGTAGTGGCTGATAGCGATCGTGCAAATGTGCTGGCTTCTTTTAAGATTTGCGCCTGGTCAGCATCCACCTGTGACTTTGTTGGGCGCACCGTAGTGTTTTTCTTTTTCCTTCTCCTAGAGCTAGGAGTGTTCCATTCCTCATTTGCTGCGTCGTCTTCTGGTGGAACGGCCAGGCCTTTGGCGTGTATCCATGTCCAAGCATCCTCCGGGGTGGAGAACATAAGAGTCTTTTCGTCCATTATAACTCGGAGGCGAGCTGGGAACATGAGTGATTAAGCAATTTTGTGATCATGTAATAGTTGTTTGATTTTGAAATATGATGATCTTTTGCGTTGTACTTCCATTGTGTAATCAGGGTAAGCTGATATGTTGCTGTTTTCCAAGCTGATTGTGCCTGTGGTTCTGAAGTGTTGGAGCACTAGATCCCTGACTCTGTAATTTAGGAACCGCACTATCAGAGGTCGGGGAGGGGCGCCAGGACGCGGGGGTCTTCCAGGGATTCTGTATGCTCTTTCTATCACTGGGGCCTTGGTGTTGTCCTGTATTTTCATTATGTTTTTCAGCCATTTCTCTATAAATTCCTCTGCTTTGGGAAACTCTGAGCGTTCCGGGACACTCAGGAATCTGACGTTGTTACATCTGGAGCGACCCTCTGCGTCTTCAACCCTGCGTTGTAGTTACTTTAATTCCAGTTCCATTTGTTGGATTTTGGTACTCATGTTTGTGACCTCTGGTTGAACAGTTTTTAATGCTGTTTCTGTGATGATAACCATGTCAGTAAGCTTGCGATGATCTGCACGGAGTAATGAGACTTCTAATGCCGCAGCATCAATTTTACCTTCTAGTGATGTCTTAGTGTCCATTATTGCTTGCAATAGTTTGTCAAATTGCAGAGAATGTGTGAGCAGCGTTTCGCTCACCTGGAGAAGTGTTGTGGTTTGCGTGACGGAATGGCTTGCAGGGGGGAGGGGATACCACCGTCCTTGTTGGTCCCCGGTTTAGGGTGTTTTGGCTTAACCATTGCGTCACAAGGTGATAATCATTGCCAGGCTGCTCACTGAGGCTGGTTACGAGTTAAGTTGCCCAGGGTTGCAGGGCAGTCGCTCACGGTTGCTCACGACAGAACGGCACGAGAGCGCAGGTTGTCCGGAGATCCGCCTGAGCCTTTGTAATTGCGTCTCCCCGAGGGGAGCCTCTGGGTTCTGGTTTATTATTTTTTCGTATAGTTCACTTGGCGAGATTCCCAGAGGAAGACTTAGACTGCCACAGTGTTCCGGATTGCGCTAGTTTTGCTGTCAGGAGAATGGAGTGATTCTCAGCCGACTTCATCTGGATTTTGAAATTCTAAGCCATGAAGTGCCGCCCTGTAGTCGCTTGTGGTTGTTGGGTGGGTGAATCAACCAATTTCAATGTTTGGGGATACTTTGTGAGATCCAATAAGGCTTCATGTCAATTGAGTCGTCTTTGCATCAGTTCGTCCTGTTGCCTGTAGCTTCCTGTAAGCGCATAAGAGGTTTTCCGATTGGCCTTTGTAATCCGCGTTATGTATTAATAAGGGTAAAGCAATTAATGAGTAGCACTTCCAGCTTGTGAATTCACACTGTGATACTATCCGTGGTTCCTTGTGTGGTGCCACTGGAGGATTGCAGGTGCCTTGCTTACTTATAGTCTTGCGTTTATGAGCATTACGTGCTGGTGCATTAATTTTGTTCTTTTCATTACCAGCTTCACATGTGTTCCACGTTCCATGTTGCTGGTAAGTATGCAAGCGGTTTCACTATAGCAAGCCTTATTCGTGTTCTGACTATCAATTTTGCTTTCTTTGTTCTCCTGTTATTACTTCATTTTGTATTCCTTTTGCTCTGTCTGCCCTTTTTTATTTATTTTTTTCTTTCCTTTCTTTTTTCCTTCTCTGTCTTCCTTTCTGAATGTTTTTGTCTTATTGCTTTCCTTTTTTTCCCTCTTTCCTTTCCCTCTCTTTTTTTTTCTTTTTCTTTCTCCTCCTTTTATTTATTCAGCTGTCCCCCTTCGTCTTTGTGCAAATGGATTGTGCTCAATCAAGGGCACCGACTGTGCACTGCACTCAGCGGGCTTGCGCCCCCCCAGACGATCTTGTCCTGAGGTCCCGTCTTGGGGACCAAGACCCAGAGGGAGCGGGGAGCGGGCCGCCGCCCCTGAGTCTGCTCACACAGGCCCGGCACCTGCCCATCCGGTGCAGCCCCAAGAGCCCGGGTCCGGGCGCAGGCCGCGCGGGGCACGGTACGACTCACCCACCGGCTGGGGCCGCCTAGGTAGGCCCAAAGAGTAATCGTCCTGTTGTGGACGCAGCACTTCCTCACGACGGCGCACACGGCCCAGCTCCCTCACCACGGGCGCGTGCAGGATCAGCCGCAGCCTCTGCGAACCCCCGATCCAGGTGGGGCCGGCCCAGGAGCCCGCGACAGGGAGGGCCCGGACCCCCTCGACAGAGTGGCGAGGGAAGGCGCAGCTCGGAATCCGGGGAAGCCGCGCCCGGCAGCCGGCGGCCTCCTCCTCCCCCGCACCGAGCGCAGGGATGCCTCGCAGGTCCGAGAGTCTGCTGCGGCACCTCCACGAGGTTAGTGAGGCCGCGATCCGCCGACCAGCGCTCGGGCCCGTTCCCCCCGTTTGACTTTGTTTTTTTTACCCTCCTGGGTTCGCCGGAGCTCCCTTCGTCTCGTAAGTCGCCGGTCTGCAGGGGAAATACCTCAGGGATCAGGATATTCACTGGAGTTGGTGGGCCGAGAGCGGAGCTCCTTAATCAAGCGTCGGCTCCGGCCGCCATCTTGGCCACGCCCCCCGTGATTTACTTTTTCTAAGTGCTTTTTGCTTTACAACTTACAAAATGAATACCACCAGTTCCCCTTATCAATGTTTGATCGTTTCAAAGACTTTTTCATGACTAAATTGTTCTCTATTGTTCAAATTGGTTTGGAAATTGTACAGTATTGTTTTCCTGACTTTAAAATTTTTGGTACCGCTTGACCTTAACTTGCATTCCACTGGGAAATCGCCTGCTGCTTGTGCTATAACTACCAGGAGCTGAGCACAGGGTCTCTAAGAAATATGTTTACCCTAACCAGATTCTAAGTTGGTAGAAGTACCCTCCTCTCAAATTATTACCTCAATTTCTGGTAACTGATTGTACAACCCTAAAACGTGTGACACAACCTCTAATAGACGAAACTAACCTTTAGAACAGAATGAATAATATTCTAAGGGAACAGATAATGATGAGCGAAGCCACCACTCAGGACACAACTACCAATGTGCAAAACTAACAGTCATGACACAAGTACTAAATTGCAAATCTAGCACTAAGATCATAGTTACTAACATGCTAAGCTTAACTTAGGACACAACCATGAATATGCAAAGTTTGAACTTTGGACATAATGCTTAACTAAAATGCAAAACTAACACTCACAACACAACCTCTACCCTATAAGTCGGAGACTTGGGATACAATTTATAGAAACAGGTAACAATGTACAAAGCTACTAATCAAGGCACAGGTGTGCAATAATAACAGCTGCAATTGTGCAAAGCTAACAAAATGAAGCACTTACTAATGTGCGAAGGTAACATTGAAATCAAATTGATTAAGGTGCAAAGCTAACACGTGGGACACAATACTTCATGTGAAATGTTTACACTCAGATACTACCAATGTGCAAAGGTGACCACTATTATCATCCCGTAAACCTAGACCGCAGATTACTGCCATTTCTAGATAAAGCTGATCTCATGAGCATAGATAACCCACAGGATACTACCACTTTACTAATGGCAAAGTCGACCACAGTGATAAAGGACACTGTTGCTACTGTGTAAAGAACAAGTTAATTACCTTCTGTAACATTCTTTCTGATGAATGATCCAGCTCCTGCAGAGTCCTGCACCCTGGGTAGTGGAGCCAGGCTGGATCTGTGAATGCTTTTAGCAAACACAAGTTAGCCGCGCAAGGTAATGCTCAAAGACATCACCTATGAAGCAATTAATCCACTGGAAATGAAGTTGGCAGAATATGTAAGGTAACAAAGGACCCTGAGATATAATTTCCAGCCATTTATTCCATGTCAGCATAGGTGCCTGAGATGCCAAAAATTGGACCTACCTTGAGTACCAGAAATTATACATTATTAGTCCACGCTGCTGTGTGTTGTGTGTGGGTTCTTAGTGCATTCCTTAGAACGTAAGCGGTCTAAGCATTCCGGAGATGACAGTTTAATCAGTTTTCTCCGGAGTGGCTGGACGCTAGTTCGCGCTAACAAATAAAGACGAGTTTTAACTTACATTTGTGGTGGATCACCCTGTCTTTGTTCACTTCAGTTTGGCGACGAGGATTTGGCGCGACCTAGGTCAGCCCTAGATCCAGTTCCTGCTGTTTATTGTTATGGATCCTGTTCCTGCCGCCAGTTCCTGCTGCCATCGGCGGTGATCTTCAGGGCGGTTTCGGCCGGCAAGGATTTTCCTGCTTGTCTCTTCGGCGTGAGCACGACAACGCGTCACGCTTCATTTTCCCTGGCATTTTCCCTGGCAGTGTGCGTTTACACTACGGGCGCTGGTATTTCAGGTGCACGAGGTGCGTGTTTTCCTGCGACAGTTACAGACGCCTTTGGAGCCGGCGCAGTAACCTTCTGGCACCGGCACTTCTTGTGCAGTGGATTTCGGAGCTGTGAACCCGGAAGTGTTCCTGTTCTTAAAAAACAACAAAGTGTTTCAGTGGAGCTGTGAACCCGGAAGTGTTCCTGTTTTTAAAAACAACAAAGTGTTTCATTGGAGGATTGGAGGAGCAGTGCGGTGGAGATTGTTTTCCTGCTCGGTGTATTTTGTTTTTACAGACAGACTCGCATGGTATCTCAATAAAAGGAACTACAAAAGGAACTACAAACTACAATAAGATACTAAGAGACTGTGAGAACTTTATTCTGTTTCCGATAGTGTGTTTACACATGTGCTGTTTTGTGTAAAGTGTATCGGTTTAAAAGAGGATTATTAATAGTTTGAAGGTGCTGATGGTATAACGCTGTGCATCAACATTTAAGGGCAGATAGACACTGTGAGAGTTGTGTAATCTGTAACGATTTCTCTGTTCACTGTATTGCATTGTTCATTCTGTTTTTAGTACTAGTAGAGTATTGTTGTGATGGGTTCTCACTCCAATATTTCTCCACCACCTTTATTTTTACTAGTCCCAGGTATGCCAGTTCTTCCTTGGGAGGATTGGATAGAAATGCTGGAGAATTATATTGTGGCCTTGGATGGTCAGGGTTACTCTTCTCAAAGAAAAAAAGCTATCCTTTTAAGTACTTTGGGGTGTGAGGGCCAGAGGATTTTTAAATTTCTTCCCCCTTATTTAGGGCCCAATGGACAACCTATGGATGATATTTATAAGGAAGCGATTAAAAGATTAGAGAACAGGTTCGCAAAAGAGACTAATTTAGTTTTAGCTAGGTACAAATTTTATACTCAACCTCAAGATCATCATGAGTCTATTGATGATTTGGTGTCGCGGTTGAGGGAATTGTCTGTTAAGTGTAGGTTTGGGACCATGACGGACGAGTTAATACGAGATCAACTTATTGTGCAGTGCCGTGATAAAAAGATTCAGGAGAGGTTATGGGCAGCAAAGAATCCCACGTTGCAAGAAGCAATTGACTTGGCAAAGGTGATGGAAGAATCGAAACGCTGTATAAAGGAATTGGAAAAGAAAGAGAAAACTGTGGAAGTTATGGCCTTATCCAGTAATTCTACAATATTACGTCCAGAAACTGCTACTGCACCAAAGAGAGGCGGGTTTGTCAGTGGTAAGGGGAGAGAGTGCTATAGGTGTGGTAGTACTTCACACTTAGCCGACTCCAAGAAATGTTTTGCTGTCAATAAGGAGTGTCGTAAGTGTGGTCGCAGAGGGCATTATGCCCGTGTGTGCAGAGAAAATAACCGTTGTACCAAAGAATCTAGTTCAAGCATAAATATAGTTGAGGAATGTTGTGAATCTTCTTGTGAGGACAGGGTACTTGTAATTGAAAATGAGGCAACCGTGAGAGTGAATATGAGTGATCGTCGATGCTCTAGGCCTACGGCTTCTTTTTTAATTGGGGAAGTTCAACTAAACCTCATGGTGGACTCTGGTTCGTTGTACACCATAATTCCTGAGAGCCTTTTTAAGTGTTATTGGGGGGAAGAGAGAGTTGTTACCAAAAGATATATCACCGGGTGGGTACCAGGGGGTCGAGATTTATTTGTTGGGTTATATGTGTAAGGAAATTCAGTTGGGGGGAAGGAAAGTTCTTGGAAAAATCTATGTGTCTGTTGAAGGACCACCTATTTTGGGTTGGATGCATCAATTTGATCTCAACATTGTCATCAGTCCTAGAGCGCCCAATCAAGTTTTGTTGGTGGATAACATGCATTTGGAAGACGTTTTGGAGGGGGCTGGGGACGTATTTAAGAAGGAATTAGGATGTTTAAAAGGTTATGTGTATAAGATAGTGTTGAAAGAGGATGCTCACCCTATTCAGCATAAAGTTCGCAAGATACCATTTGTGGTAAGAGAGGAAGTCAAAAAAGTGATTAGCAACATGTTGTTGGAGGGTACCATTGAACCCATTGAAGTTTCTCCATGGATTTCTCCGGTTGTTATTACGCGGAAATCTGATGGGAAGGTGAGGCTATGTGTAGACTTGAGGTCTGTAAATCAGAACATTGTGGTGGATACTTATCCTTTACCAAATATATGAGTTGTTATCTGCTGTCAAAAATGGTAGATTTTTCTCAAAATAGATTTGAGGAGTGCTTATCATCAGAACAGACTTCATTCAGATTCTAAGCATGTCACAGCATTTGTCACTCCGGAAGGTACCTTTCAATTCACTCGTATGCCTTTTGGTCTGGCATCCGCAGCGAGTGTATTTCAGCGATTGATGGGTCAGACGTTTGGTAGCTTGAAGGATGTATTATTTTTCCAAGATGATATACTAGTGATGGGTGAAACAGCTGATGAACATAATGTCACGCTCAGGAAAGTACTCAAGATCATTGGAGAATCTGGTCTAAGTTTGAATAAGGAGAAATGTATTTTCTTGGTTGAGGAAATTGACTACCTCGGGTATTCTATTGCTAAAGGGAGCATTAAACCAAAGAAAAGTCTTTTAGAGGCCATCAAATTCGCACCTGCACCTGCAGACAAAGACCAATTGAGGTCCTTTTTAGGACTGGTGGAGTACTACTCCAAGTTTGTAGATAAGTCTGCAAGCAAGACTGAGGGTTCAAGGAAGTTGTTGAGGAAGGGGAGTAAATTTTGTTGGTCTGATGAACAGGTGGGTTGCTTTAATCGAATTAAGAATGAGATTTGTGATGCAGGTATTTTGACTGCTTTTGATATTAAGTTACGCTCTATCTTGACTGTGGATGCCAGTGGTACTGGTTTAGGAGCAGTATTATCACAGGTGCATGGAAATCAGGAGAAGACTGTCGCGTTTGCTTCTCGTACGTTGACACAGACGGAGCGAAACTATTCTGTCATTGAGCGTGAGGCTTTAGCGGCTGTCTGGGGCACTGAATATTTCAGAACGTATGTGTGGGGGTTGGAGTTTACGTTGAGGAGTGATCACAAACCATTATTAAGGATATTATCTGCTGGTGGTGCGGGGAAGGGGTCGGCAAGGTTGGCTAGGCTATCTGCAAGGTTGCAGGAGTATCTGTATCGCATTGAGTATGTTCAGGGTTGGAAAAATGTTCAGGCTGATTGTCTGTCTAAGTTGTCGCTTGACTGGGAAAAGGTAGATGCTCAGTCGGTTAAGTCTTGTGATACGGATGATGCTGTGGCTTCTATCTGTGATGTTGTTGAATGGGTTTTAGGTACATTTACACTGGAGGAATGGAAGAATGAGATGGCAGCTGATGATTGTCTGAGATGCGTTTTTAAACTAGTCTCCTCAGGGACTCGAAGAGAGAGTACTCTCCCGTTGTCTGTTAGCCCTTTTTTGGACGTGTTGGATGAACTGTCGTGTTGTGGGGACAGCGTATTGATGTGGGGGGAACGTTTTGTTCCACCGGTTGGGTTGAGGTTTAAATTATTTTCCTTAGCTCATGAAGGTCATTTGGGTCAAGGGATGACGAGTAGGAGATTGAAAGAGTATTTTTGGTGGCCAGGATTGGATGGACAGGTTAAGTGTTGGGAGGAGCAATGTAGATTATGCAAAGAGAGCGAGAAGAGGTTGAAAGTAGGAGTGGGCAGGGTGGAAGGACATATTGAAGATCCTGGGAAACCGTGGCCCACAATTTGTTTGGATTTCATTGGTCCACTTTTGGAAGTTCCGTTTCAAATGCGTTTCGCAGTAGTGGTGGTGGATGTACACTCAAGGTGGTTAGTGGTTAAGTTTGTACGTGATGTCACCACAACCACAACCATAAAGGTTTTAGAGGATATTTTCATGGAGGAAGGTATCCCCAGGGTTCTTATCACAGACAATGGCACTCAATTGACTTCGAATGAGATGTGTGTATTTTTGAAGCATTGTGGAGTGCGACACACCAGGACGTCCCTATATTACCCACAGGGTAATGGAATTGTTGAGAGAACTAACAGATTAATCAAAGGAACAGTACAATTAGCTTTGGCTAATCATTGTTGTGTGCATAAAATGATTCATAGTGCTACTGGGGTATCTCCTTTCCGAGCGATGAGAGGGAGATCGATGGGGTCGAAATTGATTCCCTCTTGGCTTCAGGAGTGGGTTGCATCTGGGGGAGTCAAGATGAGTGTGCCCTCTCAGCACGAACATGGATTGATGGTAGGAGACTGGGTCAAAGTCAAGTCAGGTAGAGTAAGGGCCGGTCTTTCAAAATTTAGAGGCCCTTTTCGTGTGAAGAAGGTGGGAAAATTCCAAGTTGAGATTGAAGGGGGAGAGAAGTGGAATGTGAGAAATGTGGCTTTGTATCAGAGGGGTGGTAAGTGTGCTTTAAATCAGATGGAGGATGAATGTCCTAGCTCCTTCTTCTGGGGTGGGGTGGGAGCATCTACTTCTGGTGAAGGTCATGGTACCTGTCCTGAAGCTGGAGAGTGTGTGTCACAAGGTACCAGTGCAACTCAAGAGAGAGAGGATTCGCAAACAAAGGTACTTGTTCGTGAACAATCCATGAGGACTCGCAAGTGTCCTAGTTATTTGAAGGACTATATTATGGAGTAACAACATTTCATACGTGATCTAATGATTTGAAAGACTGTATATGATGTAACAAGTTGTTTGCTAAAGATGTTTCCTATTTTAAGTTTATGTCATTTACTTTCTTCATTACATTATTGTTATTTTAGCATTTTTTCTATTGGTTGTTTTATGTGAAGACAAGAGGATATGTTGTGTGTGGGTTCTTAGTGCGTTCCTTAGAACGTAAGCGGTCTAAGCATTCCGGAGATGACAGTGTAATCAGTTTTATCCGGAGTGGCTGGAGGCTAGGTCGCGCTAACAAATAAAGACGAGTTTTAACTTACATTTGTGGTGGATCACCCCGTCTTTGTTCACTTCACTGTGCTCATTATTTTTTTCTAGGAGTATAGTTGAATTTAATTCAGTGCTCACTGGATAAGCATCCAGCTTTCCAGAGCTGAGCAATACGAATAACCTTTGGCCTAAAAATATGATCCCATCTCTAAGCATTGCAATGCCCATAGCTGCTTTCAGATTAAAAACTAGATTGAATTTATGGTACTTGTCTCTGTTCAAGGTTGTGCTGTAAGTTATCAATTTCAGAAATATGCAAGAATTCTATGTATGGTATAGATCCTAAACTGACTTCCCGCAGATGTTAGTATTTTAAACCATGGGGACCGCTTCTATGTGTTGCTGGGCCCACCAGACTGGAATCATTCACCTGTAAAAGTCTATCACCTTTCTTTAATCAGCATCTTCAAACATAACTTGAAAATTAATATACTCTGTTTTTCAATTTTCTCTTATGTGTTTGCTTTAGGGTTTTTATATTATTTTGTGTTCTATGGTCCTACAAACTTTTACTTGCACCACCAATGTGTGCACGTTACAAATAAAATATATACAAATGCAAAGACACCCATCAAAACACTGCAACTAATGTACAAAGCTTTTCAACAGGATGCATATACTAAAGCACAACACTTTCTTCCAATATATAGGTACATTTATGCATAATGGACCATCACAATATGGTGAACTGTTACTAATGGGCAAAAGGACCCACAGACCCTAGTCTGCGACAAACGGCCCAGATGAGAAGTTGAGAACTGTTATTATCTACGATAAAACACCTCAGTTATTTGTGTATAAGGTTTGGAGATTTGGAATGTTGGCCATAAAAGCTTTGGTATGTGGGTACCACATGCACAACACATGCACAACAGGTGTTGGATGTGTGATGATTGGCCATTCTTCAATTAATGTTTAACTAGAAATATAAAAGCAGGAGGGAATGTGATAAAAAGATCAAATAATATACTTAAAAACAAAGGCAAGGCAATACATCTTGTTTTTTGTTATGGGAAGAGTATAGTAAACGTTAAGAGATGTGTATGTGCTGCACGTAGCAGTCCTAGAAAGAAAACACCATAATGAAGCAACACCTTGCACCATTATGGATTATGGGATATAGAACTTGGGAGCAAAGCATTCCCTTTGCGGAAAATGATGATTGGCAAAAGTAAGCTGTACTCATGAAAGAAGAGAGTTATGAAAAGAGGTTGCAGGACTAAGTTTGTGTTGTAAGTGGTGAACTTAAAAGGCATACAAATCAAAATATTACCTAGTAGATACTTCTGACAAAGAGGTAGGATGTTCGTTGCAGCTTTGGCATGCAAGTCTTTATTAGCAAAAATGTGGTAATTACAAATTAAAGCAAAGTAAAAAGAATGAAGTGCAAGGGGTGTTAGTGAACACCACGGTGGAATTATGAAAGGCTAAGGCATCCAACCACCAGCACTTCCTAAACAAAAAAAAGAGAAATTGGCAATTAAAATAGCGTTGTTTCATCAAATGAAGCAATGAAGCAGAACACACTACCATGTCACATGTTTAGTCTCACAAAAGGACTACTTGAAGCCCCATCACCAAAGCCCAATGTAAAAACAAACAGGACTATGTAACTATTCAAGAAAAGCTATGGCCTTGATGGGCAGTCCATCCGAGCAATGGTCATCTATGAAATACACATGAAAGGCAATGACTGAACAGGGCAGACTCATGGCCCCTCTCTCACTCTCCTTCTCCTTCTGTTTATTGTATTTGTTTTTAAACGGATTACACGGAACCCATAACCAGATCCACATCCCAGTTTAAGTAGGTCTAACCATCTAGCAGCACTCGAACTACTTAAATCGATATGAGATAACATTTTAAAAACTATTTGAGCTATTGTAATTGTTTTCTAATGATTATTAGAGCAAACAGAGTGTTTATTGTCGTGTTACAAAATAATCCTGACAATTTTAGTCTACCAATTTTTTTTTGCCGACTCGCTTTTGGCTATTCTTTCAAATAATAATAAAAACAAAACTCATAGCACAACTGAAAGCCTTGTTAGTTAAAAACATCACTAGTACAACGGTCACATTGGTGAATGCCTTTTTTTTTATTGCAAGCACTTGACAGCCATGTTTAGATGGCTGAATATTTTCTCTTTTTTTAGGTGGAGCGTGCCAGCGCTCAAACGTGTTGTAATCTGTCTTTGGGCTTTTAACCACACCCACTGCACGCCCATCACTCGTTCATGGGCTTGCCTTTCAAAAATCCTTTGTTATCATTTGTAAATGCTTTACGTTTTGTCCCTCCTTGGGGCAGTTTTGATACCACCTTGGACACTGACCCTGTTACATGGATAATTGCACGTTTGCTGATACGTTTGACTGCGAGCAAACTTCTTTTTCCTTCTGTGTCTCTCCTTTGCGCTAACGCTCATGGCGGCTGTGGCACTTTGAATCGGCTTGCTTATGCCCACTGTTTTACTTTTCATTTTCAATTTATGTGGCAAGAAAAGTCCAGTTAGGAATTTACTACACTAATAGCTCAAACTCGAGCAAACGCGAGACCCACTGCATTGCAAATGCTTGTTTCTTTTTATTGTCCTGGCATATGCCTGTAATAGAAAAGTGAACACTCTCGCAGCTCTTCCCGTTTTTTTGTTTTTTTGGCTGGAACGAATTTCTGTAGTAGAAGGGCCAGGTGTGCTGCAGCTGGTGTTACTGACACATCATAATGATAAACAACTTCTTGCAAACTTGTATATCGGAGAAGGAGGTGTTGAACACTGGTCCAGGAGGAACTAATCCCTGGCAGATTTTGATCATAACTGTACATACATTTACATTTGATTAATTGTAAATACCGTAAGACCGGGAAGCAAAAGCAGACCTGCCAAAAATGTTAAACCAGATGCTGCTCCCTTTTGTTCTCTCTTTCTTTCCCGTACTGAATCTCTTTCTTTAGCTGTGCCTGCTTTCATAAACCACGGGGAGCTGGAGAAAAGGCAGCAGCCATCGACCTTCATCAACAGGTCTCCAATGCTTCAAGTCTCGCCTGTCCTGGGAAATGTCCCAGCGTATAAAACACCAATCCTGCCCTGATTGTAATTAGACGTATCTTACGTGGACATCCCAATAATCAGGCATGAATATAGCTCTCCTTCAAAAAGCGATGGGCACCCCTGTATAAGAGCAAGGTAAAAGGCAAGCCTGCAATAAACGTTCAAGTTCTTCAGTCGCCAGCTTGTACTTACATGTCATTACGGCCTTTTTAAAACAATAGTGAACGTAATTGCATCAAGACCAGGCCAGTTAACTAATTGTAACACAGAAACCTAAATATCGTGTGCAAGAAGCCAGTCCAGGGCATTACCTTTACCACAGTAACAGCCGGAATACCTTGCTTGAAATGCATGCTAGTGTTTTGCAATACAATCTCCCATTTTGTTTTTGACACCGCCAAACCATATGGACACATCCTCCACTCTTAAAGTGAAATCCGCAGGAAGTAAATAATACTTTGTGTGGATTTAGTGAGCAAGATACGGCATTTCATAGATAATACCTTTAGAGATGTTACTCTGTATATTATCATGGAATGTGTGATACATTTTTTCCTGAACATCAATGCAACTGTACCCTATCTCCAAATGTTGAGCTGATCAAGACATGGTAGACTGAATTTTCAGCACCAACAATCACACTGTCCATGGAGCTAAGTGGTCCATATGCAAAAGAGGATTTCCATATGAATCACTTAGATCTAAAGGCAGTGTGATTGTTGGCACTGAAAATTCAGTCAACCATGCCTTGATCAGCGCAGCAACATCAGGACTGTGTCCTTTCATGGATGCAAACATGTGAGCTTTAAGACCTATATCCAATGGGCACTATACAAAGCCGCTCAATGAGATGAATCACTGCATGAGTCAGTCAGTACATGCCACATACTATCTTTTGGCTTGATTCCCAATTTAAAAATACTACATGTACACATACATTAAATGGGAGAGGGACACATTTCTTCAATCACTTTCCTCCAGCAGCTGATGTGAACCAAGACAGCTTCAGTGTTTATTGGATATGGAAGCCAGGGACGTGCCTATAACCTATACACTCGTTTTTATGATGGCATGTTTTTAATACCAGCATGACTGAGAACATGCCCTCACTGGCACATCAATTATTCTATTAAATGCTATAAGGAACCTGTACACACAGATAAGATGTTGCAGTGTAATGACCCTACTTTATAAGTACCTACTCACCTCAAAAACTAATAAACAAGAATTTGCTTACTGACCTACCAAAGCTGACTAGGAATAAACAAAAGACAGTATATTCTCCAGTCACAACATAACCAACATACCCAAGCAGAATGTGCACAGGGGCTACACATCAGCACAAGAATTACAATGGCTTTGAGATAGTCAATAGTTGGATGCTTAAAGTTTGAGAGGCAGAGGTGACTAGCCAGTAACCGACCATGCTACACAGCATAAAAGACAGTTACAATGGCATAGGCAGATCTGTCCATGAAAGCGAGTAAAGTCTGATGCAGGCACATGTCCATCATAATCATCATGAGTTGGTATGGGAGGGAGGGCAGCAAGAGCAGGCAGCGAGTTCAATCGAGCGAGCGGTACTGAGAGGAACATAGGGAAGTGAAATTTAAAATACAAAATAGGTACAACTGCAGAGACTACATGGTGGGGGTAGAGGAGAATACACCATGTTAATGGGATGCCACAAAGGTTAGAAACAACTGTGACCATACATCTTAGTTGGTTGATGTTAGAAATGGGTTCTCTAGTTAGCAGTGGTTTGCACCCTCTCCAAGTAGGGACCCTCACTCTAGTCAAGGTAAGGGAGTCACACAACTAAGATAACCCCTGCTCACCCCCTTGGTAGCTTGGCTCAAGCAGTTAGGCTTATCTCAGAGGCAATGTGTAAAGTATATGTACACACAAAGTAACATAGTGAAAACACCACAAAAGTATCCTACACCACTTTAGAAAAGTAGATAATATTTATCCGAGTAAAACAAGACCAAAACAACAAAAATCCAACAAACACAAGTCAAAATATCTCTTTTCAAAAGAGCAAGTCATTATCCATAGCAATCAAAGGATGTATCTCTTTAACACAAAGTACCTGGGATGCATCAAAAACAAAGATGATGTGGGCCGCAGGGGAGGTGAGGCATGGGAAAAGCAAAGTGATGTGTCGGTTACATACTGCACAGGGGAGGTGATGTGTTGATTCTTTCCTTGCAGGTGAGACGAAGTGTTGGTTCCTTACTGGCAGGGGAGGTGGTGTGCTGATTCTTTTCCTGCATTAAAGATGATGCATACATTTATAGACATGTGACCTCGGTTCCTCACTGCGGTGCTGGATCAATTAAAATTTGGCATCCAGGGATGATTCGTAAAAATTCCAGATTCGCTGTGTTGATTGGACTGTTGTGAAAAAGGCGCTGCGTTAATTCTGCAGCCGCAAGATAGTCACTGTGTTGATTCTCCAGCCGCAGGGCAGGCACTGCATCCATTCTTCAGCCATGAGACAGGCGCAGCATCGATTCTTCCGGAGCGGCGAATTGATGAGTCTAATTACTCCTTCACATCACCAGCTTGCACTTCCAAGGGCCCAAGGACTGGAGCTGGCATCACTTTCCAAGTTAGGACTCTCAGCAGAAGAGCCCAGGCACTGGCAGATGAAGTCTTTGATGTCCCTGAGACTTCTTAACAGGAGACAAGCTCAATCCAAGCCCTTGGAGAACCTTTGGAAACAGGATGCAGACATCCAAGTTCATCCCTTTTATTAACAGGACAGAAGCAGTAAGCAGCAGGCCAGCACAACAAAGCAACAGGCAGAGGTGCAGTCCCCCCTACACCATCAGGCTCTTCTTCCCGGCAGAATTTCCTCAGTCCATAAGGATTCTAACTATGTGATGTCAGAGGTCCAGGACTTACATCGATTTCTGTCTTTAAAGTAGGCAAACTTCAAAGAGAAGTCATTGTAGTGCACAAAACCTTGTCTTTCCCGGCCCTGGTCCCAGACACACTCAAGGGGGTTTGAACTGCTTTGTGTGAGGACAGGCACAGCCCTATTCAGGTGCAAGTGTCAGTTTCTCCAACCACTCTAGCTCAGGAAGACCCATCAGCATATGCAGGGCACACCTCAGCTCCCTTTGTGTGACTGTCTAGTGTGAATGCACAAACAGCCCAACTGTCATCCTGAACCAGACGTGTATTGAGCAGACAAGCAGTAGCACAGAATGGTTAAGCAAGAAAATGCCCACTTTCAAAAAGTGACATTTTTAAGCTTACAATTAAAAAAACAACTTCACCAAAAGATGTATTTTTAAATTGTGAGTTCAAAGACCCAAACTCCATATCTCTAGCTTTGCCCAATGGGAAATTACACTTAAAATGTATTTCAAGACAATTTCCATATTACCCTATATTAGAGATAGGCCTTGTAATAGTGAAAATCGAATTTAGCAGTGTTTCACAATAAGGATATGTAAAACACACCAGTGCATGTCTTACTGTTTAAATACACTGCATACTACCTGTGGGGCTGCCTTGGGCATACCTTAGGGGTGACATACATGTAGTAAAAGGGAAGGTTTGGGCCTGGCAAGTGGGTGCACTTGCCAGGTAGAAATTACAGTTTAAACTGCACACACAGACTCTGCAGTGGCAGGTCTGAGACATGTTTACAGGTGTACTCATGTGGGTGGCACAATCAGTGCTGCAGGCCCACTAGAAGCATTCAATTTGAAGGCCCTGGGAACACAGCGTGCACTTTACAAGGGACTTACTAATAAATCAGATATGCCAATCATGGATAACCTAATCACCAATACAATTTAGACATGGAGCACTTACATTTTAGCACTGGTCAGTAGTGGTAAAGTGCCCAGAGTCCTAAAGCCAGCAAAAGCGAAATTCAACACAGGATCAAAAATGGGAGGTCAGAAGCAAAAAGGCAGGGGCAACCACACCAAGAGCTGACAGATCTAACAGTTGCCATGTATCCATTATACCTGGGATTACACAAGTATGTCTGTCTGTCCATGGCCCCTTCTCAGTTGCCCTGCATGGCTAGCAACGTTCTTGTTTACCCTGTGCAGTTAGCTGTCCAAATCTATCCACTCTGTCCTCAATAGAGACCCTACCAGCACCTCACATTTCCCCCTGCCAGATCCTGTACTGCTGTTTCATGATAGGATGAGCAGTTCTCTGTCCACTCAACCTCAACCATGCAGATGTGAGTGGTCATAAGTGAATACATTAATGCATCAGTACTGTCCAAGGTTCTTGTGAGCTGGTGCGTCAAGGTACTGGCTGTGCCCCCGGTGGTACTAGGCAAGATATGTTTAAGTGGGACAATACTTTTGGAGCTGTGAGCTGGCTCCTTCAAGTACATGAAAAGATATCTGTTGTTATCTGCATTCAAGTATGTATACATTTGGTATTGATATAGTATAATCCCAGCTTAAAGGCAGCAAAGATCTGTACACCTTCTAAGGAAAAGACACAGTCAACATGTCATTGGAGGCCGAGTAAGACTGAAAATGGACTATTACTACATCATGCTAATTCCTAAATTGGAACATGGTTGGAGAAGGCCTGATTGACATAAAAATGCCAGCCAGTCCAGATCCTGGGTGCATTGATGGAGAAGGCCTTGTTTTTCTTTATTGAACTTCTTTGTTTCTCCAGTCCTGGCTGTGGGTATGCAAGACCCATGGGGGATGGTGTGCTTGTCAGCCAGATAGGTTAAGGTGCTTGCTGTGATGGCTTAGTGGATGATGCAGCTGCTTTCGAAGCTCAACATGGCCGTCAAATGGAGAAAGTGGAGTTCCATTAGACTTGGTTTGATCTTCCAGCACATGATGAGGCATGCTGGTCCATGTAGGATGCCCTTAAGGGAGCCAGCATGAAGATAAAGAAGGTTGTGGAGCAGACCGTCGCCACCGACCAGATTACACAGTCACTTTCTGCAGGGAATGGTTCCACTTTCTTTAGAAAAGAGAGCTAATACCAGGCTGCTTTGATTTACTTGGTGATGAATATTCTGAATTTAGGCATTGGTGACTATAAGAAGCAGCTGGCCACCCACAGTAAACAAAGCTTCATTAATAAATGTCTGCTCACTTCCAAAACATGCTTTAGGTAGCTATTATCCACTTGAGGAAGAACAACTAGATGTTCTCCTCATGACTGAGACCTGGCTAACCGAGGACTCCTGCCCAGACCTACACCTACAATTCACTTTTCGGCCTGTGTGAGTGTACAAAATTGAGGTTTTTATAACGATGCGTGTTTTTTCTTTTTTACTCAAGCGGAGTGATCATCTGCGCATGTGATCATGATAATGTGTGTAAATTTGTAGGAGTTAGTATTTTTTTTGCCTACATGCCTGTTTATCCTTCAAATCAGGATGTGTGATGTTTGCTAATATTCTGCGATTTACATGTCTAATTTATTGAGCTTCCTGTAATACAAAGAGCTACTAACTAGTATTATGATGCTTAACATTTTGTCTAAAGTGCTGTAAGAATATGGCAACAAAAAGGTATTTTCCTATTAGAACCTAATTCTATGGCCCTTCACATCTCAGGTAACTAGACACAAATAACAGTGCAAAATGGGATCCACTGAGAAATGTGCATTTGTAGCCAAGAAACCCCTAATAAATGTGCAATTGTGTTCTATATGTGGGAAACTTTTTAACAAATGAATATTTAAGCCTGGGCTTGTAGGGAAGAAACCTCGGAACACAGCAAATAGCAGAGCGAGCTAAAGATTTATGTATCAGAACACACAAGCAAATGAGAAGAGCCTAACGGAGAAATGACTTTGACATTATGGTATTGTATTGTATTGTAATAGTATTTATACAGCGCTAACTACCTCTGACGAGGCGTCAAAGCACTTTTCGGCGAGTAGCATGCTATTCTGGAACCCAACAAGAATTAGTGATGGATTAGTATCGGGAAATATGAGTACAGTTTTAGTATTATTATGAGTGAATTTGAGCCGCGGATATGAGAGTTTGTTAGTTAGATTGAATCAATAAATGAATATTTAAGCCTGGGCTTGTAGGGAAGAAACCTCAGAACACAGTAAATAGCAGAGCGAGCTAAAGATTTATGTATCAGAAGAACACACAAGCAAATGAGAAGAGCCTAACGGAGAAATGACTTTGACATTATTGTATTGTATTGTATTGTAATAGTATTTATATAGCGCTTACTACCTCTGACGAGGGGTCAAAGCGCTTTTCGGCGAGTAGCACGCTACTCCGGAACCCAACAAGAATTAGTGATGGATTAGTATTGGGAAATATGAGTACAGTTTTAGTATTATTATGAGTTAATTTGAGCCGTGGATATGAGAGTTTGTTAGTTAGATTGACTGGAGTAATGGAGGGGTGGAGGAGGAAAGAAATCCAGAAGTGTTAATTGGCAGTATATCCCTCATTTACTCATCCCAAAGGCTTGGGATGAGTAAAGGGGGATGGAGGAGGGAATAATCTGTGGAAGGGTTAGGGAGATCATGGTAGCAGGGTGAGATAAATGAGGGAGAATTTAGTAGGGTTGTTTGGGAGGTCATGGTAGTAGAGTGAGGTTTGGTGAGTTAGATGTGGAAGCGGAGGGAAGAGCTTAGGCAGAGTTATTTAGGAGATGAAAGTAGTAGAATGGTTTTGGGATGAGTCAGAGTGGGAATGGAGGATAGTTTGATAGAGACATGACATATGATGATGGGTAGATAAGTGTGATAAGATGAGAGCAGGGATTCATAGATATTATGTATGTTTCAAGTTGTTAAACGTATGGACACAGTCTTCTCGGTCGGCGGTGGAATTTAGTTACACATTTTGACTTTAACTGCTAAGGAAATATTTGTTCAATTCAAGCGAAGAACGTATAAATACTTTGAATAATTCCAAAAAGAGCGAAAAGACACAGATTTCCCCCTACAGTACTGGAAGGCAGGACATAGACAAAAACTCTTATTAGGTCTGGCTACTAACAGATTTACCTGTCTGCTCAAGTCACCAATGTTTCAAACAAGCATTTGCAATGCTACGGGTCTCACGTTTGCTCATGTTAAAGCTCTTTGCGTTTTAAACTCCTAATCAGACTTTTCTTGCCACATAAACTGAAAAGTAAAAAGGTTTCACATAAGCGAGCCCACACCACCATGAAGCAGGATGAAGACACCCAAAATGAAACAGAAGTTTGCTTGTAGTGAAACGTATCGATAAAGTGCAATTAGCCATGTAATGAAGTTGATGTCATGCAAAGTGCTCAACTACTGCCCAGCGAGATCGCGCTGCCTGCGAAAGAGAAAAAGCAGTCCAGAAACCATACAGAAAACATGGAGCCTCGTATGCTTTCAGTAGTTGGCCGGTGCGCTCGAGGAGGGCTAACTACATGAAAAGGCATGACGTATGCATGCCTTCTACTAATGAAATAAAGCGAATTCTAAAAGGCAAGCCCACGAACCAACCAAACTGATGGGTGTGGCTAAAAGCCAATAGAGAGATTACACCAGGGAAAGAGCTATTTGCACTCGACCCTAAAAAGTACAATAAAACGTACAAAGAGGCAGTTGGCTTTGGGTCTTTTACTGACTTTCATGCATTCTTCATGGTTTGCAATTACTTGTATGGGCTATCCATTAAAGCCATTGCATTTTGTGTTCTTGGATATATTTACTTTCCTGACATGACAGCATTTCAATTGTTTATATGTGGATTGTTTTTGCTTAGAAGATTAATGCTGTTTGGATGCCTTAACCTTTCAGCTACTGAGGTATTCACTAATTGCTCCTGGGCAATCATGTGTCTTAAGCCGTGTCATGATAACATGTTTTTGGATTTCCAAAGACCGGTGCAGACATATAGGCTTTCTTAAAGATGCAACAGAAATACTGACCCTTTGTCAAAAGTGTCTACTGTGTAATATTTTGATGTGAATCCCTTTAAAGTTCACCATTTACAACACAAATGTAATCTTCTTATTCATTTTCATAAACACTCTCCTTTGAGGGTACAGCTTAACTCTGATAATGCAGTCTTTTCAAAAAGGGAACCCTGCTCCCGGTGCACAAAGTTGTAGTCAAGAGATTGCTTCATTATAGGATTTAGTTTTTGGACAGATAGTGGCAACATAAAGTTACCATGATTGTTACCAAACACATTCCTTAGTAAAAAGCCTGACTTGCTGGATTTTCTAGATCTTGTCTTTGGTCTGAGCTAGAGATGCTGAACAACGAGCCCAGCTGTGTTGGTGCTCTCTCATCTCTGAAACTACAATCTCCCTCAGTACCACAGTCAGTGAAAGAGAGCTGTGCAGGTATAAGCGTGACGCTTTACTCAAATGAAAAAGGGAATGAAAGCTGCCTCACCATAGCATTATCTGGGAACTAAGCAAAACACATTTAAGAGCTCACATCACAGGAGCAGACTATTAAGGGTAGGCCTGGGCTCCTAACGTGATACTAGACCCCCTACAGACCTACACCATCTCAGTGAGGAACTAGTTTTCCTTCTTACATATCCCCTACACTTGGCTCAAACCATGCGAGTAGAGCTCAAGTAATCGAGTCCTGCCGCTGCAAGGCCAGTCTCACTCTTCTCGGTGCCTAATCTGTTCTGGTGATTCCAGGCGATGGGCTCCAGCACTCATTTTGGGGACTGAGATTTATTTTTCGTCAGGCTTTGACCCCGGACAAGAGAAAGCAAGGCCTAAAGGGAACATAAATGGGAAGAGAACAGATGGTAAAATAATGACAAAGGGAGAAAGCAGGGATAAAAGAAGTCTTACAAGAGAAAGAAAAAGAGACAAGAAGCATAAGGTCGTGAAAAAAGAGGTGTGATGCGGTCTACATGGAGGACGCAACCACCCAAAAGGAGGGTTGCGGAGCAATGAAGGTATTCAACACCGGCGCAGTGAGCCTGTGGCAAGGGGGAAGAAAGTCTGCCTCTGCCTACTTCAGAGCAAAGCTGCATTGGAACGGAGTTAGTCTGCACTTGCACAGTGAATCCTTTGGGTCATTCCAAAAAAGGGCGCGTGCCTGTGTCGTTCACTAGCAGAGGGCAGCAGAAGGATTAGGCAGTCTACGACAGCGACAGATACAGTGACAACGCTGTGAAGAAGAGACGGGAAGCTTTGCTGACCCCGTCACAAGGAGGCCGCGGTGGGGGAGGAGAAGCTCGGCTCTCTCCTGCTCGTGAAGATCAGGCTGGCACTGAAGGGGGCACATCAGCGATGCACTGGCACGCTGCTAACCTCAAACAAGAGGTGCGCACGCTCTTCAGGGCTCCACGGATTAGGAGTTTAATTAACAGGCGTTCTAGAAGCTTCGGTGAGAGGAAGCACATAGCAGGCCCGAGGATTAGGAAGGTAGCTTTTGTCAGAAGTTGCACCACAACATCTCTTCTTCAGGGGCGGGTGTTAATTGCAAAAACAGCTCTTACAAGCGCTCAGAAGTGACGGTGTTGGGATCAGAAGAGATAATAGCTGTAAATCCAGCAAAGCGTCGCGTAGCGGGGCGCCAGAGGCACAATTCCCAGACAAATCCGGCAACTAAAGCCACAAAAGCCCAGCACATAACCTGCCGGGTAACCAAAGAAATAAAGCTCCCCATATAGTACATATCCAACAGGGAGCAACTAAGATATATGGGAGGTGCAACCAACAAGGCCTCCTTTCTAGTGAACCAGCAAGGTCCCTAATGAGGTACAGTAACCCCAAACTGAATCAGAAGGATGACATGCTGTCCGTGGCTCAATGACCCCGCCGTGACTCCATAGAGCCCGAGCAAGGCGACCTAACCGTAAACAACAACCAAGGGATGACGGCTGTGGTGGCAGCTGGGTGAATTCACATACCTCTGCGGAATGAGTGTTCTCTGTATGCTGCCCCACTGCCACTTGGCGGCCTTCTTCCAACTAGAGGAGAATAGGAGCGGGGCTTCATTTTAAGTCACTATCTAAAGTCTGACCTGTACTTTATCGCTCAAAGGTCACATGGGGTATTGGGGGGGGGGTCAGTGGACGTGTGTGGCGCAACTGAGAAGGGAAGGTTGTTAGAAAACTATTACTGATTACATGAGCCAAGAGCACAGTTTATTTGAGTCTAAAAATGACCGCTAGTATGTGCTCTATTTCTTCGACAGATCTATGTAGGTGTCAGGAGAGACTCCTGAATCAACAGGTAAGGCCAGGTCTGCTCCAACTGCTAGAATTATATGCTGTTTCAACATTTTCGATTGGCATCCTTTTCATACAACACAATCAAGTTCCTGGTGTTGGGGCCACCCTAGATGGCTGCTGACAACCAGTCAGAATACTTGGGAGTCATTACTTGGAATACTGGTTGGAACATTATGATACGGTGCATCAATCAAAGTGGCATTTCTTTTAAGCATGCCTCGAGCTCGTCCAGCTGCAAGGAAATTGAGGTGAAGTGGAGAAAGAAGACAGGTACATGATGGGAAAATGGTTTGTGTTGCCTTCCAAAGAGATACTGAGAGCCGTAAGGAAAACTTTTTTTGTTTAAGTATGATCCTCCATCGTGGGCCTTTCATTTGCAAAAAATTTTTTATTAAGAAGAACATTTTTGACAATGTCAACGTCTAGTGTTCTGTAGATTTTCTCTTATTAAAGTTAATGCATATTGGCTTAAACAATATTTTTTTGCATTGCAAAATGAGGTGTAGGCAGATGAACATTGTTAGACTGGGCATCCTTAAAGTGATCTTATGCCAGACTTTTTGCCTCCTATTTTGTTACTGTATCTTTTTGTTGGCCTTAGGACTCAGAGAACTTTACCACTGCTCACCAGTGCTAAAGTGGATATGCGCATCCCCTAAACATGGTAACATTAGTGTATCCACAATTGGCATATATTTAGTTTACTTGTAAGTCCCTTGTAAAGTGGTATACCATACACCCAGGGTCTGTAAATTAAATACTACTAGTGGGCCAGGAACACTGATTGTGCCACTCACTTAAGTAGCTCTGTAGACATGTCTCAAGCCTGAAACTGCACAGCCTGTATGTACAGGTCACTGCCACTTCGACTTGGTATTTGAAACCACTTGCCAGCCATTCATCTCCCCTTGTTTTACATATGTCACACCATAGCCATGCCCTTAGTAGCCCATTGAGCAGGGTGCCATGTAAGTAAAAGGCAGGGCATGTACTTTTTATGTTTTACATGTCCTGGTAATGAAATACTCCCAAGGTAGTTTGTCATTACTGTTAAGCCTGCTCCTCTAACAGGCCAGCATTGGGAATTCCTTAAAATACTTTTAAGCTGTAACTCCTGATCAGAAAGGAGTAGCTGTATCATGTTTGATAACATTGGAATGGTACTTATAAATCCTCTTTACTTGTAATGCTGGATTTATTATTACTATTTTAGAAATGCCATTTGTAGAAAGTGGGTATTCCTCTGCCCTCACTGCCCTGTGTGCCTGACAGCCTGTCTCCAGTACACATCTGGCCTGGGCTGGGTGACAGCTACATTTGTGCATTCCCCGCAGATACCCACAACACAGGATACTCAACTGCATCTGCATTCATCTGCATACTAATGGGTCTTCCTGGGGAGGAGGTTGGGAGGGGCTCACACTTACACTGCAATGGGTAGTGGCCTGAGCCCACACAAAAGGGCGGATTACCCCTCCCCCCACTGATAGTCTGGAGACATGGCTGGGCTGAAAGGGGAACCTGTGTGTAGGAGGCTGGCCTGGTTTGTAGGGGGTACCTAAGGTACTTACACCTTATACCAGGTCCAGTTATCTCCCATTAGTGAAATGTAGGCAGTGTTCTAGCAGCTTAGGCTGTCTAGAGGTAGCTGTAGCAAAACAGCTTAGGCTGAACTAGGAGACATGGAAAGCTCCTGCAATACCACACAGTACTTATACACAATAAAAGACAATACTCAGTGTTACCAAAAATAAAGGTACTTTATTTTAGTGACATAAGGCCAAAAATATCTTAGAGGCAATACTCCTTCTGAAGGTAAGTATTATACAAAATATATACACTAGTAGCCAAAATTAGGTAAGTAAACAGTCATAGAATAGTGCAAATAGTAGAAAATACAGTAGATTGCAATGGGCCTAGGGGCAACACACACCATATACTAAAATAGTGGAATGTGAGTACTGAATTCCCTGCTAGGCAAGTGTAGTGTGTATAGGGGCACTGGGAGTGTAGGAAAACACCAAAGGTAAGAAAAGTACCCCACTCCAGAGCCCAGGAAAATCGGAGTAAAGTACAGCAAGCTTCCTCAGGACACACTACAAGTCGTGATAAAGGATTTTACAAGAACTAAGCAAGACTGCAAGCAACAATCAATGGATTCCTGGACCTGAAAACCTGTGGAGAGAGAAGACCAAGTCCAGAAGTCGAATAAGAGTCCAGGAAGGACAGGAGCCTAGAAGAAGGTGCAAAAGTGGATTCTCCGGTCAGAAGAAAAGAACAGAAGAGCTCCAAAGAAGATGGCTGCGAGTTCCTGCTTGATGCAGGTGATGTCCCACATCGAGTTGTTGGATGCAGGCTGTTTGCATCGCTGGATTCCGCTAGCAAGCCTTGGTTCAAGCAAGTACGCGGTTTGCATAAAAAACGAGCTGCCTGGACCCAGGAGGGACCTGGGGGTCTCAACTCAGACTGAGGAGACAGAGGGGGCTCTTAGCACTTCAGATAGCCCTCAGAAGACCAGGCAGCACCCACGTGAGTCCCAGAACACAGGCACAAAGAAGATGCAAAGTGCGGTCGTCGCCGCACTACACTGGAAGGTCCCACGCCGCCGGAGAACAACTCAGGGAGCTGTGTGCGTCACAGGATGGAGTGCTGGGGACATGGGCTATGCTGTGCACGAAGGATTCTTGGAAGAAGTGCACAGAAGCCCAAGGAGCTGCAGAAGATGCGGTGCACAGGGGTACTGTCGCAGCATGGGAAGGCAAGCTCTTACCTCTACCAAATTTGGACAGCTGGACCTTTGGACAGTCTGGGTCACTTCGGTCCACCACCTGTGTTCCACGGAGCACGCTCGTCGTCAGGAGAGGAGTCCCAGAGTACCAGTCATTGTCGCAGAAGGGTGCCTGCAGAAGCAGGTAAGTGACTCCGTCACTCCACGGGAGATTCCTTTGGTTCTTCTGGTGCAGGGTAAAGACAAGCAGTCCTCAAAGCGTGCACACCTTGGAAACTGTTGCAAATGCTGGCTGGAGCTGAAGTTGCAGGTCACAGGAGTTGTCCTGAATACTTTGTTGCAGTTACAGCGGTTCCTGGAGCATTCTGCGGTTGATCCGATGGTCAGAAGCGGAAGCAGAGGAGTCCTGGAGGAATCTTGCAAACCGAATCTGAGGAAACACCCAGGGGAGAGACCCTAAATAACCCTGAAAGTGAGATTGGCTACCTACCCAAGTATGCATCTATCAGGAGGGGTCTCTGCGTCACCTGGTGGCACTGGCCACTCAGAGGTCTTCAGAGGGTCCCCACACCTTGGAATCCAAGATGGCTAACACCAGGGACACTCTGGAGGAGCTCTGGGCACCACCCCTGGGGTAGTGATGGACAGAGGAGTGGTCACTTCCTTTGTCCAGTTTCTCACCAGAGCAGGGACTGGGAGTCCCTGAACCAGTGTAGACTGGATTATGCAAGCAGGGTACCATTTGTGCCCTTCAAAGCATTTCCAGAGGCTCTGGGAGGCTACCTCTCCCAAGCCAGTAACACTTATTTCCAAAGGGAGAGGGTGTAACACCCATCTCCCAAAGGAAATGCATTGTTCTGCCTTCCTGGGATAGAGCTGGTCAGTTCCCAGAAGGGCAGAAACCTGTCTGTGAAGTGGCAGCAGCTGGGGCTGCAGTGGAAACCTCAGAGAGCTGGTTTGGCAGTACGGGGGTCCATGGTGGAGCCCCCAGGGTGCTTGGGATTGCCCCCCCACACCAGATTTGGATTGGACCGAAAATTCCATGATCTTAGACACCTCACATGGCCATATTCGGAGTTACCATTGTGAAGCTACATTTATGTATTGACATACATGTAGTGCATGCTTATAATGGTGTCCCTGCACTCACGAAGTCCGGGGAATCAGCCCTGGACAATGTGGGGGCACCTTTGCTAGTGCAAGGGTGCCCTCACACACAGTAACTTTGCACCTAGCCTTCAGTAAATGAAGGTTAGACATAGAGGTGACTTATACAGGGAGTGCAGAATTATTAGGCAAGTTGTATTTTTGAGGATTAATTTTATTATTGAACAACAACCATGTTCTCAATGAACCCAAAAAACTCATTAATATCAAAGCTGAATATTTTTGGAAGTAGTTTTTAGTTTGTTTTTAGTTTTAGCTATGTTAGGGGGATATCTGTGTGTGCAGGTGACTATTACTGTGCATAATTATCAGGCAACTTAACAAAAAAAAAATATATACCCATTTCAATTATTTATTATTACCAGTGAAACCAATATAACATCTCAACATTCACAAATATACATTTCTGACATTCAAAAACAAAACAAAAACAAATCAGTGACCAATATAGCCACCTTTCTTTGCAAGGACACTCAAAAGCCTGCCATCCATGGATTCTGTCAGTGTTTTGATCTGTTCACCATCAACATTGCGTGCAGCAGCAACCACAGCCTCCCAGACACTGTTCAGAGAGGTGTACTGTTTTCCCTCCTTGTAAATCTCACATTTGATGATGGACCACAGGTTCTCAATGGGGTTCAGATCAGGTGAACAAGGAGGCCATGTCATTAGATTTCCTTCTTTTATACCCTTTCTTGCCAGCCACGCTGTGGAGTACTTGGACGCGTGTGATGGAGCATTGTCCTGCATGAAAATCATGTTTTTCTTGAAGGATGCAGACTTCTTCCTGTACCACTGCTTGAAGAAGGTGTCTTCCAGGAACTGGCAGTAGGACTGGGAGTTGAGCTTGACTCCATCCTCAACCCGAAAAGGCCCCACAAGCTCATCTTTGATGATACCAGCCCAAACCAGTACTCCACCTCCACCTTGCTGGCATCTGAGTCGGACTGGAGCTCTCTGCCCTTTACCAATCCAGCCACGGGCCCATCCATCTGGCCCATCAAGACTCACTCTCATTTCATCAGTCCATAAAACCTTAGAAAAATCAGTCTTGAGATATTTATTGGCCCAGTCTTGACGTTTCAGCTTGTGTGTCTTGTTCAGTGGTGGTCGTCTTTCAGCCTTTCTTACCTTGGCCATGTCTCTGAGTATTGCACACCTTGTGCTTTTGGGCACTCCAGTGATGTTGAAGCTCTGAAATATGGCCAAACTGGTGGCAAGTGGCATCGTGGCAGCTGCACGCTTGACTTTTCTCAGTTCATGGGCAGTTATTTTGCGCCTTGGTTTTTCCACACGCTTCTTGCGACCCTGTTGACTATTTTGAATGAAACGCTTGATTGTTCGATGATCACGCTTCAGAAGCTTTGCAATTTTAAGAGTGCTGCATCCCTCTGCAAGATATCTCACTATTTTTGACTTTTCGGAGCCTGTCAAGTCCTTCTTTTGACTCATTTTGCCAAAGGAAAGGAAGTTGCCTAATAATTATGCACACCTGATATAGGGTGTTGATGTCATTAGACCACACCCCTTCTCATTACAGAGATGCACATCACCTAATATGCTTAATTGGTAGTAGGCTTTCGAGCCTATACAGCTTGGAGTAAGACAACATGCATAAAGAGGATGATGTGGTCAAAATACTCATTTGCCTAATAATTCTGCACTCCCTGTAGGTTACCTTAGTGCAGTGAAAATGGCTGTGAAATAGTGTGTGCACTATTTCACTCAGGCTGCAGTGGCAGTCCTGATGAAAGGTTTATATGAGCTCCTTATGGGTGGCAAAAGAATTGCTGCAGCCCATAAGGATCTCCTGGAACCCCAATGCCATAGGTACCTAGGTACCATATACTAGGGACTTATAAGGGGGGTCCTAGTGTGCCAATCAGAATTGGAATATGGAGTCACTAAAGTGTAGTGACAAATTTGGTAAGTAGAGAGAGCATAAGCATTGGAGTTCTGGTTAGCAGATCTTCAGTGATACAGTTAAGCATACTGACAACACACATAGGCCTCAAACTATGAGCACTGGGGTCCTGGCTACCAGGATCCCAGTGAGACAGTAAAAACACACTGACAAACACTCACAAACAGGGCAAAAATGGGGGTAACCATGCTAGAAAGAGGCTACTTTCCCACAATGTGCACCTCAGAAAGATCCTTTGAAATCATCCCACATATCAAAGGCACTTTTGGGTATACGTACTGGGTCTCTGACCCCCCCCCCCGAAATCAGATCACTACTGGACTTGGGAAGAACTCTGCTGAAGTAAAGACTGCTGTGCTGTAAGGATTGCCACTCTGACTGTTCCAAGGAACTGCTTTTCTCTGCAGTGCTGAGCTGCCCTGCTGCCTACTGATCTCTGCCCAGCCGACGATAACGGCTAGACTTATCTTGCAAGCCTGAGGATCTACAAGGGCTTGCTTGCTTACCCCCTTCTTCTTTTGCAGTCTCAGGGAGATCAAAGCCTGATTGCAACTCTCTTGGTGCTGCTGGATTCTGCTATCTGTGAGTCCTACCATTGCCTGAGGTGCCCACTCCAGTCCTGGTCGTCAGAAGTGGGTTTGACAACTGCAGACTTTAAAAAGCGATGCATTGCCTTGAGTGCAGCAGAAAAATTGTTGCACCGCCTCAAGAAAACAATGCATCTACAGCTACAAACAGCGATGCATCGCCTTCAGACCAGCAGAGAAATCGATGCTTGGCATCCCCATCAACAAAGTATTGGCTATCTGACAACAGCGGCTTCACCACTGCACAACCTGACAATGATACATCGCATCCACTTCTACTTAGCTTGATGACGATGCATTGCCCAGAGTGTGGGTGAAAAATTGACACATTGTGTCCGTATGACGATGCAGTGCTCCTCCAAAGGTCCAAAGGTTTCGTAGCCGGCCTGCCCGCCAGCGCAGTCAGGCTGGATTTTGATTTGCGGTCTCTCGCAACCTCAAGTAACCTTTTAATCGATATTCATTTCAAGAACTGTTTTCACATTTAATCTTTACAAATTCATATCTCGACTTCTACTGGTTGGATTATTGTTATTTTAGTCTTGTTTTACTTGGTCAATCTCCCCTCTTTTTTCTAAACTGGTGTAGTCTTTTTGTGGTGTGTTTACTGTGTTACTGTATTTGAAGTGTTGCACAAATACTTTACACATTGCCTCCTAAATTAAGCCTGACTGCTCTGTGCCAAGCTACCAGAGGGTGAGTACAGGTTAATTTAGGGAGTGTAATTTACCCTGACTAGGATTGTGGTTCCTACTAGGACAGGGAGCAAATCTCTGCCAACTAGAGACTAGTTTCTACCAAACAAAGTGCGACATAGGCCCTGGTTCTGAGTTTGTCGTAATCCAGATAATTCAACCACCCCGTGAACCATCAGTTGTCGGGCAGAAAATATAGCACCTATTATGAGTTTTGTGGGATTAAAGCACCAAAATCTGCATGGTTCAGTACATACCGTTAACTTTTCCCTTGTTACACTCTAGCAGGTTTGACCCATGGGCGTTGCGCAAGACCCTGCAGCACCTGCAATGCGGGGGGGAGCACCCAAAACTTCAAGGGGCCCTCATTTATCCCAGACCTTTGAATATCCGTGAGATATGCTAGACTATGAGCCTCTCATCACATTCTGCAGGGAAGGGATGATCATTTTGCGATACGGCACCGGTTTGAGCTGCTGAAATTTAACAAAGGATGAGATATTTAACACATTGCAATAACTAGTGGATTTGGTTAATACCATCCAACTATCAATTCCGACCCCTGCACAAAAAGTGGGTTTATGGAGGAGTTAGAAAACACCTACACAATTGTAATCAGGTGCCATAGTCTCTGTTTCTGCATAGTCTACATCATGTACTATCAAAAGAACATTTGTTCACACCAATCTCAACTCTACCTTGTATGTATTGCAAATGGTTGGTGTAAAAAAAAAAAAAACTAAAGCAGACATTGCGCAAAGAATTTGGTACTAACTTTTTTAAAAAACAACTGCCCTACAGGATCTGCAAGGCAAGGGTCTGGCTGCAGACCTCAGTTCCATTTGAAGTTCTTTAAGAAACCATACACTTCTATGATGTACATGATTCTAAACAGAACAGTCATAGTGACTGAGGCTTCTCATGATGTGCCTAAGCATATGACAGCATGGGATATTGCCACAATTTGTGCTTTACCTAGAAAAACTGCTGATGCTGCTTCATACCCAAAAGAATGCATTCTAGATTTCCCTAAAACTTGCTGGTTATCATTCCGATAACATGGTAATATGCTAAATACTATCCATGTAGCCACTGTTTGCTTTGAGTAAGGAGTCACTAAAGCGGGAGCATCCAATGCGGTGTACAGCCACTCCGGCTCCATGGTAATGGCAGGCTTCCCATAATGCTACCAGGGAAAGTGTAATTACGCACTGTTGCGGGATCGCTATCTTGTTTGCCAGAATTGATCAGATAGTAGGAGGTAGGGCAGGCAGCACATTCTTTCTGTTCAGTTGACAGCAGAGGTCATGACTTTGGCGTCTAGCGGACATCAGGCTGACCTGTAAGAAGTGCCTTGGTTGAACGAGGTGAATACAAAGAGGCCATTTTTGCTCCAATGAAGGGTCTATTGATGTGAACAAATCACACAGCAATTTGGCTACAATGACCTGTGCATGAAGTGGAGCGGGGGGGAAGGGGAAAGAACCAGAACTGAGACATGCAGGGTAAGAAAGGGTGGCGTCTACCAGCGATACCCACAGCAGATTCAATGCTAACCCACAAATGCGGGCTACATACATGACTGCAGACCAGCATCTTGGGATACTCTGACTGCTCGTGTTCTCATAAGTACTCCATCACTTTAGATTATTGCATTAATCTTTCATTCGAGCCTCAAATTAAAGGCTTCTTCTGCCAACTGTTTAGCCACACTTAGATTCCTAAAAAGAATGCTCCATCTAATACCGGAAGACTCGCAAAACGATTGTTCATGCATTGGTAACTTCCAAATTGGATTACGCTAATAGTTTATAGTGCGTCTGCCAGCATACCTAATTCAGCGACTGCAAACAGTACAGAATTCCGCTGCTCCCCTAATCTTGAAGATTCCGCTACAGGTTCCGGTATCTCCTTACCTACACCAACTTCACTGGCTTCCGGTTACAAAGCAAATCCAATTTACAGCACTAACTTTTGCCTGTAGGGCTTCCAAACAAAAAGGTTGCCTTTATCTAAGGAGGGGATTTAGGCCATATCTTCAAACCAGATCTTTGAGATCCAATAGCCTCAAACTTCTCCAACTGCCTCGGATTCCTAAGAGGTGGAAGACCTTCTGTTTTCCATGCTTCTGAGTTGTGGAATGCTCTTTCAGCTTGCGAAGTAGTCCTTTTGCTTTTAGAAAGAATCTAAAAACCTTGCTCTTTGACCCCCATCTCGAAGGCATTTAAGTTGACGGCCCCATTTGCACTGTATTACTCCTACCCGTTACAGACAGGGGAACTGGATGTCTGGTTTTACCATAGAGAATTATAGGCTGCTTTCACAACTTGCGATGCAGGTGCATAGGCCTGCACCCAAATTCTATAAATAAGCTCCAAAAACCATTATTCATGATGTGGCCAGTGCATGAGGACAGTAGTCAGCCATGATAAACTGACACAGTTTGGGTGAACCCCATTTCCAGCAGTCGAGTACTCTGCTGTGGGGAAACAAGTATCGCAATCGTGTACAAAACACCCCAGGGCACTTTTGGCAGGGCCTGCTGTGAGACTCGTGCATATAATTAATGTGCAATATTAACTATTTTCACACCATCATGGTCTGATAAAATGACACCTAGAATGCTCATCTTTGCTTCCTTATTTCACAAATTTGCTGTGATTTTTTACCAAAACTAGGTGTCTTGAAAAAAACAAGCAATCCGGTACAGCATAAGCAGAGTCACAGTAGAAAACATGCATTGGCAGAGCCGATAGTTCTCGGCAATCCAAGAGCCATTGGTGTAGTGAATGTTAATGTTTTCTACCCACGTCTAGAACATGCCTTTACAGCTGACTCTGCCTTGGACATGTGCTGCCGGATTATAATGGACGCACGTTGAAAAATGGTGGTGAACGATTAAAGCAGCAAGATGGATAAGGGAGACAACAAAACTGGCATTACAGCTGCGACTGCGGCTCCCAGCCTCCTGGAATCTCTACCTTCTACCTTCTACCTTCTTTGAATCTCTGAAGAGGCTGCGGCTCGCGGAGAGCTGCTCAGGCGGCACTCAGACAGTGAGTGGTGGAGGAAATCTGTTTACATTAAATCTAAGCTAAGAATCCAATGTAATCTAAGGCCGTGATAAAACAAAAACGAGTCGAAAAGAGGCAACTACACCCGCACATCACTGAAAAAGGCGAGAGATGCATGCACTAATAAGCATGACTGGACAGATAAAAAAACATTTTACATATTATGACCCGGACATGCTGTTTCCTTGAAAACCCGTTCTCAGCCAACGGTGAAGTGTTGGAGGAGTTTTGGAAAGTTTAATCATTGGAGCCAAACTTTGTAAGTGGGTGCTATCAACAACAAACGTAAGATTAGAACAGTACATTTCTATTCAGGTACCTATATGTTCTATGTAAAATGTATCTTGCCTTGTTATTTTGGGCAGCAAGTGCTGTTCATGATGTAACCAATTTTTAAGACATGCATTTGTTCATGTACATATGCATGCATTTTATGGTATGTGTTTATGCGTACAAATATGCATAGTTTACGCTCATGGACTGTGTGTTCACATGTATACAGGTATGTTATACACGAGCGGGGAAAAAGGGGGGGGGGGAGGGTAGAGAAGAAACAGTATAGGCAGAGGGGTTAAAGAGAAAAGTATCACCATAGGTAAGGGAGACGGCCTGAAAACACCAGCACTCTTAAGGAGTGCTTAAAAACAAAGAAACAAAGAAACAAATTGCTCCGAAAACCAGGAGCAGAGAAAGGAGATATGTACTTGGTCCATGTGCGATGGGAGGGCTGAATACAAGAAGAGGGCATGACGAACGGCATCAAAGAAAATGAGAGCTATGCTGAACTTTACTATTGGTAGGCGAAGGGCGGGCTGTAAACCCGCAGATCGAACGCAACATATCTCCTCGAGACAGTGCATGCTCTGTCTAGCCAAGACCTAAAAAGGAGATGGGCGGGCTGTAAGACCAGATATAGAATGTAAGAGAGCACATGCGCTGTCTAGCCGAGACATACAAAAAGGGGTTTGTAGCTGTAGCACGTTTTGAGCAATTCCTACTGCGGCAGAAGCACTAAGACAACACTGTTTGGTGAAAAAGTGCCCATTATAAACAGACCTGCAAATCAACAACAAACACACTCCACACACACAATGACAGTCATTTCAAAAGTCACCTTTTCGGCTTATGTGCTGTTTGACATGAAAATGTATGCCTGATATGGCAGGTAATTGCATGGTGAGGAACTCACATACAAAGAAGCCACATACAAAGAAACCACATATGCAACACCACACCCACATTCCATTGGAGGAAATTAGTAGCTGGTACATTTTAGCGAGTGCGGTGCTAGTATGAGAATAAGAAGCATTCATTTTTTGTACTAGTATTTATTAAAGTTGTTACAGTAAGTAAATCAATCAAGAATAACAAAACAGAGAAAATTAAAATTAGAAAAGCAGCACAAGGCATCACTTAAAAGACCAAAAGAGAGAATGGATAAATACAACTGGTGTCTGGAACAGATGCTCAAATAGATTAGCCCACACCATGCAGAACCATCCCATGCTTTAATGCCTCTAGCTTTATGGATAGCAGACTCAAGTCCATAAATCTGTAGATAGTGACCACCATTCTGAAACTGTAAGGGGGTGTGGATTGCACTCAGACTCTTGCGATGCAAAGCTAGGATACAATAAACACAATCAAAAACCCTGAGGTGAATCTCGAGATGATATCTTGCTTGTGACCCAGCATAATATTTTTAACCGACCACTCAATAGGACACTGCAAGTGAAAAAAACAGCAGACACCCACCACTCAGCCAGAAGGATTGAAGTAAGGGGCATTCAACAAACGTGTGCGAGATTGGCAGCATACTGATCACACTTGGGGCAATGCGTCTAATAAGTTAGATGATTACTAGTCCATTTATAAATTATACATGGGGTATGGTATATCATACACATTGTACAAAACTGTTGCAGGTTGAGACTGGCTGAACACACAGACCTACTGATAACATCAAATGAGGCCCAGATCTCATATGCTGAAACATCTTGACCGAGCCCGGCACCTCACTTAGTAGCTAAATTAGACTGATCATCAGGCCGATCAGCTTTCATGAGCCGATACACAACCCTAATCGAGGGCTGACAGTCTCACTTAGAAAGATAAGTCAAGATGTCATAATCCCCATTACAGGCCATAGAGACCAAGTTACGATTAAAGAAATCCCAAGCTTGTAGATACTTAAAGACTGCTGGGGAAGAACGTACAGTACCTGCAGTGTCAAGAAAGAGCATACCCCATTTGGGTCAAACAGCTGCCTGACAGTCGATATGCCAGAACGGAAGATAGGAATGCCCCAGATTGGTGTGTGCAAATGAATATCCGGGAAAGAAAAACAGGAGCTAATTTCACACCAGATCCACGCCGCGTCCCTGATGATCTTAAAACGTACCCTCTTAAAATAGTTAGGGTGTCTGCAACGGCTCAGAACAAAGCAATAATCAGGCCCTAAAGCTAGTTGATACCCGATCTCAAAGCATCGGCCTTGTGATTTGTAAGAATATTTTTGAGGCGTGAGCCAAAAGCAACCCAGCAATACAGCTTGAAATCCGGAAGGGAAAGACTGCCTTGATTAGACAAAAGTTTTAAATATTGCATAGCCCGCCTAGCCTTGTGGTAGCCTCAAATAAAGCTACCTTGGCTCCTTCAAGGCACTGAAAAAAATTATCAGGAACCCGCAGTGGTATAGCCCAGAAAAGATATAGAAATTTGGGCAAAATATTCATCTTGACGATATTGCATCACATAAGAATACTAATTGGAAGACGGTTCCATGATCACATTTTCGCTATTACGGATTTGAGGAGAGGTTTGTAATCCAAGGCAATGATTCGCTAAACATTAGCGCTAAGCTTGACCCCAAGACACGTGGGGTATCTGACTAAGCCCGAAATCGGGGAGCTGGGCTCAATATTAGAAATAACCTGCATTTTGAACAAATTCCTATGGAGCCTGAATCATTCTGCTTGCAACCCAACCTGCTCGATTGCCCCCACAGGATCCGTAGAATAGAATGGAATGTCAATAGCATATGGGCTAACTTTCAGCTCGACCCCGTTGCATACTATAGGAGGAATTGAGCCGTTGCTACGGAGATACTGCACATAGGGTTCGACATACAATGCAAAAAGGCATAGGATACAGCAGGCAGTCCTGCAGAGTATCCAAAAGATGCTAGAAAAAAGTGGGAGGAATGCCCATCAATGATGAGCCGAGCCATCGGCCACTGGTACAGAGACCTCACCACGTCGATAAACCAATCATAGAACTTGTATGCAGAAAGCATCGACCAGAGAAAGAGCCAAGACACTTTGGCAAAAGCCTTCTCGGCTTTCAACAGAATCATACCAAGCCGAGCGCTGGTGATCCTAGCCACATCAAATAAAGTCACAGCAGCATTAGTATGACATGTCGTGTCACGCCCAGTAACAAAGCTGTGCTGTTGCGGCGAGACTAAGGTATAAATCAGAGGTGCAATGCGAGCAGCCAAGACCTTAGTGAAAATCTTAGCATCTGAATTAATAAGTGAGATCGGCTGATCAGATACCGTCTTCTGATGGTTTCTCCTTAAGAAAAGTAACTATATTAGTAAGATTCCAAGAAGCCAGTACCTCACAACCCTTCTCAATACTAGCGACCAATACCTGAAATAAAGGAATTAAGTCAGGTAAGAAGACTTTGTAGAATTCCAGTGGGACTGCATCCTCCCTGGAGGCCTTTCCAGTCTGTAGAGCCCTGATGGCCTTTTCGATTTTCGGGGCAGTTATCCTCCTTCAATCCCCTACATTGACTTGCATCCAGAAACAGCAAACCCGCCCCTTGAATATACCCACTCTTTTCGGTTTGCCTAACAGGCAGTAGAGTGGCATAGAATTCCTTATAGAAATCCACAAAGTGATCCACAATGGAAGGGGTATCATAGGGTAACATACCTTCATTACCCTTAATTCTTTTGATCAAATTCTTATTCCTCTTTTCCGGGATCTGTTGGGCCAAGCCCTGCCAGACGCTTTCCCCATACTCATATTGGACAGCCCTATGTTTCAGGTACTGAAACGCCATCTTCTACCGAAACCATTGTTCCAACCGAAACTGAAGTTCCAAGATCACAGAATGCAGGAATTCCTCATTAGCAGTTCGATCCCTGATAGCGAGAGAGAGTGTTGATATTCAGCCTCAGAGAGCTGTGCACACAACTGGGCATCCACCCCCTTTAGCAGTCGGTTGAGCTGCCAGATAAAGTGAGAAGTAATACCACAAATAAATGTCTTTATTGTATCCCAGAAGATACGCGTGGCGGCAGAGTTGATATTATTCAAAATAAATTCATTTAGAGAGTCCTGCATCCGACAAACATAAGCATGATGGGTAAGTAGAGATCGAGGTAATGAAAATGCCCAACTTGCCTTCCTAAAATTGGAAAAATACAAAAGTAAGAAAGAGTGGGTTGTGATCAGATGTAACCTTGAGGCAGACCCCCATAGTAGCATATTCTAACAACCACCAACAAATAAACACAAGCTCGATCCGAGAATAATGTAGATGTGTTGCTCAGAAAAAGGTATTCCCCGGATCTATAGGGTGAAGGGTATGCCTAAGACCAGTCAGCCCATGAGCACATGCAAGACCTTGAATAGAGGCCCTACTTTTGACCATATGGGGCTGGGCCACAAAATGAATCGTATCAATAATATAGCTCATGATGCAATTAAAATCCCCAAGGAGAATCAACTCCCCCGACCAAGCCGATAGCTCTAAATTTAGCCAATCAAATACAGCTGGATCGGCAAGGTTGGGACCATAAATTATAACAACTGCAACTTGCCTCACCCTAATATCAAGCTGGGCAATAGCCCACCTACCCATGGAGTCAGATGCTGTTCTCTTCACTGTATAATCCAACCCGTTAGAGCAAAGAATAGACACTCCCGTATAGATACTGACTGACTAGTGCAGGACACGGGCTCACACCCAAGCTGCAAAGGCAGCAACCAATCCTTGCATGCCAGGTAAGTCTCAGTAAGACAGTCGATAAAAGGAGGATAAGAAGAATTCTCCTCTTTCAACAACCGCCATTTGAGAGGGTAGTTAAGGCTGCAACGCTCCAGTACATAATCCTTAAATTTGATATACCAGCAGATTAGACCTGCAGGACAAAAGCCTCTGACCTGATGCACGTGTGTTGTATAAAAACCTACTCTTAAGTGTAACAACATTCTCTTATGCCACCCTCCTCACCAACTCAGACGGCCCTCTGCCCAGCTGCACCAAAACCCTGAAGAGTAGAATTTCTGAAGATAACCAAGAGTAAGCAGCATACCCACCTGCCTACAAGGGAGAAATCAGCCCACCCTCTAGTTGTCAGAACCTACAGACAGCCAAGGTGCAGTCCTCGCCCGACTGCAGTGACACCCCCAACCCCATGCCACCACCATAAGCCACAGCAAAGAAAAAAAGGACAGTTTAACCTTAAAGAAAATAGCCTAACCAAGACAGCCATGAGATGGCCACTTAACAATGAGTTCAATAGAAAGTGACAACAGCCATTAAAAAGTTAATGTTCATCTCCTTTATCCTGCCAAGATTTGAGCATCTTTGTATGGCAAAATTGGAAATGACGATCCTTGAGAATCTTCAGGCGATTGGGCTTTTGCAGAAACACCTGAGCACTGACTGCTTTTAAAGGATCCATCAGTTGGCATAGCTACCAGCACCTCTACATTGTGGATTTACAAAAGTCTGAGCGAACATGAAAAGTTACTGAGTCCACAGTCAGAGGGGGCGGCAGGCTGAGCCTTGTAGAAAATTGCCTGTTGGAGCAGGAATTTGCCAATATAGATCAGCATGGACAGGGACGCAATTTATCTGACTTGAAGTCACTCTGAATTGACTGGGCAGAGGCTGACACAACATCTTTAAAGTAAGCTACTCACTGCTGTAAGTCCAGGACCTGTGCAGTGAGAATAGAGACTTTAGCAGTCATTTCAGCAACAGACTGCTGGACCTGCGCATTATCGCAGCTCACCTGGGCATAGTGCTGCTGAGCCTCTGCTCGCTGCACCTGCATAATTGCATAATTGTAGCTAGTGTTGACTCAGTAGAAGAGAAATCTGCAAATGCAGAGACACAACCATCAGCCTCACATGGCTCAGCTGACCCTGCCACAGATGAGCTAGCTGTCAGATCAGAGGAAGGCCTGTGTGGGAGGGCACAAGAACCGTCAGGGGGATCATCCATAATCTGAACGAGATTTCCATTCACATGATAGTCTGGCGAGGCTTTTGCAGGCTTGAAAGTTTTGGAATCTAGCTTCACCTTGGCTCATTGCTGTAGCGGGCGAACAGAAGGGGAGAGCCACAAGGGATTATTCTTCTTGGCCCTGCGCCTTCTTACCACCGAAGGCCTTCAGGTTGGGAGATTCCTTAATGAGAACGGCCGGAAGTGGTGATGCCGAACCACTTGGAGCAGAAGTGGAGCAGTCAGCCACATTATTATAATTGTTGTTGTTGTTATTGCCATTGCTGACGAGGGAACACTTCCCTTCGCCCGTAAGGTGCACTTTGCCCTTAATGAGGGCCGTGGTTGTGGAGAGGTGTGTGCCAAGATGAGCTGCCTTGGCCGCTACCGATGCCATGGGCAGAGGAGTCTGATGAGACCCCGATGGAAGACATTGCAGGAGCGTAAACATCAAAGTTTGCAGCAGGAGGGGAGGAGACAGTGGAAGGAGTAGGAAGCGGCATAGAAACAGCGGGCGGAATGCAACAATGTTACCTATGAGTGGAATTCAGATTGCAGCCTCCTCCGCTTAAGATACATTGTTGCAACACATCATTGGATTGACGGCTTGGCTGGAAAGTGGAGTGAATGCCACAGAGAAACCAGTAGCTGTTAAGTGGGAATTGACGTTTATAGGGGCCGGCACTTCAGGTACCTCAGGATCAGTAGAAGCAGCAGAAGGCAATTGGAGAGGCGTAGGTATTGAAGTCAAAGTGACATCCTTAGTGGGCCCTGCCATAGGTTCTTTAGCAAGCAGGGGTACAGCTATGCCTGAAGCCAACAGTTTCACCAAGGGCCGGCTAACCGTGGAAACAACGGTAGAGCCAGAACATTTTGATATTTGCTGGGATGACATACTATTGCTGGGGCCCAGGTTACCCACCAGGTGGGGGGGCCTTCCCTCCTTGAGCGCCAACAGCTTTAACAGGCACCATGACAGCCCAAAACACAGCCAAAGGAACACAGACAAGCCAACGGTGGCTGGGAAGGTGACCGCAAAAGAATTGTAGAAGAATAGGCCACATCAACAGTAGGTAAGATGAATGCCGCTACTACCCTGAGCCGGCTGGTGTCAAGGTAAGTGTGCGCTGCCTCAGAGATGCTGCCGCAATTATCCCATCTTCTCCCGCACCATCAAAGAGAGCAGGAAGGAAGAGGGGGAGTTATTATAACGGATGAAGAGTCTGCGGTAAACTGTCCATCAATCCGCCACACAATCCGTATAATAGTGGCTAGATTTCATATAACCGCCAAGGAGACATAGAAGCAGCAGTAACATTGTAGCGGCAAGATGGCCAGGAGGTTCAGAGCAAGAGAGGAACCTGCACACAGCGAGTCCGCTCACCGCCATCTTTTTCCCTGTCAGCCCCCAATGAGAAGCAATCAACTCAGCATCCGTGACAATCCATCTTTGTTGCAGTAGTCTGGGCACCCCTAGCAGCAAGGTTCAAGTTTTACTAGCAAAACACACTACCATGTGCTTTAAAGAACTCAAAGATATGAAATATGATACACATTTAATATATGCAGCTGGAGAGAGCAAGAATGCTATAAAAGCAATACAAATAACAAAAGATATAAACTGTCTTCAAAATCATGTGGTAGGTATGGAAAATGATTCGTTTTCATGACCTATTTATGGGTCAGTGATATGTGTTTAGCTCTAAATTAAGACCATGATCGGCTATTGTAACTTAATGGGACAGCGTAGACCTTCCTAGAAATGGAAGAAATATAAGGTATTTTACTTTTAAAGGAACCATACATACATCTTTTTGGCCCTAGTGCAAATATCGGAAGTGGAAAGTGTGCACACAACAAATCAGAAAGTTTAAATACTTCCTGGAATTGGCTGTGCTGCATATCCACAACATATCACTTTTGTCTTAGTCTTTCATTGACAGTTGAATGGACAGCTTACGACCAGTTGTTTTCTTTTTAGAAAAAAAACAGTGAACGTTAAGGTCACAAGTTCAAGTCCTGTCACTGCCTGTTATCGGCTGAGGTCAGCATATTACCAACAACAAAGACAGATGTCCTTTTTGAAACAAAATCTTTTTAATGAGGATGTACTTGTCAGCTGATCTTCTTTGAAGAGCAAGCAACAGTGATAACATTCCAACTTCAAGATGATCGTCACGTTCATCGTGTCGCTGCGTCAGAGAAATACATTTCAGTGCTCACTTCAGGACAAACATGTAGCGCTATAGCTTTGCTGGTCTGTACAGATGCCTTCGGATCGAATAGGATTTCAAGAACCCCTTCGCCGCCTCCAGATTGTAGCTCAGATTTCATCCTTTGCACTAAAGAGAACAGGACTGCTAGGTGAGGGAACAGAAATTAGTGGGGGAAAGGAGATGATGGAGGAACCATAATTACTGCTGCCCGAGCGTGACAGAAAGTTGTGAAAGGAAGCTGCAAACAACATTAATAATTAGAGAAAGCATTTGGAGTTAGACTCCTGAGTCATGATGCAGACTCTTTGAAATAGGTCAGACTTAAAAGTGAATGGCACATTGGCCCACACGCCCTGGCACTGACATGAAGTTTTTTTAAGGCAAATGTGCACATTGTGCAGAAGCAATGCACTCATGGCCTGTGTGTACACACGTATATGTTCTACATGAGCGGGGGAAAGCGTCCGGAGGGTAGAGAAGAAACAGTCGGCGGCAGAGCAGCACCACGGCTAAGGGAGACGGCCTGAAAACACAAATAATCCTATGGAGTGCTTAAAAGGGAAGAAAAAAATCACCGAAAACCGGTAGCAGTGGAAGGAGACGTACTTGGTCCATGCAATATGGGAGGGCCAAAAACAAAAAGAGGGCATGACGCCCACATGCCATGATGACTGGAACAAAATAAAATCAGAGCGATGCTTAACTTCACCAATGATAGGAGATGGGTGGGCTGTAAGCCCACCTAAAGGACACAACACGTCTCTTCGAGACAGCACATGCGCTGTCTCGCCAAGACCTAAAAAGCAGTCACTTCTGTCCAAATAGGAACGGATTGGACACAAATGCCCGGGAGGCTTGGAATTCTCTTCAACTGAGTAGAAACGTATAACTGTCTGTGGCAGGGCTTAGAACAGCACTGTCAGACTGGAAAGGTCTCCGCAGGCTAACTAAGCTGCTTATTTGCATAGTGTCCAGTGACAGTGAGGCCAATCTAAAGCCTGTCTGGAAAATTCTGAGGTGAAAAAATGTGCCAACCTTTATTAAACAAGTCTTACAAAAATTCTTGAAGCACTAAACAGGAGTCCAAGGTTGGAGACTTTCCTAAATCTAAGCAGAGGCACTGGTGAGCTGCTGCTGGTGATATTGAATCAATGATTGTGTGAATGGATGACGAGGTAGGTTAACCTCCAAATAATACTTGGTGCACCTGATCTTTGGGGAACAGGTTTTTAGACCCTGTCTCCAAGAGCTCCAGACCTGTCTCTGACAGTATGTGATAAGCAATCCTAATGTGTTCACTTGCAAGCGTGGCTTGCAAGGGGTCGAGGCAGACTTGCTACATGACCCCATGAAAAAGGACAGACATATAGGCCCTCGTTATGAGTGAGCCATTCCCAAATGAGATAATCATCGCAAATGATACAAATCGACACCCAGTGTTCGGATATATCTAGTGTGATAACTACCACCTATCAAGGGTTTTTGGAAAATAACATGCAGATTTTGGTGCTTACTGCTCCAAAATCTGTATTTTTCAGAAGCTAGCAGGTATTTTTTCTCCTTTAAATATCGGAATGATTGACTAATTGACATTTACCGCAAAACACATAATTCAGATATGTGTAGTAACATGAGTTACAGGAGATTCTCCCACAAGAAAACTTTGAAAAAGGGGTCAAGTAGTGCATTTTAAAGCACAATGTGCATACAAATCTGAACAAATCATATACTTTAAAAAAAGCACTAATGAAATATTCCAGTACTTTCACAGTTTGCCAAAGAGACCACCAAGAGCCTGACGCTTTCGAGGATTGACTCATTTTTTTCAGAATTTGCTGTGGGTTTTCCAATTATATGGTAATAATTACCTCCAGTGTGCCATTGTCAGCTTTTTGTGAGGGGTACCCCCTTTATGCCTAGAATTACATAAAATAGGTCAGTTCCAGAATTTTGCCATTCATGCCACCTATATATCATTGGGGATACATGTCAAAATATGCCTCACGTTTGTCAAGATCCGCATTTTTTCATGGGCGCCCCTTTGCACCTGGCCCTTCTTGCAGGGTCATCCCCAGTCTTTTTGCCTCATTCCTCCTAATTGTTCTGACCAGTTTTTGTTGGCTTTGGAACTCAGGGCACTTTACCACTGATAAAACAGTGCTAAAGTGCATATGCTCTCTGTGTAAGTTGTACTGTTGATTGGTTTATCCATGATTGGCATATTTGATTTACTGGTAAGTTCCTAGTAAAGTGCACTAGATGTGCCCAGGGCCTGTAAATCAAATGCTAGTAGTGGGCCTGCAACACTGGTTGTGCCACCCACATTAGTAGCCCTGTAAACATGGATCAGACCTGCCACTGCAGTGTCTGTCTGTGCAGTTTTAAACTGCCAATTCGGCTTGGCAAGTGTACCCACTTGCCAGGCCTAAACCTTCCCTTTTACTACATGTCAGACACCCCTAAGGTAGGCCCTAGGTAGCCCCATGGGCAGAGTGCAGTTTATGTTTAAGGCAGGACATATACAGTACTAGTGTGTTTTATATGTCCTAAGTGAAATACTGTCAAATTCGGTTTTCATTGTGCAAGGACTATCTCTCTCCTAGGTTAACATGGGGGCTGCCTTTAAATATCCTTAAACGCAGATTCCCTTTGAGAGCAGATAAAACTGTGGAGTTTAGGGTCTCTGAACTCACAATTTAAAAATACATCTTTTAGTGAAGTTGGTTTCTAAGCTGTCTGTTTGAAAGTGCCACTTTTAGAAAATAGGCATTTTTTTGCTTAAACCATTCTGTGACTCTGCCTGTTTGTGGATTGTCTGTCTGGGTCAGTTTGACAGTTGGGCTGTTTTGCACCTCTCTAGATAGTGACACAAAAGGGGGTGGGGGTTAGGCCTGCATATCCTGATGAGCCATCTGAGCTAGAGGGGAAGGAGGAGTGGTCATTCACACCTGAAAGGACTGTGCCTGCCCTCACACAATGGAGTCTCTGACCCCCTGTTGTGCATCTGGGGCCTGGCATGGACAAGGAAGGATCTTGCAAACACTTGAGACTTTGCTTTGAAGTTTGCCAACTTCAAAGGCAGAACAGGGTATAAGAAGAAGACTCAAAACTCCAGACTTTTAGAATCTTTCTGGAATCAAGAGGAACCTCTGCTAAGGAGAAGAGCTGAAGAGCTGGAGGAGGAGTACTGTCCCTTTGCTGTGCTGCTTTGCTGGACTGGCCTGCAGTTGCTGCTTCTGCCTAAAAAAAGTGCAAAGGGTGAACTTTGCTGCGTGTCCTGCTTGAGAAAGTTCTCCAAGGGTTTGGAGCAGAGCTTACCTTCTGTTAGAAGTCTCAGGGGCACCAAAGACTTCAATTTCCTCGACCTGCAGCACTGGGAACTGCGTGTTTTGTGCTGTTCAAGAGGAGCACCGTGGCCCTGGTCTCACCGACGCCATCATCAGACAACTTCACCGAGCCGCTGCTCGCACCGTGACCTGTGGACCTCGCAATCCGGCATCGCCTGCTTACACCACAGCCTGAGCCTCCCCGACGCTGCTGCTTCTGCTGACACCGGCGCCGCTGCCTGCACCGTGGCCTGTGGACACCGCTCATGAGAAGCATGGAGCACCGCCCGCATCGCACCCCCGTCCACCGCCGCCAGCACCATCGACTCCAGTGTTGTCACCAGGCATCCCTGCCTGCATTGTGGCCTCTGGACACCGTTTGTGAGGGTCACGAAGCACCGCCCCGCACCGCTGACTTGGGCCTACAGACAACAGTGCTTCTGCGACGACAATGGCGCTGCCTGCACCGTGACCTGTGGATACCGCACAATGCACCGCCCCGCTTCACGCCGCAGCCCTGGTCTCCCTGATGCCGCTGGACACCGCCACCAAGCCGATGTCTGCACCGTGACCTGTGGGTACCGCAAGTCGCATCGTCCCACTTTGCACCACAGCCCCGACGCCATCCACGCCAGCTCTCCTGACTTCATCAGCCCAGAGTTCGATCTGCAACGCGTGTGACTTCAAGGGCCTGACGACTCCTGCACCGACTCTGGAACCGACACCGTGACGTCAGCGACGCCGCTCTCCGGAGCTCACCGCGAGGATCACGACTCCCTAAAAATCCAAGGTATTGTTTGCGGGTATTCCCGACACTGGAGCTGGCCCGCGATGCCACGGCCGGCCTGAACTGTTGGTTTTGTTGCTCACGATACCGTGATAGCCCCAGGTGGAACTATTGACTTCAAGGAACTTTATTCTTGGGTAAATCTTGCAGAATTCATATTTTTATTACTGTATGTTGTATTTTTATTGTATTTGATCTTGTTTTAAATAGATACATACTGGCTATTTTTCTAAAACTGGTGTGGTGTCCATTTGTAGTGTTTTCAATGTGTTATGTGCAAATACTTTACACATTGCTTCTTAGATAAGCCTGACTGCTCGTGCCAAGCTCAGGGGTTATCTGAGTGGGTATCGCCCTTATCCTGACCAGAGTGAGGGTCCCTACTTGGACGGGGTGCAAACCGACTGCCAACTAGTGACCCCATTTCTAACAGCCCTTAAATGCATTGTTGCACTCCCTTAGGCCGTGAAGTACTTCCAATAGGCAAGCACCAGCATTTCACCATTTGTGCGTCCATATTCCATTTATTACCTCCATTATAGCAGGGCCCTCATTTTGCCATGGGTACCACCCCTTAAAAGAATTACATCCAATAGGCCATTGCCAGTATCACTAGGTGATGAAAGGTAGCTCCAAAATCCCAGAACTACCTTGAGTAGCCAATGGCCAGCAGCACACTCGCAAACATAACACACATACATACCATCTCGCTCAGTCACACTCATTCACTTCCACTCAGTCATTTTAACTAACACTCCCTCACCCTAACTATCTCATTCTAACTCGTACTCATTTCACAATGTCACATTCACACACTCTCACTCTCCCACTCACTGTAACTCACTCATATTACTGACATTACCTTACTCACCCCATCTTACTGACTCTGTTTCCCTCCTATTTATGGTCACTAATACACACTTTGATTCATTATCTCATCCATTTTGTTACACACACTCACACGCTCACCCTCACTTATAAACAGTCACAAACACACATATAAACTCACTCAATCGCTCCGATTCTCCATCACTCCTTTTCATGTACAATAACACTCAAACATTTACACATGCTAGCTCACACTCATTCTCACTGAGTCCCACTACTCTCTCAAACAGCCTCACCTCTCACACCCCCACTGTCTCACGCAGTGATTTTCACACACACCCACAAAGCCACGCATACACATACTCCTATTCCTTCACACTCCTCTCTCATTCCCCCTCGCCCACTCATTCTAACTCACACTAACTCACTCATTCTCATATTGTCGTGCACTCCCTCTCCATTTAATTTGCTTACTCAGTTACACACACTCACACCCACATTCATGTATACATTCTTTCTCACTCTTACATTTTCTTACTCTCACTTTCAAAAGAACAAATCAACTTCAGATTTTTTTTCACATACCTTTCCACTACTGGTGACTTCTCCATTGCAGCAGCAGGGTATGAATTTAACACCGTACATTGAAACCAGCAATGCAGTGTAAAAACGAGGAATCAAACAGAGCAGCAGAAGCACCAGGTATACCTGCCTCAAGCCATCTCCCAGATTCTGACAATCCTGAAATCAAAGCTCAATCAGAAGCTGGAACATACTGGAGTACTGTCTTTAATGCGCTGTGTGGATTCTTGTTGGCAACAGTTATAAACTGATAAATGGCCTAAGAGGCCCATTTTAGCAGCTATACGGTGCTGTCTGAGGCATTCACAGTATGTCTGCTAAATTAAATGAATTGTACCTATGTAAGGGGACTGTAGTTGATTACACCCCTCAATGATGAGCATGTGCAGTGTTCTTAAACCTAAAATATTCTTTGTAAGTGAATCATGACGAAGTCAGCTTCCTCCTCCTCCTGTCATCAGGAAGCCTTAGAAGCAGAGAGGGGTGACCTGCGCACTGGCGGTGTTCATGAAAACACAAACTTGCATTTTAGAGAACACCACTACATTAAATAAAGAGCAGTGCGGGCAGAGGCAAACGGCAGTATGTGGATGCTCAGAGGTGGCAGGGCTGAGCCCTGACACCCATGTTGATGAGTCACCACTGGAAGCAAGATAGATTCAATACACAAGCATTTCCAATGAAATGGGTCTCGCGTATGCTCGAGTTAGAGCTATTAGCATTGTAAACTCCTAACCAGACTTTTCTTGCCACAGAAATTGAAAGTAAAATAGTTTCACATACCTAACCGGACGTTTCTTGCCATATAAACTAGAAAGTAAAAGTGTCACATAAGCGAGCCAACGGCCGCCATCAGCGCACAGAATACACAAAGGGAAATAAAAGTTTGCTTCCAGTGAAACCTAACAGCAAAAGAGCAATTATCCATGTAACCGGCAAAAATGCATTTATCTATGTAACCGGCAAAAATGCATTTATCTATGTAACCGGCAAAAGTGCAATTACCTATGTAACAGGACCGATGTCATGCAAAGCGCTAGACTACTGGCCAGCGAGATCGCGCTGCGAAATGAAGAGAAAAAGTAGTCCAGAAACCAGACTGAAAACATTGAGCCTTGTATGTTTTCAGTAGTTAGTCGGTGCACTCGAGGAGGGATAAACACCGGAAAAGGCATGACGTATACATGCCTTTCACTAATGAAAGCAAGCGGATTTTGAAAGGCAAGCCCACAAACCAATTAAAGTGACTGACGTGACATGGGCGAGGTTAGAAGCCCAAAGAGAGATTGCAGCAGGGGACGGAGCACTTTGCGCTCGTCCCTAACAAGGGGAGGCAGGAAGAAGGGCTCTCCAATATTTACAATGGTGTGAAGAGGGGGAAACCAATCTCATCCCCAAATATTATGTTCGTACGTTACAGACATGCAGGAGCCTTACATGTTTTACTTTTTAAAGCAGATCTTTTTAACCTCTTCTGCTTTGTGTGCAATGTGATATTCTCCAATCCTATCCTCCCTTTTCTTCGGTTCTGTCCCTTCCTTGTGATACACATACTGCTGTTGTTGGGATAGGAATATTACCTGCATGACTCAAAGTGACTTGCACTCATGTCCTAGGTTGCCTGGCGCACATTTCTTTTTCTGGCAAGAATTATTTTTTGTACTTTTTAAATTGAGGAAATGTGAGATCAAGGCATCTTATATGTGGAATTCATCACTCTTTGGGCAGGAGTGCACTTACAGCATTAGCAGACCTTCTCCAACCACTCACCCGGAGCGGGACTAAGCGGAAGACATCATCTAGTCTCCAACATCATTTACTGAAATATAGAACAAGAAAAAAACATATGGACTAGTGCTACATGATCCAAGGACACACAAAAAACTAGCACACATGCACTGGTTGTGATGTATGCGTAAGAAAAGGGGAATAAAGACTGAGATGCAGGCTGTGTTCAATCAGACAGGGAGGTACAGAGATGCTGGGCTTCCCTAAGTTTCAGCCCCCTGACAGGGGGAGGAGGGAGGTGATAGCAGCCAGCTCATACAGCATAAAGTAATTCTGGAACCCACATGTGAGCTTGCCAACAAAAATAGCATGGAAAGGTGGGATGACAATGTGCTGCTTTATAAGTCTCAAGAACTGCGAGAGCATAAGGGCAACGCAACCACCAGCTCTCCTAGACTGGAAGAGAGACCTGGATTGGTGCCAACGGGCCGAACAGGTGATCTACGAGAGTAGGGGATGCCTCAAAAAATTGGAAAAGATGTGGACCACATGGGTTGAGTAAAGAGGCTAATAGAGGGCAGGGGGATGGGGCTGTGAAGTGCCTGAGGGAGAGATGTACCTTTGTGGAGGCCTCCTTGGGGTCGCAATGGACCTTATACTTCTTGATAACATAATATTGCTTAATTACTGGTTGTGAATGTGAGGAAGGATTTATTATCTATACAATGCTTCACCCTATTGATTCATAATGATGCTAAATGTGTACACTGAGCAGTTATTTAATTAAAAGATTTCTAAAAGAGTTGAAAAAATAAGTATCCACAATATGGTTTCCAACAGCGTGTTGTTGTGCCATCACCATATGGAGTTGTCAGGAGCAAGTCTATGTCAGGACAGGACATTGCCATGGGTCAAGGGCCCGAAACAGAGGTGCTATGGCTCGTGATCTCATATCTGGTGACAATTTTCTAGATCATTAGAGACTTTGTAGAACACATGTCCACAAGACACAAAATGAGAAAACATGGTCAGACATGCATATATATCATGAGTAGATATTTGTCTCCAGTGAAGGGGTATGCAAAATGTGACCACTGCAAGGGATGTTGCCATCCACCTGCATTTGTGGTGGAAGAAGTCTGCTAAATCAGTCAAGTCACTTAAAAATGCAGATGAGCAAGAGGAGGCATTAGGAAACTTCACTCTGAGGAGATACTTGCCCAGATATTCAACCAGTATGGGGCCAAAGTGGGATAGTGCCATACTACATGTATCATATTGCAGTTGGGGCAGTAACATTGCTAACATGCCAAATGAGGGAGTAGCCCTGCCATACTAAACGTGTTGGGGTCCAATACCAGATATATAAGACCTTAAAATACAGGAATTTTAACATAGCTTCCATAGGGCACTTGTCATGGGTTTCTACTAATAAGGACCTGTTGTCATCAGATAAGGTACATCCAATGCAAATCGCTAAAACCATCCAGTGGGATTCTGAAGAAGTGACCTATAAGCACCTGGTATATATACCGGACACCACACCACAGTGGGCACCCTAGGTTTTGAGGTACGTTTGGAGAGTCAGCTGATATTATCAACAAAACATCTTGTGCAAGGCAAATGTATCACTAAAGGAGTCAAACAGTTTGGGACTCCCCCTCAGCAAACAAATGGTCAATGTGGGTCATTCCCTTGGATTCCCACCATGGGCAGTAAACAGAGCTACCACCTATCTCTAGGCCAGCATTATGTCATTGGTTCCTCACGGTACGAAAAGAGGGATAAATTACCAATTTTTTTAGGACAAATTCCAGTAGGTCAGGTGTCATGAATGACACAGTTAGTATGAACGCTGGAGCGGGAATAAAAAGGTGTGAATAGCAGCTACACCACCAACTTTATTTAGTCCTGCACGTTATATGATGACCTCAGTGGTGTAACAAATCCCTAGGGGCACCCCAGCAAGTTATGCTCTGTGAGGGCTCCCATTCCCTCATACCGCTACTGGTATTCCCTCAACTGTTATCAAGCATCTCACAACATCAACCACTATCTGCAAAATGAACAGAAATTTCTATGAACTAGCCTCAAACAGCTAGAGAAGCAGCTGGGCAGTCCTGCGAAGTGCCCCGTAGCAAAGGTTAGACTAACGTATTTAAATGCCTGTATCTGCACTACTACACTAAAATGAATTAGTCCTGCAATTAGAGCTGCCTCTGCCTCAATGGCACTATTACTGGAGGCGATTGGCAGCACTGTATATGTACTGCCTACACAAGCAGTAACTCTGCTGTGGCCCGGTGCCCTGGTGAGCCGGAGGTGAGAAGCGGTGACCTTGTACGCATATAGCAGTATTTTGAAACTCCCTCGGCTCAGCAGAAAGAATGTGACGTGTCTCGAGGGTAAGTTAAATCTTACTTTGCGGGCTGAAGGATGTATAGAAATAAGTGGAGGTATTGTTTGTAAGTCGAGAATGCCAGCGCCCACTTCACTCATGACCCCGCCCTCATACAAGCTAAACGTAAGAAAGACTGAGCTGTGCTGCGTTTTCTGAAGCAGCCGTGATTTGAGAAGCACCAGCATCCCGCATCGACATTCCTCACCCAAACAGGACAGGTTTGGCCAGGCAAATGTCATGGTCTGTGCAGTGCCGTTTTTATTTCAATATCCTAGTATGACTAAAAAAACAACAACGTGACAGTCTATGTCCAACACGTTCTTTTGTCAAATTAAATACATTACCGGGCCTAACGAATTACGTTCTTTGTCTAAAATTACAAATATAAGTGTCCATGTGAGGAGCTGAGAAACAGCCTCGAACACATCTGAGCACTATGTAAATTCCATTGGGGTTCGGTTGCCGAGGAGGAGGTCTTTATTTATGGGTAGGATAATCTACGGGTCAAGCTTTCATTCACTTTAGGGATAGAATGGTGGGCAGTTCACCACGGGGTGAATTATCTTCCGTTTTTTAAACTTTCGTCCCGGTGGAAGTTTTTCTGTGGTGGTTCAGCTCTAAATCAGGCCTTTGCCCTTCCCGCTGCCCAAGCCAAAACAATGAATCTTCAGTTTCCTGGTTGGTGTTTGGAAGCAATTGGACTTTCTCGTATTCTCAACACAAAGTCATCAGGGCACTGAAAGTCTACGTGGAAAGGGGGTCATCTGCAAGTGCATGCGGGTGTGCGCGTTTATTTTGGATACGACAGAACTGATAGACGATTGTGCTCTGAAATGTTCTACCATCCAACGGCCCAGACGTACACAGTCAGAAGAATATTGAGGAAGCACTGCAGATAGGTGCCCCATGTCAGGTTTTGAAAGTGATACCTTAATAACCTAGCATAGGTTCTTCAGGGTAATTTCTGACATTTAGTTAATTACTACACACTAAAAAGTGTCCCTCAAAGTATCATCCATAAAGTATGAATTGTGACACAGAAGTACCCTAATAACATGAACATGACACACATAAGCAGACTGAAAACTTGGCAGCTATGGCTGGGCATACCAAAAATCGTTTTCATTGATGGTTTACAATGTGGCAACAGAGAGTCAATCTGTGTGTGACACTGGCCTAAAAAAACTAAAATCATTGGAGTCCTTAAAATGGATTTTTAAGCTTAAACTTTGTAATGGTAATTCAAATGCAGATCGAATCCAGTTAGCATGAAATGTAGACTGAACTGCTATTGTCACTACTTTCAGACTTTGATTATATACTGAGACCATGGGCAGGAAAGTTGGTCAACTTTCACATTTGTGTTGGTTAGTACTAAAAGACAGACAATGATTAATTTGTAAAAGAATAAGTGCCACGGCCTAAATACTAGTTCAGAAGCCTACATCCTGTGCTACCGATGGTCGGGTGCCACACATCAAGTTTGCGTAGGCTTGATTCCCCCTCATGCCGCTATAATCCACTATTAGACATTCCTTCTTCATATCACTCTTGCAGGTTCTTTTTCATCTCTGCTTTATCCTTCTGCAATTGGTTTACCATCTTTCTCTTCATCCTTCATTCTCCCTTTTGTGTTTTTCTCTCTCTTGCTCAAGATGAAAGATTATTCTGGAAAAAAGTGCCAGTCCCCAAATATGACTGCTGGTGGGCCTCACCTGCAACAACCGGCTCAAAATAAACTTTGCAGAGAGCCCATGCTAAATGACTGTAAGTACAGGCAGGGGTTTCTTCTTTCCTATGTGAAATTACTTCTCTGTGGGCCTCTGCTAAATACACACTATTCATATTATATGAGGTAGCACCTAAGAGACTTATCTTGAAATCCAAGCTCCCCCATTCCCCAACTGTGCAATTCTATGTAAGTCAACATGCCTCCTTTACCTTCTTTCCTTGTCTGGCAAAATTGAAAGTCCTTAAAGAAGTTTCAGTTTTCAATGGGGTTCTGGGGTACTATCCAATATATTTGATGACTAAATATTATGAACAAGTTACTTACCTTTGGTAACACTCTTTCTGGTAGATATTCCATCTAACCAAAAATTTCTCACCTTCTGAATTTCTCCAGGCCCCAGACTGGATCTGAAAACATTTTCAGCAATTGCTGCCCTATGCAAATAGTTGGTGCCATCAGACTATGCCTTGGTTTCATCCAATAGTCAGACGCAATTGCACTGAGTTATATATAGGTGCCACCCCTGCACTTGCAGATGTTCACAACAAAGCACTTTGTGCTCATACTTAAAGCATTAGAAAAAGATTGAGAACCGTGAAAGTGTGCAGAATCTAACACAGAACCTTATTACATCTAGAAGGACACTCCACAGAAAGGGGAGGGGGCGGGCACTGAGGAATCTGCAGTTAGATAAAGTATTCATCAGAAAGAGTGTCACCGATATTAACTTGTTTTTCTGCTGGATATTTCTAACTACAGATACCACGTCTTTTGAATAGATGCCAAAGCAGTGCCCTCAAAAGGGTGGAGAGTCTGAGCAGGCGACTTCAGGCCAGGAAATCCTGCTGGACAGAGCAAGCAAAGTGGCCCTGCCTGTGGACTTGAGAATCAAGGCAGTAATGCCGGTGAAGATGTGAACAGACACACGTAGTTGTGGCCTTAAGCTCTGGTGAAATTACCCCAAAAGGCCTTCTGAAGGATATTTTTTGGTCACGACATATCACATATGAAGCGATCAATCCATCTAGAAAAGCTTTATTTCCAGATAGCCTTTCTCTTCCTAGAAACAGAGAACCCCACAAAAAACTAGTCATCGCGAGCTGTTCCTTAGTCCAGGTGATATAATCTATAAGGGCTTTCTTGGGATCTTGCCGGCGCAGTCACTCCAGTAAGGAGGGAGGCACCTCATAGTAAGGTGACATCACCTTTTGTAGAAATTATGCCGGAGTCAAGAAGGTGAGATACAGTACATGTCATCATAGCACCTGTAGATCACTGATAAATCACAGGGACGTAACCACAATGAGAAAGACAGTTTTCAGGGTCAATAGCCTCAATGAACAATTGTACGCAGTCTTGAAAGGCTTACACATCAAGAAAGTAAGATCCAATTGAGGTCCCACTGCAGGATAACAAAAGGCCCAGGAGCAAACATGTAAAACCTTCAAAAAATGCCTCAAAACTGGTGCGAAATAGGGAGAACTGATCAGGCAAACATAAAAAATCCAAAAGGGCTGATAAATACCCTTTAGCAGAGCCCTCAGGAAGGCCTTGATGTGCTAGAGACGAGACAAAAAAAGGTACATCAGAGAGTTTAACCCGCAGAGTATTGACCAAATTGTCCTCGCACCAGGCCACAAACTTAGTTAATTGTTCAGAACAGATTGACTGGATGGGCAAAGATATATCAGTATGACATCCACTACCTCCACAGTGAGCTCGAACCTGATCTACTGATTCTGTACAATTTCCACACATTGAGATGCAGGTTATGGAGATTCAGGTGTAGCATCCTACCCTGTTGTTGGGGTCATCAGTTCCTCCCGAAGGGCTTGACTGAGCCGGGAACAAATGCTCAAACCTAGTTGGCCTGAGTACTGTACTCTCCAAGCCCATTCTAGAGCTATCAGGATGAGTTAAGCCTGGTTCCTCCTGACCTTCTTCAGAACTCAGAGAAAAATGGTAGAGGCAGGAAAACATAAAGTAGACCAGAGTCCCACTGAAGGCAGAAAAAGCCTTGTAGCTGAAACTCTAGACCACAAAAGGCTTGACAATGTGCATTTGGGGTGGTAGCAGAAAGGCTTTACCGGGAATACCCCACTTGGCAGAGACACTTTGGACTACACCTCTGGGTGCTGATGCCACTCATGGTCGACTAGAGGGTGTCTGATAAACTAGTCCACCCTGGCTTTCAGGGACCCTCCCAGACGATTGACAGTCAAGTAAATTGCCTGAATGTCTAGCCAGTGTCACTGCTTCAGCACCTCTTGGCAAGCACGTGTGATCCCGCATTACTCTATTCATTGCAATACCACGCAGTGGCTTTGTTGTCCAGCAAAGTTTACACATAAATGCCCTTGATAAAAGGCAGGGGAGGCTTGAAAACTAGCCAGATAGTAGGCTTCTCCAGAAAACTGAGGTGGTACCTCTGCCCCAATGGAGATTAGAGGCCCCTGAATTCCACCTCAGTCAGATTGCCCCCAGTCTAGCCCAAGGTGATCTGTCACCACTGTGAGCACTGGATGGGAGAGGAAGAGCAGCCTGACGCAAGTCAGACTGGAGTCCTTAATCCACCAATGAATGTCCCAGCTCCCCCATCTAACAAATAGATGTTGTTTGACAGGCTTTCCCGGTGCTGAGCCTATTGAAGGCAGAGGTTCCACTGCAGAGGCCACATGTGCAGGCATGAGGCACCAGCAGGATACACAATGTCTAGAACCAATTCAAAAACATAGGGATCATATCCTTAATGTCTCGGAACACCAATGGGGTGGAAAGTCTTTGTGTCCCACTGTGTCCAGAATGGCCCTTACAAGGGAAATCTTCTGCATTGACCGAAGGTGGCTTTTCGGCTCAATGATGGTGAAACCAAAGAAAATAGAGAGGAGACGGCCATCTGCTGGTGGTCTGTGACTGACTGCAGCAAGCTTGTCATCAACAGCCAGTTATTGAGGTATGGTAATATGTGCACTCACAACCTGCAAAGATGGGCTGCAACCACTGCCATAGCCTTTGTGAATTTCCAGGAGACCAGAGTGAGGTCACATGCTTTGACGGTGAACCAAAAGTATTGCTTCCCCACACCAAACAGTGGGAAACACCTGTGGGACTGAAGGACAAGCACAAATAGTCCAAGGACCCCATCCAGTCCCACGATCTAGGGTGTGAGGACCTGGGCCAGAGTAAGAAACTTGAGAAACAGAACATCAAAAGCTGGTCCAAGCTCACAGTCCTTTTTGGGCACCAACAAGTGATAGGACGGGCACCCACTGCCCTTCTCCAAGACCCTCTCCCTTGATTCTTTGGCAAGCAATAATTGAACCTTTTGGGGGTAAGCAAGACCCCTGGGAGTAGCCCGTGAATTTCTGTTATTGGTGAGGGAACTGGTGGAATAATACGAGCAAGCCCAAGAAGTATGGCTATCCTCAAACTGCTCCAAAGCAGAATCTGAATAATCACACTAGTGACCACAGCACAGCCCAAGCTGCCCCTCAAAATGTATTTGGCTGCATACTGCCCATCATGGACCATTTATGCAAAAGAGTATAAACAGGCTTCAAGTGTTGCCTGTGAGTACAGTGCAGGCCACAAGGGGTCCACACACCACAGAAGACAAAAAGTGCTGCAAGTCTGCTAAGCCGGCTTCCAGAGTAAGACTGGGGATTTGGGAGTGGATTCCTGGAAGATCCAAGTACAGTGAGTAACATGCTGGAACCAAAACTAAAGCTGCTCTTGGGCCCCGGATCCATTTTCCAGGGCAGACAGTCTTTCAGGTCGGAGAAGCATTCCCAGCTAGTGTGCGCCAAAAGCATGAGTCGTGCAATACCAGAATGTGTTCTCGTTTATGGTCTCAGTGTGGTCCCAGCCACAACTTCAGCAGATCCAGCAGGCAGGTGCAGAGCGGCTGCCCATCCAGGTTGCCATGCCAATTGCATAACCAGGGGAGAAGAGGGCAGGAGTACTGCTTTTCATGCTGTCTTGGGAACAGATCAGGGACCCCAGCAAAAATAAACACTGGATTGGGTACACCATTGTTTGACCTAGAAATGGTGAGGAGTGTCTGTAAGATGGGGATGTAAATTGGAGGTCGTCCCTAGAACATCCTTGGTGGCCCTTAAAGGGGTCAAAGCTCTTGTGAAGAAGGAAGACAAAAGCCCCTTTGAAATGTGGGCTCAGTGTCTGCACTCTTTCTGCTTTATTCTTCCCCAGAGGTGTGCACAGACATGTTTTGTGTATTAACAAGGGAATGTAAGCTGTGCTCTTTTTTGTGCCATTTTTATGCCAAGGTTCTTTCATGGAAATGCTGACTCCACACTCCTTCTTGCAACTTTTACAGAATAATGCCGTGTGGCGGAGTGCTTAGTTGTTAGGAGAAATCCACCCCCTGACAAAAAGACAACCCACAAGACAGACTGGCGAATGTACACTTTTAGTTTACACACTTAGTATGAGATGGTATTTCCTGAGCAGTGTTCCAGGAACTTCTCACTGGATGGTGGCAGGAGGTCCACAGCAGAGGAAGGACAGAAATCCTCACACTGAAAAACAGGAAGTTCTAAGGATTCCTCAATCTAACCTTTCATCCTGTCTGGAGGATGTAGCCAAATGGATGACGGAGTCTAAACTCAAACTCAACGACGACAAGTCGGAAGTAATGCTCACTGGCAGCCACACTCTCTCTAATTCCTTGACAGTCTTTTCAGATGGTTTAAAAAATCTCCCACCATTTAAGGACAACATAAAGAGCTTGGGTTTTTGACTAGACCCTTGCCTTACCATGGATTACCAATCCAAAATGCTTGCTGCATCCTGTTTTGGCCTATTAAGAACCCTAAGGAAAATTATTAACTTTTACCATTTCTGGCCAGAAGACTCCTCAATCAAGCATTAATACTGTCCTGCTTAGGTTATGGTAACTCCCTTTTTCTTAGCTCCCCAAATTATGTAACCAGGAGGTTGCAGATTGTGCAGAATTCTGCTGCGTGACTGCTTAAAAATATTCCCAGACACACTTTTGCCAAATAGGCTTTAGTCTCTCTTCATTGGCTTCCCATAAAGCATCAAATCAATTTCAAGGCTTTGCGCATGACTCATAAAGCCTTGCATGACAAGGGGCCCAGATTTCTTAGACAAAATACGTCCTTTTACGTTCCCACCAGGCCCCTCAGGTTCTCTGCTGCCTTATTAGCTCACATGCCCGCTTTAAGAAGACCAGATGGGGAGGTAATTCCTTTCCAGTAAAGGCTGCACACCTGTGGAACACTCTGCCTTTGGAACTTCGTCAAGATCACACTGAACTATCTTTTTGCTAGAAACTGAAGACATTCTTATTTTCTTCTTAGGTAATTTTGTGGCACTGATAAAATATAGACCTCTCCTTTAGCGCTGGGAAGCCTTCGGGTATCCATGCGCTCTATAAATCATTAACATTAACATTTCTGAGGTCCAGTGTTGGTACTTTTGTAGGGTCATCTTTTTCAGGTCAGGAACATTACTTGAATTCCGGCTACAATCTTCCTAGGAGTACTGCTTGGTGGACGCTTGATGGAAAGACCCTTTGCTGAGGACAAGGGGGATCTATGGGTGGCTCTACAGTGAAGGCCTGCCTAGAAAAACAGTCCAGTCCAGTCTAGCTGCTTGGAGAAAGAAGGAACTGTGAAAAAAAGACAGGGGAAGCATGTAAAGCATCCACTGAGATGTGGGGAATGCACCTGTGTCACCCAGAGCTGTGGTGATTCGTATTGTCCTGGTCTCCTTGCATGTGCACCACCCGGCATGTTTTTCAGTAGGCCCAAGACATATCTTTGGTAATAGCTATCTGTAGATGAGGCTGCCCTAGGTTAGGGTCCGAAGTAAGTGCTCCATTTCCCTCAGGCCTATGGGTGTGGGGATGTACACTTGAATGGCAGTTTCACCGCTGAAATACCTATAAACCAAAAATAAATCAACAAATGTCTTGGATTATACCTGCGTGATTTGTGCTAAGACTTAAGGATCCTAATGTAAAGGAACTGGGTGGCATCTCTAGACCCCATTACTGATCACTGCATAACAAATATTTCGATACTGTGTTCTGTGTCATTATCGGGCAAAATTAAAACCTTCTTTTGGATAAATAAAGCATTGGCTTGACACAGAATTATTATCGGCTATTAATGTTTTATCAAGCTCTGAGTCGCCACTCCCTTAATAAGTCTTGAATCAATCTGCTTTGCTGTTCCAAAACTAAAGTGCTAAAGGCATGTCCTTGGTATTTAATCTTTGTTCAATGGTAAGGTCAGTCCCTACAGAATTAGTGGTAAAAGGTCCCAATTGACACAGTGTCAAGTAAGCCCAAAAGAGTCAGAACCAGTTCCCACAGCCATATAAATAAATGTGTCCAAATGTCACAGAGGAGATTACCAGGAGCCAAGGCTCATAGTTCACAGGGTGTCCCTGGGCTGTTTGTACTGATGCCTGGAGGATTTCAAACACTTACTAATGTAGAGAACCCAACTCATCTCTGAGAAGATCTCTCGCTCACCAGGAAAGAAATCCAATGGGTGCACACACCCCGCGAAACCAGGTGTACCACTTTAATTGATCACAAGCAAGCACCCAGTTAAGAAGTCATCCTCTTCATGGGAGTCACAGGGCCCTTCTCATAAGAGGGCAGGGATGTTCTTTTGCCCTTTTAATAGTCTAATGTTTATCTACGTCCTTTCACCTCACACAGCTTTGAATAAGAACACCATTTCTCGGTATTATGGGAAGGTGTAAACTATTATGAATAGGCTTCACACAATAGTTCATTCTTTCACTCACCTCTACTTTCTTAAGCACCTACTAACTGATGCACACTCACCCTGTCTCAGTACTTTCATGAAACATATCTAAAAACCTTTTTATTAACTGCATAACTTCTATGTTATCTAGAGCTAGGCTCACCATAACATTAGGCTGCTGCCTTACAAAGCAAAGGGCCTGATTTATATATTGGAGGTAAGCATATTCTGTGGCAATGCTTCCTGCCAATAGTCCACCGGCCAAATATATAAGCATGCGCACCACAGTTTGGCTTTGGCCGAGACTACTCTGTCTCCACAGTGGCCAAAACTTTCCGAGGCCTGACGGCGTAAGGGCCTTCAAACAATGGTCTATATGCCTGCCGAACGAGTTACTTACCTTCGGTAACGACTTTTCTGGTGGATACATTAGCTACCTGTGGATTCCTCACCTAATGAATACTCCCATGGCGCCAGCATTCGACGGAAATCTTCTTACTAGTCTCTGCACGTCGACGAGGACGTCACTCTAGCCCACGCGACGCCGTCTGACGTCATACAGGCAATAAGAGGTCCTCGACGACGTGCGGACGTCAGTACCAATCATTTTTTACGTGCATGAGAACAACCAGGCAATGCAATGAAAGAGCAAGGCAACATCCCATTACATTGTAAAAATACACAACATTGCATGAATAACTGTAAATCTTTTTTATATATATATATAACTCTCTCTTTTTAAAATATATATATACACATCAAGTATATACACAAAGATATATACATATATAAATATATTATACACAACATCTATTGCACCCTCGAAGACCAAGAGGAGCGCACTCAAGGATTACTTGGTAAGACCAGAAAGGCAACGGGGAGGCGGGTGGGACCGTGAGGAATCCACAGGTATCTAATGTATCCACCAGAAAAGTCGTTACCGAAGGTAAGTAACTCGTTCTTCTGATGGATACAACTACCTGTGGATTCCTCACCTAATGAATAGAGTCCCAAAGCAGTACCACTCCCGGTGGTGGGTGCCGAAATGGTCAAACCAAGAAATCCTGCAGCACTGACCGTGCAAAATGGCCGTCCCTTCTAACCTCAGAATCCAAACAGTAATGTTTTGCAAAAGTGTGAAGGGACGACCAAGTTGCGGCCTTGCAGATGTCGACCACAGGAACACCTCTGGCCAAGGCCGAAGTGGCCGACTTAGCTCTGGTGGAATGAGCTCTAATGCCCTCAGGAGGATCCTTCTTTGCCAAAGCGTAACATATTTTAATGCAAAGAACAACCCACCTGGATAGTGTTCTATTGTGGACTGCCTTTCCTCTCCTCTTGCCCACGTATCCAATAAACAGCTGATCCTCCAGCCTGAAATCCTTTGTTCTATCAATAAAGAAGCTCAACGCCCTCTTTGGGTCCAGACGGTGCAGTCTTTCTTCCTCTTTGGAAGGATGAGGCGGAGGATAGAACGTGGACAAAGTAATTGCCTGAGCCAAATGGAAGGGTGAAACAACCTTCGGGAGGAAAGCAGCCTTGGTCCTCAACACCACCTTATCCCCATAAAAAGTTGTATAAGGGGGCTTTACTGATAAGGCCTGCAACTCACTCACTCTCCTTGCTGATGTTATAGCTATCAGGAAGACTGTTTTTAAAACCAAATACCTTAAGGGGCAAGAATGCATAGGTTCAAAAGGGGACCCCATAAGGAAAGTCAGGACCAAGGACAAATCCCATTGCGGCATAACGAATGGCTTTGGAGGATATTTATTTAGAAGACCTTTCAAGAATCTGATAACAATAGGGGATTTAAATAAAGATGGTTGGTCTGGAAGACATATGAAGGCTGACAAGGCCGATAAATAACCCTTAATGGTAGCCACTGCACAACCTTTCTGCGCTAGAGACAGAGCAAAAGACAAAACGTCCGATAGATGAGCATGCAAAGGATCAATCTGCCTCTCTCCACACCACGCAACAAATTTAGACCATCTATTAGCGTAGATAGATTTAGTGGAGTGTCGCCTGGCCGCTAATATAACATCCACTACCTCAGGTGGGAGAGAGAAGGAACTCAGGTTGCCCCGTTCAATCTCCAGGCATGTAGGTGCAGACTCTGGAGGTTGGGGTGTAGAACCTGCCCCTGCGACTGCGAGAGGAGGTCTGCCCTGAAAGGGAGACAGAGCGGAGGGCACATTGAGAGTTGGAGAAGGTCGGAGTACCATACCCTCCTTGGCCAATCCGGAGCTATTAGGATGACTAGAGCCCGGTCCTGGCGAATCTTCCTCAATACTCGAGGAATCAAGGGTATGGGAGGAAACGCGTAAAGCAACTGGCCGCACCAGGTTATTTGAAACGCGTCCCCCAACGCTCCCTTCATCGGATACTGGAGGCTGCAGAATAACGGACAATGCGGGTACTCTCGAGTGGCAAACAGATCTACCCGAGGAAACCCCCACCTCTGGAAGATTAAACGGACTTGATCTGGATGGAGACGCCACTCGTGGTCTGCCGAGAAATGGCGACTGAGACTGTCCGCACGCACGTTCAAGACTCCGGCCAGATGGTTTGCTATCAAGCAAATCTGATGGTCCTTTGCCCAGGACCATAGTCGAAGAGCTTCTCTGCAGAGAAGGTACGACCCCACTCCTCCCTGCTTGTTTATGTACCACATCGTGGTAGTATTGTCCGTTAGGACCTGTACCGACTGACCACGAAGGGAAGGGAGGAAGGCCTTGAGAGCCAGACGTACAGCCCGTAACTCTAACAGATTGATGTGAAACATCTGTTCCTCTGGAGACCAAAGACCTTTGATCTCCAGATCCCCCAGATGAGCTCCCCACCCTAGAGTGGAAGCATCCGTTATGACTGTGGCCACTGGTGGCGACTGCTGGAACGGCTTTCCTTGTGAAAGATTGTTGCTTGCAATCCACCACTTCAAATCCACAGCAGCATCTCTGGAGATCTTGACAGTACTCTCTAGATCCCCTTTGTGTTGAGACCACTGCCTTCGGAGGCACCACTGAAGAGCCCTCATGTGCCAGCGAGCATGCGTGACCAACAGAATGCAGGAGGCAAACAGACCGAGCAGACGAAGGACCTTGAGGACTGGAACTACCGCTCTATTTCGAAACATTGGAACCAAATCCTGAATATCTTGAATCCGCTGAGGCGGAGGAAAGGCCCGACCCAATGTTGTATCCAGTACTGCCCCTATGAACAGGAGGCGCTGAAAGGGCTCTAGGTGAGATTTGGGCTCGTTCACCGAAAAACCCAGGTCGAACAACAACTGGGTTGTTGACTGCAGATGATGCGACACAAGCTCCGGGGACTTGGCTTTGATCAACCAGTCGTCCAAGTAAGGGAATACTGCTATCCCCTTCCTTCTGAGCTCTGCCGCAACCACCGACATCACCTTCGTGAAGACTCGAGGTGCTGAAGTAAGACCAAACGGAAGGACCGCAAACTGATAGTGCTGCGATCCCACCACAAACCGGAGATACTTCCTGTGTGACTTGAGTATCGGGATATGAAAGTAAGCATCCTGCAAGTCGACAGACACCATCCAGTCTTCCTTGTTCAACGCCAAGAGCACCTGTGCTAGGGTCAGCATCTTGAACTTTTCCTGCTTGAGGAACCAATTCAAGATCCTCAGGTCCAGGATTGGTCTCAAACGACCATCCTTCTTGGGAATCAGGAAATACCTTGAGTAACATCCTCGACCCCTTTCCTGCTCTGGGACCAACTCCACCGCGCTCTTTGAAAGGAGGGCTTGTACCTCCTGTTCTAGCAACAGGAGGTGTTCTTCTGAACAATAAGAAGGACGGGGCGGGATGAGGGGCGGGAACTCCCGAAAGGGAAGGGTGTAGCCTTTTCCCACAATACTGAGAACCCAAGTGTCCGTTGTAACAGTCTTCCATTTGGTGAGAAAATGCTGTAATCTTCCCCCTACAGGAGAGGAGTGAGTGGGAAATGGTGGAAGCCTAAGGCTGCTTCCCCTGCTGCACCCCGCCAGAGGATGAGGAAGAGGCAGAGTGCTGCTGAGAGGCTCCTCTGGTGCGGACCCTACCTCTCCCCCTAAAAGATCTATAGGGATGGGAAGAGGCAGGTTGCTGATATCTTCCCCGAAAGGAAGAGGAGGAAGAGCCACGCCCAAATCCACGAAACCTCCTGAAAAATCTGGAAGAGGCCGTGGAAGAAGGAGCTTGGAGCCCTAACGACTTAGCCGTGGCCCTGCTTTCCTTAAAACGTTCCAAGGCCGAATCAGACTTGGCTCCAAACAGTTTGTCCCCATCAAACGGGAGATCCAACAATGTGGACTGTATATCCGCAGAAAAGCCCGAGTTACGGAGCCAGGCCTGTCTCCTTGCCACCACAGTTGTGCCCATTGCTCTGGCTACCGAGTCGGTGGTATCCAGTCCCGTCTGGATAATCTGGGTCGCAGCAGCCTGGGCATTTGAAACCAGATCCAAAAGACCCTGGGGAAGCTCTGTAAATGATGAGGAAATGTCATCCATCAGAGCATGAATATACCTCCCCAGGATACAGGTTGCATTGGTGGCTTTTAACGCCAGACTGCAGGACGAAAACAATCTTCTTGGACTGCGCCTCTAGTTTCTTAGAATCTCTGTCCCCAGGCACCGTCGGGAAAGAACCAGGCGCTGATTTGGATGAACAGGAGGCCTGCACCACCAAGCTCTCCGGCGTAGGGTGTCTAGATAGAAAACCAGGGTCAGTCGGAGCCGCCCGATACCTCCTGGCCACGGCTCTGTGAACTGCTGGGGAAGATGCCGGCCTCTTCCACACCTCTAACACCGGATCCAGCAGAGCGTCATTAAATGGCAAAAGAGGCTCCGCCGCAGCTGAGGCCGGATGTAGCACCTCTGTTAAAAGGTTTTGTTTAGCCTCCACCACCGGCAAAGGCAGGTCCAAAAAACTAGCTGCCTTCCGTACCACTGCATGAAAGGAAGCAGCCTCCTCAGTGTATTCTCCCGGGGACGAAAGATCCCACTCAGGGGAAGTGTCCAGCCCACTGGCCGACTCCAGACCATGCAGCCCATCACTCGAGTTCTCTAGCTCTCCTTCCTCCAGGGCTCGTTGGTACTCCTGCTCCTCTAATACACGGAGAGCACGTCTCCTCGAATGAAGCCGTTGTTCAATACGCGGAGTCGACAATGCCTCCGCCGAAGTCGAAGATCGGCACCGATCTTCAGAAGCCACCGACGCCGCGTCCGGCGCCACAGGTAACTTCGGCGCCGACGAAAGAGGAGCTGAAGCAGATGGACCCACCGGAGTCACAGGCCGAAATCCCGACGTCGACGGGATGGAAATCCCCGGGGCCAATCCTTCTGAAGCCACCGGAGCGGCCACCGGCACCGACACTGGCGCCGAGCCCACGTTCCCAAAAGGGAGAAAGGGCATAAAGGGTACCGGCCGAAGAGGCGCAGGATCACCCAATGAAAAGGCCAAAGGCCCAGCTGGAGCACCCCCTGGAGCCATCTGTTGGAAGATGGCATACATCGCATTCAAGAATGAGGAACTATCGGCTCCAGGGGTGGGAAAAGCCGGATACTGGGGTGCCTGTCTCGGAGGCGACCCCGACGCCGGCCTCGACGTCTGCAACGCCGGAGAAAACACCTGAGGCTCCAAAACCTCAATCACCGACGCCTGTCCAGGTGAAGTTGGAGACGCCGGAGAGGGCAACGGCGTCGAAGGATGCGGCGTAACCGTGGGACTGATCTCCCATGTCCTTCGGCGCCGATCCGAAGACCTGGAACGAGTCTCCTTCGAATGACGCCGAGATTCTCTACGGCGCCGGGAGTCTCGATGACGCCGATGTCTTGGAGAAGAAGACTTCTTGTGATGCTTCTCCTTCGATTTCGCCATAAACAGCTTCGCCTCACGTTCCTTGAGGGCCTTTGGATTCATGTGCTGGCATGAATCACAAGTCGAGACGTCGTGGTCGGAGCTCAAACACCAAAGGCAATCGGAATGAGGATCCGTCACCGACATCTTGCCTCCACACTCACGACAAGGCTTGAATCCAGACTTTCTCTGCGACATTATTACCACAGCGAAAGACTACGCAGCAAAAATACACTGTAACCACAAAAGTAACAGTTGCTCCCTCGAAGATAACCGTTTCGAATGCACGGAAAAAAGGGAACTGACGTCCGCACGTCGTCGAGGACCTCTTATTGCCTGTATGACGTCTGACGGCGTCGCGTGGGCTAGAGTGACGTCCTCGTCGACGTGCAGAGACTAGTAAGAAGATTTCCGTCGAATGCTGGCGCCATGGGAGTATTCATTAGGTGAGGAATCCACAGGTAGTTGTATCCATCAGAACACCTAGTTTAGATGGGCAGACATAAAGACACTTTTTACTGCCCATCACCGCCAAGCAAATCCTGGTAGTAAGGACAGTGAAAAACAAAAAATGCTCCTCTTGCCATGGGAGATGACCCTCATGACGAAGGGGGCATTGTTTTTTTATATAAAATCCAGCTTAATGATTTTCTATTTGAAACTAAAACAAATATTAAGTTTGAGGGGTGGCCCCATCATGTTGACAGAGCCATGTATTCAACTTAAATAATCATAAAAAAGAACTGCTGTGACAGCAGCTCCTGCCAATGCTTTACAAATGGCCACCGACATGGAGTTAATTTCTTAATTTGGCAGGTGGTTACTAGGTCAGAACAACTGAGTACTTTAATCTGTCGCCAGACTAAATTCTGTCCACCAAAGACTAAATCAGCCCATAGTCTTTTGAAGTGCAAGGAACCCTCACCATTGAGCTTTGGCAGGGGGGTCTCACAAAGAGTCTTTAAAAGGGGCCAACTGCAGTGCTTTCCAATGTCTTTCAACCGAATTCTGAAGACCCTTAACTTGAATGGTCAGAATGTCAGGCACAGGAGATCTAAAATACAAGCTGTAACAGGGTCGGAGTTCCTGGCAAAGTCATAATAACTCTACCAATGAGGGACAGAAGGACTGTTTTTAAAAAGGTTCAGGCTACCTCACAATAGAGTTTCTGTGTGATGGGTCAGAAAACCTCATCAATGAGGTTCAAAATAACCAAGGGTCTAAACCAAGAGCAGAGAGGCTTGCCAAGCACCATTACGTGAAGTGTAAGAATCTCTTCTACAAGAGAGCCCAAAAAACATTGTCAAAATATCTGGACAAAAAGCTTATATAAATAGAAATTGCAATAATCACACTATGGGGGTCATTCCGACCCTGGCGGTTGACTACCGCCAGGGCCGGGGACCGCGGATGCACCGCCAACAGGCTGGCGGTGCATCCATGGGCATTCTGACCGCGGCGGTACAGCCGCGGTCAGAAACGGGAAACCGGCGGTGTCCCGCCGGTTTCCCGCTGCCCTAGGGAATCCTCCATGGCGGCGCTGCAGGCAGCGCCGCCATGGGGATTCCGACCCCCTTACCGCCAGCCTGGTTCTGGCGGTTTTGACCGCCAGAACCTGGCTGGCGGTAACGGGTGTCGTGGGGCCCCTGGGGGCCCCTGCAGTGCCCATGCCAATGCCATGGCATGGGCACTGCAGGGGCCCCCTAACAGGGCCCCACCAAGATTTTCAGTGTCTGCCAAGCAGACACTGAAAATCGCGACGGGTGCAACTGCACCCGTTGCACCCCTTCCACTCCTTCCACCCCTTCCACTCCGCCGGCTCCATTCCCCTTGTAAATGAGGAGCCTTGCATTCGGAGCCGGCATCCTCATGGAAGGGGGTTTCCCGCTGGGCTGGCGGTCGGCCTTCTGGCGGTCGCCCGCCAGCCCAGCGGGAAACTCAGAATTACCGCGGCGGTCTTTTGAACGTGCAGCGGTATTCTGACGGCGGGACTTTGGCGGGCGGCCTCTGCCGCCCGCCAAAGTCAGAATGACCCCCTATATGTATTAGGAGCTTCATAAGCACTATCTCTGCAAAGACCTCTCTTTAGAAGGTTCATAGGGATTTGAGTGTTATAGACAGGGAGAAGAGAGACCCGTCCATACAGATGAAGCAACCCCCACGAAGCATCAAATCAATTTGGGAAGTGGAAAACATTAATGTGCAGCCTTATTCATCGTTCTGCTTGCAATTGTGCCCTGTTTTTCCACTAGAGACCAGGTCTTTGGCTTTCGTTTCACAACTGACACCAGGGGCAGCTCTGAACCAAGTCACTTGCTACCAGCAAAGATACAACTCCTGCCCAGGCCTAAGCTGGTGCTTTTTAAATACAGGTATTGAAGCTAAGGAGACAGGAAAGGCAACACTCACCACTGACGAGAGGTCCACATTAACCATCCGCCTGTCATCAAGTCTTACTGGTTGCAGGCCAGCTACATTCAGCTTCACAGATGAACTGCGGTAAACAAAGCTCAGCAGCCAGTCTCCCCTTTGGATAAAAAAGATGTGAGGAACAAGATCAACAAAGGCAGTGAAAGGAGAAATAAATCTACCTAGACGGGAAAAGAAGTTAAAGCACCCTCAGAAAGGTGTTAGGACAAGGGCAGCATTATGTAAAGGGTATTCTGTCCTGGTCTGCGCCATGGGGCGCCTTTAAGTGGGTGAGATGATTGGAGACGGGTGCATCAGTTGCTGAAAAGCTCAGTGTACCCCACTTCACAAATGTGTGCCTGCACTTGGCACAATGCTTTACAGACTGCAGAAGGTCTGTTTCAAGCAGTTGGTCAACCCTATCACTTTGCAGGCAGCAACATGGTCTGCCTTTTAAAAGGATATGCCTTGAGTGCTCCATGGGACTCACCTTTCAGTGGTTGTATTGACCTTGCACCACTACTTTGTGGCAAACAATCATTGTGCCCTTTGACAGCTTATTTGCCAATGCGCCCGCATCTATAACACTTGCATGAACAGAGGCAAATTCCCCTTATTTGCTTGGTGGTTCACCCCCCTTGTAAATGAGGTTTCCTCCCCTTGACATCCCACTTGCACACATGTATTGCTGGTACAGTGCTGAGTAGATCACATTGGGGCACAGAAAGCAGGCGCACATGAACATAATGCCCCAGGGGTACTCAGAGTAATACAGACCTGAACAGAGGCATGTCGGGTAGCATAATGTAAAGTGGGCACCTTTAACTCACTTTTCAGGGTGCAGACCTATTACAATTAAAGTAATACCTCCAGGACAGTAGTGCACTTGTGAAGCTGCCCTGGGGCAGAGCATTAGTGAAAGGTGGAATGGCTGTTTGAAGGTGCTGGTCCGCCTTTAACTTCGTAGCAACTGGTGTGCAAATAAAGGGAGATAGAGCAAATTCAGAACGAGAAACAAGACAGACAAAAGACATGAGAGAGGCGCAAGTGAGGAAAGAAATCGCAGAGGGAAGGGAATGAAGAGTTATAAGAGAAAGGCAGAGAAGGAAAAGACACGTGGAGAGAAGCAAGAGACAGAGCGAGAAAATAGTCCCACTAAGGGAAAAAGGAAGAAAGCAGTGAGGGAGGAAAAAGTCAAGAAGGAAACAAAGAATTAAACAAATAACCAAAGAGAAGTAAAACAAGAGACCTTGTGGAAATGCAAGGGACTGAATAATGAATAGAGAGAGTCAAAGGATGTAAGACACCCCCAAAGAGGTGGGGAAATGCAATCAACCTATGAAGAAAAGCAAAATGTTAAAGAAGAACCAGAAAAGGAAAGAGGTTGAAAACATGCCCTCAAAAAGAAGCAAGGGTTAAAAAGACCCTTGGTGAGATGCAAGGAATGAACCAGAAGAGTGAGGGAGAAATGAAACCTCCAGAGAAAAGTGAGTAATGAAAAGCCAAGAGGTAGGACCAATGGACAAGAGAGAAGGAGAATACTCTGGAGAAGGATGAAGTATAAGAAAGTCAACTGGAAGGTAGCAAAGGAGGTAAGAGAAATCTAGAGAGGAGAGGTCAGGAAAAACAGTCATTTGAATAGGGCAATGAAAGAAAGAAGATCTTCCGAGAAGACTACAGGGAGTGCAGAATTATTAGGCAAGTTGTATTTTTGAGGATTAATTTTATTATTGAACAACAACCATGTTCTCAATGAACCCAAAAAACTCATTAATATCAAAACTGAATATTTTTGGAAGTAGTTTTTAGTTTGTTTTTAGTTTTAGCTATGTTAGGGGGATATCTGTGTGTGCAGGTGACTATCACTGTGCATAATTATTAGGCAACTTAACAACAAAAAATATATACCCATTTCAATTATTTATCATTACCAGTGAAACCAATATAACATCTCAACATTCACAAATATACATTTCTGACATTCAAAAACAAAACAAAAACAAATCAGTGACCAATATAGCCACCTTTCTTTGCAAGGACACTCAAAAGCCTGCCATCCATGGATTCTGTCAGTGTTTTGATCTGTTCACCATCAACATTGCGTGCAGCAGCAACCACAGCCTCCCAGACACTGTTCAGAGAGGTGTACTGTTTTCCCTCCTTGTAAATCTCACATTTGATGATGGACCACAGGTTCTCAATGGGGTTCAGATCAGGTGAACAAGGAGGCCATGTCATTAGATTTCCTTCTTTTATACCCTTTCTTGCCAGCCACGCTGTGGTGTACTTGGACGCGTGTGATGGAGCATTGTCCTGCATGAAAATCATGTTTTTCTTGAAGGATGCAGACTTCTTCCTGTACCACTGCTTGAAGAAGGTGTCTTCCAGGAACTGGCAGTAGGACTGGGAGTTGAGCTTGACTCCATCCTCAACCCGAAAAGGCCCCACAAGCTCATCTTTGATGATACCAGCCCAAACCAGTACTCCACCTCCACCTTGCTGGCGTCTGAGTCGGACTGGAGCTCTCTGCCCTTTACCAATCCAGCCACGGGCCCATCCATCTGGCCCATCAAGACTCACTCTCATTTCATCAGTCCATAAAACCTTAGAAAAATCAGTCTTGAGATATTTCTTGGCCCAGTCTTGACGTTTCAGCTTGTGTGTCTTGTTCAGTGGTGGTCGTCTTTCAGCCTTTCTTACCTTGGCCATGTCTCTGAGTATTGCACACCTTGTGCTTTTGGGCACTCCAGTGATGTTGCAGCTCTGAAATATGGCCAAACTGGTGGCAAGTGGCATCGTGGCAGCTGCACGCTTGACTTTTCTCAGTTCATGGGCAGTTAGTTTGCGCCTTGGTTTTTCCACACGCTTCTTGCGACCCTGTTGACTATTTTGAATGAAACGCTTGATTGTTCGATGATCACGCTTCAGAAGCTTTGCAATTTTAAGAGTGCTGCATCCCTCTGCAAGATATCTCACTATTTTTGACTTTTCTGAGCCTGTCAAGTCCTTCTTTTGACCCATTTTGCCAAAGGAAGGGAAGTTGCCTAATAATTATGCACACCTGATATAGGGTGTTGATGTCATTAGACCACACCCCTTCTCATTACAGAGATGCACATCACCTAATATGCTTAATTGGTAGTAGGCTTTCGAGCCTATACAGCTTGGAGTAAGACAACATGCATAAAGAGGATGATGTGGTCAAAATACTCATTTGCCTAATAATTCTGCACTCCCTGTAAAAAATGTAAGAGGCATGAGATAGTCTGTTAGCTGGTGTGGCGGTGATTAGGGAAGCATGCTGGTGTGCTGGAATATGACACTGTAGGGAAACGAACGGGCGATGCTCAATAAAACGTTCTCATCAGAATGAGTCCTAACTCATCTACAACACAGAAGGAGTTTGTTGTGAATGAGCTCACTCGCCGTTATTGATGTACTTTCAATAGTGTTGGATTTGCTTCAAATCAAAAGTCAATAAAAATATTTGAAAAAAAGAAATATACTTTGAGACGACAAAGAGGAGACACACCTTAGTGAAAAAAAGGCCTCAAGGAAGCGAATCATTAGAAAGGCCACTTGACAGAAATGAGCCCTCATACAGGAAGCATTTCAAAGGAACTTCATAAAAAGGGGGCAATGGAGGTGGCAAGAAAGAAAGATAACCTAAAACAAGCATTTGGAATACAATGGTCTCGTGTTTGCTCGAGTTAGAGCTCTTAGAGTTGTAAATTACTGACTGGACTTTTATTGCCACACAGACTGAAAATAACAAGAGGAAGAGAGCAAGGGTGAGCTGGCCCTGGAAAATCCCCCCTCTGCTGTTGGTTTATGTTTACAGAGCAAGCTGGTGGGGAGGAGGGGCTGATTATACACCCACAGTGTAAGACAAACAGGCAAATACTAAGAAAAAAGTCCCTATGGAAGAGATAAACAGGACATGGCATAATAACACAGTACTTTGTACTGCTCCCAAAGAGAACAAGCATTTGCAAAGCAACGGGTCTCGCGCTTGCTCATGTTAGAGCTGATCGCGTTGTAAACTCCTAACCCGACTTTTCGTCTATTGGCAAAAGTGCTTTTATGTAGGTAACCCGAATAAAAGTGAAATTAACTGTGTAAAGCGCTCAACTTCTGCCAAGTGAAATCGCGCTTGGAAAATAGAGAAAAAGTAGTCCATGATCTGACAGAAAACAGCAAGCCTCGCATGTTTTCTGTACTTGGTCACTGCGCTCGAGGAGGGCTAACCACCGGAAAAGGCATGACGTGTGCATGCCTTCCACTAATGAAAGCAAGCAGATTTTACTAGGCAAGCCCACGAACCAATAAAACACACTGAGGTGACGTCAACAGGGCTCCGAGCCCTTTTCTAATAACTAAAGCGTCTCGCTGCGATACGCATGCGCGAGCCTAAAAAGGCAGGAGAAAGAGGCAGAACTGACCACTAGCAAGCAAGGATTTTTGAAGGACACTGGAACCAACAAATGAAATTGCTTGAATTTGCTTGAACCCATATTACAAGTATACTTAAAAGTATACAAAATGTTGAAATCTACGCTTGACCTAAAAAGAACAATGAATTAAAGAGGCTTATGGAGGGCAGCTAGGAAACAAAGAGGCCCTAGGAGAGGAGCAGGCAATTATTAAAGCCACCAAAGAGGACCAAAGACGCAAAGAGACCTCCAGGGAAGCTAAGGAAACAAGCCTTTTCAATGCAACGGGTCTTGCATTTGTTCGAGTTACAGCTATTAGCGTTGTAAAGCAAAAAAAACGCAGTGCGATCGCGCTATGTAAAATGCAGCACGATCGCGCTGCGTGGAAAATAAACAGATAAAGTAGTCCGGACTCCAGTCTGAAAACTTCAAGCCTCGTATGTTTTTGGTACTTTACCGGTGCTGTGTAGGTGGGCTAAACACCAGAAAAGGCAGGACGTATGCATGCCTTTCACAAATGAAAGCAAGCGGATTTTAAAAGGCAAGCCCACGAACCAATGTAAGTGACTGACGTGGCATGGGCGTGGTTTCAAGCCCAAAGAGAGATTACAGAATGGACGAGCACTTTGTGCTCGCCCATGAAAAGGAACTCACTAGGTGACTACAGAAGAAGGCATTCTGGGGATGACAGAGGAAAGAATTTCATATGCAGTCAAGTGAGGGTGTAATGTCATAAAAGTAACAAACGAAAAAAAGCAAGAGAGTGCGGCTAAGCAAAAAAAAAAAAAGTGAGACCTGGACAGAGAGAGGACAGGGTGGGTGAAGTGCAGAGATTAGCTATCGTGAGGAAATTAATTTTTGCTGCTAAGCAAAGATTACGTGCACATAGCATGAGCACTGGGTGTGTTAATGAGAAAAGAGGGTCTTAGACCTCCGGGAATGTGCCGAGGGATGGCGGGGTGGCTTAATGGTAAATGAATCAATGCTTCAGAACATCCAGATCTTTATCTCAGCTGCAAAGCAATGAATCCCTTGTCAACCCCTGAACAGAAAGACTGTGCTGATAAACCTGTCAGAAGCTAATGTTCTAGCTCGCCTCAGAAAGCTTCAATACCAGAAGCGGCTGCAATAATATAACCAATCTAAAAGCATTAATTTATTTTAATGAACCAGTTTAAAATACATCCTGCAATAGTGCCGTGAAAGACATCATCTAGGCATCTCATAAACTGAGATGCATCACAGGAAGCTCTGGTCAGGGGAATTAAGTGAATAACCAAATTTCACGAATCGGCAATGACGAAAAGAACAAATAACAAAACCTTATCAACTGCAATAAAAGACAAGCCATGTTACAATCATGGGAGCAAGTAACAGTAAAGGGTGGGTGCATGTAGAGGAAAGATGGAGGTGCCCAATGTCCAACAAAGTGTGGCCTACCCCGGCGCTCCACCAACACTGGTGCTAATCGCCAGAGCTGGCATCATGTCAACATTTGATGAGGGACTTCGAATGGCAAGTCCTCTTTCAGTTTCTGTAACTTAAAATAGATGGTGTGGGGAGGACAAGCAAACCGGACAAAACAAATGTGCTGGATGCAGAACCACATGCACAGCGTAGCTACCAGATGAAGAAGCATACTGATTTCCATCTGGAAATGGAAACACAGTGTATGACAGAAGATGACAAATGTCACCAGGGGTGGGGTTTACCACCACAGACAAAAGGACTAAATAAGTTTCAATGAGCATGAGCAAAATCAAGAGGTCTGGCATTTGCCACCAGCTGTTGGATTTGTTTATGCTTGTTTTGTCATGCTTTTTGCAAAACGTTTTTGAAGCTGTCATGCCCTCATCAATTAAAAACACGAAACATTGTCTAAAAGCAAAAACATTTTTGTACTAGATCCACAAAAAAAAACTTAAGCTGCTATGGACGTTCCATAAAGGAAGTACTTCGTGTGTACATGCGTCCCTTGTGAAAGGGCAGAATGTTGTCATACACATTTAAGTTAGCCAATGGCTTAACCTAGTTGACTCACTGCCCCATGCTGTATGCTGCAGTGGGCGGAATAAAAAAGCAAACGACACAATAACAGTCCAATTGATGAAGTGGTCTGGCTGAAAATGAAAACCCCTATAAGTATATCAAACAAATCATTTTAGCAAAATAAATAAAAAGGTCTTTGCCACCTCCATACCTAAAAATTGGCTTTCTCTATACAACCATCCATCCTGACAGATAGGACAATCAGAAGGACTGCAGGTCTTAGGCATCCTACAAAGTGGCTCCCCCTATTCCCTACCCATAGTGCTGCCATCCAATGCTGACAGCAGAAAGTGCTTCTTGGAGCTGTTGATGCAAAAGCTGCCCTTAGTCTGATACTGTATGCCCATGTACAGTAAATGACTATAGCTTAAAATTCTAGTTCCCCCTTTTCCACCAGAAGATGTGGACTGTATACTGCTTGGTGCATGATTATTATTAGTGCAGTACCTATTAATAAAAAACATGGGACTTAAGTGTATAACAGATGAGAGGTTAAGCAGACAATAATAACTTGTTCTCAACAGACCTAGTCGGCACAGTGCCAGTAAGGGGTTCAAGGCCAAGATGAAGATCTGGCTTCAAGCAAATTCAATACAACAGCTGAGCAGACCCCAGTAAATTCCCTCACGGAATTCACATCTGTACCATGGTGGTCCATCAGAGAGTTGCAAAGCTCCCCACTTGGACCTGACATCATGTTTGTATGCAGAGATCTAAGATCAGAATACTGTTTTGTTCCTGCTCCTGTTGATATGAAGCCAAGTCTAGCTCTTTCACTGACAGTGGTGCCGTATCTGTTTACCAGAGAGGCCTTTGAGTGATTAAAGCACAATAGAACAAGCAAGGTTTGGCTTCCTTGAGCCTGAGATTCTGTAAGCAACGTCTGAGCATAAAAAGAGATCCAGACACGAGCACTAGGAGTGATTGTCTCAAACACTAGTAATGGATGCCCCCTGGTGCCAAGTGTTTTGACACAGGGTTCTTCTGAGTCCTTAGTCATGTCACTGTTTGAGTATTTTTCTACCTACAGAGCAGGCAGTCTCTAAGAAATACCTAATGCACCTTCCTGAGGACCCAGAACTAGGTGGAACTTCTGTGCATGTTGATTCTGAACAATCAGTTCCTTCCAGTGTTAGTAGAGTCACAACTTTCGGCTCAGCCACAGGTGCTTACCTTTAATTTAGAAAGAGCCTGGCATTATCCTCCTCAGTTACACTACTCTTGGTACAATGACTACAGGCTTCTATCACTTTTTTCAGTCATATCTCAAGGTTAACCAGACCAGAATATGTAATTGTCCCCTCGTGATGAAGCAGTTGCCACATACTTTCCAGTGCCACGTTTTGAAGTTACTTGACCTCCATGTTGGTAGTGGACACTTTTGGTGGATGCTGAATACATCACCAAGTTTCGTCAGAGAGATTTTAAAAGTCCTCTGCCACTGCCCACACACCTCTGATGGAGGCCATACTGAATCTGGTGATTCGTGATTCTCTGGCCACAGGATACCTGTACACTCATAAGTCCTATTCTTATATCAGTGGAGCACTACTTAAGAGACTAAGGATGGATAATTTAGTAATACAGCATCATCAAGAATGAAGAGGATGATGGGATGGAAGGCCAGGTTCACCTCACTCTGAGATACTTTGCAGTCTTTTTGAAAGCTATAAATCATGGATGCAAAATCAAAAAGCAGTATCCAGGGCAGAAATAGTTGACACGAAGGTACCTGAAATACAGTTAGTCATACAAATCCTAGATGTGCTCCAGCTCATGATCAGGCCACCTTTAACCCTTCTAGAGACCAGACAAAAGCCCAAAACTCATTCACAATCTCTGCAGGCACCAAAGAGGAATATAGAGTGAAACTATTTGGTTAATTTGGAACAAATGAAGTTATCTTTCATATTGTATATTATTCTAGACCTGAAGAAGTTTAAGGAGGATGGGCTTTACAAAACACTTATTGGTGGTAGAAATCATGGACGTTAACGGATGAATCAACAATAAATAAAGGAACCTTAGTGAGTTATGGTTAATACACACCCATTGAAACATCTCTATCCCCACACCCCAAATGCATACACTGCATCCCACAATAGCAGCACCTACACAGAAAGAAAGTCAAATTACCCCCTGTTTTGATATTTCATTGAGAGCATGCTTCTGCAGTTTAAATAGTTATTTTCGCACCAAGCTCTCAAATCATGTAGGCATTTTCTTTCATTGTTTAAATCGGCTACAGTTGTGCCTCCACATTTCTCTCCAGTGCAGTATGCATTCCAGGATTACCACTACAGAAGAATCTGTCTCATAGATCCTCTACAGCAAAGGATTTTAATCTTGCTATTTCATATTTAAAAGTAACAAGCTTTGGCAAAGGTCAGCTAGTCTGGACTGCATTGGAAGGACTGGGCTAGGGGAGCAAAAGGGACTGAAAAGCTCTGCTGTGAAGGCTCTGCCAGTATTAGAAAAGCTGCTTCTGCTATTAATAGATCTGTGCTGAGTAATAAACTATTTCTACCAAATAACTTAAGCCATAATGTAAACTCAATAGTACAGTGTAACCCTCTGCGAAATACCCCACGAGCTGTATTGATCCATGAGTGCTCACAACAGACAGCTATATCTGGCTGCAGCCAGATGCTAAAAAGAATGGTGGTCATTCTATTTAAGAAATGTATAACTTAAATAAGTTCAAGAGGAACAAGAGAAAATGCTTAGGATATCGTTATAACGGTGTTAGACACTCCATTTAGCTCATCGTTTCTAAGAATAATCCCATACTCCTCTTTTATCCCATCCATTTCATCTTAAAGAAGGCATATGGTAACAACGAAAAAGTGGCACAGCTATGGGCTCCAGCATTGCCTCCTTTCACTCAGTTCATCGGTTTGAATCATTTTACTGACTCTGCATGAAATTGTTACATGTATGATAATAAAGTGGCCCACTAATGTGTGGATTTTAGTGGTGTTCAAGATACTTGTAATAGTGTTAAAGGTTCATACTAATATTCTCATATAGGACATCATGTGCCAACTGGATGCCCCAATTTATATCTTACCACCCATCAAAATAATGTTTCAACTAATACTTATATGTGAGATTCTGTAGAGCAGTGCAAGTGCATCCTATTGTTAGGTATCTTGTATTTTCTCCATTTATCAAATTACCTTTGTGGTAAAAAATGTTATTGAAGTAACCTTACACAAACATTTGTTATATAAGCTTGTAATCTCCAGGCTCATTGTACACAATTTTTTTGAATAATTTGGTTTTAATTTTTTGTCTTCCTCTTCACAGAGAGCTACTGGGAAAAATACACTGCTCATATTGAATATGGCAAAAAATAATAGCATGGTTTACCATTCTCAAAAGGGAGAGAGTCTGTCAGTAGAGCTATTTATAAAATTAGTTAAAAAAACAAAAGAACCACTCATTCGAGTTTTGTATAGGAAGGTAAATCTTATACGCACTATAGCACTGTATAGCAAGGTAAATCTTATAACCACTACTAAGTTGCTGATGGTGAACATTAGTCTGTTTGCCTCACTTGGCTACTGATTATCATTTCTGGAGTGCCATTCATATACTCTGCTGTACAGCTTGTTTTCAGTTCCCTGGACATACAGGGCTTTCTATTATATTGTTTATGATTCAGCACTGAAAAAGCTCACTGGTTGCACCGTCCTAAGAGTGAACACACATATTGGCAGTCCTATTTAGGAAATGGGGTGTAACTGCAGGCGCACCACTAGGACCTTCGCTGCAATTAATTTATGAATGATGCACAGTCTATGTTAAAGTCTACTCAAGCACAAAAGAACGTTATAAGAAAAACCAGAACAAAACATAAGACCATGACTTGTGTTCTAACTTTCTTGAAGGAACCATTATATATGCACACAGCATAAAATAATGAAACATTATATCAATCATGAAAAAATCTACAGGGTGCAGAATCCTCTGCCTAAATAAGCTTTATGGTGATGCCTAGTCTTATGCTCTGAAACAATACCACCTCCCTCCATTCTACTTTCCAATATTTGCCTTTTTTATCCAAACACCTTTCTTATGTTGAAAAGGGAATGATAAGGTTGCACAGTAGTGTATGGGGGGCAACGCTACATGCCAGCAGGCATATGCAGATCTAGATGTGGACCACTGCAAGAAGCAGCTTGTGGCTCAATTTTCATGAGAAACCCAAGCATGAGTAACAGGAGATCAAACATTAATAATTAGTGTTAGCATAAGACAAGGGTGATGGCAGGAAGTGTGAAATTAAAGTGGGGATTGGCAATACAGACAGGCAGCTGATTATAAATGAAGGACGAGGGCCCAAGAGTTTAAAGTAGGGAGAAGCACATTGGAGTTGGGTGCAGAAGGAAAACAGAAAGTTGAAGTGTTAAAGAACAAACCAGGCATACGAAGGAGATCAGTTAGGGTGAAGTGATGGACAGGGGGGCTGCAGAGTAAAGACAGAGAGAAAAAGCTGAAAGAGGGGTAAGGCATGTTCAAAGTTGAAGAGGAGGTATGAATGCCTAATCAGTTATGTGAAGGTGGGTTAAAGTCAGGGAGAGAGGGTGAGGCTAGGAGGGTTGTAGAATGTTATAGTGTGGTGGTGGTGGGTCTAAAGGCACATCATTGCTCAAGTTACATGTGGAGAGCCATCTGAAGTTTGGATAAAGATAATAGCAGTGTACACAAGGTGGGGTGAAGTTCTGGACAAGAGGGTGAAGGAAGAAAGAAACAATGAATGAGTGGAGGTGTGGATAAGTGAAAACGAAGGTGGGGTCTGTTGATTCAAGGTGGGGTAGAGGTAGGGGGAGAGGACAGAGACAGGGAGAGCTGAAAAGAAGGTCAGAAAATACGGTAGAGGTAAAGAAAAATCATTGTATTGAATGTCCAGATGAAGGCAAGGACAGCCGGATGAAGGTGAGGTAAAGGTAAGGAGAGTGTATAAAATATGTAGTGAAGGTATGGTCAGTGGTCTGAAGGTGGGGGTGGGGGATTCATAGAGGGCTGGAAAAAAACCCAAAGAAAGTGGGATGGGGTGGGATAACAAAATAGGTGCGGTAGACAAACTGTGCGATAATGAAGACAGTGGGCTGAAAGTATCGGATGAAGGTGGGGAGAAGGGAGGAGTCGGATTTATAGTGGAGAATGGCTTACAGTTGCAAGTGAGGGCTTAGGATGCAGAATGGTTATAGGTGTAGAGTGAATATACTGGCAGTGAACTAAATGTGGCTGAATGTCAAAGATATTAATTTCATGTGAGCCTGAAGGAATGCAGGTGGGGGGTCACGTTGTAGCAGAACTTAACCATTAAAACTGGTGCTCAGGAAGCATGGAAGCACAGGTTCAGGAATTGGGAAGGGGGCGCCGATGTGCCTGCTGAACGCAGGGAGAGTGGAAGGGGACTAAGGGCTGACCCTGAGAGGTAAAGACACAGCGTAGGTTTTGGGGAGAAAGATTAAGAGTAGCTGAGGAAGCTCAGAACTCAAAGAGGAGGAAAATGCAGTTGCTATTTCTTAGGCTCTTGTAAATGCTAGTACGTATTAGTCACTAGCGGTCGTGCATATATATTTAAGTCAAATGGCTACATGATCTAGCCATTTAATGGCTTAGTACAGGTGAAGAGAAGGCAAATCTTTGGGTGCTCCTAGACTGAAAACTTCCCCTGCTTCAAAATCTGAACCACATAACTTGGGATATTTACTGTGTTTGTGTTCAAACCCATATACAAGCTGAACGTCACAGACCTGCAGTAACCATTAATGATCCTTCCGGCTACCACCTTAGTGAGGGCACTCCAGTACTTGGCATCACCTTCCACTGGAGCCCCCAGCATCACCACATCCTCAATAATACCTTCACAATCTGTGAAAAGATGAGACATACAGGTTTTATCAACGAAGATAAAAATATTTACCGTAAAATGCATTTTGTAATTGCATTTCTTTGAACACATGACATTCCATTTTTGTACACTGGATTTGTCAGCATGTACCAACAACCTGTATATCTGACGTGATGTCCTTGCTTGGATCTCGTCTTCTGCAGTGTAGCTCATTCATAAATCTTTGAATAATTTTGACCAGGTTTTAGTTAGGTAAGCCCTCATTCCTAAAGTTGTGGTTGCAAACCCAAGAGATACATACACTAGAGAAACAGTAAAGTGGCAAAAGGCATTTATACAGACACAAGTATGTAATAATAATTAGCTGGAAGCTGCCATATTTTAAAACCTCCTTTGCTCAAACCACTACAAATACCCAGATGCAGCGATTTAAAAGGAGTAGACAGGCCTTGTGAAATTCGAACAGGGGTGCGACAATTATGAGCGTAAGATAAACATGGGTCCAAAAAATAAAAATTAAATAAATAATAATTGAGAAAAAGGATTACAAAGTAGAGGAAAAAAGCTCCAAGAAAAAATAAAATGATAGTAAATATTATGGGAAATGCCTCGTAAGTACCCACTAACTATATTGCTGAATGCCTCGCACTATTCCAAACAGTAATCCATCTATAACTACTCTGTCTCAATAAAATCTGTATGTTTCCAATCCTGGATCAAATTAAAATAGCAGATCGACAGTCGGTCTGATCTAGAAATAACTAGTCACATCCTCCTAGTGAAGTTTCATCAGATTAGTGATCCGTTGGTAACTAAGGTAGCAGATCGATTTCTGTACCTGAATTGGTGTTACCATTAAAGAGACATTGTGTTCCACATATTCCACGAAAGCTCAGCTATGAATATAACTTTCTAAGGACATGGACCGTGTGACTTAGTTGAGTAGCACTGGTGATGTGCACAAAGCAACATATTTTCTTAGTCTGTTTGTTTTTTCAAACCTTTATAAAACAGCAACGCTCTGTCTAGCTCAAATATGGGTTTAGGCGTCTGAGATGTTCCCTCAGGTTGTGGGCAAATCAGCAGATGTTGTCTCCTACCACAGTGGCCTGATGGGAGCCACTAAGTTGGTTTCCAGTGAAAGAGTAAGCAACAACTCGACGGTCAATGGGCTGATTGAATCAAATAGCGTCCCAAAAAAAATCTTAGGATAGCTTGCATTGGGGGTATAATTATTGTGAAATATATTTTACAGCCGCCTAAGTATAGTAACACAAAGAACTCTTCTGAGCATGTCAATAGCAGGGTTTTGAACCCAAGGATTTTGCATCGAGGGACTGCGCACATTAGAGATGAGTCACACATTTAATTTAAGTATTTAGCTCTTGGGTTCGGAAATTGCAGGTTTGGCAAACCATAAAATACAATAAGAAGATCCAAGGCTTGTGGCTGCAGTTCTTGCAATAAGATCCAAAAGAGGACATATCCAAGGAGGCCTGTGCAGGCATTGATTATTGTATGAGTGGCCACAACACAGTTATAAGTTGCATGGTAATATATTCTATCAAACCTAATATTTATAATAAAGAGACCAAGTATTTCCTTTTATCATAACCCTTCATATGTTGAAGTGGCTCATCAGCCTCAGTTAAGAGATATGAAGATACTGCTTCGAAGTTGGCAATACTGACCTACAGAAATATCATATCCTTTACACCACCTACCACAATTTAGTAGGGTGAGTACATTTTTTACACCAGATCTACTTAACTAGACTTACCATGCAATGCAGTGGAATCGAATGGTTGATGCAGTGGTTGAGACATATTTTGCATTAAATCATGAGCGCTATAGTAAGGGTATGCTGTGAACAAGACCTTGGCACTACGTATAGGAAAGGCAGACTAGTTCCTCAATGTTAGGATGATGAACGTATGTATACAATTTGTAGATGGATTAAACCATGTTGGATTGGGCCAGGCCCTATGCACAGGGAATGCTAAACATTTCATAGGTCAGTGCATAAAAATTAAATATAAGAAGTACATAGATTTCAAAGGGCACATAATTTAAAGTGGTAGCAAAAGCATGTTGACTTTCAAGTAATAAGAAATCTTTAGATGAATACTTTGTAGGCGGACCTGTGAAATTCACCATTCAAAAAAAAAAATGAAAAAAGATTATTGATGTTTAACAAGTTACTTACCTCCGGGTAACAAATTATCTGGTAGGGACAATATCTAGCTGCAGATTCCTTACCTTTGAATTTCCCAAGCCTCAGACTGGATCCGGAAGATTTTTCGTGAGCAGTACCCCTGCTCGCCAGTAGATTGGGTCAGTTCTGCATGGCGTCAACAGCGTTGTACGTACCGAAGTGATGTCCCAGTCACCTATATACGAGCCACCCCAGTGCGTGGATGTCAGTTACTTTTCACAACTTTCCAAGCCAGGAGCGCAGGGCCATGAAGTGCACTGACATTGGTGTGTTCAAACTAGAGCCCTGAAAGTGATCATCCCTAACCCTAGAAATCAAGGTAAGTAACTTGTTCATCTGATAGAGACACCTAGCTGCAGATTCCTTACCTTTGAATAGATACCCTAGTAATACCGTCCCTTGTGGTGAGCTAAGGACAAATTTACTCCACTAGAAAGTCCTGCAGGATGGAATTGGCAAAATGCTCGTCCCTGCAGACCTAACTGTCCAGGGAATAGTGTTTGGCAAACGTGTGCAGGGATGCCCACGTTACTGCCTTACTTGGACTCCACATGCTATGGTTGCAGATTTACCCCAGGTGGAATGGGCCCGTAAGCCTTCAAGGGCTGCATCTTAGCCAGGGTGTAGCAGGTCTTAACACAGAAAACGACCCAGAATTAAATGGTTTGCTTCTGTACTGCCTGACCTTTCTTTGCTCCAACATACCCCACGAAGAGCTGGTCGTCCACTCTGAATTCTTTTGTGCGGTCAAGGTAGAATAACAATACTCTTTTGGGGTCCAGATGGTAGAGTCGCTCCTCATCTTTAGAGGGACATGGAGGAGCATAAAAGGTCGGCAAGGAGACTGACTATCCCACATGGAATGGAGTCACCACTTTTGGTAGGAAAGAGGCCCTAGTGCAAAGCACCAGCTTGTCTGGAAACACAGTCAACTAGGGAGGCTTGGATGATAAAGGCTGCAGCTCACTCACCCTCCGTGCCAATGTTATTGCCACTAGAAAGACTGTCTTGATGGTAAGAAGCCAGATGGGACAATAGTGCAGAGGCTCAAAAAGAGCACCGATGAGGTAGGTGAGCACCAAATTAAGGTCCCACTGAGGCTTAAGAAAGGCTTAATAAAGGGCGAAGGGGGACATATGTACAAGCCCTCTGAGAAACCTATTTACAATGGGGGACTTCAATAAAGAGGGTTGGTAAGGCAACCGCAGGAAGGCAGACAAAGCACAAAGATATACCTTAAGAGTCCCCAAAGCAGAGCTGTGCTCGGCAAGGGTAAGAATGAAGAAAAGAATATCAGAGAGGGAGGCATAAAGAAGGTTGATAGACTTTTCTGAACAAAATATACAAACTTTTGCCATTGGCAGGCATAAACTGTCTTGGTGGAGGGATGCGTGGCTTACAGAATAACACTACAGACTTTGGGAGGAAGGTCGAAGGCTGTTAAATGTTGCCGCTCAATCTCCATGCAAGAAGGTGGAAAGTTAACAGGTTGTTTTGCTTCACTAATGACCGAGCTGAAACACTCATGCACTGACAAAAATCTCTGGAATGCACTTCTTAGTCCAAAGAAGACATTTAGTATTTCACTATGCAAGGTTCCTAAAAGGAGATTAGCATGCTGAAAGCACACGTTCAAAAATGGTCACAGCAATGAAATGAAGGAATGAACAAATAATCCTCCACTGCAATATACAAGGCAAATCTATGTATCTATATTATAATGCAAAGCAAATAATGAATTAAAAAATATGCATCACCATGAGAAATGGGGCATCACTGCTTCATCTCCCTCCTATTCAGCATCAGATCGCCAGATCCCAGAATCGATCAAGGAGAGAGAGATCAATTATCCTCACGGGAAGGATGGCACACTCCAGGGTCCTGGATGTGCCTGAGATCTGCAAACACTCTCTGTCCCCAGTCCATCTGGTCTCAGCCTCTTATACGTTGAACAAACAAGAGAGGAAAATTCTAGAACCTCGCTCTCCCTGCAGAAGTTTATTTATTCAAAAAATGCTGATTGCTTTAGGCCTGCTTTGAAAATAACATGTTGGGACTTGGCCACAATCTCAAGGTGCCAATTCAAAACAAGACCATCCCTGCCATCTGAGTACATTTTTACGGGCCTAAGCCCTTGATGGGAAAAGAACACGAAAAATAAAACATGTGCACATTACAATGTGGAAAACTACTTACAGCTTTGAACTTGGCAGTGGCTAATGCTAAAATAAAATCAATAGGCAAAATGAACCTGGTGGTCACTAATGTGACGGTTTAGTGCTAGGCTAAGTGCAACGTGGAGTCAGTGGTCAAAACTCCCATATCATTACACAGGTTCTGGTGAATCCTCCCCAGCTGCTATGACAGAAGATCTTCCCAAAGGTGCCACCTGATCGGACGATCGCTGCCCATTCTCAGAAACTCAGGATACCAGACTCTCCAAGCCACAACAATGACTTAGGGCCGGTTGTTCTTTATTTTCTTGAGCTGGGCAGAAGTGGTCTGGGCAAAAAGGCGTACAGGAAGCCTAAGCTCCACTCGAGACGAAAAGTCTCTCTGAGTGACAGCCACTGTGGAAACTCCAACGCGTAAAATTGCTGCCATCTAACCAACACTCTCCCCACTGCTGAAAGTGACCTTGTGCCACCTCTGAATGCAGATGCCACTCATGATCTGCTAGGCTTCAACGGCCGAGTTTGTCTGTTATTATGTCAGAGAACCTGCCAGGAGTTGAACTGCCTTGGTTATGCCATGCCGCTTCAGCCATGTCCAGAGACGCAGAGCCTCTTGACAAAGGGTCCATGACCCCACCCCTCCCTGTTTGTTGCAGTACCACATGGCGGTGGTTTTGTCCATGAACAGCTGCACTTGCCTTCCCTTGATGGAGGGTAAAAAAGGCTTTCAATGCCAGTGGGTTCATACTGAGCTGCAGCAAGTTGACGTGGAGTCCGGATTCTGGTGAAGACGCGGGTCCTCTGATCTCTCACTCTCTCAGATGGCTGCCCCATCTGAGGAATGACGCATCTGTCACTACTGTGAAATCTGGTCTGGGAAGGGAGAGAAGTCATCCTCTGACCCAATCGAAGAGAATCTCTTCTCTTTTGAGGAACAGATTGATGGTTCGGAGGTCCAGGATAGGCCCAAGACCTTTGTTCTTTTTTAGTATAAAAAAGTAGTGGGAATAGCAACCATTGCCTACTTCTTATACCAGAACCCTCCCTATGGCTCCCTTAGCCATAACTTCCTTGTGGAGCAATGACAGATGATCCTCCTATAGGGGAGGGGAGGATTAGAGGGGGAGAAAGTAGCCCCTTCGAAAGATCTGTAAGATCCTTTTGTCCAATGTTATGGACTGTCACTGGTGGAGATGGTAGATTCTCCCACCAGCTGGATATCCATGGTCTTGCAGAACAAGATTAGGAGGGTTTGGAAGCTGTAGCTACCGGGGGGTTCGTGGTTGTAGTAGACCTCTGGCTACCTGAGCAAGGGGGCCAGTGAACACCATGCCTTCACCACTGCAGAGCTTGGGAAGCTTGCACAAAACAGGGGCTGGCATGGTTATACACCCCTTCCATATCCACAAAAGGGGCAGAAGGCAAGCTGGGGATGTGGGGCAGCTAAAAGGTCTAAGGAATTGGCCCCGGAATTAATTGTAACCCCGAGGCCTTAAAGCGATCCAGCGCAGAGTCTGCCTTCTCTCCAAAGGAACGGGTACCATCGAAGGGCATGTCCATGAGGTTGGCCCGGACATCCCCCAAAAAGCCAGATGTTCTCAGCCAAGTGTGGCATTGCCACGCCACTGTCGAGGACACCGCTCTGCCCAGAGAGCCAGTCATATCCGAAACACAGCTGATGGTGAACTCTGCTGCTTCCTTTGTAACCTTGACTGCTTGGGAAAGAATGGCCCGGGCCTCCTCCGGGACCTGTGGTAGCACTTGTGCAACCGTGTCCAACAGTGTGCAGAACTAGCAGCCTCAAAGGCATGCAGTGTTCACCGACTACAATGCTGAGCTGGTGGAAGAAAACATTCTCTTGCCGAAGGTGTCCAGCCTCTTAGATTCTCTGTCCCTGAGCCATGAGAAGTGGAGGCTTGGACTACCAAGCTCTCAGGGGTAGGGTGTTGGGTGAGGAAACTTAGGTCCTCAGGTGCAGGGTGAATGAGGCAGGTGATTGTATTGTTCCCAGGAGCCCCTGTGCTGGGCTTGGACCAGGTTACCTGCAGGATATCAGTAAGTGAAAGGGAGCAGGGATTCTGAAGAGGAAGTTCCTAGCTGAAGCACTTTTATCAAGAGGTTAGTCTTGACCTCCACAGAGGGTAGATTGAGGACCTCCGCTGCCCTCTTCACCACTATTGCATAGGACGCTCCATCCTCCATATCCATGGTATTGGGAGAAAGCAAACAAGTATCTGGAGATCTGTCCAGTCCACTGGTATCTCCCAGTTCCTCACACCAGTCCATAGAACCTTCAGTGTCTAACTGGTATTCTAAAGGGTCCAGTGACCCCTCCCATTCTTCCACCATGCACAGCTGTTCAGTATAAGGCTCAGACAACAACCTAGGACCAATGGTCTCTATTGATGGCAGAATTGGCGTCCAGCAATGCCGTTCCGACTCAGAGTCATCGGGTATTAGAATGAGGCTGGTGCCACCAGGGAGGGCCTGGAGCACTCGTGTTGAGGAATGTCGTATAGGCAAGACCATCTAAGCCGAGGACAGAGCCTTCAACCTGGAACTTAATGGTGCCTGAAGGCGCTCCGGAGGGGTCGGCCTGCTCAAAAACTCTGCAAATGGCCTCGTAAAAGACTTTGGGGGTCATTCCTTCCTCAGCGGTCTTGTAAAAAGACCGCCGAGGCCGCGGGAGACAGAATACCGCCATTGCTGGCGGTATTCCTGGCTCCCTATTATGACATTTCCGCTGGGCCAGCGGACGGTAACAGGGTTACCGTCCGCAGGCCCAGCAGAAATGTCACATCAACATTGCTGCCGGCTCGTAATAGAGCCGGCGGCAATGCTGATGTGCAGTGGGTGCAGTAGCACCCGTCGCGCATTTCACTGCCCGAAATTCGGGCAGTGAAATGCTCGACGGGGCTATGCCTGGCGGCCCCTGCACTGCCCATGCCAAGTGCATGGGCAGTGCAGGGGCCCCCAGGGGCACCCCAAGTCCCCTTACCGCCAGCCTTTCAATGGCAGTGTGTACCGCCACGGACAGGCTGGCGGTCGGGGACTCATAATCCCTGGGGATTATGACCGCCAGGCGGAATCCTGGCGGGATATTGGAGGGGCCGGCGGTATGGCTGTGGCAATTCCGTCACGGTCATAACTGCTGGCGGTACACCGCTAGCCTGTTGGCGATGTTACTGCCACCTTACCGCCGGCCGCCAGGGTCGTAATGACCCCCATAGTCTTCAGTGGGGATTGTTCCGGCTCCCAGAACAGGAGGGAGATGCAAAATCAACCCAGGTGACTGCTGCGTAGATCGGTGCCAGGAATGCTTATGTTCCTTGCTCGTCCCTTCGGCTGACGGGCGAAGAGAAGTTGAAGCATAGTTTGACATCTTATGCTTCTTGTGCCTCTTCCCAGAGTGTCCCGAGGACTTGGAATGGAACGAAGAGGACTTGGGGCTCCTGGAGTGGTCCTGTGACAGTCCTCTCAATCAGGACTGAGACCTCCAAGGAGTTGTGAGAAACATTGTCGTCTGCCATGCCACTAGCAGCTTTAGGGACCGCTCCCCCAAATCCTTCGGAGCCATGGCCCAGCAGTCGGAGCACAACTTGGAGATGTGGCTACGCTTGAAACATCACAAACAGACCTGTGTCTGACACTGCGCAGTAAGAGGTGCCACACGGCTTGAATCCTGTCTTCCTCTAAGACATACCTCAACACACCGCAAAAACACTTGAAAAAAACTCAAAATATTCTGTCAAAAACTGACACAGGGGTAACTCTTCTCCAGATCAGCGCTAACTGGCTTGGAAAGAAATTAGTTGATGTCTGCCCACCGAGGTGGTACGTATATAGGTGACTAAGACAGCATGTACAACGACAATGCACGGAACTGAACGAAGCCACCTACCGGCATGCAAGGGTACTGCTCACAAAAAATCTTCTGATCCAGTCTCTTGCCTGGGAAATTTAAAGGTAAAGAATCTGCAGCTAGATGTCTATCAGATGCTCTATTATAGAGGTCGGAAAGTGCAAAAATTAAATTAAATTTGGGAAACGGATAGTTGAGACTACAAATTCTGATTAGAAAGAAAACCATCTCAATATCTGACACAAAATCAGCAGAGCATAAGGAGAGGTTGTACGTTGGCAGAACACTGGTTCTATGGTTTGAGTTTGAGCAGGGCTCTAAAGATAGCAATATTGAGAGTTGTTTTCTAACTTTCCATAATGAGGCGGCAAGAGTAATAAAGGCATCTGCATACTCTAAGGCCCAGAACCCTGATATGATCCTATATGTAAAGACAAACAGGATGATGTCTGTGGGACAGAATGCTGGCTTCCCACTGTAGAGAATGTTTACAAAAAAGAGAGATTTCATTATTTTAGTGATTAGTAATCTATTTCAAGTATTTAAAAATGGAGGATGTGAAATCCCCACAAAATTACGATCAAATCACTCTACTGGTCTCGGTATAAAGCATATCTAATGCACTCAGGACAGTCTGACAATAATCACATCCTGTTGGAACAAAAATGCATTTTCAAAAATAGGGCTCAAGTTCGGCCAATATGATGGGTCACCGATTAATTCTTCAAAAATATGTATAAAAGCAGAGGATGTCAGTCTAGGTGACATTCATGGATTATTTAAATGTGTTCCATAAAGTGGTTAGAAGTCTTTTTTGGATAGATATACATACTTACGGTGACCATGATAGCTTACTGAAAATCTTGTATACACCCCCATACAAATACATGGTAAAGAGGTCCTAAGACTTAGGGACTCTCAGAATGTCTTAAGTCATTAGGCCTAATGCTGATTGTGTCTTCTAGGATACGTACAGAATTACAAAAAAAAAATTGACCGTTCCCCATATCACACCCCGTACGATTGGATGTACATAAGTCCAACTACTGAAATAAGTGGACAACCTTATAGTCCGACAATACAACAAAGTTTGAATTGTCTTCATGATTATTCTAAGAATAACTATTTTCCTCAAAAACATCAATAAAATCAAAGCAATTTGACTCTCTAAAGATCTGAATGAAAAAAGGTTTGTGGAGAAAGAAAACTTGGTTCGTGGGGAAGAAATATAGAGAAAATGGTATTATCTTAAGGTTTATTTTCTTGGGTCTCTGCAATGGAATGGTCATAGGGACCGTCACTGCCGATAGTCAGCCCACTCTAAAAAAAATATAGAATTGGCTTACATCCTTTTTTTCGAGGGTCAGTACTGCAATACATGCCATAACTGCAAAAACTGAACGCGGTATGTGCACACAGCGTTGTTAGCCGGGTTAAAATGTGTCCCTTATCGAGAGGAGAGGCTTACAACAAGGCAAAAGATAAAATCTGAAAAAGGTATAATGAAACACACAAGGGCTTGTCTGTAGAAACTATAAGCCTAGATTTAGGATTGACTGATAATACCTGTAAACCTCTTGCTGCCTGTATGAAAATGTGGAACAGATGAAGCACTACACCATAGATGCTCTTACCAGAAGTATTAAAAATTAGAAATTGCGATGCATGCACTAATCACTATATTTAGGGTAAAAACTTTTAACACTCTAATCTAACCTCATCCTTCTAAATTAGCACACCTACACAGTCATTCACAGCACCTACTTCACTGAATTATTATCTAGATTACACCCTATAGTTAACTCTGTTAAACTGTGTTATTCAGGACTAATTAAATGCGAGCAGTAAATCCGAGAAGTACTGAATGATTTTTCATACACTTTCAGTGCAATGGTCTTCTGAAATAAATTAATCACGGATGTTGCCTGAGATTATGAAGAAAGACTGTACATGTAGGTTTTGTAATCAATATACACATGCTACAAAGGACTGTTTTGTCCACTCTTACAGTAATTGAGAAAGAGGTTTTTCCTGAACATACGGAAGGTAGTAAATGTAAATTTACTAAATGACGTGCTGAGTTGTGCATGTATTCCGGATTCAATAGCGGATAGTCGCTGAAAGTTTTATTCTTTTTAAACCACAGATAGACATATCAATACTGGATATATGGATACTTGTGCTTTTACTATTAAATCTAAGTTTCGTTAACCATGTTTAGCTGTATCTACACAAATAAAGACCTGAGCGGTTCTAGGACATATCATCGTACTATACCAAGTTATATGAAGCAAAAATGTTTTAAAAGATCATACAGTAAAAGTGCATGTTTCTATGTCACACGAACCATTGGGTTCATTTTCCTATTTTCAGGTCAATGAAAAATGTAATTTTAAGCATTTTTAAGCAGTTATTATACCTACAATTTATTAATACTTTGCAAAATAATTCCATGCTGCAGGAAACTAGACGTGGTATAATCGGGCACTCAAAATAGATGAATCAGTGTTCTCGTCATGTGTTGGCACTACTAATGTAATGCTCGGTAAATAGTCAGCATTGGAGTCCTATGAGTCCATCTAAAAGCTGTTTGTTGTAGTCAACCACTTCTCATTTCACTGCTATATGGTCTTAATAATACGACATTCTTTTCAGGCAGTAACTGGTATTTGATCACAGTGTCTTCTGACATCGGCATTTTGCTGCAATTTCAGCTCATCGGAGAGGAACAGTCTTCCTTCTGTTAAATGAGCCCCTCGTACCACTATTACCACTCGTAACATTATGTCTTGGGAGGATCGCAGTGCTTAATTTGATTTAAGCTGGTGGCTGCCGGTGGGGGGCACCAGCACTTATTTTGGGGGGATGGCACTTTTATTTCCATCAGGCATTTACTGCGATCAAAAGACGCAAAAAGCATCACAAAAGGAGAAAGCAGAAAGCTGCAAGAGTGAGCGGAAGGGACACTGAGTGGCTGTAAATGCACTAAAGAGGCCCGAGATGGCTTCAGGACTACGCTGCCTCAGTATTCTCTGTTCGAACATTTAATTGAAGTAGCCGCGTGTTTCACAGAGGTAAGCTTTGGGCACGGGCACATTTTTTGTTACAAGTTAAGCACTGGTCCAAAGGACCACAGAATAAATATTGTCTCTTCTTATAACTGGTATTGCTAAAGTGTGGGGAACAAAAAAGAAGTTCCTTCAGCAATCTGTCCGCACGGAGACACATTTCCTAATCAGCACTTCTGCAGCTCCTTCACTGGAGGGTGAAGATTCATATTTCCAGTGGTGGCTCCTCCGTTTGGGTGGAGGAGTGTCGCCGGCCCCTACCAGCAGCTGCAGCTGCAAAGCCTCTTAAAGAAAACGATAATAAACTATTTTTATTATTGTTTTCTTTGAGAGGGGCAGGGCCAAGGGGGTGACATGCCCTGGGGGGAGTGCTCAGCACTCCCCCCTTCACAGCGCATGGGCGTTTGGCCGGCCGACTCGGACAGGCCACACACACATGCACTGTAGGTTCTAACTAGCACAGCAACACGGTTGCTGGGCTGGAGGAAGCCTAAACAGGCTCCCAATCTGCCTGGGAGCACCCTGGCTGGGTGCTCCCAGCCAATCCTAATGCTGATTTGAGCAGCGTCAGGATCGGCCACAGGGAAGGCTGGGAGCCTGTGCCTGCAGCCTGGATCAACAAGGGAAAGAGGAGCGGTGTGGCGGTAAAGGAGGAGGTAAGTTATTCTTTTTTTTATTAAATGTCACCCTCCCAACCCCCCCATGCTCCACACCTGCCCCGCCACTTCAGAGGGCAGTGAGCTGCAACTGGTAGAACTATTAAATCATTGCAGTTTGTTTTGCTGCATAATAGCATCTTCAGATGATCATATACTTTTTTATGTATTGCTAAGAGAAACAATAACCCCCTTGCATAGGAGGTCAGCAGAATAATTCAGGGGTATGTAAATCAGACATCTGTCTATATTGTGTTATTATATGATTCATGCAGTATAGAACCACAGAAATGTCAATTATTGTGATGTGATCACGGTTAAGGTTCAAGGAAGACTGAGGGGGAGTGCTTAGTACTCCCCCTTTTACAGCGCATGTGTGTTTGGCTGGCAGTCTTGGGTCGGCCAAACACACATGCGCTGTAGCTTCTCTCCAGGGCTGGAGAGAGCCTGCACAGGCTCCCAGTTTGCCTGGGAGTGCCCTGGCTGGGCGCTCCCAGCCTAATCCTAACGCTGCTCTGAGCAGCGTCAGGATTGGCGAAGGGCAGGCTGGAAGCCTGTGCCTGCAGTGAGGAGCATCGAGGGACAGTGGAGCGGCGGAGGAGGTAAGTGATTTTTTAAAAATTTAAATTAAATGTTTATTCCCTCCCTCCCCCCTGCAATTCCCCTCCCCAACCCTTCCACGGCCCGCGATCCGCTACTGCATATTTCTACACTGAGTGTAAATTCATCTGTTCCAGAAGGTGACAGATTTTCAAACTGCTTCTGTAGGAGTGAAGATCAGAATGTGAAGGCGTGTGCAACACCATGGAATAAGTGATCCCCTCACAGACCTTTGTGGTTACCAGGCGAAGTTCACAATTATGACATGGGGTGGAAGAATGGAGCATAAAGGGCCTTTGAGGAAAAATATTCTGGGCCCTGGCATGAGGACAAGCAGAGGAATTATCAGGGCCTTTAGAGAAAGTGAGACTGACAGCAGTCCATCACTCAGCACAAAGGGAGTTTGGGTCAATATGATCTGTGCAAATCAATTCTATCAGGCAGGAGGCCAGGCCAAGTAACCAATCTCAACCTGATGTGTACTTTAAGACTTAATGGTGGACTTTGGAGGCTTTTTGTAACCATGAATTCATCTAGATCATTGATCTTCAAAGTACGGCCCGGGGCCGCATGGTGCCCTGCTGACATTTACATGTGGCCCCCCCCATGGGGGCCAACAGCAGCACTGTGCTGCAGTTTACTCTACTCAGCACTAAGACTAAATAATGCTGAATAAATGGGAACGTTTTTTATTTAAAGGCTCATTGAAGTTCAAGAAAGGAAGTAACTAAGGTGTCCTGGACCTCTTAACTTTAGAAACACCTCTAACACCATTATTAAAGACATTTTGCAGTAAAAGTATAAAGGCATGATAAAATCTATTAGAAATTCAAAAAGTGCAATTTCAGCCACTGGTAATTACTCCGGGATGGGACGGCGGCAAGATGGTGTCCGCGTAGATGGCTGTTGGCCCCGCCCCCTGGACGCTGTGCGGACGGACGGACGCTGTGTTGCAGCGGGCGCGAATGGTGGAGACGGCAGTCAGGATGAAGCGCTGTGTACTTTGTCAGCTCGCCCCCTGCCCCTTGCCTACCGAGTTTGCTGGATTGTGAGACAGGCCTTGGGGGTGGGTATGGAGATGCAGAGATTCGGAGATGCAGATCTTGATATGCCCTAAATCATCGGTGTGCAGAGCGTGTATGGGGGCAGCTCTGGAGTGGTGTTGCAAAGTGGCAATGTGTGGCACAAGGGACATGGTGGCCCCACGGATGCAGCAGTAAGGTTGCTAGACGGCAGAATATTAATGCAGATTGCGCTTTGTTATAAGGTGGCGCCTGAGGGGGCAAGGATTGGCTCTGTATGGGCATTGATTGGATTATTCAGAAGCACCCTTAGCCTCGTAGGGAGTGGAGCAAAGCGCTGGCACAAGATACTTAGAAGGATTGGGGGGGGCTCTTCGGAGCTTGGCCCTGGTTCTCGCAAGCAGAAATGGCACCACAAAGTGCTCTGAATATTGGAGATAAAACAGAGGGGGCTTGTCAGAAGCATGTGGCAAAGGATGGCAGTGATGGACTCTTGGCAGTTAAGTGGCCTACTGGTGGGCCGACTAAATTAAGTAGCAAAGCTGCTGGCGGGACTGTTAAAGATGTTAAGGATCTGCCTAGGGTGGTTCAGTCTGAGAACAAAGCTAAGGATAGATCACAGCCCGTTATCACTAATGGAGGGTATGAGAATGACATCAGGAATCCTACGCTCCTCCCAAGGATACGGCAACATGTATGTGGGATGATCTACAGAAAATAAGATATAGAGAGGAGCTTTTACAAGCAATAAGTGGGCCCACTGAGAGTAACCTGGATGCTGACAGATCACAAGCCTGTGGGGGAGGGGCGAGCAGATGAACGTAAGGGCCTGAAGAGGCAGACTGTGCAGACTGAAGTTTCCACCACAGCACCCACTAATGATAGCATGCAAATGCAAGTGGAGAGGTATAAACAAGGTACTCAGAAAAGCCAACATGTCCATGGCGCTGTCGATGAGTCCCCAGAATCCTGCATCAGAAAAGGGAAAGAATTAAATGTATCAGCCGACCATGCAGTGAAAGATTTGGAATTTGAAACTAGAAAATTTGAAAGGGTTGGAAAGTTTATAGACTGGACTATGGATGGAGGAGACAAATTCTATTCATTAACCGAAGACTCAGAAGCTGTTAGTAGTGGCTATAATCTGAGTGAACATGAAGGGAGTATATCACTGGAGGCTGAGAGTTTATCTTCAGTGGCAGGCCCTACAGTAAAGCTACAGCGGCATCACCGTAAGCGCATAAAGATGAGAACTGGCTCAACCGGTGGAGTAGATTCTCCAGGATGGAGTGTTGCGACGTTCAAATGGGATTACTCAGGAATTGGATTAGCGAGTATGGAGAAAGAGTCTAGGGGCTCTAAGGATGTCTTGACTCCCCATGTAGGTGTGGGTGAAGGCAGTCTGAGTGAAGCGATCAATAATCTGGCTAGCACAGAAGCTGATGTATGGTACTGTAAGGGAACTGCAAACTGAGACACGGGCAGAGAGCCGGAAAGCCAGGACAGCTACCAAGCAATTGCAGGCCACAGTGCGAAACGTTGCCAAATCTTGCGTCAAAATTGAAGAAAAGTTAAATACAATGGAGAATAGAACCTCTGTACTGGAAGTAGAAGTGGAGGTTTTGAAAGAACAGGTGAAAACTCAAGGAGGACAATTAACTGATATCATGTGGAAACTGGAAGATTACGAAAACCGGCAATGAACAAATAATTTGAGATTTTTGGGCATAGAGGAACGGTTGGAGGGAAATGACATCAGAGGATTTATGATTAAGCTCTTGCGGAATGCTTTTCCAGAGCTCACAAAATGGGATTGGGAGGCAGAAATTCAAAGAGTTCACAGATTCCCATTGGTTAGGCGAATGGGAGAGCATAATTCCAGGCTCAAACACCCCAGAGCCATTTTGGCATTTTTCAGTAATTATTTGTTAAGGCAAGCTATTTTTGAAAAAGCCCGCCCGGATGCTCCACGGTGTGCCGGTAATATGACTTTCTTCACTCAACTGGATTATTGCCATGATACTGTGAAGCAAAGATGGAGGTTGTGACAGCTGAATTAGCCTTTTCAGGACAGGGGAGGGGAGACTTTTTTGTTGGCTCCAGCGCACCTGAAGACTGATCAATGGGAAAATCAAAACATTTACATCTGAGATTCAAGCAAAAGAATACTTGGTGGAACTAAAAATACAGAACTTGCAGGAAACTGATCAGAGGCTAAAAGAATCTTAAACTGCAATGAGGGTGGGGGTAAACACAGGTGGTGGAAGCACCTCTGTCCGGGGGGTGGTTTCTGGCCGACAATAGGGGATGCCATCATTCAGACCAGCAGTGGTCTGATTGCCCTATTAATAGGGGGAATGGGGGAGGAGAGGGTGCATGTGGGTTGGTGAGGGGGTGGATGGGGGAGGAGTGGAATAGGGGGTAGGGGAGGTAGGGTGGGAAGGGGGGAATGGAAGGAGGTATAAAGAAAAAAGAAATTCAAACAGTGCATTTCATTAACATGCAGAACCGTTTAACCTTAGTACACAAGATTATATGAGTGCATTGAGAAGTATCTTTTTAAAGTGGTAGTTTTTAAACATGAATTTAGAAACTTTCATTCTCCCCCCAGCCCACCCTGACATTAATGTGAATTGTGAACTTTGATGCAAGTCAGTTGTTATGTGAACTCTTTGGGAAGCCTGGGTTTCTATTTTACATGAATGTTATAGTTTATTAAATCAGACATAGAAGGTTTTGTACAGCATACATCCAGAACTGATGTATTTCAAGGTCCTCATGTGTGATAATGAAGGAAAAGGAAAAAAGGAGGTAAAGTGAAATAAAACAGGGAACAATGCAAAATGATTAAGAAAAACGTGATTGTCCATGCATTAATTCCTTCAGGTGAAGGTATTCAGTTGTACCTTTTATTTATACTAAATCGACATCACTGTTATAGTTTGGTCTGATTTCAACTAAACATCGTACATTTTGTCGTGGCACCTCCCGAAATTGGCCAATGGTTTAAAGAGAATAGAGGTCGCCTGACCAGAACAACTTTTGTGATTTTTTTTTCTTGATTGATTTAGTTGTTTTTTAACGTTTCCAGTGGAAATGTCTGTGTCATCTTTATGTGTTATCTTTTATGGGTGATACATTATGAGTGTGAGCGGTGTGAGAGGAGTGATTAGATACATGAGTGTTGGAGAAACAGCCTCCCATTCATAAAGGAGATCACTATGAGGGTCATTACGACCCCGGCGGTCAGTGTAATAGTGGCGGTAGTACCGCCAACAGGCTGGCGGTACATACCGCCATTATTATGACATTGGCAGTTTGGACAAAGCCAAATCGCCAAGTTAACACACTGACTGCCACGGTGGTAACGACCACCGGGCTGGAGACTCCAGTCTCCAGCCCGGCGGCCGTTACTAGCCCGCCCATGGCATTTTGACCCCAACCACAGCCATGGTTTACTGTGGTTTCTGTACTGCCATGAAAACCATGGCGGTAGGCACTATCAGTGCCAGAGAATTCCTTCCCTGGCACTGATACGAGTCTCATCTGCCCCCCTCCCCAGAGTCCACCCCAACCCTCCCCTTCCTGACCTCCCGACATATACGCACACAGATACACACCCATACACACATGCATACCCACATTCACCCACGCATGCATACATTCATACACACTCACAGCAACACTCACTAACATACATCCAGGCACACACGCAATCACACGACAACATGCACGTACACTCACACCCATTCATGCACACACGCATTACACACGCATTCAGACACAGTCACACACACCCCCACACACGCACACAACACCACCCTCTCCTGTCGGAGAACCCGACTTACCTGCTTGGAGGGGGTCCTCCAGCAGGAGATGGGACGCGGCGCAGCTGCCAGCAGCAACATCCGCCAGCAAAACAACGCCAGGCCGTATCATGCCTCATGATACGGTCATGGCGGCGTCCTGCTGATGTGGCTGTAGCTGGAATTCCACTAGTCTTCTGGCAGAATTCTGGCTACAGTCATAATTTGGTGGACGGTTGGTAGCCACGGCGACGGTACGTTGGTGGCCGTCGCCGTGGCGGTAGGCAGCATTTGCCGCCAATGTCATAATGAGGACCTATGTTTGTAGGCAGATTCGGAGGGCTTAGTGGTAATCCGAACTGCTGTCTCCCTTTTCTCTCTGTGCTGCTCCACTTCCTCCCTCTAAGCAGAAACCACTGTAAAGATAAGCGAGTTTTGTTCCAATTTACATAAACTTGAATTAAGCAGGATGTTTTTTGGCATTCACCTTCTATGGGCTGGCCTATGGCCTGAAGTGCGACACCTGAACAAGCGAATGTGACAAAGAGCATGGTCAGAGCCACACAACTGCATACAATAGGTGGGCTGTCTGCTAGCCCATTGCATCTTGTGTCCTGGGGTACTGGAGAAGAGGAGCCGAGCCACAACACTAAGCAAACTTTTTTTATTTTTCAAAACCCAACCTCTAAAGTAGGCAGTTGTTTTTGAAAAACTAAAAAACTAATGACCTTGGCACTGTGGGTATTTTCTCTCAGCACGTGGGGACCTTTTTATTTTTTCCTTTTCCAGAAGACAAAGTATTATATTCTGGTCCCCAACATGAACAAAATCGCGTCATAATGTCAGCACTAAGTAGTCTGAGGCACTTAGACAGACATCTGGGTGTTCTTGGTGTCCTTGGTCTAAAGGTTCTGCCAGACGAGACCTCAGCAGTAGAAACATAACTCATCGCCTCACTCTAAACAGAGAGTCCAGACCGAGAGTTAGGGGTACTGGGTGATCTGTCATGTTAGTGCTGGAGTACCCCGTCTGCCGAACTCTAAATTAGTCCCATCCCAAACAAGCATTTTCAATGCAACGGGGCTCGCATTTGCTCGAGTTGGAGCTATTTGCGCTGTAAACTCCTAACCTAACTTTTCTTGCCACACAAAAAAAATACGGAGCTATCGCGCTATGTAAAATGCAGCGCGATCACGCTGAAATTGAAAACTAAAAAACGGAGCGCGATCGCGCTGTGTAAACCCCAGAGCGATCGCGCTGCGGGGAAAATTAACAGATAAAGTAGTCCAGAAACCAGGCTCAAAACATCGAGCCTCGTATGTTTCTAGTAGTTTACCGGTGCAGTGTAGGCGGGCTAAACACCGGTAAAGGCATGACTATGCATGCCTTTCACAAATGAAAGCAAGCAGATTTTAAAGAGCAAGTCCAGGAACCAATGAAAGAGACTGACGTGACCTGGGCCTGGGTTTGAAGCCCAAAGAGAGATTACTTTATGGACGGAGCGCTTTGCGCTCGCCCATAAAAATGAACGGTGAAGGCCACGTCTGCAACCACCAGCACAAATTAAGTCCTGCGTAAAGAACAGGACTGAACATTCTGTTTAGGAAGCGGTATAACAGTAGAGCGAGATCCAGCAGAAAGGGTTTGTTTAGCAAGGCTGCGACCAAACAAGTAGGCACTGATACCAGTAAGAGGATTGCCCAAGAGCAAACAGTCTGTGGTGCTAATGAATCGACAGAAACAAGGCAGAACAGATGGGCCCCGAGGTGCTTATGTGCTGTCAGCTTCGATGTCCTCATCATGGGTCTCTCCCTGTCCGCCATTAAAACTACACGAAGCCCAATTACAGCGACCGGCAGATGCTGCGGCATGGGCCAGAGACAGACCGCACAGCACTCACTGTACTCTGCCTTTCCAATATTTCATTTTTAGGAACAAGACTGGACTCAGAAACAAAGCTATTCAATGTCTCCCAAAGGCGTTTTCACTGCTCTTTTCTTAAAAAAAAAAAATAGACACCGATCTACCCCCACAGGAGGCACAGCCTGGACTTTGCTTCTGCAGCTGTTAACATTTTCTTTCACAGATATATATTACGCAGGTGACTGCAGAGCGCGCTTCAATAATATTTACCTCTTGGGACCGAATTAATCTAGTTCATGTAATACAGGGTAAAATGGGGTTCGCCTTCTGCCTGGTTTCACATTTGGCACCACGAAAAATGCCTGCACTGAACCCAGGCACCTCGTGATATTCTATTAGTGCAGCACACAATGTTCTTTATTTTCCCATTTCAAAGGCTCATGTCCTTCCACAGCGAGAAACAACTAATTCTGCTTTATGTTTTGTTTATTTCCATGCGGTATATAAATCTGCCTCTACAAACATGCACAGCATAATCAAACACCGCTGAACATTAGGAGTAGGCTGCGAGGCGGCCTTTCAGACCACCACGGAGGCAAAACGAAACTTTACAATAGTGACCTAAGATATTAATTTAATTTGTTTTAGAGTTCTGTCGTTTTCCAATTTAACACACAAAAGTTACAAATATGTAAATACTGCCAGAACCCCTTTGAGCGGGCCATTTAGCAAGCAGAAGTTACTGGACCCAGCTGTGGGGGTTGAAGCCATTTACTCTTGATGACTTGGGGCCCACCTACTAAGGGTTCTCAAGAACGGGACCTAGTACTACCCCTTTTAGAACTTTACTGTTAAGGGCAGCATGGGTCTAGCAGTCGAAGGCTCTTCGATAGGGAGGTAGGTGTGAGGCATACACAGGTTCAAGACCCAAAGTGCACACAGTAACAGCACTAAGAAGATTGTCCAGCCAAATGCTTGCTTTCATGAAACAAGTATTAGCATAGCCGACAGATCTCGCACATGCGAGATCTACTGGTCTGTCAATGTTTTTAAATGTTGTACAGCAGAGTGGGCTTCTAGGCGACATGACTTACAGTTGAGGAAAAAATGCACTGTGACACTTATTGGCTCAAGCATTTGTCACATAATAAAGCTTTTTTTCCTTTACTTTAGGCTGATGTCAGTGCAGCAGTGATAGCAGGGAGGCCCACTGCTCCCAATTAAGGCTTTAGTTCAGTACGTTCTGGTCAACATTTAAGTGAGCAAAGCTTGCAGAGGTTTTAGGTGGAAAAGGAAGGAGGGTGAGAAACAAAGAATGGACAGAGAGAGGGGCTGGTAGGTTGATTAAGACAATGAGCAACAGGCGGGAAGATGAAACAACGGACACCAGTGAGGAGGGTGGTACCAAAACAATGGAGTGTACAGAGGAGGAGGGCGGGGGACAGCAGGTAAGAGGAGGGCTGGTACTACAGAAATGGACAGTATGAAGGAGGGTGGTGAGGTGTACTGAAGCAACGGACAGGACAGCAAGGAGGAGTACTGAACCGAAAGAATGGACGGCAGTACAAGGATACGGGGTATCCAAACAAAGAAGATGGCATGCAGCGAAGAAAGGAGAGGGCATGCAGCATGGATAAGTGTGTGATAAGAAATTACAAAAAAGAAGTCCCTTCAGCATCGTAGACAGAGGAAGGATAGTGGCCAGTAGCCAATATCAAGTGACCGGAAGGAATACTTGGTTGCGAGGCAACACAATGGTATGGACGGAAGAGAGCAGGAAGTGAAAGCAGACGACGTGCTGGCCAATCAGAAGCATGGAAATTAGAGCGACGTTGGACTAAGCCAATAGTAAGTTCAGGTAAGTAAGGGGCTTGCTCTAAGCCCTTTAAAAAAATGATTTTTAAACATAAGATTTCACAAGCACAGCGCTCAAGCACGCATGTGCAGGCGACCTAAAAAGGAGTATTTTCATGTGATTGCACGAAGTGTAGAATCAGCATGATAAATAACGCCCTCAGTCTCTTAAGGTCAGTGTGCTAACATCATCCTGGGTAGAATTACTGATTTTGTCTGCCCAGTCCAGTGGCATTAGTTACTCTCCTTTCGATACAGGTGGCAACTCCCAGACGCAGTCCACACTAGTCCCTATGCACCAATGTCTCGCCTTAAGAGTCAATACTGGTAGCACTTACATGCTACGTTTGTGGAGCTCGGCAGCACGCCCAATGGCCTAGAACAGTCTTACCTGACCCAATGGCAGCCAGCAATCCAGGAGAACGGAGGTGCTCCTTCACAAGTTTGGTGGTCTGCCCACACTGAGGGCCCACCACCTCTTTCTTGCTCTTTCTGACCTCCTCAGTCCTTAGGCTGCCTTCATAGAAGGCCTCACCTGACTACTGCAGTGACTGGTAAGTGTTCATCCTGGTTGCTTCAGCTTGACAAGATGGGGAAATTACCTTTACTCATGATGGGCACCCTCCTGATCACGTGGTGGGGTTGCCCACCTCGACCTACACAAGAGTGATGGCCTTGTCTTCACTGTGGCTGTCTTCCTGGTGACACGACGGTTGCAGACTTTGGCACTTACAAGGCCAGTGGCACACACTTCACAGTGGCCTCCCCTGATGGTTACAAGAGGGTCGCCAACTTTGGAGCTCACATGGGCGATGGTCTATACCTGACGGTGGCCCTCTTCCAGAGGGGGGAAGGGGTTGCCAACATTAGCACGATCAGCCAGGCAACCCGCACTCCTACAGCGGTCCCAACCAGATTGGGCATTTCACACTTCGCTTACCAGGATCTACTCCCCAGGATCCCCACTGGGCTTGCTACCAGCAAGCGCTCCTCTCACAGGGTTCACTGGTTGTGGTAAGCAGGCAGAAGGCTGTGCTCCACGCTCCAGGCAAGGGGTCTTTACGTCTAGGGTGGTGGTCCCTCACCCAGGAGGGGGGAGACTAAAAACCTTGGTCCCTGGTCCTGGTTCCAACAGCTAGATGTAATGGCCCTCTTCTTTCTCTTGATGCCAGTACTGCTGAACAACTTTTGGATCTCATACTACCTTTACAGTCCCACTTCAGACACTAATGTGATTTTGTGTCTGAACCTTTAAAATTTGAATTATGGGTGTCAGTTCCTCTGAAGTGTCTCTGCTTTGCATTGCTCTTTGTCAAAGGGACAGTCTGCCAAAGCAGGAGTGGCTCCACTTCTGTTCGACCCACAATACAGGGCAAAGGAGTTAACTGGGCATCACATCAAGTTGTCAGCCTCCACTGAAATGTGTCTTATAAAAGTCCAAAAGACTAGGACTTCCTCTCTATCAAGATTCTCTGGTATACAATGCCAACCTTATCGGTCCTGCGATAACCCGGACAATGACCCCAGGACCCACTGACTAGTAACTCCTTCTGGAATCAAAGACATATTTGATGTGCACAGAGGATGGTCTGCTCCTCTTCCATCAATGTGTTCTACTACCTCAGCCCTCAGGAATGTCAACTGACCTTACCTCTGCAATCCTCTCTAGGCCTTGTTTTTCAAAGTGGAACCCACAGTCCTCCATGTTATGTTCTATACACAGACACACACATCCAAGCACGTAAACACAAGTATCACATGCTGTCTGATGCTACACACAATCCACACAGGGAATGGGTAAATTAAGTATAGAGCTATAGAATTTTATATGAGTGGGCCAGTAGGCACCACTCACATGATACAGGTAAAAAAGCCTGTTCTTACTACTGATCATTATGAAACACAAAAAGGGGTCTGCTGCCACCACTGTTCTATTGTTACATAACTCCTGGTAAGGACAGTAGCCCTCTACCATCACGAGGAAGGAACCTGGTGTGCCCCTCCCGGTCCAAAAAGACTACATTACCTGGAGACAAGCCTAGGTCATGACACGCATGCATGATCCATGTCCCTCTATGACCAAAAACCATTGCCAGTTGTCCAGATATACATGAAGTTGGTACACTCAGGGCAGGGGTTAAAATGCTTCACTGTTCAGGGGACGTTTTAGTCCCAAACATAAATGAAGGATAAAGGATAAATGCAATGGAAAGAAAACACAGTACAGAGAGGTCAGAGGTAAAAAGAATAAAAGAGTAAAAAAATAAAAAGATGTGTCATAAGAAAAGCTGGCAGGGCCAACTAACAATTTTATCAGAAACTTAACTTCTTCAGACCACTATTTTGCTACCTCTTCCATGTGATATCAACTGGTATAACCCTTTTTTATTGTTACAAGATGTGAGCAATACATCTTTGATAGAGAGTGAGTGCAAATGTGCATTACCACCTCATACAAATTTGGCATAGGAAATAACAAAGTTGGGGCTTCTGCATTAAACATTTTGGTCCTCATTATGAGTCGCACAGAGCAATGGCCATGGGGATGGGTGAAAGGGAGGGGACACCACTGGGTACAGAAACACCAGGTCTGGGGTCTACTGGGTACGTTTCCACACCTGTTAAAGACATCTGTGACTCCAGGGCAGGTGATCTTGGCAACGGGAACCCCCTAAGCCAACCAACCCCTCAATCACCAAGGGAGGAAGAGCATGCAACACTCCACCCCCGCAGGATTGAGCCTACTAAACCTCCTGACATTCTTGCCACACAGGTGTCACTTAGGGGTTGCAGTTGCAACCCCAGACTTTGTGCTTCTTTGTGCTACATTGCATCATGGGGGAGGGGCATTTAATGGGTGTTCTACAGACATTTTCACTCCAGGGTTTTTGACACAAAGCCCTAGCTACAAAAAATGTTAGACAGGGCTTTGCACACAAAACATGATACCTTCTTGAGGCAGGCATTAAGTTGGAGGAATGTTTATTTTTTTCTATCTTTTTACACGTTGGTTGCTACACTGCACGGCACTATTTTGTGAAGTAAGTGTGTCTCTAAATGCCAGCGAGTATCAGTGAGAGTAAGCGAGTGAAAGAGTGACTAAAAATAGTGAGAGTGTGGATGAGAATGAATAAGTATGATTGTGAGGGCATGCAATAGTGTCAGCAAGAACGAGCGAGAGGCAGTAAGCAAGTTTAACTGTGAATGAGAATGAATGAGTGTATGCAAGTTTGTGAGAATGGGTGTGAATGAGTGAATATAGGTGAGTGCGACTGATAATGTGGTGCTATGCTTGCAAATGTGTCTGGCCCCTGGCATACAGAAGGCATTACTTGCCTTTAAAAGGCAACTGTGGAGAATTTCTTGCACAAGGAGTACCGGAGGCAGTTCTTCACATGACAAACAATTGTGACACAATGCTACCAAACAAGGGCACGTTAGAAGTTATACTTGGCATACAGGGACACCAATAATAAAATATTTCCACAGAAATATTGGATCTAACCCTTGGCATGGGGCACCTGTGGAAAGCTGCTGGCATACTTGTGGAAATTATTGGCATGGGGACACCTATGGCAAAATGCTGGTGCTGGCAGAATGAAGGTAATTTTTGGCTTAAGGAAGGGCAACCGTGGTATGTAGGAGGAGGACAATCATGGCAACATTTTAGCCCTGACACACAAGAGATAATTTTCGACATACGGGTCATACTCGTTAATGAATGGCACTAGTAGCAACATTCTGGCAGTGACATATTTTATGTAAGTTTTGGACTAAAGTGGTACCCATTGCTTATGAGCTACACCCATGACACTATTTTGGACCTTGCACAATGGACATATGCCCCCCCCCAGCACATTTTGAGAAAAATTGGCAAAACTCTAAGGGGGCGTCGGATTAAATTGACCTGGCACATCATGAAAAAGCTTGAATATTTAATGAGTGCTTCTTATAGGCCTCTGACGTTCTATAACAAGTTTATGTGAGAACTGTTCTTTAAAAGCATTATCAGTATAGTTTTTCAAAATTTTCTTTGGTAAAACACTCCACCCTGTCTCGAAGACATAAGGCTCTCTTGCTTCACTTTCTGCAATTGGAAGGTAAACAGTGTATTTCTGCAGTAAAATGCGAACTCTTCTGATTAAATGAAAAATGAACTAAAAACAAACCTTTAAATAAGTTACCATGTTTCATTACTGTGAATACATGAAAAATGAAACATCTGAATAAACCTTCATCACTCTGCTTGACATGGGTGACAGAGCCTTGCAACTAATCTTAAATCAAAATACTTTGGGAGTAAGAAATAATTTAGGCAAATAATATTAGTTCATAATCAATACATGGTCTACATCAATTAATACATCTAGACATAACTACTATTATTTTCTTTAAAACTATTTTGTCTCTCCTTGTGATTTATCAACACAGTTCTCATTGCAGTACAGAGTAGAACTCAAGGGCGGCTCCTCCGTTAGGGTGGAGGAGCGTCGCCCCCCCCAGACAGCAGCAGTAGCTGCAAAACCTTCACAAGAAAACAATAATAAACTGTGTTTATTATTGTTTTCTTGTAAAGGGGAGAGGCATTGGGGGTGACGAGCACTAAGGGGAGTGCACAGAGCACTTCCCTCAGTGTGCATGTATGTCCGGCCAAACACACATGCACAGTAGGCTCTCTCCAGCCCAGCAGCACAGTTGGAGAGAGTCTGCACAGGCTCTCAGACTGCCAGGGAACACCCTGGCTGGGCGCTCCCAGACAATCCGAACGCTGCTTTGAGCAGCATCAGGATTTGCTGCAGGGCGGGCTGGGAGCCTGTGCCTGCAGCCTGGAGCGATGAGGGAAACAGGAGTGGTGCGATGGTAACGGAGGAGGTACGTATTTATGTATTTTCTTTTTTCGATTACATGTCCCCTCCCCCATGTACCGCACCTGCCCTGCCCCTTCAGAGGGCAGCGACCCGCAACTGGTAGAACTATTAAATCATGGCAGTTTGTTTTGCTGCATACTAGCATCTTCAGATGATCATATACTTTTTTATGTAATGCTGAGAGAAACAAGTAATAATCCCCTTGCATATGAGGTTAGCAGCATAATGCAGGGGTATGTAAAACAGACTTTTGTCTATAGTGTGTTATTATATTATTCATGCAGTATAGAACCTCAGAAAAGTCAATTATTGTGATGTGATCACGATTAAGGTTCAAGGTAGACTGAGGGTCAAAGATCGTTTGATGTTACTTCCAGTGATGCCTTTAAGGTTAAGGGTGTGTGATGTCACTTCAACTACCCTGGCATTTTGATGACTCGGCTCCCATTACTTGGCAGCTCCCATTTACTAAAATCTTACAGCAGCTGATAAATGTGAGTAGAGAACATCAGTTATTGGGCTCAGCATAGGGATCCTCAAATGGCAACAGACCCACTAATATCAGGAAAGCATATTATTCTCAATAGCGAGCCAAACAACTTGTGATGCCCAGAGTTTGTGGGAGAGAAATAATTGGTAGTTCTGGCTTGATAGCTCCAGCCTCCAGGCCTCTTTCAAGGAACGTCTAATGATTAAGGTTACATTTCCCGTAAAAACATAAGCAATGAATAAAAAATATTTACCACAGTAAGCAGTCTGGCACTTGCTACACGGTTGCTAATGCATGATCTGGTTTAAAGCAAAGATTGCTTTCACCAGAATTTGAAACAACATCTAACAGATACCAAGAAGGGGCTGTTGCTTTCTTTTACCTGGTTTTGATTACTGTTTTACTTTATGTGCCACTCTAGCCACTTTCACCAATAGTGTTTTGGAGAATAGGAATAGGGAGAGAAATAATATCTCATTCACGCCTGGGGAAGTAGACAGGTAAGCAGATGGGCACTGTTTAAGTTGAATCTTAATCCGTGCTCCACAACTGAGGTTTTGACTGGACTAGCCAATTAGGCAGTGGTGGCTTGTGGGAGGGAAAATGGACAGGGTGGCATGGAGTGGAGGGTTCTTGGGAAATAAAATAAAATAATAAAAATAACAAAAAAACCTCCGCTCCTCCGCCATCGCTCCAGGCTGCAGGCACAGACTCCCAGCCTGTGGCCAATCATGACGCCAGGCAAACATACATGCGCACTGGGGGAGTGCGCTGTGCATTCCACTCAGTGCTCGTCACCCCCCCAGTGCCCCACCCCTATTAATACAAAATGATAATAAATGTAGCTTATTATTGTTTTGTACTAAAACGTTTGCAGCTGCTGTTGCTGCGGGCAGGGGGAGGAGGGGCGACGCTCCTCTACCCTAGTATAGGAGCTGTCCCTGCAATTAGGGGCACTACAAAGAAGAGTGACACTGAAGCACATAAATGGTAAGCAGTGGGCGTGTTCCAAGCCCTTTTTGTACACAATAGGGTCTCACAGGCTGGACCCAAAAAAACATGATAAAAAAGAACCTACAAGAGTGTGATAAAGGGGCAATGAGTGTATGGCGGTGGATAGCTGAACCCTGGAGTGGAATTAACATTATGACATCATATTATCCGGCAGCCCTGAAATTCAGTAACTCAAGCTGTGGGCATCTGACAGAAACTGCAATCCCATCACTTATTCTTTTACAAATTTAGCACTCCCAAAAGGACATGGCATTAGCATGAACCAAGCTCAAAGAGCAGCAGAACACTTTACAGAAAAAACTTTTTTAGTGTAATAGAAGTATCTCACACATTAGGTGCTCTATGTATAACAGTGAGGTGGGTCTGGATTACAGCAATCAGGATGCTGCGGAAAAGGTGTGAGGGAACATTTAGTAATTATTAGCCTGCAACAACATTTTTTGTACCAATTTAGACTCCTTGTATTACCAATGTGAGGTATCACAATATAATAACATATCCCAGAAGAACATATTTTTGAACAAGTACCGAAACTGGAATCAAAACCTAGGTCTTCAAGTTAAAGGGCCAGCAACTTATCTGTTGATTGCAAACAAAAAGCATGAAAAACAATGCAGCGGTCGAAGTGCACAAAAATGTATAGGTATTGTGATTAGTAGTACAATAATGGCCGGGCCACTTAGTGAAGGGGAGATAGAAACATGGGGAAACATAACACACTATTTTATTACTATTTGTAGGCCTTCCACCTACAAGAAACTGTACACAACATACAATGAAAAAATAAAAAAACAAATGCAAGTTAAACAGATATGTGAGAAATGCATTTGTCTGAGAGGAAATCTCAGTTGGCTGATGCAATCACTTTAGATTTCTGTGTCTGTGACCCTTAGGGTCATTAAATGGAATTCTGATTGGCGCTCTGTGGAATGGTGCGATTAGGTCAGAGGCTGTGACAGAAAAACTGTAAGTATGTGAGTAGTTCATTTAAAAAATGTATTACCTCCTAGTTAGTCTTCCTCACCACATCCATTACACAGTGAGCTTTAGCTCCCCATTTCAGATTATCTTAACTAGAGTGTCTTCTCTTTTCCAAATAAAAGGGACGTGGTAGCATTGTTGTATCTGTTGGATGTGTATCTCCAAGTCACAATCAATCCCTCATCCCAGAGATTTCTCAGGCTGTAAGTCAGCTCCGTGCATTAACAATTCCAGGTGTTTCCTTTTGGGTTGTCATTTTTCTTGTGAGTGTTCATGAAAGTGTTGGCGCCTTTGGTGGGAGGTTTCTCATAAACATCAAGAATTCTTGTCTGGTTCTCACACAGGATCTGGTCCTCATTGGAGGTCACCTGGACATTGTCAATGGACTGGTATTTCTTCCAGTGGCCAGGAGTGGGGTTGTGCTTATGGAGTTGGGGAATCTGCTCACCCAGGACTCAGCTCCTGTGTCCCTGTTGTTGAGTTTATAGGGGACACCCCTCTCCACCAAAGATACATTGAAAACCATGAAGTCCATACACTCCGGGGCCCACACGGACCCATGTCCCCATCACATCTTCAACAGAGCTGCAGACACCATCGCCCCAAGCTCCGCCTCACCATCAACTGCTCACTAGCTGCCGCCACCTTCCCCAATGACTGGAAACACGCCAAGATCATCCCTCTCCTCAAGAAACACTCGGCTGAACCCACCGACCTCAAAAACTTCAGGCCCATCTCCCTACTTCCATTTCCTGCGAAAGGCATTGAGAAAGCAGTCAACAGCCAACTCACCACGTTTCTAGAAAGCCACAACATCCTCGATATCTCCCAATCCGGACTCAGGTCAAACCACAGCACTGAAACAGCCCTCCTGTCTGCAACAGATGACATCCGCTCCCTACTGGACAAGGGAAAGACGGCGGCACTCATCCTACTCGACCTCTCGGCAGCTTTCCACACAGTCTCCCATCACTCCCTGATAAGAAGACTCCACGGCATCAGAGACAAGGCCCTTGGCTGGATCCAATCCTTCCTCTCCGGCAGAACGCAATGAGTGAGACTCACCCACTTCCTTGCAGAACCCACACTCACCACCTGCAGAGTGCCCCAAGGATCCTCCCTCAGCCCCACGATGTTCAACGTGTACATGGCCCGCTAGCCACCATGGTCAGAAGCCATGGAATAAACATCATCTCCTACGCCGACGACACCCAACTCATTCTCACCCTCTCCAATGAACCAGACAAGGCCAGACACAACTTCCACGAAGTCATGAAAGTAGTCGCCAACTGGATGACAGACAGCTGCCTTCAACTCAACACAAACAAGACCGAAGTACTCATCCTGGGCCCTCAACCCAAAACATGGAGCAACTCCTGGTGGCCATCCACCCTCAGAAACCCACCCCCCCCGCCAGCCAAACCCGCAACCTCGGAATCATCCTGGACCCCGACCTCAGCATGAACCATCACATCAACTCAGTCACTTCTACTTGCTTCCGCACCCTCCACCTCCTACGCAAGACCTTCAAATGGATCCCCCTCGAACATAGAAAGATCGTCACACACGCCCTCATCACCAGCAGACTGTACTACGACAACGCACTCTACGTTGGATTCAACAAAAAACTCACTCAGATTGCAAAACACCCAGAACGCCACCACCAGATTGATCCTTGACCTACCCCGACACTGCCACATCTCTCAACACCTACATACTCTGCACTGGCTACCCATAGAGAGAAGAATCACTTTCAAGATCCTCACATACGCACACAAAGCACTCCACAACACCGGACCAGCCTACCTTAACCAGCAACTCAACTTCCACGTATCCCACAGGGCCCTACGCTCAGCCCAGCTCTCTCTCGCAGAAGTACCCAGCATAAGGAAAACCAGAATAGGAGGACGCTTTTCCTACCTCGCAGCCACCGCCTGTAATGCCTTACCCATCCACATCAGAAAAACCACCTCCCTCCCAGCTTCACGAAAGAACTGAAGACATGGCTTTTTTAATCCAACTCCGGTACACGCTACACTCCCCCCCCCTCCCCACCCCAGCACCTTGAGACCCTAACGGGTGAGCAGCTGCGCCTTATAAACACTGATTGATTTCAGCCTAAGGCACCTCAAGGGTGCATAGAACGTACTCTTTGACCGTGGAATCAGATCTGCCGCAATGTTAAAACCGTAGAAGAAAAGTGCTGGGCACAGGGGTTTTCTGTGTGTGAGCATTGATTTCTACAGTTTTTTAGGGTGTAGTACGCAAGCGCTCTGGCCCCTGCTGTAATATCTCTTGTGGGCTTTTAACGACACCCATGTCACCCCATCAGTTTTGTTGGTTCGCGGGCTTTCCTTTTAAAATTCGCTTGATTTCATTTGTAAAAGGCACGCATACGTCATGCCTTTTCTGGTGTATAGCCCTCCTCGACAGCACCGGTCAACCACTGAAAACATATGAGGCTCCATGTTTTCCACATGGCTTCTGGACTACTTTTTCTTTTTATTTCCTATGCAGGGCGATCTTGCTGGGCAGTAGTTGAGCGCTTTGCATGACATGAACCCTGTTACTTGGATAATTGCATGATTTTCGATACGTTTGACTGCAAGCAAACTTCTGATTCCTTTTGTGTCCCTCCTTCGCACTTATGCTCATGGCGGCCGTGGCACTTTAAATCGTCTCCCTTATGTCAACTGTTTTACTTTTCACTTTCAATTTATGTGGCAAGAAAAGTACAGTTAGGACTTTACAACGCTAATAGCTCAAAGTCGAACAAATGCGAGACCAATTGCATTGCAAATGCTTGTCTTTCTTTAGGTTTTTCTTGAGAAAACACGAATGTGGAAATTAATGGATGTGCAGGAATTTCGCAAAACTCCCAACCGCGATTCTGCCGAATATTGCTGTTTCCGCCTGATTTGTTATTTTTTACAGCAGGACTCTTGATGAACCGTTAAAGGGCCCCGAATGGGTAGGAACCTGTGTGATAACTGCACAACCTCTACATTAATGATATGTTGCACTACCTAGGTGTGGAATGACACCATCATTCTCAGTTTACCTTTACAGTATGAGACACACTATGCACAAACGGAGCCAGCACTATCAATGTGTGCAGGTTTGATCTCTTTTTAGGAAAGTCTGTCCCTTTCAATTGTTCCTGTTGCAATACGAAAGGGAAACATTCCTGTTATGCGGTAAGCACGGCGTCGGATCTTGCGATGGGTGCAACCCTGCGTTTTGCTGGAATTACGACTTTTGTACTATTTGTAATGAAGCGCTAAATGTATGACGCAGTTATAAGTTACATGTCAAAGTTCTTAGGTTATTTAATCAGACACATAGGTCACAGGTGCAGCCATTTGACATATACAAGGCTAATGTTGTAATTCTGTGAGTATAGGTCTTGTAATGAGTGACACAAGCAGTCACAACCCGAAGCAAGCAATGGCTGCTCTTAAATGTTTAAATGTCAGAGCTTTTTTGAGTTTGAGTCATCGGAATATTTACCATTGCAAAGGTTGGCAAAAGCCCATCAGCCCTGAGGCTCTGCCCTCTAACTCTGACCCCACTCGTGAATTATTTGCTGCCCCTGACATTCTCGTGCTGCTACGGCCCATGCACTCTGCACAGCACATCAATCTTTACAGGCTCAGAATCAACTGCCTGAGAGAATCTTTCTGAAGTAGAAGTCATAATTTTTCACCCATAAAAGGTGGGGGGTGGCGAAAGGAGGAGGATTAGAGGAAAACAAACATTTATTTAAAGGAACAGCAGAGGAAGGAAGGGAATAATGACCAGAGGAAGCAATGGCACAAAAATACAAGGACTGTCAAAGCCAATAGGTCTCAAATTTAAAACGTGAGGACTAAACTACCGGCTTTGACAACATTTATCTGTAAAGCAAAAAAGTTATTTTTTTCACTGGTTTCTTTCCGGAAAGTTTTGGGATGATCTGTTAAGGGGCCGAGAAAAATGGGTAGTCCCAAAACATAAATGCCTGATTCATTTTCCATAGACTTTTTTATGATGTGCTACTGCAAAAACTGCTGAACAGAATTACACCAAATTTAACAGGGAGCTAGATCTTAGTCCAAAACGTGAGCTTTTGTGATTTGGTTTAAATCTGTTCAGTAGTTTTTGAGAAATTAAGGATAAAAAATATTTGTATATCTGAATTTTTGGGTCTGAGAGACTCTTGCAAGAGTCCCTCACAGCCAACTTAAAATAATAGAGTGGTCTGATTGGTTTAGGATTTTTTTTCCCCTGGGGATCCTCCCTACTACCGTGGGAGCAAGCGCTCTGATTGGCTGGCCACAACATGAAAGAAAATGTTGCGGCCACCATTACAGGACTCAGGGAATTAGTCCCCCGTCCCCAGTTTGTTTTTTAAGAAAATATACAAAGAGGAAGGGTAGAGATACCCTGCACCCCTAGCCCTTGTGAGGAGGTTCCAATATAATAATTTTTTATTAACTTGATCACATGGGATCGTAAAATAAAACATTAAAAAACACCAAACAGCTTTTTTTATTTTATTATTTGAACCTCTTGGGTGGGACAGGGCTGGGAGTCATTTTTATAAAATATTTGGGGAGAGGGCGTAAATGGGTTATCCTCCCTGAGTCAATATTAGGCCCTGGACGCTGAATGCCAATTAAAGGGGGGCATGTGCCCCCTTTCCCAAAACTACTGTTGGGGCCCATCCTCTGGGCTGAATATTAAATAAAGGGGAGAGGGTCATGTGTGGTACCCCTCGAAGAGCAACTAATGGGCTCTAGGGACCTTAGCCCTGGAGCAGGTAAAGGATACATGGATGGACAGAGGAAGAGGGCAACACAAAGAAATATCATGCATAAAATACAACTAAAACAACAAACGCTCTAAAATACATTTCTCAACAATGGTGTAGTATGTTTGAAGCAGTACCAAAGATTGGAATATAGAGAGAGAGGTCAAAAGCCACAGGGACAGACGGTGGGGGGGAGCTAGGGCAACACGTATGGAGTGAATACGGGTTGGGGGGCGGGTTCAAAGGCAACATGAAATGACGTCCGTCATCATTCAGAAAAATATGAACACACGCAGTAGAAAATAAAATTTCTCTACCAAACTGAAGCCTATTTGAAGCAGAAGAGGGAGTATGATGAAAACGGCCTGGAAACAGATGCAGCATTATGGAGCGCTTCTTCACAGATGCAGTATTATGGAATGCTTCCTCCAAAAGAAAAAAATAGGCAGCTGTCAAAGCACGAGCTGGCGGGAGGTCAAACAGTATAAACGAAAAAAGTACTTTGGCCATGCGCCATTGGAGGGACAAACATACAAAAAAGAAATAAAACCAGCACACATTAACCAAACAAAGTCTAGCAAGTGACAGTGCTTGGCTTTCTCGTGTGAAACCTAAAAAAGAATGGGGAGAGATGAAAAAGATGGAACGTGATAAAATGTGAGTGAGACACCCTATAGTATTAATGCACCTGTCGCAGTTCTTTGCATAATCTGCAGATCACTGGCTCCAACCCTTGTGTATATCATATGCTTCTGTCATAGTCTGAGAGCTACCACATAGTAGTGCAGAAACAGTGTAAGCTCTATATCAACAGAATCCAATGGTTAACAAGCATTGGCAAAACCAACAGGTCTCTCCCATGGAAGAGCTGTTGGCTTGCCAATGTGTTTCAGCAATGTTGTACACCAGTGTGGCTGCTGTTCAGTATGGCTAAAGGTTAGTGCCGTAGAGGAGAGTGGAGTCATGTAGCATGGCAGACAGTGGAGTTGTGCAGAGTAGAGTGTCCTGATGTAGAGTGCAGTGGCTTAGAATGTTGCAGAGCAAAGTGGTGTAAGTGTAGTGGCGTAGAGTGCACAGGAATAGAATTCAGCGGTGTACATTACAGGGTTGTAAAATGCATTTGCATAGATTACAGTGTTACACAGTAGAGTGCAGTGGTGCAGATTGCAGTAAAATGGCATAGAGTACACCGACTAAAAGTGCAGTGGTGCAGATTAGAGTGGCATGAAGTGCAATGGCTTGCAAAGGGTGCAGAGTAAAGTGGGGTACAGTTTAGTGCTGTGGTATACAGTGGCATACAGTGCAGTGGTATACAGTGGCACACTGAAGCGTGACGTAACGTAGAGTGGAGTGATACAGAGTAGAGTAGAGTAGCATAGTGTGCACTGGCAAAGAATGCAGTAGTTCAGAGTAGAGTGGCAAAGAGTTCAGTGATGTAGGGTGCAGTGTTGCAGAGTCGAATGTCGTGGAGTGCAGTGCCATAGGGTAGAGTGGCGCAGTGTAAAGTGGCAGAGTAGAGTGGAGCAGAGTAGAGTGCAGTGTCTTAAGGTGGAGTAGAGTAGAGTGGCAGAGTAGAGTTGCGTAGAGCAGAGTGCAAAGGCATAGAGTGGGTTACAATGGAGTGGAACGGAGTAGCGTAAAGTAGAGTAGACTAGTGTAGAGTGCATTGGTGTAGAGTGTTGCAGAGTGCAGCAGCAAAGAATAAAAAATGTCCTAGCTATCGTAATGGACAGTTTAAATTCTGTTAACGACACAGAGGGGAGGATTATGCTTATCCTTTCTTCACCCCTTTATTACAGCAGCCAATTAACAACAAACTACATTTCCCATAATCACTTGGGAAATCCAAGAATGAACAGTAAATTGGCAGTAAATCATCAGACCATGGCCCATAAATAGTTTTTCATCGCTGTTGCCACCTCCTCTTTCTTCCTGCGAACAAAAGTGACCAACCACGTTTTTTGTCTTGCTTGGACCCATCAGATATGAGAAGATAACATACCCCATGACTTTCCATACACTCACCAATATACCAGATTACGTGACATGCAGTCAACAGAAAACAAGAAAGACTGTATTCCAATAAAGGCAGATATTAACAACAAATACCTTGTAAGTTATCCTCACCTTTACGAAGAACGCCCCTCTGGGTGGGATTAGGCATGCAAGAATGGGTGGGTTAATCCTCGCCTCTGTGTCCTTAATAGAATTAAAACTTTCTGTTATGATAGCTAGGATATTTTGTATTCTATGTGAGGACCGGTGGCGAGGATTGTGCTGGTTGAAAGCTTCCCCACCAGGAGCATTGCCATATTAAGGAGCGGTTTAAATACAACCTCTTAAAAGTCTGAAGGACGATCTGCCTTATTAAGGATTTCCTCTAGGTGAGTAGCGAGAGAGAACACCTTTGAGGCAATGGCGCCCCTGACTGAATGGGCCCCATACATCACGGTATCAACGTCAGCTTCTTGCATTGCCCAGCAGACCCATCTAGCAATGGTCGGAGAGGAGCCTGCCCGAAAGGGTTTCCTGACAGCGATCAATAATTGTCTCTCTCCATGGGGTTGGATATCTGCCATCATAGCCACATAGCATTTAAACCATCTGACCACACATAACTTCCGGGAGTCTGGAAAAGAATTATAAGATACCACCTGTGAATTGCATTTTGTTCATCTCGAAATGTGGTCTGTAATTCCATACGGTCTGTGCCATGTCCAAAGATTTTAAGGTGTGCACGAACTCTCCCAGCTCCAGAGCAAACAGGTTGCCAAACAACCCTTATTGGTCAACAGGAACCACCTCCAGTGTGGCAAGGTCCCCTAATTGGGGGTCTATCTTGATGAGGAGTGAACAGCGCCTCTCCGTCAATATGGCGCATTTGGCATCCCCGAAAATGATAATAGCCCTATGGGCCCAGTCTGACAGAATGTCCAGGGAGATCAAGGTGCCTGACGCTTTTGCATCTTCCGCCATGTCCAGGATGCTGGTTAAGGGTTTGGACACATCCAATAGCTTGTCCTTGCAGGTACGCCAGAACCTGTAAATCCCTTTTTTTAGGCTCATGCATAAACTTTCTCAGGAAAGTCGGCATGCGCTCATCATTCTCGGTAGTCAGAGCAACTTTATCACCAAGAAACGGGCAAGGGCATTCGGCATGCAGGCGATTACGGACTTCCTTATGAAGTGGCCTGAGGAGCCGTCCCGCGACACAAGCTGCAACCTTATCTGCAGGAGTCCATTCCGCTGAGCGTAGATGAACCAGCTAATTTGGTTTGAGCATGTCGCATGTCACTTGGAGCATCGGAAGGAGAGCTATCAGAAGCCAGGGGTTGGGGGAGAATGACAAGGGCGGGACCCTTCACCCAGGTCTCCCTCCAATCCAGACCAGGAATCAGTGTCCGGGATGAGGGGCGGGGGGGCCAATGCCTTGACAGGGAGGTGGGGTGGGGCTAATTGTCCCCCGAAGGGCCTAGGACTTGAGGAGCTAGGCTCTGAGTCATAAAGGCCCATTTTAACCTATGAAAGGAACCCAGGTCGAAGCATGGGCTGGGATCCCTTTTCCATTTAGGAAGCGGTACAGGTTGGGAAGCCTGTCCTACAGGTGGGGGAGGGGGGGTGTAAGCCCAAGGATGTCTTCCCTTGCTGAGAGGGGTTTGCCACAGAGTTCTGTGTAATGTGGTTATTTCTGCTTAAAGTGGTCCACCGCCTGCTTAACCGCACTCCAAATGGAGGCATCCATGATCTCACAAAAGATCATGTTGAGGTCTGTACTTACTGGGGTCACCAGTGTCAGTTAGTGAGGCCTAGGGTCACTAGGGAGGTGCAGAGGGTAAGTTGTACGACCTGGGATCACCAAGAAGATAAAGAGGGCAATAGCAGTGGTGAGGGTTTCCCAGCCAAACTGAGGAGGCCCGGGGCTGATCTTATGAAAGGAGAAGGCCTGTAAATAAGGAGTCCCAGGGAGTCAATTGTGTAGAATATAGAAGGCCTGTAGGGACACCAACACACCTGTCAGACTGAGAAGGGCATGCACGCCTGGGACGCCTGGGCAGGTGCCCGCGTGTGATCGAGCATGCATTATGCGCTAGACAGTTTACCGACCCCTGTGAGGAATATACTGTTTCACCTGAGCGCAGGCAAGGCAGAGAGTCGGGCACCCAGCTGGCTGTGCTGCATATCTTTCTGATTCATTTCAAAGACCTGCGCCGGCCCGGGAAGCCTGAAGGTAAAGAACACAGGTTGTGTGAATGTTGCGGTGCCCTCTAGTGGTCCGAAGACCACACCGTATGAGCCCGAGAGCCACAGCACGACTTTAATCAAGACAGCAGCTGCGGAGGAGCGACATGTGTTCCCGCAGCCACGCAGTACATGTGAAAACAATTAACACTGCACTGAAAGTACAAGCAAGATAAACAACATACTAAATATAGCCAATAAATCATAAAAGAAACGGCCTGAGGCCAGAGACACTTATCTCCATTGCAGACGCAGCGAAGAAAGAGAAGATGGCAACAGTGATGAAGGGCAAGTTATGGGCCATGGACTGATGGTTGGCTGTCGATTTACTGTTGATTGTTGGATTTCCCAAGTGGTTATGGGAAATGTAGTTTGTTGTTAATTGGCTGCTGTAATAAAGTGGTGAAGAAAGGGTAAGCATAATACCCGCCTCTGGTCCTGACACAGAATTCAGCAGCTTACAATGCAGTGGCGTGGATTGCAGTGGTGTATAGTAGAGTGCAGTGGGGTAGAGTAGAGTGGCATAGAATTCAGTGACGTAAAGTGCAGTGGTGCTGAGTAGAATGGCGTAAAAATGGCATAGAGTGCAGTGCAGTAAAGTGGTGCAGAGTTGAGTGGCGTAGAATGGTGCATTTTACAGTATGGTGCCAAAGAGTGACGTGGCAGAGTGAAGTGACATTGAGAGAAGAGCTGCAGCGTGCAGTGGCAACGAGTGCATAAGTGCAGAGTAGAGTGGTGTAGAGTTCAGTGGCAGAGAGTGCAGTGTTGTAGAGTAAAGTGTCACAGAGTGCAGTGGTACAGAGTGCCATAAAGTGCAGTGCTATTGAGTAGAGTGGCGTAGAGTGGCTCAGAGTAGAACGGTGAAGAGTAGAGTGCAATGTCCTAGAATAGAGTGGTGTGGACTAAAGTGGCATACAGTAGAGTGATGTAGAGTAGAGTGCATTGGCATAGAGTTGGTTACAGTGGGGTTGAATGGAGTGGAGTAGAGTAGGGTGGACTGGTGTAGAGTATAGTGGTGTAGAGTGCATAGAATTCAGGGGTGTACAATGCAGCACCATAGAATGCAGTGGCGTGGATTAGATGGTGTATAGTGGTGTATAGTAGCGTGCAGAGGGATAGATTGCAGTGATGCAGAGTGGAGTGGGGCAGAGTAGTGGCATAAAGTGCAGTCCTGTAGAGTGGGGCAGAGTAGAGTATAGTGGCATAGAGTGCAGTGGCACTGAGTGGACTGATGCAGAGAGCAGTGGGTGGAGTGCAGTAGTACAGACTAGAGTAGTGTTGACTTCAGTGGTGGAGAGTGCAGTGTTCAGAGTAGAGTGTTATAGAAAAATGTATAAAAGTCGTTCCTCTAACAAATACTTATTTTGTTTTCCGCCCCCGAAAAAAAGAAAATTATTCTAATGTCCTATATTTAAGAAACAGGAGCACTGAGATTTGGAATTCCTTAACTGGCAAGAACATGCAATACATCCAAATATAGTTTTATTCCTGGACCTAACGCAAGGGAGCAAGAGTACCTCCTGTACACAAAAGCATTACAGGACAATACAAGCAATATATGAAGGGAGCCTAATATCATTTCAAAAGGTGTCTACAGAAGTATGTAGTGTATAAATCTCCCTTACATTAAGGTTTACTCTGTTGAAGAGCTTGCTTCGGCAGAAATACCCAAGTTATATTCCACTTAAGTCCTACATATATGTGAAACTCTCAGCTTGTGACACTCTAATGCTATGCCTGGAACGTTGCTGTCACCTAGTGGACACACTGTGTATGGTGTTTAGTGCAGCTCTCAACCAGTATCTCCTTATCGCTCTGGAGCTGCTAGATAATTGTAAAGTATTGGGCCGAAGCCAGTTTGAATACGATGATGATTTATATACGTTTTTTAATTTACAAATTACAGTAAAGTGCATTAATTTATCATGCCTCAATAGTTTACACAGAGTATTTTGTTAGCTCTAGTTAGCCATGAAATGTGTCACCATCATTCATACTACGAACGAGGCCATGATTAGGACAAGAAGGACACAAACACAAATGATGGACGGAATGCAGAACCAATCAAACATTCACCCCAGTCATAGATCTGGGTTTAACCCATCAATTATTTTGCTCACCACACCACCCCAGTTTGGACCCAGCCATATGCATATCAGTTTTGACCATGTCCCCTGTGGGAACAGTCCAGCCCAAACTGCCATGTCAGGGCCTTCCTTGACCAAAAACAAGCATTCTGGGACCCGTTTCAGGGTATCACCCTTCATCAGCCAGGCTAGCTTGAGTCCAGTGACATAGTGAGCCCGAGACCCGAGTCTGGGCATACCCAGCGCACTTAGGGCGACAAAAGCAAACAAACACAAATGATGGACGGAATGCGGACCCAATCAAACATTCTGCCCCAATCATAGATCTGGGTTTAATCCATCAAACTGGGGTGGTGTTGTGGGCAAAAAAACAATGCATTAAACCCAGATCTTTGTGACTAGGGGTGAATGTTTGCATTGTTCAGCATTCCGTCCATAATCTGTTCTTTTTGCTTTTGCCACTCTAAAAGGAAAGGGTGCCCAGATGTCGGTCCCATGCTCACTGAGGTACTGGATTCAAGCTAGCCTGGCTGATGAAGGGTGATACCCAGAAACCGGTCCCAGGATGCTTGCTTCCAGTCCAGGGAGGACCTGGCTTGATAGTTCGGATTGGACTGTTTCCATGGGCAACAGGGTCAAGCCTGATTTGAATATGGCTGGGTCCAAACTAGGGTGGTGTGGTGGGCAAAAAAACGGTGGTTTGAATGTTTGCATTGTTCAGCATTCCGTCCATCATCCTTTCTTTTTGCTTTTGTCGCCCTGAGTCAGAAGGGTATGCCCAGACGTGGGTCCCGTGCTCACTGTGCCACTGGATTCAAGCTAGCCTGGCTGATGAAGGATGATACTCTGAAACCGGTCACAGGATGCTTGTTTCTGGTTCTGAGAGTACCTGGCTTGGCAGTTCGGGCTGGACTGTTCCCACTGGGAAAAGGGTCAACACTGATTTGCATATGGGTGGGTCCAAACTGGGGTGGTGTGGTGGACAAAACAAATAATGGCTTAAACCCAGATCTTTGCGATTGGGGGTGAATGATTGCATTGTTTTGCATTCCGTCCATCGTCTGTTCTTTTTGTTTTTTTGCCCTAAGTGGGAAGGTTATGCCCAGACGTGGGTCTTGTGAACACTGGATTCAAGCTAGCCTGGCTGATGAAGGGTGATACCCTGACAAGGGTCCCAGGATGCTTGATTCCGGTCTAAGGAGGACTTGGGTGGGCTGTTCAGGCTGGACTGTTCCCACGGGGAACAGGGTCAAGACTGATTTGCATATGGCTGGGTCCAAACTGGGGTGGTGTGGTAAGCAAAAAAAACGATGGCGCAAACCCAACTCTTTGTGACTGGGGGTGAATCTTTGCATTCCGTTCATCATCTGTTCTTTTTTGCTTTAGACAGGGAAGCTCTCTAAATAAAACAAGATAAAGAAACACAAACAAAATAAACACTAATAGCTGAAAGTCACACGAATAAACTGGTGGGTGAGGAGGAGGATAAATAAAGATGTATAAACAGTACCTAAAAAAACACTAATAGCTGAAAGACACACGGATAACTGACAGGTGAGGAGGCGGACAAAGAAAGACGAACAAACAGTACATGAATCGGAGCAGGATTAGTGGAGAGACATTAATTAAAACAAATAAATCTGTGGTTTGGCCATGCATCCCACACGAAACAGGAAATTCTTTCTGGAATGCCTCAATCTCGCACTCAAGATATCCTTAAACTCTTGCTTCCTAAACCTCACCCTTTTACAAACCCTCAACTGCAGCAAAATAAAATAAAAAGCTGCAGATGCACAGAATTTTTGGCAAATTGCTATAATTTTGCTTTTTTTAAATAAATGCATGAGGCTGGCTGGGTAAAGTGGACATTTAACTAATACATGGGAACACTGGTGATGAAAGCATAGTGCACACAGCTGTTGGATAAAACCAGTCTCACTGGAATTATATGATTCTACAGCCACTGAGCGATCCACATAATTCTGAATTTGTAGCACTTACCACATATCCCGCCATCTGGTGCATGATTTGCAGATTTTAACAAAAATTGTTATTCTAGCTCCCACAGGTAAAAAGTTACTAAAAACCGCGGGACGTGTTGCTGCAAAGTGGAAGGTCCTTCAGCAAATGTTGAACGGTCACCTTCTAGTCACTTACTGCTCTCGGTGGATATTAAACTGGTACTAATGGGGTGAATTCTTTGTCGAGAAGGTAAACGTATTAAAATAAATAAATCAGGGGAGTAGCTTGGTCAGTTAGATTGGGGGGTGGGAAGGGGGCATGTGAGCTTCAGATTTTCCAACAGTCACGCGACCATCTAATGTTAACATACATTACACGGCAAGCTGGGTGCATGAGAGAAGCTCAGGAGGCGGTGGAAAGGGAGAGGAATGCAGATCGGTAAGGTTACTAAGTAAGAGAAAACGCAGTATTTTGTAACATAACCCACGGTCTTGAAGACTTTCAAAACTGAGAGGGAGTGTGTGTTATTCATCTTTGTCTGTTTTTACTTAAAAATCCCTGGTGAAATCCGACAGCCACTTCACCATACCGACTGAAAGCATTTATCCCCAACTATGTATCCACAAATACACTTATTAGGGGGTATAGCACATGCCCTTCCCCCGCCCCCTGCCGAAGCTATGCCCCTGCACTAGAAAATGAGGTAATACTACCACTAAATACGCCACATTGCGCACACTGCGTGACTTTTCTTGCTGCATAATTTTGTCAACCCTGCCACATAGTTTGGTCCTCCGATGTCACACAGTTCGATAAGTCCTGAATGAGACTTCATGTTTTTGAAAAGAGGTGCTATGATCATTGATATATCCAGATGCTGGCGTTGGAGAGCAACTGATGTCAATGAAAATCCTCCCTTCATCAGGCCAGAGGCACGGCTGACATCCATTAGACCCTGATGACATGGTGTAGGCATCCGCTGTGGTCACTGGGCTGCAGCACAGCTCTTCTACAATATGTGGCCAGTGTGGCCAGCCCAAGCCTGAAAAAAGCTTCATGCAGGGCCATGCAAAATCCCACTTCACCACAGACATCAATACAGTGGAAAAACAATTCACCAAACATCACCTTTCCCTTTGGCAGTATGCCGGCTGAACAGACACGAAAGAGTTACACTCTATTTCACCAAAGCTTTTAATTATTTAGTATCCATTATGTTTCTAGGTTTGAGGTGTAACAATGGTTGTGCCATTCATGGTGAAGATATATTCTATATGAACTCTGAGGAACTTTGATTCAGCTTCATTCAGTCACTAGCCCCGTTGTCCCTGGAACCATAAGTCACTGGCTGGAGACGTTGTCAATCACATCTTGGATCAGCCTAAAGGACTAGCTTAGGTTCACTTTCTCTCTATCGGCTGTTTGGTTGAATTCTTCTTCTTTCCGCATGGGGAACTTTCTCAAAAGTACATTCTGTCATCGCAGTCAGTTGTTTATGTAAATGAACCATTCTATATATAAAGCAAAGTTTATAATGGTTTGCACTCATGGGCGTAGGAAGTGTGGGGGACGCGGGGGATGTATCCCCCCCAGATTTTGGAGGGTGGGGGACACGGGGGACGAAGGTGGGGGGGACAAGGGGACACAATAATTTCCCCTCTCACATCTGTCATTCAGAGGGCCATTAGCGCACAAGAGCGCTACTTATGATAGCCCTGTACAGACAAATCCTCCAAGCTGATGGTAACCAAATGAAGGTGAGTCAGGAGGCCCCCTGCGCCCTCTGCCCTTTTGTCCTGTTCTAAGGGTGCTCATAAGAACAAAGGGCACAGGAGGAGAAAAACGTTTTGGATGATTACTGTCACCTGCTGCCTTGAAGAGGAGCACAGCAGGATGCCTTCAAGAGGAGCTGCAAACCAATGAGGAAGATCTAAAGAGAGAACAGAGTCCCACTCACCGTGATGCCTGCAGGCTAGAAAGGAGACTCTGTGAAACACAATATTTGTATTTGCCTAAGATCACACCAGTTGGTGAAACAGTGAAGTAGAGACTGAGCCCAGATTTTACATTTTTACACAACAATTTAGCTATTAGAAGGGTATATTTTTCTAACATTTATGTTTAATGTTTTGTTTTCTAGGTAATGAAGTGCTTGATTACAGCGTGGCTAACAGGGAGAAGCCATATTTCATTTTGGGCCGTTATGCCTAGCGTTATTATTTATGTTGTTGTTATCGTTACATACTTCAGCATATTGAAGTATATTATCTTTTCTCTATCTTTTCTTCACTCTACTCTGAAACAATCTACCCTATGCCACTGCACCCTACACCACTTTTCTCCACTCTGTGCCACTCTACGCCACTGCAATCTATGCTGTACCACTCCACTCTACACCACTGCAATCTATGCTATTCTACTCTAACCATTGTACACTACACCCCTGCACTCTGCCAGTGCACTATTCACCACTTTACTCAAAACCAATGCACTCTATCCCACTGCACTCTATGCCAATCTACTCTGCACCACAGCACTCTATTCCCCTGCTTTCAATGCCACTGTACTCTGCACCACAGCACTCTATGCAACTGCACTCTATGTCACTCTACAATACACCACTGTACTCTGCGACCCTCTAATCTGCAACATTGCACTTTCTGCCACTGAACTCCACGCCACTCTACTCTGCACCACTGCACTCAATGCCACTGTGCTCTGTCCCACTGCACTCTTTTCTGCACCACTGCACTGTAATCTACTCTACACCACTCCACTGTAGGGCACTTCACTCTACTTTGAAATAATCTCCTCTATGCCACTGCAATCTACGCAACTCTACTCTATGCTATGCCAGTCTAATCTATCTTGCACCACGCCAATGTACCCTGCCCCACTCCAATCTGCTCTGCACTGCTCTATGCTACTGCACTCTACTTCACTATGCTCCACTCTGCAACAATCTACTCTTCACCACTATGCTGTACCCTGCAGCAATCTACTTCCATCCCACTGCACTCTATACATCTCTATTCTACTCTGCACCACTGTACACTAAGCCACTCTTCTCTACTCTGCATCAATCTACATCACTGCACTCTAAACCAATGCATTCTATGCCACTCTACACCACTGCCCTTTATGACACTCTACTCTGCAACACTGCACTCTGCCACTGAACTATACTCCTCTCTACTCTGCACCACGGCACTCTACTCTGCACCGCTCAACTATATGCCACTCTACTGCATTCTACACCAGCGTACTATATGCCACTGCACTCTATGCCCCTCTACTCTGCATCACTGCACTCCACCACTGCACTCTACACTAGTCTACTCTACCTTGCACCACTCCAGTCTACCATGCACCGCATCACTCTGACACAGTACTCTGAACCACTGCAATCTATTCTGTGCTCCCCTCTACTCTTCACCACTCTACGCTACTGCCCTGTACGCTAAACCAGTGCAGTATTCGCCAATGCACTCTACACCACTTTACTCAAAACCAATGCACTCTATACCACTACACTCTACACCAATCTAGTTTGCACCACTGTACTCTATGCCACTTCACTCTAGACCACCCAACTCCACTCTATGACACTTCACTCTGACATTACACTCCATGATACTAGACTCTGATACTCTATTCCATTAAACTCTAACACTTTCTCCACTCTGTAACTCCCTACACAACTCCCTATACGCCACTCCATTCCACTTTACTCCACTGTATGCCACTCCACACCACTCTATGCCACTTCAATCTACGATACTCTGCTCAATGCCACTGCACAACCCTCTACGCCACTCCAATATACAACAATGTACTGTGCTCAACAACACTCTACCCAACTTTCTCTATGCTAGTTCACGTCACTTTACTTCACTCTACTCCAGTTCACTCTTCTTTATGCCTTTCCACTCTACGACACTCTGCCACTCCACTCTATGACACTCTATTACACTGTGACACTACTCCACTCTAATACTACTTTATGGCATTGGCGCTTGATTAGAGATTCAGATCTCCATTGATTGCCTTCTCACTCATATGAGACGTGAGCCCGATTTATCTTCGCCGTTATGGTTACAAGCACTCTGTAACCCTTTTAACTCCAGCTTAACGAAGGCTTAGGATGATCCTGATACTTGTCTAGGGGATCAAAATATTGTCGGCCAAAGTACCTTGACTTGAATTTGTGATATTGTACATAAGTTGGCATGAGCATAAGCACTATGAGCTAATGACTTCTTGATTCACTATTTGAGTCATTCATGTAAAAGTCTGTGTATAAAAGCTTGTAAATCATTGTTGTGGATGCTAATCTTGTAGGAAAGTAGCCTCTTTCTAGCTTGGTTACCCCCACATTTGGCCTGTTTGCCAGTGTGTTTGCGTGTGTCTACTGGGATCCTGCTAATCAGGACCCCAGTAGTTATGCTCTCTCCCTTAAATTATGGTTTTTGCATACTGGTAACCCAGTATTTCACCCAAAATTGGCATATTGGTGCCCCCTTATAAGTCCCTAGTATATGGTACTTAGGTACCCAGGGCATTGGGGTTCCAGGAGATCCATATGGGCTGCAGCATTTCTTTTGCCACCCATAGGGAGCCCATGCAAAGGCTTCTGCAGGACTGCTATTGCAGCCTGCGTGAAAAGGTGCATGCACCCTTTCACTGCCAGTTGCACTGCACCAGGTCACTTATAAGTCACCCCTATAGCAGGCCCTCCAGCCCTGAGGGCAGGGTGCAGAGTAACTGTGTGTGAGGGCACCCCTGCACTAGCAGAGGTGCCCCCACGACCTCCAGGACCATTTTCCCAGACTTCCTGAGTGCGGGATGCCATTTTACACATGTACTTGAAATAGGTCACTACCTATTCCCAGCTACATAATGGTAACTCGGAACATAGGTATGTTTAGTATCAAACATGTTGGAATCATAACCCAAGGCTTTTGCAAGCATTGGTTGTATGATTTTATGCACTCTGGGGGCTCCTTAGAGGACCCCTAGTATTGCCATTCCAGCCTTCTGAGGTTTTCCAGGCAGGCCCAGCTGCTGCCACCTCTCGGACAGGTTTCTGCCCTCCTGTTGCTTGAGAAGCTCAAGCCCATGAAGGCAGAACAAAGGATTTCCTTTGGGAGAGGGGTGTTACACCCTCTCCCTTTGGAAATAGGAGTTACAGGCTTGGGAGGGGTAGCTTCCTTCCCCAGGCCACTGGAAATGCTTTAAAGGGCACATTTGGTGCCCTCCTTGCATAATCCAGTCTACACCGGTTCAGGTACCCCCTGTCCCTGCTCTGGCACGAAACTGGACAAAGGAAAGGGGAGTGACCACTCCCCTGTCCATCACCACCCCAGGTGTGGTGCTCAGAGCTCCTCCAGAGGGTCCCTGTGTTTTGCCATCTTGGATTCCAAGTTGGCAGCAAACTCTGGGAGCATCTGAGTGGGCAGTGCCAGCAGGTGGTGTCTGAGCCATCCCCTGATAGGTGCTTACCTGTTTAGCTGACCAATGCCCCTTTCATGGCTATTTAGGGTCTCTCCTTTGGGAGGTTCTTCAGATTCGGATTGCAAGACTCCAGCAGAAATCCTCTGCAGCCTTTACTTCACCTTCTCACTGAAGAAACTGCATCTGGACCCTCTAGAAACTCCACAAACTGCAACAACGAAGCAAAGACGACTTCTGCAACATTGTATCTTCAGCTCTTGCCAGCATATGCAACTGTTTCCCAGTCGTGCATCCTCAGAGGACAGCCTGTCTTCAGCCTGCACCAGAAGAATGAACGAATCTCCCTTGGAGTGAAGGAGTCACTCCCCTGCTTCAGCAGGCACCTCTCTTCAACGACGACCATCTGCTTGGGTCCCCTCTCCTGTTGAGTTGCATGAATCCTACATCACGGGTGGTGGACTGAAGTGGTCCCGATGGTCCTGACGTTCTACTGTCCAACTTTGGTGGAGGTAAGAGCTTGCCTTCCCACGCAAGACAGTAACCCTGTTCACCACGTGTTTTTCAGTTGCCAAGGCTTGTTGGCATCCTTCTATGAAATTATTTGTGCACAATGTAACTCTGGCCCCCAGCACGCCTTCCGGCAATGCACAGCTTCCTGAGCGGTTCTCTGGCGGTGTGGGATCCTTTGTTTTTGTGCTGCGTGGGCCTCCTTTTGCAACTCCTTTGTCCCTGTGCTGGAGGACTCCTCTGTGCACTGGCTGGTCTTCTGTGGGCTCTCTGAGTTGCTGAGAGCCCCATCTGACTCCTCCTCCTGGGTAGAGTCCACCAGGTCCCTCCTGGTCCCAGGCAGTGCCATTTTCCGCTAACTGTGAGCTTTGCGTGTGCCAAGGTTTGTTGGCAGAATCCAGCGACGCAACCAGACTGCAATCATCCATCCGGTGTGGGATATCAACTGCACCAACCAGGAACACGCATCCATCTTCTTGGGTGCAGTACTGACTGTTGTTCTTCACCAGTGGTTCTTCTTTTGCACCTTGATTCGGGTTAGCAGGGGCTCCTGTCCTCCCTGGACTCTTCTGTGCTTCTTGGACCTAGTCCCATTCTTCCACAGGTCTTTAGGTCCAGGAATCCACCCTTTGTGTCTTGAAGTATCTTCTGGTTCTTGCATTATCTTCTTTCTCGTGTTCTTGTGTGTTCTAGGAAAGTTACTGTCATTTACTCCTGCTTAACTGGGCTCTGAGGTGGGTTCTATTACTTACCTTTGGTGTTTTCTAATACTCCCAGCGCCCCTCTACACACCACACTTGTCTAGGTGGGAAACCGACATTCGCATTCTACTTTCTTAGTATATGGTTTGTGTTTACCCTAGGCCCATTTCTAACCATTATGATTTTCACTAATTGCACTTTTCTAACTTTTTATTGCTATTGCTGCATACTAGTGTATATAATTGGTGTTTTACTTACCTCCTAAGGGAGTATAGTCTCTATGGTATTTTTGGCATTTGTGTCACTAAAATAAAGTACCTTTATTTTTGTTACACTGAGTATTTTCTTTCATGTGTGTGAGTGCTGTGTGACTACAGTGGTATTGCATGAGCTTTGCACGTCTCCTAGATAAGCCTTGGCTACAGCTACCCCTAGAGAGCCTGGCTTCTAGACACTGCCTACATTTAACTAATAAGGGATAACTGGACCTGGTATAAGGTGTAAGTACCATAGGTACCCAATACAAACCAGGCCAGCCTCCTCTAAACCACTGTACTATATAGGTTACTTTTTAAAATGTTCTTGTAATTGGTGACATTGGGTCATCCAGATAACTTGTGTAATGCCCGAATACCAGTCTTTCTCGATTTCCCCTGTTGATGTTTTCCCACTACATTTGATCTTTTATATTGTGATTGAATAAATGTATGAAACAATCCATTTGCATACTACTTTAATATCATTGTTTATGGGAGTGGTGTTGCATTTTATTCAAGGGACCCCTGTTCCTTTAAAGTTAGTTTACTGCTCTATTTTAGGACACTCTACTTACTCCATGACACTACACCACACCAGTCTATGACACATCATTCTCCTTTATGCCATTAACTTTGAGCCATGCTGAATAGTAGTCTCACTAGTGTACAGCATGGCTAAAACACATTGGCAAAAGGCAATAGAACTTGCATAGGCGAGACCTATTGGCTATGCCAATGCTTGTTTATAAGGTATGAACTTCAAGGTGACTTGCAATATCCTTATGTACGCAGGGGGTATTTTACCCCATATAATACATGGTCACACCACCAACTTTCCCACAAACCACTTAAAACCTTAGTGCATAGCTTCTGACATTCAAAGATATGAAAGTAGAGCAGAAGAAAGAAAAGCAACATTCCATTTTTTGCTTTAAACAGCTGCAATAATTATGCTCTGTGACCTGGTCTGCCTTTTACCTTGGCTGCTAGCTCTGGCAGAAGGCATTGTAATGTCAGAACTCGACTGTAATAACCCTATCATAGTCATTTTCCGATGTCTTTTCTTTATAATCAGTGAATGTCTTTTCTTTACACGCAGTGACTTGGTGCATCACAAACAGCCGTTTCTAGAGAAATTAGTGACTGCAGTTTATACAGAGATTAGAGAATCCATGTATATATAGCCTGTAACTGCAAGAGCTTCTTCAGTTGAAATGCTTCTAGTTATGACTGATGTGGAGCTGAGCTGCCCAAGATCACACACAGGAGTAGAAGTGTTATTAGAACTATGGTTTCCGAGCACAGTTTACAACTCTTGTACGTAATCGCTTTTGATATCTCCAGTGCGGTTCCAATTGGCATGAGGCGAAGAGCATGGTGGGTGTGGGGCGCAAAGGGTATGTTCTTCCTTTTTACCCTCCTACCTTTATTTGCTTGGTGCATGAAGATGCAAGGTTAATCAACATGTTATTTTCACATTTTAGCTACCGTATTTATCGGCGTATAACACGCACCGGCGTATAACACGCACCTCATTTTAAGAGGACATTTCAGAAAAAAAAAACGTAACATTATATCGGCGTATAACACGCACACATCATTTGCCCCCTATTTTCAGGGAGAAAAAGTGCGTGTTATACGCTGATAAATACGGTAATTACTTTGTGAATGTAAATAACAATTAAAGATACTTTCAGACTGTGAAAACATGCCTTCCTTTCTCCCTATTTCACTTCCAATATATATGATTGTGTATATTTATCGGAGCCTGCAGTTCGTAAACTACGAGCGATTTGTATAGGGTTGATTGAAAGTCCCCAAGGCTGTCCCTGTCCCCCCCAGAAATGTATTGTCTCCTACGCCCCTGTTTGCACTGCAGTTTACTGCGTTTGTCAGTGCTCCAATGAGAGCACTCCAAAGTGAGACTATGCTTGTTTCACACGTTACCATTTGAGCCACTTGAACGTGGCGCACTGCGTGAACACTACGAACAACACATATTTGAGAAGTACGTGTATTTTTCTCAGAACCCTTTCCAACAAATAATGACCTTTTTGTCCACAGAACATAATCAACAGAGAGATAATACGGAAACATAATGTAAATGTATTATTCTATAAGGAATATTGGTGGTCATTACAACCCTGGCGGACTGTGTTAAAGCTGCGGAAATACAGCAAATAGGCGGCGGACAAAAAAAGGGAATTACGACCCTGGTGGAAATCGCCAACAAAGACAGCCACTTTAACACTTCGCCCGCCATGGCGGTACAGACAAGCAGCGCGGCGGTTACCGCCAACAGACAGACGGGAGACAATGTACCGCCCACACTATTACAACCCGCCAATCCGCCACCTTTTCCGGGGCGGATTCACCGTGGATAAAAACACGGCGGAAACAGCTTTTGCTATGGGAAAACGCTCACCTGAACACATCCCACGAGGAAGGAGGCCACCATGGAGCCGGAATTACAAATACTCCCTGCCCTTGTCTTTCTGCTCCTCTACGACCAACAGCTACGTAGGCGCCGAAGACACCGGTGAGTACTGCACCTACGACACAGGGGTGGGGGGAGGCAAAAGTTAGGGGGACACCCACCAAACACCCCCACCCCCACCCTCGCATATTACAACATACACACCAATGCATTCACAAAAAATCACAGTAACAACCCACAATCCCCCCGGAAGAATGCAAAGACAATGCAAAATTCGGTCAAACATTATAATGTGCCAATATACATGTCATACAAAAATATACAGATATATATTTCAAAATCACTCATAATTATATATACAATACGAGAAGTAGTGCAGATATGTACACAACAATGTTCGTGCACCAACAGTCCAAAAATGCATGGACAAGGCCCACAAACGATACCTGACCACTATCGGAGAGAACACTGCCGGGGCATCAGATAGAAATACTACAGGCACCTCAGGGGGAAGGGAAGGGGGGCACCTCGGCCAGATGAATGCAAAGCCAGATCCACGACGGGGCTCCATGCCCATTGATGTATCCTGGGGAGTGCAAAGCCACAGTCTCACAAGTCTCTACAGTGGGTGGGTTGCCCACTGTTCCATCCTGGGGAGTGCAAAGCCACAGTCTCACAAGTCTCTACAGTGGGTGGGTTGCCCACTGTGCCATCCTGGGGAGTGCAAAGCCACAGTCTCTCAAGTAGATGCAGTTCTCTACTGGTACTAGGTGGGACTGGTGCCCAGACTGGATGAGTCTCCCCGTGAAAGTTCATGTCCTGTCACTGTCCCAGCTGCACATGGGATAAGGATGCCTGATGTGGCGACCTTTTCATTCCTACACGGTGCTTGCCCTGTTCAGCGGTCTTCACCATGGCGGTCCTTGCCCTGTTCAGCGGTCTTCACCATGGCGGTCTTTGCCCTGTTCAGCGGTGCTTTGCCATGGCGGTCTTTGCCCTGTTCAGGGGTCTTTGCCCTGTTCAGCGGTGCTTTGCCATGGCGGTCTTTGCCCTGTTCAGCGGTCTTTGCCCTGTTCAGCGGTCTTTGCCCTGTTCAGCGGTGCTTTGCCATGGCGGTTCTGATACGGACATTGGTGTGTGGCATGACAATCTCTACACTGGGCATTGGTGTGTGGCATGACGTTCTCTACACTGGGCATTGGTGTGTGGTATGATGTTCTCTACACTGGGCATTGGTGTGTGGCATGACGTTCCATCATTGCCCTGCGGGGCTGTGGCAGCCGGGGCCCTCCTGGCCTGTGACTCTGGCGGTGGTCTCCTGACCAGTGACGATACTTGTGCCCTCCTGGGCTGTGACTCTGGCGGTGGTCTCCTGACCAGTGACGATACTTGTGCCCTCCTGGGCTGTGACTCTGGCGGTGGTCTCTTGACCAGTGACAATACTTATGCCCTCCTGGGCTGTGACTCCGGCGGTGGTCTCCTGACCAGTGACAATACTTGTGCCCTCCTGGGCTGTGACTCTGGCGGTGGTCTCTGGACCAGTGACAATACTTGTGCCCTCCTGGGCTGTGACTCCGGCGGTGGTCTCCTGACCAGTGACGATACTTGTGCCCTCCTGGGCTGTGACTCTGGCGGTGGTCTCTGGACCAGTGACGATACTTGTGCCCTCCTGGGCTGTGACTCCGGCGGTGGTCTCCTGACCAGTGACAATACTTGTGCCCTCCTGGGCTGTGACTCTGGCGGTGGTCACTGGACCAGTGACGATACCTGTGCCCTCCTGGGCTGTGACTCTGGCAGTGGTCTCTGGACCAGTGACGATGCTTGTGCCCTCCTGGGCTGTGACTCCGGTGGTGGTCTACTGACCAGTGACGATACTTGTGCCCTCCTGGGTTGTGACTCTGGCGGTGGTCTCTGGACCAGTGACAATACTTGTGCCCTCCTGGGCTGTGACTCTGGCGGTGGTGTCCTGACCAGTGACAACGGTGCTGGCGGTTGTGTCTGGACCGCCGGAAATGATGGCGCCCTTCTCCGCCGTGACACTCACAACAGGCTGGGCAGACTTCCTCTGGACCTTCCCCACCTTTGTTGGAGTCACAGCTGACTCACCAATCCCCTTCGAACCCATGTCAGTTGTAGTCCCACCAGGAGTCTTAACACGGTCCCGCCGTCCACTCTCCAATTTTAGAGCCTTTACAGGGGGTGGGCTGCCAGTGCCTTGGCTCCGGGTCCTACTGCCTGCCCTTGTGGCCGGTGCACTCCACAAGCCTTGAACAGCCACCACTGGTATTGGAGGCTTTTTGGCTGAGGCGCTACGACGGGACTGATGAATTGGAGGGGAGGGGGGTGGGGGCAAAAAGGTCAATTTTACACAGGGACAGTTTCTGACGAACACTGGGATGGGTAGCTGGAGGGGGTCTGGGAGTGGAGGAAGAGGAGGTGGTTGTAGGAGTTGTCACGTTAGCTGTTTTGGGTGCAGGTGCAGGTACTGGAGGCTGTCGTGAGGTGGATGGATGTTGGGTGAGTGATTGCCGGCGTTTGTGTACTTTGGGAGGGGGCGTCACAGACACACTGGGAGAGGACACAGGGGACGTGTACATGGCAGTGGAGGTGGTGAGTGCAGGTGAGCGGCATGGGGTGCTGGGTCTCCTTGTGTGACTCATGGTGCCTGTAGATGTGGTGCATGCAGGTGTGTGTGTAGACGAGACTGGGAGGGAGGAGGGAGAAGAGGAGGAGGGGGACACAGTGGAGACAGTGGATGTTGCTGTGTCTGTATGGGTGTGATGCTTGTGTGAGTGCCTGTGGGATGTGTGGTGCCTATGTTTGCTTGAGCTACTTTTGGGTGTTGACTTGTGTGCATGCTGGTCTGTAGGTGTGCTTGGGATGGGCTGGGGTACAGGGAATTGGGTCTCGGTGGAGGAAGTTGGAGGGGGGAGGCTAGACACAGGGACAATGGCTGCCATCAGTGCTGAGGCCAGAGATTGCAGGGTTCGCTGAAGGACAGCCTGACCAGAATGAATGCCCTCCAGGAATGCATTACCGTGTTGCAACTCTCGTTCTACACCATGGATGGCATTCACAATGGTAGACTGCCCAACAGTGAGTGACCTGGGGAGGTCAATGGCCTCCTCACTGAGGGCAGCAGGGGTGACTGGTGCAGGGCCTGAGGTGCCTGGGGCGAAGGTGATGCCCACCCTCCTGAGTGAGCAAGCACGGGGCGAACGCTGAGGGGCTGCTGGGAGGGCAGTGCTGGTAGGGGAGGTGGCGGCTGTACCTGTTGAAGTGGGGGGCACAGATGGTGCCGCCACCACAGGGGAGCTCCCATCGGTGGACGAGTCTGTGTCGCTGGTTGGTGATCCGGTGGCCGACGTGAAGCTCCCCTCGCCCTCCGGCCCACTGGTGCATTCAGAGTCCGTGGTGTGGCCCTCCATGGCCATGTGGGATGCAGCTCCCTCGTGCTCCGGTGCCACTGTACCTCCGCCTGTTGATGCTGATGTACAAAAGGACAGGGAGAGCAGGAAAAGGGGGGGGAGACAGAAGAAAGAGAGTTTTAGTGCATGGCATTCCGCTACCGTTGGCGGACAAGACAGACGCAGCAGCCCCCTGCATAACGCCGTGCTCCTGCACTCAGCACATGCAATTTCTGGGTTGTGGCCTACATGGCAATGGTGGACATCTGCGCACATCGATGCCACAGGGGCAACTATACCTCGATTTGGCACTCTGCTGAGGTGGGGTTGAGTGCCACAAGGCCTACATTACTGAGGGGCCTTGCCTACCTAACTCGCCCTGGCCTAGGGACACCCACAGCCCACCTCCCCCACCCAGACACCTCCACTGCACGCAAAGTCCGCAGATTTAGAGTGTACTCACCCCCTTGTGTCTGCTGTGATGTCCTCAAGCGCCCATCCAACTCCGGGTAGGCCACCGCCAGGATCCGGAACATCAGGGGGGTCATGGTGCGACGGGCACCCCTCCCACATTGGGAGGCCATACCCAGCTGAGCCTCCGCCGTCTTCTTGCTGCAGCGGCGAATGTCCTCCCATCTCTTACGGCAGTGGGTGCCCCGTCTCTGGTGGGCCCCCAGGGTCCGGACCTCCTTGGCGATGGCACGCCAAATGTCCCTCTTCTGGTGGGAGCTGACCTACATGACATGCACAAGGGAAGAGGAACAGTCATTACCAACTGCACCGTCAATGTGAGTGGCCCCCTCCCTACTCCGGCCATGTGGCCCATTCATTCCCATGCATTAATGTTCTATGAACTCTGCCCCCTTCCCTCTTCCACCCAGCCCTCTCCACCCAGGCCTAGCCCATACAAACGTGCTCCCTGTGTACTAACCTGTTAGTCTGGAGGACCGTAGAGTAGCGTATACTGGGGGAGGACCCCATCGACAAGTTTCTCCAACTCCTGTGCAGTGAAGGCAGGGGCCCTTTCCCCAGACGCAGCAGCCATCGTCGCTTCCAGACCGAGGTCACAGCAGCACTAGCAGTGTAGGTCCTCTCCTGTCGAAGGTCAGGTATCTAGTGATTGAACAGATAGAAAATGGCGGTGACGTCCGCGGCGGTGACGACCGCGGCAGTGAGCATCATCGCAGCCGGCGCATTTGTTCATTGGCTCCTGGGACCCATAGGGTCCAATGTTAACCAATGCAGCATTGCGCCGCGGTCTACGACCGCCTACCGCGAAGGTGTGCAACGCCAGCGCAGTTACCCCACAATCCCATTGTCCCAGTTTAGAGGTCAGGCAGCCGCCATTTCAGGGGCCCACATGGCTTCATTTACTACTGCGTCACACATAGCTAGGCCTACACTCAACACACATACAGGAAGGGTTTTGTGTTTGGTGTAGTCTTGTGTGTAACTATGGGTACATACCTGGAGGAATAGTGACTGGTTCTTCGCTGTTGTCCTTCGTAGGCACCGTCAGCTGGGACATATGAGAAGATGGCGGAATCCTCCTGTGTACCGACCGCTGGTGGACCTGTTGACAATGGAAGAAAGACATGTCATCGTCACCTACAGGTTTGACCGTGCCACTATCCAGGAACTATGTACCCAGTTGGAGCCAGACCTGATGTCACCGATCCGCCATCCGACTGGAATCCCCCCTGACGTGCAGGTGCTGTCAGTGCTCCATTTCCTTGCAAGTGAGTCATTTCAGACTACTGTGGCCATGGCATCAGGGATGTCCCAGCCTATGTTTTCCAACGTGTTGTCCAGAGTGTTGTCTGCCCTGCTGAAACACGTAAGGAGATACATCATTTTCCCTGAGGTGGAGGATTTGCCTACAGTGAAAGGTGACTTTTATGCCCTTGGACATATCCCCAACGTCATAGGTGCCATTGATGGGACCCATGTAGCTCTGGTCCCCCCCCACAGGAGTGAACAGGTGTACAGGAAGAGTTATCATTCCCGGAATGTCCAGATGGTCTGTTTGGCAGACCAGTACATCTCGCAGGTAAATGCTATGTTCCCTGGCTCAGTGCATGACGCCTACATCCTGATATGATGGCTCAACTCCAGAGGCACCGTGTATGGCTATTGGGGGACTCTGGTTACCCCAACCTTTCCTGGCTCTTGACCCCAGTGAGGAATCCCAGGACCAGGGCAGAGGAACGCTACAATGAGGCCCATGGGCGGACTAGGAGGGTGATAGAACGCACCTTTGGCCTCCTGAAGGCCAGGTTGAGGTGCCTCCAAATGACAGGTGGATCCCTATTCTACTCACTGAAGAAGGTGTGCGACATCATCATCGCCTGCTCCATGCTCCATAATTTGGCTTTGCGACGCCAGGTGCCTTTTCTGCAGGAGGATGATCCAGATGACGGTGTTGTAGCAGCTGTGGAGCCTGTGGACAGTGAAGAAAACGACAACAGGGAATTAGTCATACAGCAATATTTCCAGTGACACACAGGTGAGAACATTTTCTGGTTTAACATTACATTAACTTTCACACGTCTACCTCTATCCTGTTCCTCCATTTCAATCACTATTTGTTAACTGAGTTGTACCCTTCCATTACAGTTTCCCAGGTGTGGTAACCTATGTGTCAACTGTTTGCATCCTTCATGGGCTTGTGATGTGTGACATAGGTATGTTAGCCTCACAATGGTACAGCCATTAGGACACTGTCATTGATAATACAAAGTACCAAATCATAGACAGACTCCAGATTGTTTTGTGTTTCAAGGGTGTTTATTTAAGTGCTCCAAAAATGAAGAGGGGTTGTAAAATGGCGATGGGGGATGGTGGAGGAATGTCCATGGCAGAGTCCAGTCTATCAGTCTCACAGGTGCACTGCCCATCTGGGCATAGGAAGTGGAGCTGGGGCTGTTCGAATATGGACAGGGTAACAAAGTGGGACAGTGGGAGGACAATCAGGGTGGTCTCATTTCCTGGCTGGGGTCTTGCCATCTTGCTCTATCCTGTTCCTGGATCTCAGGGACCGATTGCATGGTGGTTGTCCGTCTGCAGGGGATGGGGTGCTGGTGTGGTGGTCCTGTGGCGGGGCGTCCTGTCCACTAGCGCTGGCGGAGGTGGTGGGCATTTCATCATCCTGGCTAGTGTCAGGGGCCCCTTGGAGTGCCACGGTGTCCCTCAAGGTCTGCTGTATGTCCTTCAGCACCCCTACGATGGTGCCCAGGGTGGAGCCGATGGTCCTGAGCTCCTCCCTGAACCCCAAATACTGCTCCTCCTCCAGGCGCAGGGTCTCCTGCAACTTGTCCAGGACCGTCGCCATCATCTCCTGGGAGTGGTGGTAGGCTCCCATGATGGAGGAGAGGGCCTCGTGGAGAGTTGGTTCCCTTGGCCTGTCCTCCCTCTGTCGCACAGCAGCCCTCCCAGTTCCCCTATGTTCCTGTGCCTCCGTCCCCTGGACCGTGTGCCCACTACCACTGCCCCCAGGTCCCTTTTGTTGTTGGGGTGGTGGGTTACCCTGGGTGCCCTGTAGTGGTGGACACACCGCTGAATGATCCTGTCCTGGGTAGGGAGGTTTGGGCCCGCTGGGTGGGTGCTGTGCTGGTGTTACCAGAGGGTGGAAGGTCGGTGTTGGGCTGTGCCTGTGCAAGGGGAACCGACTGTCCTGAGGCCCACGATGGTCCGGGCTGGTCATCAAGATCCAGTAGGGCAGAGCTGCTCTCGTCACTGTGGGCCTCTTCTGTGGGTGGAGTGGTGTTGTCTGGACCCTCTGGTGTGGTAACGGTCCTTCGGGTTCCTGCAGGGGCATAAGAGCATGATTATTGCATGTGTGTGTGTAATGGTGTGCAATGGGTGGGTGTGCGTGAACCCCAGTGCACGCATTCATGTGTGGGGGCTTGTGTGATGATGGTTGGGGGGTTGTTCTGGGTATGTGCAGTGAGCATGCTTCAGTGAGGGGTGACAATGCTTAGTTGTGTCATGCAGGGCTTGTTGGGATGGGTAGCTTGTGTTATGGGTACATATGTGAGGAGTTGGAGTGATAGGGGAGGGTGTGAGGGTGGGGGTGTGTGAGAGCATGCAGGTAGGGTGGGGGATATGATAGTTGAGATTTGACTTACCAGTGTCCCATCCTCCACCGACTCCTCCGAGGCCCTCAGGATGCAAGATGGTCAAGACTTGCTCCTCCCATGTTGTTAGTTCTGGGGGAGGAGGTGGGGGTCCGCCGCACCGCGATGTTGTGCCTGGAGACCGTGGAACGCACCTTCCCCCGTAGGTCGTTCCACCTCTTCCTGATGTCCTCCCTATTTCTTGGGTGCTGTCCCACGGCGTTGACCCTGTCCACTATTCTGCGCCATAACTCCATCTTCCTGGCTATTGATGTGTGCTGTACCTGTGAGCCAAATAGCTGTGGCTCTACCCGGATGATTTCCTCCACCATGACCCTGAGCTCCTCCTCGGAGAAGCAGGGGTGTCTTTGGCGTGCCATGAGGTGGTGTGGGTGAGGTGTGGGGTGGTGTATGTGGTGATGAGTGTGGTGAGTGTAGTGGTGTGTGGTGTTTTGTGCGTGGATGTTGTGTGGGTTATGGTGTTGTGTGCCTCTGTGTGATGGGGTTGTCAATTGCTGTGCTCTCTCTCTGGCCTTCTTTCAGAATTTCTGGTCGTAGGGGTTTGTGGGTGATGTGGGTGTGTGTTTTATATTGTATTGGGTGTGTGGGAGTGTTGTTTGTATGTGTATCAGGTGTGTGTATTTGTAATTGTCCAATGTGGCTGTGTTTTGTATATGTGTGAGTATTTTGAGAGCGGCGGTGTGTACCGCCAATGGAATACCGCGGTTGAAAGACCACCGCGTGGATTCGTGGGTCGTAATAGCATGGGCGTGTTTCTGTTGGCGTGGAGGATTTGTTTCCGCCAGTTTATCACTGACCTTTGGTGTGGCGGTGTTGTGTGGGTGTCTGAATTTCGGAGGATTCCGAGATGTGTGTCATAATAGCTGTGGCGGTCTACCACGGCCGCAACGGTGTATTGGCAGTCTTCTGCACGGCGGTAAGCGCCTTTTACCGCCAATGTTGTAATGACCCCCATTGTTGGTTATCTCTATATGAGCAATTGCTGAGCATTTATTATGCGGACCGTTTCATCTCACTAGATCAAATTATAACGTTGCATTGAGAAGCATTTTTAAAAAAGGATAGTTTTTAAACATTAACTTAAAAACATTTATGCCCGCACCCTGATGACAATCTCATTAGTGAACTAAAAGACAATTCAGTGTAGCCTAGATTCCCTTTATACATGGAACCACATTAAAATCCATTAAATTAAACCATTGGTCAATTCAGAGCCATACAACATGACCCCCATGCCTCATCACTACCCCTAACCCACAGACCTTGAACATTCGCAAAAGAAAGGAACTCAACATCACTCTTGACAAGGAGCCACCTCAAATTGAATGCCTCCGAAGTACTCACCTGGGGTGAAAGGAATACCTATGACCCTCTCTGCACTTGGCCTGGTGATCTATGACCACCACCAAAGATACCTAAGGAGGTAAGAAACCTCAGAATTACTATGGACGCCAAGTTGTGAAGTTGATAAGGGAACCAAATCAAGCTTTCTCATAATGAAAACACTGTGAATAATCTTCTCATACCTAGGATTATCTCACAAGGTTCATGCTAAAATCTCTCTTTTGATTTCAAAACTGGATTTTGCCAATGGTCTGTATCATAGTTCAGCTTTGTAAACTAGGAGAAGATTATAGAGAATTCAGAACGCTGCCGCTAGTCTCCTCCTACACAAAAAGGCGCAAGCACGGACCTCCCTTCCTTTGAGGGCTGTACACTGTCTCCCAGTTGCCAGAAGATTCACCTTCAAGCTGCTTTTTATCACACACAAAGCAATATATGACAAAAGACCACTCTTCATCAGGAACAAAATCAACAAATACATACAGCAAAGGAACCCATGCTCAAAATGGATCCCCGCCTCTACATTCCTACATACAAAAAATAAAAAAAACATGGGTAGAACCTCTTTCTCTGTTCAAACATCCAAACTATAGAATTCACTACCCACAAACACAAAGTCGACTGACAACCATCTTAGCTTCACAAGACTGGTCAAGTGCTGGCTCTTCCCCTTCCCCACAAAAACTATACTCATACGACAACAGTGTACCACTACAGTATAACCTGACATGGCAAACTATAATACTAAACATATGTAGATGAAATTGCAGTTATGCATGTCATTGTACACTGAACCATGCTTCCCGTTATAAGCAGATATATTTATATAAGAAAAAATGGACATGACACCACACAATAGATATGAATACCAAAAAAGTCATAGTTGCTACTTCTAAGTACTTACAGGTGCATGGATAAAGCCTTTAAAAAAAAAGTCCTACATCAAGACAAATGAACACAACAAACCATGTAATCATTGCTGCTTCTAAGCACATATGGGCATTTATATAGAGGGGATTTCTCCAGGATATAAAATGTTACAAACTGCCATGTGCATATATGAATTTGTAAATGAAATCCAGGTATTTGCTATTCAAACATTCTCTGTTCAACTCATTCCAAACCGTAAAACTATGAATCACCAAACATCCTTGTCAAACTTTCCCCTTTTGTTTTAGCCCTGACACTCAACTAACAGGCACATACACCACTATGCACAAAAAAACTTACTACTTGCCCTTTCAAATGTATTCCAATCATTCTACCCCTACCCTAAACTCTACCAAACACACAAGAAATCAAGAGAACAAACCTAACACAACTAATGCACAAAGTAGGTAAAAAAGTAGTAATCTACTAACTATTAAACTCTAATCTTGGATATAGAAGTAGCACACTACTCACCACAAATCGTTTCAACGCCTTGTCAGGGAGTAGTAAAGGCTATATAAATACAATTTACAATTTATAATTACGAACGCAGGAGATGTGTGGAGCAGCTATCATATGCAATAATGAAGAATAAGCATCCACCCTTCATAGCTTGAACATGAAATGCAGTAGTTATAAGGCCAGGGGACAGTCATAAGGCAACATAACCAGGTCAACTGCACATGCAGGGAGCTTGGAGAACCAAGAAATAAGGGAGCAGCCAAGCGAGGTAGAGGTGATGTTGCATCTGGCGAAGGTGGCGATTGCAAAACATGGCAAGGACTGGTTGGGGCACTAGCTGGGGAAGGACCCAGGTGAGAGCTCCAGTAGGTCATCAGCTGTGGGAGACGCCAAGGATGTAGGCAGCAAACTGAAGACCAAGCAAAGGCCCCAAAACCCACAGAGGAACGCAAGTAGAGGGGAGAAGAAAGTGGCCACTCAGAAAAAGGATAGAACACAAGGACCTGCAGCCATCCCAGCGATGGTGGGATCCAAAGAAAGGGCCAAAAGCAATGTGGCACATGGTGAGCATATCAGCACAATAGTTCAAGAGTGTTTAAAATAATTTGCACTGTTGTCCAGAGACTCAGGTACAACACAAGCACAGGGGGCACTACGTGAGCTAGTACAGGATGGGGGAGCGTCAGTTCTCTCATGGCATGCAAAGGAGACACGGGCCCTCCCGCTGGTTGGAGATACCGGGCAAAGTCTTCTGGCAGGGAGGAAACAGAGAGCCAACAAAGGGGCGACCTCGGTTCAGCTACAACACAAGGGAAGAGAGCACTAGGTGAGCTATCACAGGAGGGGAGTATGCCAGTTCTCCCATGGCATGTGAAGGGGCACGGGTCCTCTTGCTGGGGGAAGATACTAGGGCCAAGTCTTCTGGCAGGTGGAGAAGGACAGCCAAAAAGAGGGGTGACCCAGGCACATCACCCAACAATGGAAGGGGGATCGCATCACCCTTGGTGGCATGCGGGAGGCACATCAGAGAGCAACACTCAGAGGGCTATAAACCCAGCTCTGATGGGGCAGGCACCAGAGGGTTACGCAAGGCCCATGCCAGGGCAACCATAAATGGTCACAAGGACAACGGGCTTGGTGAACCTTATCCCACTACCAGTGAAAGAAAGCATTTGTAGAAAGTAGTTTATTGATATATTTTCCTTATTATAAATTCAGCTGGAGGGTTTAGAATTACCAATATGTGACATAAAGAAGGAGAGAAAAAGAGGGTACATTAAGAAAGAAATTCTGATTACTGGATTGATGCATTTAGAATAATGGTGTGCATTATTGTTGAGAAATTCCTACATTGTGCGGCAGACCTGTGGCTATATGAAACAAAAATCCATGAGGCATACAGACAATTTCCTGGGGAGGCATGGTTGGACTGAGACAAGAGCTTTTGATTAAAAGTGCATACGCACCCTGACAGAGTGGGATGAGGAGGACATCTCCGGATTCATCCATAAGATGAGGGTAGTAAAAGAGGTCAAGGATTGGGCAGGAAGAAGAGAGCAGCCCTTCTGGAACACCCCCTTTAGGGGGGATAGGATAAGCAGAGGTCATTTTACAGGCCAAAGTCATATCGCAGTTGGAAAGCACATTCAGACACAGCAATATGCTGGTAGTATGAGTTAGATGAGTGCACCTGGAGCACATCATGCAAATTCAGGCAAGCATGCTCAACATCCTGGGGGGGGGAGGGGCTACTCCAGCTTCAGGATGCAGGTGCAATAAAGGTCAGAGCAATAAGAAAGAAAAGAAAAAGGAGCATTAGCAGAGGCCAGATCTTTTGGGGGAGGGGCTAGTCAGGGGGTGGAGAACACAAGGAATGGTAATGATTCTAGCGAGCCAGGTCCCCATTAACACACACCAGCTCCGTAGTCTAGCCAATTGGTACAACAACAGAAAGGATGCCACCCTACTAGTAAAAGATTTTGAGAAAGGTTTAACAATTCCTTTTGAACATGCCATCACTGCTGGCACAGTGCCCTGGAGCATTCAGAGATACTCTGGCAAAAGATAAAGAAGAAGGACCTGGGGTGAATAGAGGGCCACCTACCCTCACCAGTCAACAAGGGGCTGGTTATATCACCCCTCGTGTGGTACCAAAACTCAGGCAGTACAATTCAGACCTGTACATCATCTATCTTTCCCAGAGTAAGCGCCCATAAACAATAGGATCAGCCCAGAAGTACTCATCCGTAGAGGATGCCATTGACTTGGTAAGGGGAACGGGCAGAGGATCCTTCATGGCAAAGGTGGACAAAAATATATGTTTTCCATCTCTTCCCAGTAAATCCGGATTGCTTCCACCTACTAGGTTTCCAATGGGAAGGGCAGACGTACTTTGACAAAGCAAAGCAGATGGGGTGATCCCTTGTCTTGCTCACATTTCGAGCCTTTCAGCACATTTTTGGAATGGGCCCTGCACAAATGACACCAGCACAAAAGCTACATTAACTTTAGGATTTCCTGTTCATGGAGCAGGCAGGGACAGGGGGACTGCAGGGACACACAACCGCAGAACTGGGCGTGCCACTTTCAGCAGAGAAAATAGTGTGCCCAGCAACAAAGCTGGTGTTCATCTGGATTGAGGTAGACTCGGTGGCGGGTACATTCAGACTACCAGAAGGCAAAGTTAGCGAAATAAGGGATGAGATTAGGGTTCTGTGCAACAAAGAGAAGACCATACTTCAGTAGGGGCAAAGGCTGATTATCAGGCTTAACTTTGCTGCAAGGGTCATACCAGCAGGAAGAGTTTTCCAAAATCGCCTGGCCCAGCTGACAGTCTGCGGGAGAAGCATCATCCCAGTAGGCTCAAGGCAGAGGT